>NC_072478.1:70194539-70794539 GCF_027574615.1 Eptesicus fuscus
CCAAGCAGTTTGGGGAGGCAAAGGAGCCCCGGCATTGAGTCAGACTAGCCGGGTTCAAATGCAGGCCCTTCTATCCGCCAGCTGCCCTCAGCAAGTCATTTATTCCTCTGAGCCTCTATCTGGAGGTAATTCATGGAAGGAGCCAGATACCTAGCTCACAGGTGCCTCTCTGTGCTCATCCCTGATGCAGATGCCAGTGCATGTCTGTCTCTCCCTGTTTTAGCTGAACATGGCCTCAGAAAGCTCGCGATGACCCGCAAGTGGGCAATGTGTGGCCCTCGGGACCCCCAAGGCGGCACAGAACGTTCAGAGCGGGCCCAGGAAGGGCAAAGAGAAACCTGTGGGCCAGTGCGGAGAGGAAAGCCTGTGGGCTTGTTGATGACTTTGGGCAGAGCAGACATCGTTGATGAGGGAAGGGTAGAGGTAAAGTCTGTCTCCGGGCTCTGCAGCTGCCGTCTGGGGTGGGCATGGGGGTGGGCACGGTCCCCCTTGGCCTGGACACCCAAGTGTCATGCCTCCAGGGTAGGAGTGCGAGGCCCATGGGTTCTTGAACTTCCATTAAGCTTGAGGGTAGAAGCAGTGAGGTGGACGACTAGGCTAACTTGGAGGGACCTGCCTCTCTCCTCCACAGCTAGCCTGGGGCTGGGCAGTAAACAGATGCTGGAGGAAGGAGAGATGGAAACAGATCTTGAGAATTAGGAGGCAGCGGTGTGTTCGGGGGCGGCTCAGTTTCCTGATGAGGTGGGGGATCCTTGACGAGGGGCTGATAATGAAGGGGTGGGATTGGGCTGACCTTTATGGAGCCCTCATAATGGGTCCGGGGCCTCATAGTCTCCTTCCACTTAATCATCTCAACAAGCCTTTGATATCTGTTCTATTCTCATTTTACAGATGAAGAAACGGAGGGTCAGAGGGAACCTCCTAGTAAGGCAGAATGGAACCCAGGTTTCCAGACCCAGTGGCTTTGTTCCGTAATACTAGGCTGAGGCCTGGTGAGGGGCTAGGCCACAGGCTGGCCTTTCTGGAGTTGTTAGGAGGGACGAGGGATCTGCCAAGTGGGCTGGTATTCTAGGAGAGAAGGGAGGCCCAGCACAGTCTGTCCCATCTGCTGCAGGAATAAAGAAGCTGGACCTTCAAGGGCAGCTCTGACCCAGAGGCCAAGCAGCCAGGGAGAGGGTTTAGGGGGTGGGGCAGCAGCAACAGCCAGGGCATCCTACAGCCCAGCTACCTCTACCCTTCCTGGTAGCCCCGGAATAGAACAGACAAGCTGCACCCTTCCCAGGCTACCCAAGGACTGCCAGTGCTGGCAGGAAGCCTCTGGAATAGGTCCAGCTGCAGGGCAGTGACCCAGTGCAGGCTGCCCCTTGCTTGACCTTTGGCATCAGAACATGGGGTGAGGAGGGGAGGGCTGAGGCTAAATGAGGTGTGGGGGCTTGGGCCACCATGGGGTGTGCAGGGGCCAAGGGGCATGCCAAGTGTCCCTGCTACCCTAGGATGCAGGCAGCTCCAGATGGTGCCAAAGAAGCAGGAGAGGGAGCCGTAGGGGCTGGACCCAGAGCCTGTGACCAGGTCCCCAGCAGGCCAATCTGGAAGGTGCTGGGGTGAGGGCACCAGGTCCCACCACCTGCTATCTGTACCCAACTTTTTCCACCCACAAGCAGCCTGCAGGCTCTTCTTGCCCAGCCCTGCCTGGTGAGCTCCTGGGCTCCACCCTGGGTGTGCCCCCCCCCTCCCCAAGAGCCTGGCCTGGAGCCTACACTCACCATGCGTCCGTTGGGGACGCCCAGGTGCTTGGGCTTCCCTGGCATGCCTCTGCTGTTCACCGGTCCCCGCCTCGGGGGGTACCCACCATGGGGACTGTGGGCAGCGCCGCAGGCAGAGCTTGCAGGGCGGCAGGCAGGCGGCGGAGAGAGCCCAGCTCCGCTCCTGTGGGCCCTCACATCCTGAAAGACCAGCTCACTACCTCTTTTCTCTGCCACAGGAAGTGTCTCTATAGAAACGGAACCACAGAAAAAAAGCAAGGTCTAAGAGAGCGAACAGCCTCTTCCTACACACACGCACACACACACACACACACACACACACACACATTTACGTGCACACGCACATGCCACCAACACAACCTTGCAGCGCCCCACACAGGCACCAACACACACAGAGGCTTCTGTGTGCCCAGGGAGGAGCTCAGCCTGGTCTGACTCTGCCCAGGGAACTCCAAGGTCATGTCTGGGCACACAGAAGTGCAGGCTCACACACCTAGGCAACTCTGAACACCCTGGCAGGGGCTTCCATGGGCTTGTGTACATGTCGCGTATCCACACGTGGACTTTACTCCGCACACACTTATCTCACACCCGCTGTGTGCTGGGCTTGTGCACATTCAGCACACCTCCTCCAGGCAGCTGTGCCCAGACACTTCTCAGGCAGGTGCCTAATTGTGCAGACAGATGGACACCTTGCATGCATGGTCATGCACATACAGATCATTCAGGTGTGCCTGTCTATAAACACACAGGCTCTCCCTCATAAGGATCACCTGGTGTTCAGTCATATGTATGCACAGTCCTGTGAACAGGTACATGTGACAGGCACACCTACACATAGGCATGTGTAAGCCCACGCTCGCCCATCTGGGCAGGGACATGGATCAGGTGAATCTGGCCTCAAAGACACACGTGCATTCACACTCACCTTGCTCACATACAAATCCCACCCACCTCGGTAGAGCCCTGTCAACTGAAGAGTGCCACCCTGCCCTCTCAGCCTGGCCCAGTTCCAGATGAACTTGGACCCTTTAGCCAGAATCCTCAGTTTGCCTCTTTCTTAAACATGCATGTACCCACTACTTTAAGTATGGACTTAGAGCCCTTAAGTCATCCATTACTCCAGTTTGGGCTCCTCTCTCTAAAGGAAAAGGTGACACCCCTTTTTTTTCATATTCTACCCTCTACACCCTGCCCCTTTCTAGACATGTGACCTGAAACCTTCGGTGGCAGAAACTAAGTCTTTCTTTACCACAAATTCATGTTCTTTACTTCCTGGAAACATGGCTAAACTTTAATTTCCCAGGCTCCCTGGCTGTAAGGTATGGCCACATGACTAGCTCCCACCAATTGAATATGAGTGGAATGATGTGTGCTGTTTCTGGACCAAGGCTTTGAAGTAGTATATGCTCTCCACATTCTCTTTTCCCTTTAGTTGGCTGGATACGGAAGATGATGAGGTTCCAGGGGATTGTGGAGACACAGGAAGGAAGAAACCTGGGTCTCTGCATTAGTGAGCCACTCATCAACCAGAAACAGCAGTCTTGGACTGTTACATGTGAGCAAGAAATAAACTGCGAGCCATTACACACATTAGGGTCTATTTGTTATAGCAGCTAGCATTACCCTAGTTAAATCACCCCTGACTCTTATCTCCTTCCACACACCTTGCTCCAGGCCACCCAGACAGAGGGATTCATTCAGACTCAGTGTGTATATGGGGCTTTTATTGGGAAGGCCTGGAGCATTGCCCGTGGTGGGTTTAATAAGGAGTGTAAATGTGCCTCTGAGGGGGTGTGGAGTGTGTGATGTGAGTGGACATTGCCTGCCTGTCTGCTGTGCCATGGATCTGGGCCTGGGTTTCAGAGGGGGCTTTACAATTTACAGGGTTTTCTCCCATCCTGACCTCATTTGATCCTCACAACTTCTTTGTGAGTGGTTTTCACTATTCCCATTGTAGTGATCATGGAACTGAGACTCTGAGAGATGTGAGTTGCCCAAGGGTTCACATCAAGTCAGAGATATGGTAAGCTGTGAATATTTGTGCCTGGGGTGCCAGGAGTTGGGCCTGGGCCACCATCAGCCCAAGTGCCAACAGTTCATCTTCCTTCCCCCAAAGGCCCAACCACAGGCTCTGCCTGGGACCCCTTCCTAAGGTCACCCTCTCCTGCTACTAAAACACCTCTCCCTCCCTCTTCATCATGGATGCCAGTTTTAACTCTGACCACATATTCACCTCAGGGTCCCCAGGCAACCCTGGGACTTCCCACCCCTGAGCCCTTACCTACTTTTCTCCACTCCATGGGTATGTGTGGTACCTCCATTCCACAGAATACCATTCTCAACTTCTCTCTCTCTGGCTTCCCAAAGGGGATCAGTTACTGATGTCCAGTCTTCCTGTGGGACTTCTGATCCTCTTTCCTGTGGAGATTTCCCTGGCCCAGGCCTTGCCCTCCCGCATCTGGTCCTAGTGACTTCCTATTCAATATCCCTACCTGTTACCTGGCTCCAGTCTCTTCTCTTCACCACAGCGAGAGAAACCCACATTGGCCACTCCCATGCTTAAAACCACCCCATTGCCTTCTGGAAAAAGGTCATGTTCCTTAGCTGAGAGTTAAAAGCCTTTTGAGTTCCGACCTCAACCAAACTTGCCCACCACTCTCCAGCCATTCGAAACTGCTTACATTCCTTATCCTTTCAGGGGACCTTCCCTGACTTTGCATTTCCTGTTCCCTCTGTTGAAGATGCCTTTCCCCTGATCACCTCCTATATGCTAAGTACTGTTCTAGATGCTGGGGATTCAGTAGTGACCATAGCTAACAAAAATCCCAGCCCTCATGGAAGTCTAGTGGAATGTCCATGTCCTTGTTTGTATGGATAAAGTAAACCTCTGGAAGGGTATAACCCTTGGGAGAGGAGTGGCAGAAGACCCTTGTTGTACATGTCTGACTCATTAAAAATACATGAGCCAGAAAAGATGTCTCATCAGTTAATCCTGAATAAGTTCATTCATTCAAAAGGGGAGCTTCTTAAAATAAAATAAAGGAGCAACCAACCAAGGTCCCATGTTGTGATCTATAACAGGGTCATTAATTTAAATGTCTAGAGGGACCAGACCGGTGGGGTCAATTAGTGGCCAGCCTGGAGACTAACTTAGAAGAGGACGGCATTTATAGGGGGGCAGCCCGTGGGCTTATCTTGGTTGGATCTCCCAATTTTTCCTAAGAAACTGAAAATTTGGATTTCTAACGTGAATTTAAGACTCCTCATTTAAATATATCGGTAGTTAAATCATTTATTTTGTTTTTTAATATATATTTTTATTGATTTCAGAGAGGAAGGGAGAGGGGAGAGAGAGATAGAAACATCAATGATGAGAGAGAATCACTGATTGGCTGCCTCCTGCACACTCCCTGCTGGGGATCGAGCTGCAACCCAGGCATGTGCCCTTGACCAGAATTGAGCCTAGGACCCTTCAGTCTGCAGGCCGACATTCTATCCACTGAGCCAAACCACCTAGGGCAAATCATTTATTGAAATAGCATTGGCAGGCAAAACGGAGTTCTATTTGGCTGTGGGCCACCAGTTTTCGGACTTTGGTCCACTGCCATCTTTCCTGCACCTGTCATGGACACTATTAAAAATACTAGATGCCCAAAGCATTAAATTCGTGCACTCATAGGGTCTGCCGCTGTCATCGCTGCCTCCTGGGGCCTCCTGCCACCTCACCTACCCTGGCCTTCCTCCCTTCCCCCACAGACCCCCTGGTCCAACTCCAGTTGAACTCCCCGTCGTAGATGGAGGGGGCAATTTGCATACTATGCTTTTATTATATAGGATATAATTGGTTTCGGAGCGGAAGGGAAAGAGCAATGGAAACATCAATGATGAGAGAGGGAATCATTGATTGCCTGCCTCCTGCACGCCCCCTACTGGGGTTCGAACCCGCAACCCGGGGATGTGCCGTTGATGGGATGAAACCTGGGACACTTTAGTCCGCAGGCTGAAGCTCTCTATTCACTGAGCCAAAGCAGCTAGGGCTCATGGACACTTCTTGCTGCAGCAGGCAAGCACTACGACCACTTGGATCTGTATGCGTCCCAGCCATCACTGGAGTCCGGGGCAGGGTACAGGTCTGCCGTCCTGCTTAAACCCAATGGGCCTGAGGACCTGGGAGTAGTGGATGTCTTCACATCACTGGGAATTCTAAGTCTTCAAAGGCGTGAACTGGAGCGGGTGAAGCCAGAGCCAGCTAAGGCTCATCCGAGGTCACTCCACCAGGGAGTCCGAGGTGGCACGGCAGTTGGAATTTAGGCCTCTGCCTTCAAATTAGAGATCCTTAACCCTCGGAATGGGAAATATTACTCCAGAGACGCGGTCAGTGGCCAGAGGCCTAGAGCGTTGTATTCTTCGTTTGTCCAGCCCAGGCGAGTGGCCCACCAAAACTACAAGTTCCAGCATGCCGCGCTTCGAGGACGACCCTGGTTCTGCCCCCGACTAAACCATTCCTCTGCTCTCCATTTGCTCACAATCCTAACGTGCTGTTCCATGATTGGTTGTGGCTCGTAAGAACCCGTTGCCGAGGCTGGGCGACCGGTACGTCGGAGCGGCCAAGGCTATGGAACTGCACTTGATCAGGATGGGGTCTGCTCAGCAAGTAAAGTCGCCGTCCCCTAGGCTGCGAGGCTTTGTATTTAACTCCTGGTGACACTAAGTTGGAAGGTTTCCGGCCGGAAGCTATTCGATGAGACACCCGGAAGGCGGAAGTCCTCGAGCGGAAGTGGCGGAGAGGAACGGAGAATGGCGGCGGAAGGTTGGATTTGGCGCAGGGGCTGGGGCCGGCGGTGCCCGGGGAGGCCTGGGCTTCCCGGCCCCGGCCCTGGCCCCATGACACATCTACTTCTTCTTCTGTTGCTGGGGCCGGTGGCTGCGGATATAACTGACGGCAACAGTGAACACCTCAAGCGGGAGCATTCGCTTATCAAGCCCTACCAAGGTGAGGCCTGAGGCGGGAAATGAGTGCAGGGTGAGGGCGAGGCTGCACGGGGTTGGGAAAAGGGTGGCCCTTTCTTCCGAGCAGGGAAGTTCTGTGGATTTCCTGCCTCTGGCAAGGCCAGTCCTGGTATGGCCTTTTACGCGCCTGTCTGTGCCCATCACTGCCCACAGGTGTCGGTTCCAGCTCCATGCCCCTCTGGGACTTCCAAGGCAGCACTATACTCACGAGCCAGTACGTGCGCCTGACTCCCGATGAGCGCAGCAAAGAGGGCTCTATCTGGAACCACCAGGTGAGTGGTTCCGCAGAGGCCAGGCTTCGCCTTAAGTAAGCCGCTACTCCCAGCCTCCGCTGCAGCTCAGACCTCAGTTTGGCTTGAAGGCTTGCCCCTCTCTCCTCCGCCCCTTCCTCATTTTAGTCACACCCACCAGTAATAATCTGTAATGGCTGTTGAAGTTACTGTGTTGTCAGGAACTGTGCTTGACACTTTACACCCTTCTCACTTAATTCCTTTAAAGCTCATGTGAAGTATGTGATGTTATTTCCATTTTACTAAGAAGCTACGACTCAATTAAGTGGAGCTGTCATGTTGTCCGAATTGAACCCTCCTATTTAATATGAGAATTAAATGGAATAAAGCATGTTAAAGTCAGTGCATAACACAGCAAAATGCCCAATGAAGATCCCGTTCCTTCCATTTGTCCCGCTATTTGAGCTGGATCACAGCTCAGGGTAGAACCTGCTCCTGCCTCAGCCTGTCTGACCCCAACCCTTCCTATGCCTGAGGTGTTGGTCATTGTCCTTGTTTTCTCCCTGGTTGACATCCCCATTTAGTTCTGGGAGTCCACACTGTCTTCATGTTGCCTCATCTGGCTGTTCCCTCAGCTTCTCCTCTCCTTAACTGCTAGGAGCATCTGGGGTTACTTTCCTCAGCTTTCAGTCTAATCCTTAGAGCCTTGGGTCTCCTGTGCAGGGATAAACATTCATTAGTGTACACATTCTGGCCCCTGGTACCTGGCATTGCCAGTAATTTGCTTTGTTAATTTTGTTCTAGCCTCTCTGGTTGCTTCTTGCCGCAGGACCTTTGCCCTTGTTGTTCCCTCTGTCTGGGACACTGCCTCCTGGCTGTCATGCCTGCTTGCTTCCTTCTCATCTGTGAAGTCTCAGCTGAGTGCCATCCACTCAAGAGCATTTCAATAACTCCCCTGAGTCACATTTTGTCAAATAATTTTTTAAAATGTTAATGTAGCCTTATGTTTTCTAGAAATGAGTTCAGTATAACATTAAGGTTTTTTGTGTGTTTTTTAGTGTTTTTTAAGTAAGGTACAAATAGTGCTGGAACTGTTGGAAATTGGGTTCAGCCACAAGTAACTTAATTATGATTGTAGGTAGGTTGGTGGTTGCCATTGTCAGTGGTATGGCAATGTCATTGGGCTGACAGGATTCTGCACTTGCCTTCATCGAATTTTCAGTCTTCCTTTCCCTACCTTCCCATTCAGCTCCTGCTGTTTGGCACTACAGATATTCCCAAAGGATTGGAGTGTTTCCTATAGTTTCTGAAAGAAACTGCTTAGAACTCTTAAAATTTTCTGCCCAGTGTTTACCAAGAGCCAACTATTCCTTTACTGAGCTGGAGAGATGTTTTCTAGACTTTTCTCTTTTTTGTCCCCATTTACTCCATTTGGGAGGAGCAGCAAATTAGCAAACACTACTAAGTACCAGCTGTCTACTGAGCAGAGATAAGACACAGTGTCTGTTAGGGTGTTGGGGTGAACTGGTCCGGATGAAGGAGTGGCCCAGTGGTGACTAGAACTCCCAAGTGCCTCATGGCTGGAGCACAGGACACAGGGAAGCCTGAGGGACTGGTCAGGCCCATCCTGAGGGGGGTCTTGTGTGGAGGCTGCAGCATGGTCTTGATGCTATTTTTGCTGATGTGCTGTCTGAAAGTATATAACTCCTTTCACTTTTAAAAAGTTGACATAGGGCCTGGCCGGTGTGGCTCAGTGGTTGAGCATCCACTTGTGAACCAAGAGGTCACGGTTCGATTCCTGGTCAGAGCACATGCCCAGGTTTCAGTCTGGATCCCCAGTAGGTGGTGTGCAGGAGGCAGCCAATAAATGATTCTCATCATTAATGTTTCTATCTCTTTCTCTCCTCTTTCTTCCTTTCTGAAATCAATTAAAAAAATATATTTTTTAAAAAGTTGACATTGGTTTAAATATATGCAAAGGATCTAGTTTCCAGCATATTTTAAATAATGCCATTTTAAGTTAAAACTGTTCAGTACCCTTAAATGTATTCAGTAGAATGGAAATGTTGCAACTTGATATCCATTCCTTTTCTTGGTTTTTTTAAATAATGCTTTTGATTTGTTGTTTTTTTTATCTCTGGTTGTAAGACTTAAGATTTGTGGCACAATGTCAGAGTCAGTTTTAGTAAGTGCTTAGACGTCTCTTTAAATTTTTCTTTATTCTTTTGCTAATAATTCTGAAACTCCAATTATACTTTCTCACTCTTTCCTCTGCCTCTTACCTAGTGTTTTGTGTCTGCCATGCTTTTATTCTCTCTGCTTTATTCTGGATATTTTTATCTGACTGGACTGAAATTTACTAATTCTCTCTTCATCTATTTTAAATCTATTGTAAAACCTATTCATTACATTGTTAATTTAAGTTATTGTATTTTTTGTTTTGGAATTTTTTAAAAATATATTCTTATTGATTTTAGAGAAGGAAGAGGGAGAGAGATAGAAACATCAATGATGAGAGAGTATCATTGGTCCTGCCGGCCCCACACTGGGGATTGAGCCCACAACCCGGGGATGTGCCCGGGAATCGAACTGTGACTTCCTGGTTCATAGGTTGACACTCAAGCTACTGAGCTATGCTGGCTGGGCTGTTCTGGAATTTTTTATAGTATGACTTTAAAAAATGTTCATTATCTACCAAAATTCTCAATCTTGTCTTGTATCTCCTTGAACATAGTGAACTAGTTATTTTAAAGGCCAATATCTGGAATTCCTGTCAGCTCCTACCTTCTTCCTTCCCTTTCTTCCTCCTTCTGGTTTTTGTTCATATCTTGTCTTTTCATGTGTTTGGTATTTTTTATTGTGTACTTGATATTGTATTTGTAAGATTTTTTTTTTTTTTTTTTTAAATCTGAGGACTAGATGAGTCTCTTTAATCTCAGGGATTGAGATGACTCAGCTGAGTTATCGTTCCTGGGAGGGCCTTTCTGGTTCACTCTTAGTTTTGGCTTACTGTCTATGAGGTCCCAACCCAAAGCAAGGTTAGTTCACCAGAACTTCCACTCCCTCAGCAGGCTGTGGACTCAGATTCCTTGTCCATCTGTCCTTGAGAGTTGGTTCTCATCACCTCTCATTTGCTCCTCAGGAATGTGCAGGTTTTCTCAGAGCCAATGAACTGTCAAGAACAGGGCAGGCTGATTGCACATTACTAGTGGTACTTGCTAGCTCTGTGTCTTCAGAGGCGGGGGCAGGGCCCCATCTCCTGTGGTTTTGATGCCTAGAGCCAGAATACTGAGTCTGATGACTTCATGAATGCACAACAGTTCGCCCATGATGGGACATAAAGGCCTTTATTTTTTATTTGAGGTTTTTTTTTTCTGATTACATAGGTAATATATTCATTATACAAAATTCAAACATAGAAAGTAAACATTCTCTGTAGTTCCCCTCCCAGAGTCACCTATTGCTATTGTTGGTTCATACTCCTTTCATTTTTTTCTTTCTCTACACATATACTAATTCCTTTCTTTTTCAAAAATGAGAACATAACATTGATACTGTTTTGCAGTGGTATCTTTGATATCTTTAAATGGAAGTGCCATGGCTCTGCCTCATCCTATTAAAAAACTGCAACAGCCAAATTGCCCCAAGAAGACGGGAGGGAACATTCACAGTCCTGCTGGTTGAGTGTATGTTTCTTTCCATCCTCATCCACAGGGGTATTAATGATCTTTTTCATAGTTGCCAATCTGATTTGTCAACAATATCTTGTTTCCATTTGCCTGTCTGATGGGGCTTCGTTAATCACTCGCTCACACAATCATCTGCAGACTTCCCTTAAGTGGATTCTTGTCAAAGTATGTGTCACACTGTAGTTTTCATGAGTAACTTCCTGGTGTGTAAGGCCAGGCTGTTTCCCTTGCTGCAGCAGTGCCCAGCTCTGCACCTGGTATTCCTGGATGCCAGGGAGCATCTACCTTCCCTCAGATCATGTTAGCCCAGAGGCTCCAGGGCATGACCCTTCCAGACTCCACACTGGGGTCAGACTGGGGCTGTAGGGGTCAGGAGGTATGCTGGCCAAGAGCTTGAGGTTTGGAGTCAGCCAGACCTGGATTTGAGTCCCTCAGTTTGGAAGGTGGATTGGAAGGGAAGATGGTGGGCGTGGGAGGCTGGAAAGGACCTGATGCAGTTTGTGTTGAAGACCTGAAAGCCATGGGAGATACAGATGACAGAGCGCAGTTTCTGCATCAGACAGACCTGGGTGTGATTCAAGACTGTCCACTTACCTGTTGTGGACAAGTTATTTTGTCTGAATGTGTTTTCTGTTTTGTAAACTATGTCGCTCAAACAGATCCTTTCACGAGATCCCAGGGCAAGAGCAGTGGGGATGGAGAGAAAACAGGGCCGACAGGTTTGGCTGGTTTTGAGGAAAGTGAATCAAAGTGGAGAAGACTGGCACTGGGCTGGTAGGGTCTAGACCTCCCTCTCCTTACCTGGAAGGCCCAATAGCCCCCTTGCTTCCTGCTGAGGAAGCTAGAGGGTCTGTTGGTCAGTGGTGCTTTTGACAAAGGAGTGCCTAGTTTCAGGGGGGCAGGGTCTGTGCCAGGTCACCTCCAGCCGTCAGGAAGGCCGAGAGAATTCAGAGCAACCCTCTCTACTCTCCCTCCAGCCTTGCTTCCTCAAAGACTGGGAGATGCATGTCCACTTCAAAGTCCATGGTGCTGGGAAGAAGAATCTCCATGGAGACGGCATTGCCTTGTGGTACACTCGGGACCGCCTCGTGCAAGGTAGGGCTGCACTCATGTATGGGAGCATCTGTGCCAAGGATTCTCCACTCTGCACTCTCCTGATAGGGTGCTTCTGTTCTTCTTTGAGGAAACCTGGGACCTTTGAGAAGAGGAGGGGCTGGGTGCTGCTGTACCCCATGGTGGCCTGGTGTTGTACGCCAGCTAAGAATGTCTTTTTACCTTCTTAAAGGGTTATGTTTTAAAAAGCAAAAGCAAGGAAGACTGACTAAGACTGTATGTGGCCCACAAAGCCCAAAATATTTCCTCTCTGGACCTGGACAGAAAGTTGCTGACCCCTGGATTAGAGGATAGGACTTCCTGGTAGCCACTTGCTTTTCACAGGCTGGGTACTGTCTTGTCACTTGATACTGCAGAGCACATGTCCAGGTGCTGTCCCCTCACAGTTCAGGCTTCAAACTTGAGTCCTCTCTGTCACATCCCTGTGACCACCTCCAGGTTTTTTCTTTAGGGGTCTCTTCTCTTTCTTGGGTGAAAGACCAACAGATTGCCATCTCTTACCCCCACCTCCACTGGCAATACTATGTCCTTTAGGCTACCCAGAGTACAACCCCAATTTTCTCCATGACTAGAGCATCTCTTTCTCATTCCAGGGCCGGTGTTTGGAAGCAAAGACAACTTCCACGGTTTAGCCATCTTCCTGGACACGTATCCCAATGATGAGGCCACAGAGGTAGGCCCCTGCTCCCTCCCATAGAGCAGGACAGGAAGGCTAGGCATTTGGCTGAGGGACTTCTCCCTGGTCCCAGCACAAAGGAGCCTCCAGGGATTGGGGTGGTGGGTACCCCTGCCACTTCCAAACGCTGGGCTGCCCATAGAGTAACCGGTGTCTTGGTCTCAGCGTGTGTTCCCGTACATCTCGGTGATGGTGAACAATGGCTCCCTGTCCTACGACCATAGTAAGGATGGCCGCTGGACCGAGCTGGCAGGCTGCACGGCTGACTTCCGCAACCGTGATCATGACACCTTTCTGGCTGTACGCTATTCCCGGGGCCGTCTGACGGTGAGCAGGAGGTGGTGGTGGTGGGGTGTCCTCTGCCTGCGCTGGCTCTGCAGGGGTAGATGGGCAGTCTGAGCCGGGCATGCTTTACCTGCTGATTGGCTGCAGGTGATGACTGACTTGGAGGACAAGAACCAGTGGAAGAATTGCATTGACATCACGGGTGTGCGCCTCCCCACCGGCTACTACTTCGGAGCCTCTGCTGGCACTGGTGACCTATCTGGTGAGTGGGCTGCGCAGGGCGTTAAGTCTTAGTTTTGACCTTCCCTGGTCTGTTGGGAGCTTGTGACACAGCTGGTCACTTTCCTTCCTGCATTGGTTCCACACTCGCCTGGTTTCTTCCTCCTCTTTGCATTGTCTGTCAGTTTTGGCACACACACGGCTCAGTCTGTGAGCAGTCCTCGGTGATCTTCCCCTCTCTTTACGGTTTGAATCTGGATGCTATAGACCCCAGATTTCCATCTGCAGCACAGTGTTATCAACAACCCTCTCAACATCTCCACCTGGATGCCCAATAGGTGTCTGTCTTTACATGCCCACAATGAGAAGACCACATTTAAAAAAAATACATATTTTTATTGATTTCAGAGAGGAAGGAAGAGGGAGAAGGAGATAGAAACATCAATGATGAGAGAGAATCATTGATCGGATGCCTCCGGCATGCCCCCTATTGGGGACAGAGCACACAACCCAGGCATATGTCCTTGACCGGAATCAAACCCGGGACCCTTCAGTCCACAGGCTGACGCTCTGTCCACTGAGCCAAACCGGCTAGGGCTGAAGACCAAGACATAAATGACACCTCTGTCCTAGTTGCTCGGGCTAAAAACAGGACCCAGGCCACCATCCTATCTCACTCGGACAACTGCAGCAGCCCCCAGCTGGTCCTCTCCTTCCGTGCCAGCCCCAAAAGTCACTCCCAGCTCGCTCTGCAGCCAGAGTGATCCCATTAAAGTTCACATGAGGTGTCACTGCCGCTCCGCTCAGAGCTCTCCAGTGGCTCTGCTCTCTCAGAGTCAAGCCACCATTCACCCAACAGTGGCCTGCCAGGCCTTAGTGCCATCGCCTCTGATTCTTTGCTCCCAGCTCCCCATTTACATGGCCTCCAGCTCTTCACACTAGTGTCCTCCTGCCTCGGGCCTTTGTGCTTGTGTCTCACTCTCATCTTCAAGTCTTGATCAGATGTCACTTCCTCAGTGGGGCCTTCCCTGATTCCCTTGTTTAAAATTGTACACACACACCCCAGACACCTGCACACTCCCTGTAAAGTCACGTGATATATGCTTAGGTAGCTAGTGGTCTCTTTCCCTTTTCACACAGTGGAGACCATTGGGAATATGAATGTTGAAGGAATTTCCCCAGGTTTACACCCAGGAGGTGGCAGAGCTCAGATGGGAACTGTAGTCTGACTTCAGAGTCGGTGTGTGTCCATGGGCCTCCAGGGGCTGCACATATGGGTGCTGCTTGGCTCTGCCCACCTGGCCACCAGGTCCTTGCTCTTTAGGCTCTTCCCTTTCCAGGCCTTTACTTAGATTCCATTAGGTTAGCAAAGCTGACAGATGGGACCCTTATATTGGCTCTGAGCCTAAACCTCCTAACCTCAGAAATGGGGCAATCAGTTACTGTCAAGCCCTGGACTGGGCCATTCCCAAGTCTCCTCAGGTGCAGTTTGCTGACCATGTATCAGGACTGAGCCCTCAGCCAGGCAGGAGCAGGGTTCTCCCTGGGGAATGTGGCCACCTTATGTGGCTGGGAGATGCATGAGCCATGGCGTCAGGCCTCTTACAAGCTAACACTTGGCCCTGCAGACAATCACGACATCATCTCCATGAAGCTGTTCCAGCTGATGGTAGAGCACACCCCCGAGGAGGAGAACATTGACTGGACCAAAATTGAGCCCAGCGTCAATTTCCTCAAGTCGCCTAAAGGTATATGTTTGTGGTCCCTCCCAGTCTGGGCCTGTGCAGGACTAGGGCTGGGCCAGGGCCAGCGTTGGTGCCTGTGTATGGTCCTTCTGCCTTTGCTGGGTCCAGCTGTGGTTGTGGCCTGGGCTTTTGGATTAGCAAGCCATGCTAATGAGCAGTGTGTGAGTACCTGGAGTCTGCTGGGATAATGGCGGGTGAAGCCCACAAGGGGCCAGTTTGCTGGTGTAGGTGATGGGCAGGGCACTGATAGTGCATGTGCATGACCTCAGTGAATGGCCTGGAAAGCACTGACGGGCCTCTCAGCCCAGCCCAAAGTCCTCATGCATTGTGTGAGCTGGAGTCACAGCATTTTATGTGATACCTCACTTAAAAATATATGTATGTTTTTATTGATTTCAGAGAGGAAGTGAGAGGGAGAGAGAGAAACATCAATGATGAAAGAGAATCATTGATTGGCTGCCTCCTGTATGCACCCCACTGGGGATCGAGCCCACAACCCGGGCATGTGCCCTTGACTGGAATTGAACCCGGGACCCTTCAGTCCACAGGCCAATGCTCTATACACTGAGCCAAACCGGCTAGGGAAGACATCTCACTTTTTTAAGATTCAGGTTACTTTTAAGTATTTTGAGAGTCACACAAACCTTGCCATAAGCTACTGTCTTGCCACTTTGATCGAAGGGTTCTGGCTGCCAAGAGCTCAGAGAACTCATGTGCTCTGAACTACCCAGCAACCCGATGTGGTTTGCCAGATGGGGATTAACTTTTCACACGTGTTCATCCATTTGTTCCTTCAGTGGACGATTCCAAAGCTTCCACTCGGTGCCTAGCTGTGTCCGGCACTGCCCCAGGGCTCAGTCTAGGGACTAAAGCGAAGAAGGGGCCGAAAGGGCTTGGAAGCCTTGAGGTTGAGCTGCTTCCTGGAAGTGCCTCTGCTTGGGAGCTCCTGGTTCCGTCAAAAGCCATTATTGTCTCTGTGGAAAGGGGTGGAAAGGGGCTGGTGGCAGGACAGCAGGCTTGCCGGGCCAGGTCTTTTGGGAAGGGAGGGTGTCGGTGGGCTCATGGCTGGTATTCCAGGCCTGTCTGGGAGGAGAGCCGTATCCCTGGGTGGTTGGAATTACAGGCCTGGCACTCAGCATTGACAAGGTTAGCAGGCAGGGTAGTGATGTGGCCAGAGCAGGACAGGCTAGGGGCCTGGGACCCCCTAGGAGCCACCAAATGCATCCAGGTGTGAGTCAGGGCAGCGTTTGGCCAGGGTTGTGTTTCTGCAGATGGGGACCGCAGACCACTGCACTGGGGTGGGGGTGGGCTTGTGAAAGCAGATCCTAGGCCTCCCCGGGCAGACGGAGCTCCTGGGAAGCCCAGGATCCAATGTCCATCAGCTGAAAGGCACCCCAGGCCTTGATCTCTGGGATCCTCAGGGTTGCCCCTCACTGTACAGCTGTGTGCAGCCACAGCCTCCACCTGGGGATGGGGATGGGACCTCACCAGGGCCATTGGCAGCTGCTTTAACACTCACTTCAACTCCCCCTTTCTTTTCCCTCAGACAACGTGGATGACCCGACGGGGAACTTCCGCAGCGGGCCCCTTACGGGGTGGCGGGTGTTCCTGTTGCTGCTGTGTGCGCTCCTGGGCATCATCGTGTGTGCTGTAGTGGGGGCCGTGGTGTTTCAGAAGCGGCAGGAGCGCAACAAGCGTTTCTACTGAGTGGCCAGCGCTCGGCTGGCGAGGGCCTGGCGTTGGCCCCTGCACTAATGTGAACTTTTTTTTTTACTGGGATTGTAAAAGAAAAACAAGATGACCTTATTTCTTAACAGTTTAAAAGAAATAATTAAAGTATTTTCATACATTTTGCTTCTTGCCCAGCAGGGACAGGCTGCAGGGCTGGGGAGTAAGGGTTTGGTGTCCCTACAGCCATGGACAGAGGCCCTGGCCCATTGCCAGCATCTCAGGAGCAGGGGGGCCTGTGCCCAGAGCTGGGCTGAGGCCCCAGTAGGTGGCCTGGAACATTGGAGACTCCTCCCCAAACACGGGTGGCACCTGAGGACACGAGCAGTGAGTGGTTCTGTGCTGCGCTGCATGTGTGGCAGAAGAGGAGGCCAGTTGTGGAACCCGGGCCTTCGTGTTCACCTCTGAGCTTCCCAAGGCAGACCCTCAAGTAAGGCCTAGGGGAGCAGTTTGGTGGGGCCCAGAGTGAGACCGACATGTGCTAAATAAAGTGAAATAACCACCCTGTGTGACTGCCCTGAAGGGCTTTTTGTTTTCTTCAAATACCTTCCAGATAGCCAGGCTTACCAGCTCTCAGCCTCATCCCCTCGGGCGGTGCTGTGCTCCCTGTTCAGGGAGACACAAAGCTTGCCCGATGTCACCTAGCATGGAGTCGGACAGGTGCTCTGTGTTCCTGCGCCACCTCTCACTTGCTCTGGCCTCTTGGTGAAAGGGTCTGGTGGGAGAATTTGAGGTAACATGCAGAAGGTGTGGCCTCAGCCTATGGAAACTCTAGGGGGCTCAGGATGATCTAGAAGAGATTGGGTGCAGGGGGACAGGCTGGGGTCGGCAGTGGTATTCCGTTTGAGGTGTCTCGAGGGGAAGAAAGCCAGCAGCTGACAAGCGCTGCCATCTGGCAGCTTTCATGGTTCTCTCTACTCAGGCTCCAGCCTGCCTCTGCTGTCCAGTCCTCCCCTCCTGACCATCCCGACCCCCCCCCCCTTGGAGCAGTGTGTCCTCGACTAGTCCAGAGCCACTTTCAGCATCTGCACTCAGTTCAATAACATTTGAGTCTCCATTTTAAAAGCAAGAGCAACCCTAAAACTGCTGCAACCAGGCTTTTTGTAATTAACACTGTCAATTAGATTCTCACTGTAAAAAGTAGGGAATATAGGAGTAGATGAACAGTAAGAACTTATTGCACATAGTACCAGAAGTCCTAGCCACAGCGATCAGACAAGAAGAAAAAAGGCATCCAAACTGGGAAAGAGGATGTAAAACTCATTTGCAGATGACATGATATTGTACATAGAAAACACTAAAGGCTCCACCAAAAAACTAGGTTTAATAGATGAATTTGGCAATGTAGCAGGATGCAAAATTAACACCCAAAAATTGATGGCATTTTTATACACCAATAATGAATTTTCAGAAAACAGACACTAAAGAAAATCCCATTTGCCATTGCAAGAAAAAAATTAAGACACTTAGGAATACACTTAAACAAGAGGTTAAATACCTGTACTCAGAAAACTACAGAATGTTGGAAAAAAGAAGATATAAACAAGTGGAAGAATATACCGTGTTCATGGATTGGTAGAATTAACATCATTAAAATGTTCATACTACCCAAAGCAATCTATAGATTCAATACAATCCATATTAAAATACCAACAATATATTACACAGATCTAGAACAAATAGTCCAAAAATTTATATGGAATCAAAAAAGAACCTGAATAACTGCAGCAATCTTGAGAAAGAACAAAGTTGGAGGGATCACAGTACTAAATACCAAGCTATGCTACAAAGCCACCCTAATCAAAACACCCTGGTACTGGCACAAGAACAGGCATATAGATAAATGGAATAGAATAGAGAACCCAGAAATCTACCCAAGCCATTATACTCAATATTTGACAAAGGAGGCAAAAGCATACAATGAAGTCAAGACAGTTTCTTCAATAAATGATGTTGGGATAGTTGGACAGGTCCATGCAAAAAACTGGAACTAGACCACAAATTCCATACACATAGCAATATGTTTATGGATACATCTCCTAAGATAAGGAAACGAAGAAGAAAATTAACAAATGGGACTACATCGAAATACAAATCTGCATAGCAAAAGAAACCAACAAAATGAGAAAGGAGTCCACTGTATGGGAGAACATATTTGGCAATGATACATCTGATAAAGGGTAATATCCAAAAATATATAAGGAACTCCTACAACTTAACAAAAGGAAGACGATCCAATTAAATAATAGGCAAAGGACCTAAATAGACACTTCTCCAAAGAGGACATACAGAAAGCCAAGACACATAGGAAAAAATGCTCAAAGTCACTGATCATCAGAGAGATGCAAATTAAAATGACAATGAGGTATCACTTCACACCTGTCAGAATGGCTACCATCAATAAATCAACAAATGACAAGTGCTGGTGAGGATGTGCAGAAAAGGGAACCCTAGTACTGTACACTGCTGGTGGGAATGCAGACTGGTGCAGTCATTAGGGAAAACAGTATGGATTTTCCTCAAAAAAATTAAATATGGAACTGCCATTTGACCCAGTGATCCCACTTCTAGGAATATATCCTAAGAAACCAGAAACACCAATCAGAAATAATGTATGCACCCTTATGTTCATAGTAGCACAATTTTTAGAATAGCTAAGATCTGGAAACAGCCCAAGTGCCCATCAATAAATAAGTGGATAAAAAATCTGTAGCACATTTACACTACGGAATACTATGCATCAGTAAAAAGAAGAATCTCTTACCTTTTGATACAGCATGGAGGGACCTGTAGAATATCATACTAAGTGAAATAAGGCAGCCAGAAAAAGACAAGTTTACATGATCTCATATGTGGAATCTATAACAAAATAAACTGATGAACTAAGTGGATCCAGAGACATGGAAGCATGGAATCTTGGAAGACGTGGGAGGATGGGTGAGTGGGAGGTAATCAACCAAAGACCTTGTATGCATATATGCATAACCCATGGACATAGGCAATAGGGTGGTGAAGGCCTGGGGTGCAGGGTGGGGGTGGGCTGGAGGGAGTCAATGGGGGGAAAAAAGGGAACATATGTAATACTTTCAACAATAAAGATTAAAAAACAAAAACAAGCCACAAAAACTAGAAGGCAGCCTGGCCTGTGTTGCTTAGTGGTTGAGCATGACCTATGAACTAGGAGATCACGGTCTGATTCCCAGTCAGAGCACATGCCCAGGTTCTGGGCTTGATCCCCGGTTGTGGACATGCAGGAGCCATTCAATGATTCTCTCTCAGCATTGATGTTTCTGTCTCTCTTCCCCTCTCCTTTCTTCTCAGAAATCAATACAAAAACTATTTTTAAAAAAATAAAAAATAAACCACTTAAAAGAGGTGCAGATAAGAAGCCAGTTGTGGATATAGAATGGAATGCTAATAAAAACTCAACCCAAAAGAAGTCAGAAAAGAAGGGAAAAAAGGAAAAGGACAGATGGCACAAATGGAAAATAAAAATCAAGCTGATAGACCTTAAACTCAACCATATCAAAATAATTTTACTAAATACAATCCAAAGGCAGAGATTATCAGATCACAGGGGAGAGAACAACAACAATGTGCTGTTTGCAAGAAAAAAACATGTATATTAGGACACTAATAGGTTAAAAGCAAAAAGATGGGAAAAAACATACCACAAGAGCACTAATCAAAAGAACGTATTAAGCCCTAGCTGGTTTGGCTCAGTGGATAGAGCGTCAGCCTGTGGACCAAAGGGTTCCAGGTTCAATTCTGGTCAAGGGCATGTACCTTGGTCAGGACTCGTGTAGGAGGCAACCAATCGATGTGGCTCTCTTACATCAATATTTCTCTCTGTCTTTCCCTCTCTCTTCTACTCTCCCTAAAATTCAATGGAAAAATATCCTCAGGTGAGAATTAAAAAAGAAAAACTAACAAAACTACAATACATGAAAGTTTGTGAGATGCAGTTAAAGCAATGTGCAGAAAAAAGGAATAAAATGGATTATCTACCTTTCCATCTTAAGAAGCTAGGAACAAAGGAGCAAATTAAATCCAAAACTGGTTCTTTTCAAGATTAATAAAGTTGATAAACTCTGAGTAAGATTTAATAAGAAGAGATAGAGAAGGAGAGAAACTACCTACATCAGGAATCAATACGGGACATATTACAGCTCTTACAGATACCTCTTCCTGGGGCCCCCACCTCCATCCCCAAGGTAACTGGGACTGGCAGCCACTTCTGAGACTTGGACTAGCCAGGCCCCATGGTCTAGTCACCTGCAATTTCAAGTGAGGGACTTCCTGGCCCCCCGACTCTGTTAATCATTGTGCTGCGCTGCCCCAGACAGCCTGGGATGGCGTTCCAGTAGTGGCCACCAAGCTGGGGGTCTGCTGAATGCTACACCAACAGCCTCCTGTGGGCATGGAGACCCCGGCCCAGCCAGGTCCCCCTCTCCTTTCTCAGCACTGGTGTCCTCTGTCACTTTGGTCAGAGTCAGGTGGAAGAGGCTGACCCTGAGGGACAGAGGAACACTGCTGTTTTCCAAAAGATGTCTTGTTGAGAGAAGCCTGGACACTTCCCAGAGGAAGTGACATTTAAGCTAAGCTGGCGGAAGCAGGTAGATGGGCAAGGGCATGGTATCTTAGCTGACATAGCAGGAGGAGGGGCACAGCTTAGCTTAAATTCCCTGAGAGCCGGGGAGTCAGTGGGGCTTTCGCTAAGGGCATGGCCTGGCTAGCTCCATGACTAAGGAATGCTATTCTCTGGGAAGGGAGGAGGATTGAGTGAAGTGGGAGAAACGGGGGCAGGGAGCCCAGGGAAGGGGCTGGGTAGGGGTCCAGGGTTTGAGCCAGGCTCCAGATCCAATATTGCCCATTTCTGCCCTCCCTTCCCACCACTACTCTCACCCGCAGGGAAGTGGTGAAAGGCTTTTGGGGGGACAGCAGGACCCCATCTCCTTGGACATCCTGTCCATAGGGTGGGAGAGGATGGTGAGCCTGGAGCTGAGGCTCCTGCAAGCTGCCCTCTTCGGGGGGGTCCTGACTAGGGCAAAGCAGCAGGGTGTGGGCCCCCTTCTCCCTCCCCTCAGGGCACAGATGTAGGCTTTGTCGCTTAGCGCCCAGAGGACACTAGTTCCAACAGAACCTGTACTGATGTGCAGGCAGCATAGCCACAGTTACTGTGGGCAGGCAAGGCCACGGGATGGGGAGCTGGCAGGGCGGCCACAGGGCTGCACTATCCAGCCTGGACCCTGTCGGACCTGTGGGTCTGGGACAGAGATTCTAAGCCAGTGCTAAGGGAGTAGGAGAACCAGAGTTCCTTTGCTCAGTCCTGTACCCAGAAGGCACTAGCATTTTCTCAGAGGGGCCTAGAAGGGCATCTAAGGGCTTGGGGCAGGGGCTCCATCTTTCCCACCTGTCCTGCTCCCTGGGAGGTATTACTTCCTGTCCCCCTGGCTTGTGGCCCTGAGCTATATTCATTGGAGGCCTGAGGCCTGAGGCCAGGCTGTACTTAGCCTCCATATTGTTCCCTAGTTTGAACCCTACCCATGGCTCCAGACTCCTCAGGGTGGTCACTCCAGCCCCATGCAGCCCCTGTCTCACTTCCACAGCCTCCTGTGGGAGCATCTTCAGCTGTGGAAGTGTGCGTCTCCCTTCCTCTGCCAGGGACTCACTCCTTCACAATCCCTCCCTTCATCCTACCCCCGCACCAGGCCATCTGTGTCCCAGATATCTGACCGGTGGGTTTGTGCCTGTGCTATGTGGATGCAGACTTTAATGAAATAAAATTGGAAATGCATTTACAAGCCTTATGACCCCTTTTTTCAGACCTAACTAAGTGCGGGTGGGAATCTGGGGGACATCAGCCTGTTCTGAACCCTGCCCACCTTTTCAGCTTCGGCCTGCACCTGTTCTTTGCGCTCTCTGTGCTAGCTAGCCACAGTGGCTGCCTTTCAGTCAGCATACATTCCTTTCAGCCTCAGGGCCTTTGCACCTGCTGTTCCTTTGTCTGGAATTCTCCTACATCCTTCCTATACATAGATAACATCTATTCCTCCATTTCCCTAGAAAAGCCTTCTCTGACCTCCCTGTTTAGGTCAAATGCTCCTTAAGACATGCCCTCTCACTGTGTCTTTTCCTGTGAGGACCTGTCAAAACTGTAACTCCTATGTGTCTACTATGTCCATCTCTCTCCCCGCTCGCCTGTGAGCTCTGCAAAGGCAGGAACCCTGTCTGGTTTGGCCAATGATTCTATTCTCTGGCCCCCAGCACAGTTCCTAGGGCCCAGTAAGTGCTCAGCAAATTTTTGGTGAGTGAAGGGATGGGCGAATGGCTCAGTTCCTGGCCGAGCCTGTCAAGTGATTTCTCTGGGAGTGACTCAGAGAAACTCCAAGGAACTGAGGACTGACTTCCATGTGCTATGTGTTTACCCAGCACCATGTCTTTATAAAGAATCTGATTCCTCTTTGTCCCTCCCTTCTCTATTGCCGGTTCACAGACTCAGCCCCGCACTGGCAGAAATGCCACACCCTAAAACACCTGCTTTCATCTTCCTGCCGCCACCCAAAGACTGTCACTGTGCCCGCAGGTGTGGCCACACCTGCCGGTGAGGCCAGGGAGCCACCAGGGGCTCCGGGGGAGGAAGAAGCCGCCATCTGGTGGCCCTGCGGTAGAAACAAGCAGCTCCTACCTACTGGGCACGGCAAAGGCACGGGCTCTGTTCCTCCAACAACGCTGTTGCTGGGCTTCCCGAGCTTACAGGAGGGAGGTCACTGGCCGAGTCACAGAGCTGAGAAGCAGCGGTGACAGGAGAGACACCCAACTCCGCTGGCTCCAGAGCTCAGGGCTCTCCAGCGAGGCTGTTCGCCTGGAAGTTGGTATCCTACTGACGTTCTGTAGCGGCAGTAGCTTCCCCGTAGGAGAGCAGGACGAGCTGGGAGACTACTCCCATTCGTCACAACGGGAATCTGGAGCCCAGCGGGGCCCAAGGAGGCAGAAGGCCGGCAGGCCCTGACACAGACCGCGGAGCGCAGAGTAGGATCCCGGCTCCCTTCACGGCGCCTGCGCACTGCGGCCCCGCTCCCCGCTCAGCCCCGCCCCCACCGCCGGGGTTTTCAAATTTGAAACCTGCTCCTTTTCCCGCCCGAATGGGTTGACCAGCAGCGAGAGAGGGCGGGGTTGCGCGCAGCCAATAGCGCTTCAGAGGCTCCCAGGCCTCGCCCCGAAGGTGACGACAGCGAGCCGCCCGAGACGACCAGCCAATGGGCGAAGGCGCTCGCCGTGTCTCCGCGGCGCCCACGTGCAGCTGCTGGGCTGGGGGCCTCCGGGGGCTACAGGTCCAGCGTTCTCTGTGCCGGGCCCTTGCCACCAGCACGTGTGGGGAACTGAGGCCCAGAGACGCCAAGTAGCTAGTGCGGGGTCGCTGAGCAAAGCGGGCAGGAGACATCACCTCCCCCCCTGAGGGTCTGCCCAAGGGCAGAGCCTGGAGCTGTCGCCCCTATCGATACCGCCCGTGTCCGAGGGGGCGGGCAGCTCGCGGTGGGGGCGGGTGGGCGGGTCCTGGAGGGGCGGGCCAAGAGCTGGGCCGTCCCGGGGCGGGGCGTCAGGGGGGCGGGGCGGGGCGCCTGTGTTTGTTGCACCGTGTCAGTTACATTGTAACAAAAGTGGTGCCGCCGCTCCTCCAGCCTGCGCTCGGGCCCGCCCGCCGCCAGCTGTCGCCGACATGGAATCTGTGGCCAGCAACATCCAGGTCCTGCTGCAGGCGGCCGAGTTCCTGGAGCGCCGCGAGAGAGGTGAGGCAGATCCCTTGGCTGGACCTCAGGCTGCGACCTTGCTGACACGGGCCTGGGTTAGACTTGGCTCCCAACTTGAAGGATGCATACATGGCTTTAATGCAGTAGCCCCGGGTCACCCCCGTCTTAAAATGGAGAGGAGTCCTCGGTCGGTCGGGCTGGGGGGATGTTGGGGATGTGGTCCTGGCGCCAAAAGCCTCTCCCTGACCGTGCCATGCCAGGGGCGCCCGCTGGGACCAGCTGCAGCCTGACGAGACGCGGGCTCTCTCTGGCAGAGGCTGAGCACGGATACGCGTCCCTGTTCCCGCACCGAAGTCCAGGCCCCGTCCACAGAAAGAGGAAGGGATCCCCCCAAGCTCTCGGCGCGTTGGACAGTGGGCGGTGAGGAGGGCGAGGGGCGACGGAGAGGGGGGGATGGCGCTGTCCCTCTTCGGGCCCCTCCTCAGCCCACTTCCTCCTTGTTGCTTGCGCCTTCTGGGCCAGGTATCCTACTATGGAGACATTCAAACCCCTCCTGCCATCTCCCCTTCCCCCAAACACACCCCTCTATTCATTCAAAGACTATTTCTTGAGTGCCCCTGATGTGAACAAGGCTTCCACTCACACTCCTATACTCCACCTAGCACATCACTCACTTTCCCCCACAGGCTTCCTCCTTGTCTCTCTTCATCTCCACCTTTTACACAAGCTCTTCCCTCCAATTTGAGTGTCTTTCTCCACTACCTGCTTTGGGTAACCTGTGTTTCTGGCTCAGCTCAACTGTCACCTCTGTTTGCACTCCACAGCTATCTGGGCAGGCCTCTTTCAGCATTGGCCCCCTAGCCCCACCCCCCACCAGCTCCCCATGAGTCTCTGCCTCCACCTGGCAACTCAGGTGCCCGAGGCCAGCACAAGGTTGCTATACTGAGCTAGTTTGGGGCAGAGATCTGCAGTGGATTTTGAGCCTCTGGGAGCCTGGGACTGAGGGTGTGGGCAGCAACTGATGGCCCCTCACCCCATCCTCTCTGGCATTGGCAGGTCTGTGCACAACGAGCTGGAGAAGCGCAGGTGAGTCCCAGCCATGCCCTGACAGCATTGGGCCTCAGGGACTGTCTCTCTCTGGCCTTCCCTCCCCTGTCAGCCCTCTAGCTATCAAGGCTGGGCTGGCACTGCCCTCCAGACCCCTTCCCCTGCAGGAGGGCCCAGCTGAAGCGGTGCCTGGAGCAGCTGAAGCAGCAGATGCCCCTGGGGGCCGACTGTGCCCGATACACCACACTGAGCCTTCTGCGCCGGGCCAGGATGCACATCCAGGTAAGAGGCTACCTCTGCACCCAGGAGCCAGGTTACCAGGACGTGTGGATGGGTGACACTGGGGAGAGGGGCCCATTGTGCTTTTAGTTTCCAAATTTGTTAAATGGGAAGAAAAGCAAAAAATAACTCAGGATCTATTGGGCAAATGATGTTAAGCTTCATTTGCCCAATAAATGCTCACTGTTGTTATTACAGCTATTACTACCTCTATTTCAACGGTGAGGCTCTGGGCCAGGCCCTTAACCTCTCTGGACTTCCTTTCCTCCTCTGTATGGGGAGGCATGACTGTTGAAGATAATGTGATGGGTCATGTGTAAGGGTCCCTTAGACTGTAAGAGGACTGGTCCTCGCTCTTCCTCTCCCCATCCTTTAAGGCCTCCTTTTCTGGGCAGTCTGTCCTGAAGCCACTTTGGGAGGTAGCTCCAGAGGCCAGGAAGACTAAAGGACTGAGGATGACAGTCACCATTTTCCCAGGGCTCTTGCTGCTGCCCCCTGGTGGACATGAGTAGTGTGTGCAGACTCAAAGCCCCAGGCAGCCCCAGAGAGAGGGGATTAGGAGTGGCCTTGGAAATAGTAGAGGCCTTTCTTACCCTCTGGGTTCTTCAGACAGAGGAAGAAATGGAGGTACAGCCGGGCTCTGGAGAGACATATTCAGAACCCAGGCCCAGGTCCCCTGACTTGCATTCTTTCCTTCAAGAAGTACTGAGCACCTGCTCTGCTAGGCCATTCTAGGTACTCGGGCCATGGCAGACAGACAGATATGCCACGTAGTAAATAAGTCAGTGTGGGACTGTCTGCACTGCCCCAGAGGTGCCTGCATTCCCCTCATGGTGCCTGAGGAACACCCTCGCTGAACAGCAGGCCTGTTTCTCACTTGGGCTCGCCTGGCCTGGGTCTTGGAGGGATGGTGTACCTCTCAAGTGCTGACTGGCAAGTGGGCAGGACCTGTGGATTGCTCTTTCCTTAAACCCCATCACCTCGCCCTGTGCTCCCTGCTTCCTGTTCCGCTTCCGCCTTGCCTTAGGATTTCTTTGCTCCACATAGATCTGTCCAGGTGCCTCTTCTGCTGAAAACCCTGCATGGCTCTTGACAGGATAGTCTCAGTCCTTACTTCCTGTGAACTCAAGGCCCTTCACCACTCATCTGCTGCCACTGGCTGCTTTTGTAGTCTCATCTCTTCCCTGTTCCCCACCAAAAGCCGAATTCTTTTTTTTTTTTTTAATATATTTTATTTTTTTTACAGAGAGGAAGGGAGAGGGATAGAGAGGTAGAAACATCAATGAGAAAGATCAATCAGCTGCCTCCTGCACACCCCCCACTGGGGATGTGCCCGCAACCAAGGTACATGCCCTTGGAATCGAACCTGGGACCCTTGAGTCCGCAGGCCGACGCTCTATCCACTGAGCCAAACCAGCCAGGGCCAAAAGCCGAATTCTTGGTGCTCTTCCCGACCTCCCTCTGCCTGAGTGCTTCTCCTCCCCCATCTTCACCTAGGCAGCTGTCACTCATCCTTCCACACCCAGTCCCAATGTCCCTTCCCACGCTTTCCTTTTTTTTTTTTTTAAATATATATATATATATATTTTTTAAATATATTTTATTGATTTTTTACAGAGAGGAAGGAAGGGGGATAGAGAGTTAGAAACATCGATGAGAGAGAAACATGGATCAGCTGCCTCTTGCACACCCCCTACTGGGGATGTGCCCGCAACCAAGGTACATGCCCTTGACCGGAATCGAACCTGGGACCCTTGAGTCCGCAGGCGGATGCTCTATCTACTGAGCCACACCGGCTTCGGCTTTTTAAATATATTTTATTGATATTTTACAGAGAGGAAGGGAGAGGGATAGAGAGCTAGAAACATCGATGAGAGAGAATCATCGACCAGCTGCCTCCTGCACACCCCCCACCAGGGATGTGCCCGCAGCCAATGTACATGCCCTTGACCGGAACCGAACCTGGGACCTTTCAGTCCGCAGGCCGACGCTCTATCCATTGAGCCAAACTGGTTTCGGCCTACGCTTTCCTTCTTGTTGACTGCAGGCTCCTGCCCACAGAGCTCTGGTTGGGATGGTGGGGGAGGGGGGCAGATTCATGATGAAAAAGCCTTAGGGTTCCTAGGAGGGTCTTGACCAGGAGTTACAAACTGGTAGCTGTTGTTTAGTCTATAGTTTTCTAAAAGTTTAGCTACTTGGCAGCACTTAAGAGGACATTTGACATGAAAAATCTGACTTTCCAGCTCTCTTAAAGACACTGAGAGATTGGACCACACTGGGCCTCTTTCCACGAGGCAGTGATTGGCTGGAACTGGAGGTGGCTGCCTCCTTCAGCTGGAGTTCACACTTGCCATCATGTCACAGCCCCTGCCGCACCTCATCCCTGTTGCTTGATACCAGCACTCATCACTCCACATCACCTATCTAGGCCTCACCTGACTAAACCCTGAAGGTCTTTTTTTTTAAAAAATATATTTCATTGGTTTTTTTAAAGAGAGGAGGGAGAGGGAGAGAGAGTTAGAAACACTGATGAGAGAGAAACATCGATCAGCTGCCTCTGCACACCTCCCACTGGGGATGTGCCCGCAAAAGGTACATGCCCTTGACCGGAATTGAACCTGGGACCTTTCAGTCCGCAGGCCGACGCTCTATCCACTGAGCCAAACCGGTCAGGGCCCTGAAGGTCTTTTGAGATTGTGTTGCCCTCCCTCCCTTGCCCGGCTAGACAGAACTCACGGGCCATTTACATGGGACAGAAGGGCCTGATTCCCTGGAGGATGTGGAGGTAACCCTTTGGAGCCCAGATTTAGAGAGCCCCTGTCTGAACAGGCAGTCACCAAGTGGCCATGGCCTGCTGCTGAGCTATGCTAGGTTGAGGCCCAGGCCCCAGGCAGCTGACCCCAGCCCTTGGCTCCTCTGGAATTCGCAGAAGCTGGAGGAGCAGGAGCAGCGGGCCCAGAGGCTCAAGGAGCAGCTGCGCAGCAAGCAGCAGAGCCTGCAGCAGCAGCTGGAGCAGCTCCGGGCGCCGGCGGGGGCTGGCGAACGGGAGCGGCTGCGGGCAGATAGCCTGGACTCCTCAGGCCTCTCCTCTGAGCGTTCTGACTCAGACCACGGTGAGTGCCCTGAAGCGGAGGGTGGGGTGGGCCAGTGGGCCAGGTCTCCTGACTAGACCTGTCCCTGTGCAGAGGAGCTGGAGGTGGACGTGGAGAGCGTGGTGTTCGGGGGTGAGGCCGAGCTGCTGCGGGGCTTCAGTGCAGGCCAGGAGCACAGCTACTCACACAGCGGCGCCTGGCTATGACCCTCGCCACCCCAGAGCGTGCCTCTGCCTTCCCCAAGCCTCGCGGCTGCTCAGTCACCTCCTGTTGGAATGGACTAAAAGGACCTTGGTGCGGGAGCAGGTGCTCTCCTGCCCCTCTGCTGGCTGCTGCAGTGCCTCCAAGGGGAGAGGGGAGGGGCCCTGGCCTCCCGAGCCCAGCACGGCGGGCAGCTTAGGCCTGGGCCACCCTTCCAGGCATTTTTTTGTAGCACTTCGTTCTGTTGTCCTCACAGGGACAGGAAGCCTCTTGGGCCCACCTCCACATTTCTTCCTAGACAAGGCCCCCTGGCCTTTGCCCCATACTGTACAGTGTTTTCATTAAAAGGCTTTCATCATTTCCTGCCCATGGTCTTGCCTGATGAAAATGGGGAAACTCCAGCCACAAAATGGGAAAGGAAATGAGATCAGTCGCTACAACTAACACTGCGGACTGTGCTGCAGTGCCCCTTTAACCCTCACAGCTAAGCTCTTTCCCCACCTTGCAGGTGGGACTGAGGCCAAGGGACAGGACTTGCCTGAGGCCCCAAACCAAGATATAGTGGAGTCAAGATTCGAACCAAAGCTTTCTGACTCTACAGCTAGGGCTGATTGAATTCAACAAATATTTATTGAGTGTCTATTATGAGCTAGATATTGTTCCAGATACTTGGGACACAGCAGAGAACAAAAAGGTCCCTGCCCTCATGGAGCTTACAGTCTAGTGTTTATGACCACTTTGCCTGCATGCTGTCCGTGACCCTGGGCAAATCTCTCCTCAGCTATCCAATGTAGGAAGAAGCAGGCCTGGCCCAGACATGGATAGCATGTCTGATGCATTGTAGATGCCAAACAGATACCACTTCCAACCCACTTCCCAGAGAGTAGATCAGGCTGGAAGTTGACTTTTAATAGTAAAATACAGGGGGGAGGGCAGAGGGGTGCAGCAGGTGGGTGGGGTGCTGCCGCACCAGGGTCTGGGCTGGCTACACGAACTGCTGCTGCTGCTGCTGCTTCTTGGTGGCTGCCTTGCTGGCAAGGTCCTTGGCCTTCTCTGTAGCTGCCAGTGCCGTCTCCTTTGCCTTCTCCGTGGCTTCCTTGGCCGTCTCAACAAGGGTTTTGGAAGGGGCCTCGCCTGCAGCAAAGGGCAGGAGGCTGGCTTGAGAGGAGGCCAAAAAGACCCACCTAATCGCTCCCTACAGCAATCACTTCCTGCAAGCCAGGCCCCATCGGAAAGGTGGTATTTGCCCAGGAATAGATGAGGAATCCAGGCTTAGAGAGGAGCCGTGACAGCCCCAGGTTCCACACCAGTCAGGGCAGCTAGAACTTGACCCCAACCTGTGCCTGGGAGGTTCTCACCTTGCAGCTTGGCCAAGATGTATTCAAAACCCTTCATTGACTTGGTCACATTGCTTTTGAACCGGGCGAGACCAAATTCCTGGCAAAAGATGAGAAGGGGAAGAATTCTGAGCTGCCCACTGACCCCCAGCCCAGTCTCTATGTCAAATGCCCTGGGCCTCAGAGCCCTAGCACTCCCACAGTGCTGCTCACCTGGACAGCTCTGGAGACGCCAAATAAGCTAGAGGAGACCCAAGCTTCCCGGCGGATTTCGGTCCAGCCGCTGTTATCAGAGTTCACACAGTAAACACATCGTTCCTCCACCACCTGTGCAGGGAGTCAGGCCAACCACAATTGTGTGGGATTCTTTCAATTTGCTAACTTCACATAAATTTGATCTCCTGCCTCTTTTCACGAGGTAGAGCAATAAAATGAAAATCCATTCCTTTCCCTGAATGCACCCCAAGCTGCATTTACAGAAGAACAAGAACAATGAGGTCATTTTGCTGTCTACAATCTTTCCTCTGACCCTTTAAACTAGAAGGCACATGGAATAGCAGAGGGCCTTCCAGCTCATCCTGGCCCTGGATTTGGTTTTGTAGCTTTGTCTGGTCATGAGTAGTTTTTAGCCTGTCTTCCACCTGCTGCAGCTCTTGAGTTCACTGGAAGTCCAAATAAAAATGGAAATCTGGCAATTGTCACAGCTCTCACCAGACAGGAGAAAGTAGTTCGGTACTTCCAATAGAAACCTTCAAAGACCTGTCTCATAGCTGGACTGAAAGACATTTCTCACAGCAGGACCACTATCTTGGTAACATAGAAAACAGGTAGTACCCTCAGGGGAGTATGCTGGGGGGCTTCAGATAACCCTGGGGCAGTGTATTAAGTTGCCAGCTCATTCTGTGACCTGGTAGGACACTTGCCCTCTTTGAACCTAACTTTTCTCTTTGCACAAGAGAGTAATACCCGCCTCCCAGGGTTATTGTGAAGATTAAGTGAGAAAGAGAATGCAAGTTTTCTGAACGCTTCAGGATATTCATACGTGAGAAGATATTGTAGAGTGTTCCTTAAACCAGCAGTCGCCAACCGGTGGTCCGAGAGGTCAGAAAGGTTGGCAACTGCTGCCTAATATAAACCATATATTTTCAAGTTTTTTTTTTTTTTTTTTTTTAAATTAAATTTACTGGGGTGACATTGGTTAACATGAACATACAGGTTTCAGGTTTGGGTTTCTAGGTTATAAGATCTGTATATTGCACCTTGTGCCCATCACCCATCAAGTTTTAAAGACAAGAGATCAAAGGTATATAGAACCTCTTTTTCCTAAACTCTTAGGCAGAAATCCATTATGTAAGACAAGTAAGAGTGTTACTCCTTTAGTCCACATGGGGTATGGGGCCCAAATCCTCTCCCTTCTGAGGCACACCCAAGGCACCCTCATGGCTCGATGGATTCCTGTTTGAAAACCACTGCCTCCCTCCCTCAGCATCACTGGCTCCCTAGCCATACCTATCTGGAGCTCTGTCTGAGGGACCAAGGGAGTCTCACCATCAGCCGGGCGTGGTTGATGTTCCAAGTGAAGGTGGTCATGGTCTGGTTCTGTGGGTCCACAATAGAATCCTCCAGGATGTACACTGAGTGAGCAACATTGGCAGGAAATAGTCGCTCGGCCCAGCGGGGCATCCTGTTGGTCTTGGTCAGGAGTCTCCGGGACAGGAGCTTCTGGTCAGGGGTCACCTCCCGGTGCACTATGTCTTCCGTCAAGACATGTTTGCTGCAGGTGACAGAATGAAGGTGACCCTCAGGAGCCTGCCCCTGAGAGACTGCCTGTTGGGGTTCCCATCTCTAGCCTCCTGGCCCAGAATGGCCAGGCCTTCCCTCAAAGTTGCAGTGATGTGTGCTGTGGCTCATTCCCTTGAACCTACCCCAGGGCAAATTCCAACTCCCGCCCTCTCGTTGACCTGGATTCCTGGGCTTTCCAGCATGGCTGGCCTTCATGATTTATTGCACCGCTGGAGAGAGCCACAGGCAGAGGAGGAGAGCGTCTGGAATTCCAACCCCAGGATCCCTCCCAATTCCTGTGCCGCCGCCTCTTCCTGTCTCGCCACCCCAGCGAACCTTGGACTAGGGCCTCAAGAAAACCACCGCCCAGGCCCATCCTCTTTCAGGCACCCTGCAGGCCTGGCCACTTCCTCCATAGAGTCCTCTGGCCCTCAAGACGGCCACGGTTCCGGCAATCCCCTCCCTCGGACTCGATGTTGAGTCCTTCCCGGTCCCACATTTCCATCACCAAACAGCGAGGGGGTGGGGTTGCTCTTTCCTCGGCTACGTACCTATAGGGATTCGGGTACCGCTGCCAGAAGGCAGCGAACACTTGGTCCCAGGAACTCCGGAGCACGCTGTGGCCCAGGAAATACTTCACCATTGTCCCGGCCGGGCGGGGTCAGCACCCGAGCAGCATCAGGGGTGCAGAGCCCGGGGGGCACGCGGAGGCCAGGCCCGGGCTCGGCGCACGCCCGCCAGGCACCAGCTCAGTCACCGCCCCACTGCACCCCAACAGCAGCCGCCGCCATGAGGAGTTGTCGGGCCGCCCGCCACTTCCGGCGCAGACTCGCTGTACCCACCACTTCCGGCGCCTGAGCACGTGACCCTCGGTCCCTCCCCTTCTGCCCCACTCCCCCTGCGGGAGCCGCGTCGGTGCGTGCGGACCTGGGCTGGAGCGGCCCCCAAGCTCGGTGGGGAGTCCGTCCGAGGCGGGCGGCGGAGTGCGGCGCCGTTGAGGGCGCTGTCCCACACGCTCCCAGGGCTCTTGGAAGGGTCAGCGCCCGGGCCGAAGAGCGGGGGCAGGCGGGCGCTGCCAGAGCGCGAGCCCGACGTCGTGTCTGGAGCGGTAGTGACTGGGGCTTGGGCGCCGCCTGCCCGGGCGGAGATCCGGGTTCACCTAGCGCGGGGCCCAGGACCCTGACGCGGGTGAGGCGGCCCCGAGAGCATGAGCGGGCAGCGCGTGGACGTCAAGGTGGTTATGCTGGGCAAGGAGTTCGTGGGTAAGACGAGCCTGGTAGAGCGATACGTGCACGACCGCTTCCTGGTGGGGCCCTATCAGAACGTGAGTGCGCCTCGCGGGCCCGGCACGGGTGGGAGCTAGCCCGCACCCGCGATCCTGATCGCTTCCCCCTGGTTGCAGACCATCGGAGCCGCCTTCGTGGCCAAGGTGATGTCTGTCGGAGACCGGACAGTGACTTTGGGTATTTGGGTAAGTCCCTTGGGCAGGTAGTCCTGGGAATATCTATTCTTGAGGCTTAGTCCTGTCTATTCGTGTCTGATTGTGGCCTTATAGAGGCAATTTCTCTTCTCTAGACCCCAGTTTAAAAATGGGGGTCTGGAGGACGTATTAGTTTGCAGTCTTGGGGAGAAGCTCAGTAACTCAGGCCAACGATGAGCTTCCCCCTGCCCTTCAGGACACAGCAGGCTCTGAGCGCTACGAGGCTATGAGCCGAATCTACTATCGAGGTGCCAAGGCTGCCATCGTCTGCTATGGTAAGGGAGGTTCTCGTCTGCTCCTCAAACAAGAAGGGGTGGGTGCCAGGCTGGCCTTAGCGACCAGCCCCCGACCTTTGGTTGTTTCCTGCCTGCCCTATACCAAGACCTCACAGACAGCAGCAGCTTTGAGCGGGCAAAGTTCTGGGTGAAGGAACTGCGAAACCTAGAGGAGGTAGGTGGCCAGACCTTACCAGAGAACCAGAGGCTGGGGCTCTGGTGGTCTGTATGGATTACCCTGACCTTGTCTTCTACTTCAGGGCTGTCAGATCTACCTGTGTGGCACCAAGAGTGACCTGCTGGAGGAGGACAGGCGGCGTCGACGTGTGGACTTCCACGATGTCCAGGACTATGCAGACAGTAGTTGTTTCTCAGTTGTTGGGGCCGGGGGAGGGAAGTGGCTGTGTGGGTGGGTCACAGAAAATAGGGACTGTTTGGCTACCATGGCAACATCGTCTGGGAAAGCTTTCAGGCTTCCCTGAACCTGTGGGGTCCAGAAGACTTCCCCTGTCTGTGTCCACCTGATTCTCAGATATGAAGCTGTAGTCGCTTTTCTTACAGATATCAAAGCTCAGCTCTTTGAAACATCCAGCAAGACAGGCCAGAGTGTGGGTGAGTGCTGTCCTGGGCCTCACCGCAGGAACAGGCAGGGGCTCCAGAGGAAGCAGAGCCTAGAGGGCTGTGTCACTGGGTGATCCCAGGGCTCCTGGCACTGGGCCTTCACTGATCGCCTTTTTTCCTGCCAGACGAGCTCTTCCAGAAAGTGGCAGAGGATTACGTCAGTGTGGCCGCCTTCCAGGTGATGACAGGTGTGTACTTCCCTAGCCTCTCTGGACACTTCCTCTAGGCCCCCTTCACATTTGTTACCGCATCCCCCAACAGAATGGTACTGAGCTGCCACCTCTCTTTTTGACAGAGGACAAGGGCGTGGACCTGGGCCAGAAGGCAAATCCCTACTTCTACAGCTGTTGTCATCACTGAATCACCACTTATTTGGCCTGGGGGAATTAAAGGAATTCCCCAAGGGGCTGGACCTAGTTCTTGTCTGGGCTTGGATGGTCAAACATGTAAGCTACCCCAAGTCCCCATGGCAGCAGAAGTGGCACCTGTCTGTGCTGGCCCATGGAACGTGCAGCATTGGGCTGACTGATGGTCATCAGGAGGGTAAAGGCGGAGTTGGACTCCAGGCTTCTTCCCTGGAGTTGGACTCCAGGCTTCTTCCCTGGACAGCACTGTGTCTCCAGATTACTTAAGTGGCTTCTGATTTGTAAATAAAATCAATGCACTGTGAATCACACTCAGCCCCTTTCTTAGGCCTCATTCTAATATGACTCCTCCCAGCCCTAATTTTCCTTTGGAAACCAAGTTAACTAAAGCCCAGGGTTGCAGCTGAGATAATGGAGAAACAAAAGAGCCTTTTCCTATACTTTAGTATGGTGAGAGGCTAGGATTGGGAAAGTGCAAAACTCAAAATCCTTCTTGGTGCTGAGAAGAGCAAAGCAAGCACTTCAGTGCTGTCCAGAGATCAAAGGATCAAGCACTTCCTCCTCAGACTGACAGGTTCTACCGCACCTGTCACATCATACCTCTGGCGCATCCTCAGCGTCCCATCAGCACCCTAAAATGTGGTTTAATGGTAGGAATATCATAGGTTACTGCAACACACAAAATTCTTTTGGGTGGGTATCTAATTCAGATACTTAGAAAAGGGACTTAAACTCAGCCTGAATTTATCTGTAAAATGAGGCAACCACTGCCCAGTTCAGGACTGTGATCATGAAGGAAACGAAACTTTGACTAAATGCTTATCTTCCCTGAAGGGCTTTTTGCTGAAGGGGCAGGAAGTTCAAGACTAAGTCAGAAGGGGAGGCAGACTCCCAAGGCTGCCTCAAATTTTATTTTTGGACCTTGGAGGACCAGGTGTTAACTGTAAGCAGGGCCGACACTTCCAATTCAACTAAAAGGAAGTAAATGACAGCCCTTTCCTGTATGGAGGCTTGGCCCCTTTATTTCTGCTTTCCTGCCTTAGACTGGATCCTCTGTAGTGTCTAGCTAGCACCTGCCTCTGAAGAACTAAAAACTTAGCCAAGATGGTCAGACTCACACTCAGGAAGTCATTTGGTTCTACTTCCTTTTTAAAAACCAATTCCTCAAAATACCCTTACTTCATGGGTGATGAAGACTTCCTGTATAGAGATGAAAACACCAGCCACTCCCAAAAGAAAGACATTCTGGCACCTAGTGACTGAGAGGAAACCCACACCACTCCCATGAGGTGCTTGAAAAGTGCTCAGCTCCACTGTGTCCCACCTTTGGCGCTAATGCAGGGACTGGCTTCTGCTCTCACCCCAAACCCACCCTCCCTCCTGCTGGGCTACATCTCCCCATCAACAACAAAACACAACACAGGGCAAGGGCCATAAGAGTAAAGTTAAACTTTACTTTACAGTAATTTTTTTCTATATACAAAGAATTACAGTACATGTTTATGGGGACTCCTACCACAGGGCTCCCCTCTTTTCCACTAAAAGTTTCACAGCTGACAATCTATGGGGGTGAGGAGCAAAAAAAAAAAAAAAAAGGTGATGGACCTCAGCTGTTCCCCCCACACCCCTTTTCTTAAAAAATATAAAGGTAGATCTCTACTGTCAGCTTCTTTACCGAGACTCTGAAATCTGCTCTTCCATGAGCTGCTGTGTGCTGCACCCACCCACCTTCTACACTCACCTACATGCACACAAGCAGCACCCACCTCAGGCCTGGAGACCACCTCTCTCTGCCCTCCTCTGGAAGTCTAAAGCACCACAACCATTCATTTCTGCTCCTACTCCCTGGGCGCTCCTCCTGTCCACAAAGCTTTGCTCAACTTCCAGAGTGTGACACCTGAAGCCCCTCAATAGCCTGATGTTTGGAAAGTCATGGGAAAGCAGCTCCAGAGAAGGAACCACTTAAGAATTTAACATGTGCTGTGTTTTGCTTATGTTGATAGGAAACATTGCTTTCCAGGCTGTGGATTTCTAATTAAAACTTTACATTTACTTAAGAAATAATACCTTTAATCTTCATAGGCAATAGAGGTTCCCACGAGAGTGAGAGGTAGAGAGGGGCAGAAGGTAACTGAGGGAGACCCCATACCTGGAGCTCTCTACCAACCTATTCTCGGCAGTGTGGACAGAGGCTATGGTGACACCAGCCCTGAAAAACTCAATGGCCACCCTCACCTGGACATGGCATCTCTTCCATCTCTGGATTGCGCTGGACCACTCCAGGATTGGGTACAGGCTTCACCGAGGCTCTGCCCTCTCCTCTTAACAGCTTCAAAGAACTGTCCTACATAAAATCTTTTCCTCCCAAACAGGAACTTGGGTTTCTCAAGTCACCAGTTCCTCAACCCTTGGCAGTGCTTATTTATACCAGAAAATTAGCACCATCATTACATTTGTGTGTACAAAGCAATTATCTATTCTTATTTCAATTTATACTACAGCAATCTGGCCCTAGGAAGTTCAGCTGAGAGCTAACTGGCCACAGCCAAGTAAAGTCTCATGCGGCTACCTAGTTTAAATGATGTGGAATGTCCAACACATGGAACAGCCTAAACATTATTTAGTAGGAAAGGGATTGTGGTCGCTCCCTTCCTGCCGTGATCTCAGAGAGGTTACATTGGGCCACTCTGACAAACCCCAAGATGACAATATCCCCCAAAAAAGCCTTAGGAGAAAAACTGTTTTGTAGGAGCTGAGGCCAACATCTGTCCATGTTTAGTGCTCCTAATTCCTCCACAGGGGAAGCTGCCTGGACCAGACTTCCTTACTGCCAGTGTTCTCACAGGCGACCTGGGAGTCCAGCTCCAGTGAGTAGATGCTGCCAAACCTGTGAAGAATCACTGATGCACTTCACGCCCTGACTGTGGTGTGGGGTGGAAGATATGAATACAATTATTTTCTTCAATGCCAAAGATGTAGATTTGGTAGTTGTTCAGAAGAGGATCAACATAGTGATTTAAATCACCTCAAACTCAGGAATTTTAGGGAGACGCAGACATTTAAAAACTTGGATGCTTTTGTAGCAATGAGAGCTATTTGCTATCACAATGGGTTGGCTTCAGTAGGAGAAGCAAAGAGGCTTTGAATTTAACAGTTTCCATAATTTTTCCCCTGACTTAACAGGGCTAGGAGAGGTATTTGTTCTCTAGCTTCCTATGGAAGCTATGGCTTCCCCCTGGGAAAGGGGCTTAGAGGCATATTCTCTTGAGATCTGAATTCCAAGCACTTAGCCAAATACCAAAAATACCATCCTGCATAAAGATCAGGAATGTCTACGAGAAAAGATTACCTTTTAATTTCCAACTTGCCATCCTTGGAGAAAAGGTCTTAGCACAGGCTCTAACAGAGTCCTCAAAGGTAGTCACTCCCTCTCAGCATCATGCAATAGTCTCCATTCCCAACAGTCCTGATTGTGCTTCTAATTGTACAGTGACTGCTTTCATGTTAAGATGTTAATAATCTAAAATGAGATGCTGAGATCAGTGGGCCTCACAGTTGAATTTCTAGGTCCCATTCAAGCTGAGAGTCTTTTCAAATGGCACCCAGGAAAGCCTGGCACTCCATCCATTTAGATAAAGAACTGCCTCCTATCCCCTAAACCAAGCATAGCTCAGTTGTTTTCCCAGGCAGGTCTGGAAGGAAGTATTCAGTGAGTGGTGGAAAATGGAAAGGACCAAAACAAAACCATAAAGTGGTCAATCATGGCCCACCTTTCCCTCACTCCTTCCTGTCCCATGAGACATGTCTAGAGTGTCTGTCAAGAAAATTACCTACCAAAGCCTACTTCAGAAGCTATTGTAGGATCGAACTTCTCCACTTACAAATTTTTACAAAGCCTGCACAACCCCCCACCACACACACAAAAATTCACAGTTTATTCCATTAAACAAAAAACTACGGTAATTTAACACACAACATAGTGAAAGGAGATTCTGACAGTGCAGTGTGGATACTTTTTCTGATCGCAACTACAGATGACAGGAGAGAAAAGGGCACAGGACTGGCACCAAGCAAACCCTACTCGTACAACCTAAGAGATTAGGGAAAAAGACCTACTAGCTGCAGTTATATACTTATTATTCTCACACATGATAAATACTTAATATAATGAACTTTAACGTTCTGGGTGGATTTCTTTAAAAATATCTTTTCCATGGTTTAAAATTTTTTAAAAAGAAAATAAGATGCTTTGTTTTCTCTTCCTTTTCAACCAAGAGCTTTTCTTCTCTGATGATGTGGGAAGAGGGACAGGACCAAAATGGAGAACTAGGCAGGTGGAATTTACAGAGGAGATTCCGAGGTCTAAGTGAGATGCAAGGATAGGCTCCTAAACTCGGGGCAGCCCTGCCCAGTCTTGTGCCTCTGCCTGAGTTCAAGTGTCTCAATCCCAGAGACCCACCTTGGGAAATAAAAGCAAATTCTTTTTAATTTTTATATAAAGCGCAAATGCTTCTGTAACTATTATTTCCTCCTTTAGAGTGATTAGCGTAGCCTCACTAGGAACTCAGGAGGAAACAGGGACAAAAAACAGACTCCTGTTGATATAAAAGTCATAACTGAGACAGAATGGCTAGGAGACATTTGGGCCAGATGGCCTGGTTGGCTAAAGCTGCTGGCTAAGTTGGCAAAGCAGATAGGTAAACACATTTGGTCTAGGGACAAAAGAGACATGGATGAATGGGAAGAAACTGGCCAAACAGCACTTCCTGTTGGCAGTCAGTGAGCTGGGTGAATGGTAGGGCAGGGTAGCACCAACAGATTTCCCAGCCCTTGAGCCCCAGCTCAGGGCAGCAGTAACAGATAATCAGCAGTTATGAGGAGTCAACCCTCAGACTGGACATTTCTCTAAATGCCACATCTTGCCAGTCATAAAGGAAGGGTTATGGTTGCCTTTAAATTTGAGTCAGCAGGCAAGTCCTCTCAACACAGAGCATAATTCTCAGGGGAGGGTGGTAAAATCCACTAGTGAAGAAGAGGACTCCCTCCATTCAGGCAGGAGAGCAAAGGATCAGAAGGGAAGTAATTTTCTGTCAGGATCTGGCACCCTCCCTGAGCTGGTGGTGGATCTAGCTCAGAGCTTGCTAGAGATTCCTAGGTCCACTGCCCAAGACTCTGAAATCTGAAAGCACCTGAGTGTGTGGGGGATGGGCATAGGGTGGGTTGATGTAAAAGGAGGAAAATAGGTAAAAAAGAGAGATAAGCTTGCCAATTGCCTTCTTACACTGTGGGAAAGCTACGTCATTGTAGAGCCCAGTTTCCCCACAACCAGCTATTCCACCAAGTATAGATCTTCAGACTCTGCGCAACCCAGACAGACTCTGCGCAACCCAGACAGAAGCAGTGGTGGTGGCTGCCCAGCCAACAATCCCACTTGGCCCCTGCAGCCTCACCCTGCCTATAGACATCTGCATGAGCATACATGCATGCACATGCACACATGCACACCTAGCCCGAAGAAACTTAACTCAATACAATCATTTCTGGGACCACGCCCCAGGGCCCCTCAGAACTTCATGTTATTTCCTGGCCAAAGGTTCTTAAAAACAGCCTAGAAACCCAGGCAGGCATGTTAGGCGCATAAGAATCAGGTCTTATTTATCTCTGTATCTCCTATCAGTGACCAGCACCTGGCCTAGCACACATGAATGCTCAAGAAATCGCCACTGGTTTGAATGGGTATCAGTTCCTCCCAAGGGTTCATCAGGTGCCCTCAGTGGGGCTCTGTAGGCATAGAGAAATAGCATCGAAAGCCCCTCTACCTTCCAACCTGACCAGCGGAATTGAATCCCATGTTTGACTCCAGAGTGGACTTTTTATTTCAAGTTGACCATGTGTAAAGGATGAGGGAAAGAGACCCAAGTCTGTCTGTCTCCTTGGCTGAGGCCCACTTGGATTTCCATACATGTATCACATAACCATAAGCCCCCACTGGCTAATGTCACAAGAGTTCTGAGTGTTGGGATATAAAGAAAGAATAACAGTGAAAAGGTAGTGGGGTCTGTTTTATAAGGGAGAATAATATTTCCCTCCCCCAAGAACCCTGGGGGTAGCTGGGCTGGTCATCTGACATTTACTGGTATTATTTCTGTTCTGACTCTGCATACTTGTGACTGGAAGGCGCCTGGTTAAGAGTTGGAAATGTGTTTTGCTCTGGTTTAGGGTCTTGCCCTCTTCCAAGAGACCAGCAAGTCTGTGCCAATGTCTGTGTGCTCCCAGAGGACCAGCAAGACGGCGCCAGTGTGTGTCCAGCCAACATGGGCCAGAGCCCTGGCCCTGGTGAGGTCTTTCCTAGGGCCCAGGGACTCTGCTCTGTGGTTGCCAACTTCTTCTCTTCAGTGGAGAGGGAGGATGGGGCCTTCCCAAGAGGCCTGAAGGACTGCCCACTCTTGGCACCAAGTCCAGGTACTTGATGGCCTCCAGCCATCTGTTTCACCTGCTTCACCAGGCCCAGTGCTTGGCTGGGAGGCCCTGGGATCTGCTCAGCTCCTGCAGGTGCTCTTCCTGCAGCCTGAGTTGCTGGCTCATATAAAAAAGCCTTGGCAGGGGACGGAGAAAGAAGTCTGGCTTGGGTGAGTGATTTAACAGCTTGCCAGGGGTGCTCCAAGGGGGCCACGGCTTTTCCAGGAGGCTGAAGGACAGGATCTGACACACTGCCTCTCTCCACAACTCGAGACATCTGCCCCAGACCTTTGCTGGCAAGCCATGAGCTGGACTCCAACACTGGCATCTTCTCATCAGCTTGTGGTGTGGCCTCATGAGGAGAAGCTGCCCGTTCTTTCTGGCGAGAAGTTAGGTCTATGAGATCCATCACCAAAGCAGCTCTGTTTTTTGACTGAGTATTCTGGTCCACGGGCCTCAGTGCTTTTTCTTTAGCTACCAGTGTCTGGACCACAGCTGATAGCACTTTGTCAGGAGGTGGGAATCTCGGGGTCAAAGAAGCGTGGGATTTGTCTGGAGACCTGTCTGAAGTCTGGGGTTTGGGGCTGCTGGTGACTAGCAGTCTGTCTGATGGTGGAAGTCTCAGGACAGTAGGGACTGGGGTTTTCTCCAGCGACTGGGGCCTTGGGCTGGCAGCACCTATGGATTTATCCAGCCTTGGGTCGGCTGTCCCTAGAGGTCTTTCCAGTGGTTGGGACCTGACTGAGGGTGAAGAGCTTGGGCCGGTCACTGGAGAGGGTTTGTCAGACAGCTGGGTTCTTGGTCCTCCCACTGTAGATGGCCTGTCCAATGACTTCTGGCTGGATACCAAGGACTGGGGTTTGGTCCCTGACCCAGCAAGGGCCCTGACCCTTTCTACAGGCGGGGGCCTGGAGTCAGTTCTGTCAGGAGGTCTTTCAGGCGGCGGTGGCCTCTGACAAGTCCCTGCCAGAGGTTTTTTGGACAGTGACAACGTCTGGTTAGCTTCAGCAGGTGGCTTGTCCAACATCTTGGGACCCTGAGCAGCTACTCCTGATGACTGTTGCTCTGCCAGGTGAGTGCTTGGGCCTGGAGTCAGTGGTACCGGGGGAGGCACATACTCACGGATCTCCCCAGGTTCCAAAGGGTTGGGCCCACAGGGGTCGTGCTCAGTACAAGACAGACGTCCATCCAGTTTGGAGATGAAGAGCATCCCTTCCCGATGCTGCTTGCAAAAGGAGCTAGGACACATCTCACAGAAGGAGGCTGCTTCCTTCCCACAGATGTCACACTGATGCCAAGGACACTCCCATTTTCCTGAAACACAGATGTGAAACAAGAGCTTAGGAAAACAAGAGATGGGCCATGGCTCTGGAACCAGGTCAAAGGAATGATTTCAAACTGCCCTGTTCTGCAGATAGCTCATGCTTCCCCAGCCCCAGGATCTCAGCTTCCTCTTCTGCACAACCGCATATAAAAATAACTGCCAGTATCAAGTAGCAACTAAGCATCAACTACATATACAGGCAGGAGTAATTCCTTATTTCTATTTCTATTATTTCTATTCCTAGCAAGGAATAAGACCCCCAAAGCTCCCCTTACATCAAGCATGTCAAACCTGTGGCCCACAGGCCACATGCGTCCACAACAAATATTTTTGCGGCCCAATCAATATAACAGTATGTTAAGAAACGTTTTAATAAAAATTTCGTAACTTAATTTTTACAATATCCTGTTATACATAATTACTAATAACGAATGACAACGTTCGCTAACAACTGATTACTACAATTGTGTTCCCTTATGCACCTTACGCTCAAGCGCACCATTTCTCTCCACTAATACTAGCAGCGAATATTTTAGCAGCCGATTGCTACATCAATAGTCTTGTACTGACTTGTTGGGTGTGCGCAATAGGATATATTTCGCTTTCGGAGAACAAGAAAAATAGGTTTATTTGTGTTACACTTATTAATTTGTGCAGCTATTCAGTGTCTGGTAAGTTAATGTTCAAGAAAAAATTTTTATTAAAACGTTCTATTATTTTATGTTAATGATTACTCATTTATTTCAGCCCTTTGTATTCAGCATGTCTCTATCGAAATAAACCTACGTTTCTATGAAAATTGAAACTTTTTTTTTTTTTTGCGGCCCGCATAAACTTAAACCTTGTTTATTTGGCCCGTGTTAGCCTTTGAGTTTGACATGCTTGTCTAAGATAAAATATGAGGGTATTACTTTCATATTTTGCAAACTCCTTTTGTCCTTTAAATATTCAACTCTAGCACAACTGGCATGGCTCAGTAATTGAGTGTCAACCTATGAACCAGGAGGTCAAGGTTTGATTCCCAGTCAGGATACATGCTGGGGTTGTGGGCTCACTCCCCAGTGAGCGGTGTGCAGGAGGCAGCAGATCAATGATTTTCTCTCATCATTGATGTTTCTATCTCTCTCTCCCTTCCTCTCTGAAGTCAATAAAAATATATTTTAAAATAAATAAACATTCAACTCTAAGGGGGACATTTCAGCTATTTAAACTCGTGCTTATTTGGTTATTAGTAGGAAGTGGGAGCAGATATATAAATGTGAAAAAAAAAAAGAAAGGAAGCAGATTTACCTTTGCTCAATTTTAAGTCTTGAAATTAGCACAAACTTTATCTGTGTTGTCTACGCAGAATCAGTGGAAAAGACCCAAAGCTAACCTTAGGTGTATTTGTCTCCACTTTATGATAGCTGAGAGTCTCTGTCATGGGCAGTGTTTCTTCTCCAGCTCCTTCCAATAAACTATGCTGGCTAGACTTTGCTCCTGGCTCATAGGCCAGATCAGTTCTATCACAGCCTGTGCCAGCCCTGGCCATGAGTAACTGATTCTGAAACAATTTCCCATTTCCACTTCCTGGAAGTGTTAGGTCAATGTTATGGCCTGCCCCCACACTATCTCATTTTCTATTTCATTATCCTAGCAACCACATATTGAAGGACAAACTCCTCTCCCTCCCTCCCCATAGTTGTTCTCTTTCTGCAATTCCAGGAAACAGGCCACTAATGATGTATAATCCCCTCACCTAGAATGGCTTCCCACTGGTTTCTTATCTTTGTAATTTAAAATAGATGGCAGGTCCAAACCCCTAAAATCCGCTAATTCCAAATCACCACCCAAAGATTAGTGACTTCTCCAACCACAAATTTCCAGGTACCACATCTGACTAAGCAGTTTTCTCATCTAACTGACACATCTGCATCTCCTTCAGAGGGAAGAGGTCTAAAAGGGTGTCAGTCCACACCTTACTGACTAGAATGATCTAAAGTTCCACTCTGTCTCAACTGCTCTTTCTTTAGAAAGGGAATGTGTTTTAGTAAACTTGAGGTCAGATATGGAGAGCGGCTGCAGCGTTTGGACAGGTTCAAGCCTCAGACTGACGAAAGGGCACGGTCCTCTTATGGCAACGCCACATATAAGTCCCAGTTTGGAGGGCAAAGCCCTCCCAAGCACAATTATAGCCAAAGGCTATGGTTGTAAGCTTAACCTTATAATCCGACCCTGTAGTCCTATGTAGCTGAGGGATGTGGGCTACGGGCGGTGCAGCAAGTGCTGCCAAAATAAAGTTTGATAGAGTTCAGAGAATTGCAACAATAGGAAAGAAGTAGACTTGAAACTCACAAGAACATTGTAAACATCTTGACCACTCCCTTGTTTTGCTTTGTGTGATCTGACTATAAAATAAAGATTCGGCTTATAGGCTGTGTCACTGTGTCCTCATCCAGGCAGAGTGATCCACCTGGCCTCAACTATATTCTCTTGTCTGTTTTCTTTAACACATTAAGCGCCCAGCCTGTTTTGTCTTCCGGACAGAAAGTATAGTGTCAGTCACCGGTGACTGGGCGCTTAACATGTTAATCCTTACTGCCCCTCCTCTGGTTCACCACTGGCAGTGCTGGACGCGGTTCAGTTAGAAAACCTGGCTTTCAATCCAGCTCCTACATCTATATGTTCTCATGAGACAAATCATCTCACCAAATTTGATTCTGAGTTTCCTTATCTACATCATCGGAAGGTGAAAAGGTCTCATCTTTATGGGTTGTTAGGAGGATAAAATAACATAACAGAAACATAAAACAAAATACTTGATATATAGCAAGTGAATTTCTCTTCCCTTCTCTATAAAAAGAGGGTTCTAAGCCTTTGTTATTTACTCCAGGAGTAAGAACATGGACCCAAATCCCCTCAATACTATGCATGGGATGCATGGGAAGACCAGAGGGCTTTGAGAATTCTGGCTGAGAACAAGGAACACTTAACAGATTTTGGCACCAACCTGCTGGTCGCTTGGTTAGATTGAGACAGTCTGCATGGTAAACTTTTGGGCAGCCCGGCTTCTTACAGGAGACAAGCTGACCAGCATCCCCACAGCTGAAACACTCATCCTCTCGCTCCTTTGTGATTTCACCCTGGCTCCTGCGCTTCCCCTGTTGCTTCTTCTTGAATTTCTTTGACTTTTCTTCTGTGGCAATGGGTTGATTCTAGAGGTCAGATATTGAGCAGTCAGCATTCTGTCAACACATTAGTTGTATGATCTTGACCAGGTTAACTATTCTCTTTGAGTCTCAGTCTCTCCTCTGGGAAGAGACAGTCCTTATTGACTGTTGTAAAGGTAAGAGAAAATGCAGAAAAGGCACCTAACCCATCACAGTGTTATAGTAAGGTACCCAATAAGTGGTTGTATTAATTAACTTTTGTACCAACTACCCCTGCTACCTGAATAAAATTAAAGAGATATGTTCTTTTTGTTGACACATGGGCTGATGTTAAAGGTCACCCCTTTCATAAGTTTTATTTTTACATTAATTTCATAACTAAGGAAGACTTCTTTGTGTGTTTGTGTGTGCATACACATTTCTTAGTTTATTCAACAAACCTTCACTGAGCACTTAGTATGAGCCATGTGCTTGGAAGACACAAAAAATCTAGTTCATGGTCCTTGTCCTCAACAAGATATGCATTTTTATCTAAATCAAATTATGTCTACCACTTAAGACAGATCCTAGCACAGCAGGTCTCCTCTGTGCTCCCATTCTTGGTCACCAAACCCAGTGGTTTTCATAAGCTTCTGCTCTTGAAATTCTCTTATTACTGATTCATGTGTGAAATGCTACCTAGACCTTAATGATGCAGAAACTAAAATTCCCAGTGCATGTAACATCATTAAATTTGGGTTAAACTCAGTTATATTTTAATTTATAGATAAAAAGTCAACTGGGCATCTGAAAGAATAAGACCATTTAACCCAACCAACTAAACAAAATCCAACATAATATAAAAATAATTTTCCTTACTTAATAAAATAAAATAATTACTGGATACTCTTCATCTTCATGTGTAACTGCTCAAACTGATTATTCTCTTTAGTTATGGGTTTCTATACTAATTTGAATTTTTCAGTTCTTAACATTGACTTCATAATCAAAAAACCATAATGGAAATATCCAACTAGAGTCACTGTGTAATCTACTATGCATTAAAATTAAACATAAATTTTCAGTGTGCTATTACTTATGAGAGAGATATCTAGAAGTATCCAGATGTTCAACTATTATGGTCCACCCATTATATAAAAAATTTAACAGTCACTAACAATAATGATTGCGAAGACTATGGAACAGCAAGGAGAGTTTTTTATAATATTTAAGAAAAGTAGGATGCAGACTTAGACAATTCTTAGCAGTTATAGAATTATAATTCAGTTAAACAGCACATAAAAAATACTAGGAACTCACAACAATGTTTATACTTTGTTACAATGATAAAATTAAGGATCCTATGTTTATTGACAGTATTATATAATACTAGAGGCCCGGTGCACAAATTTGTGCACTGGTGGGGTCCCTCAGCCTGGCCGGTGATTGAGGCCTATTGGGAGGTTGGCCGGCTGGCCCCCCCATGAGGGCCATCAGCACTGGTCTGGGGGAGGGGCCACAGGAGGTTGGCGGTGGGAGAGCACTGACCACCAGGGGGCAGCTCCTGCATTGAGCGTCTGCCCCCTGGTGGTTAGTGCGCATCATAGCGACTAGTTGACCACTCGTTCTGGTCATTCAGTTGTAATGGTCGCTTATGCTTTTATATATATAGACTAGAGGCCCAGGTGCACGAAATTTGTGCACGGAGGGGGGTTGTCCCTCAGCCCAGCCTGTACCCTCTCCAATATGGGTCTCCTCGAGGGATGTCTGACTGCCCGTTTAGGCCCGATCCCAGTGGGCAGTCGGATCCCTAAATGGGCAGTCGGACATCCCTCTCACAATCCAGAACTGCTGGTTCCCAACTGCTTGCCTGCCTGCCTTCCTGATTGCCCCTAACTGCTTCGCTGCCAGCCTGTTTGCCCCCAACTTCCCTCCTCTGCCGGCCTGGTCACCCCTAACTGACCTCTCCTGCAGGGTTGATCACCTCCAACTGCCCTCCCTTGCAGGCTTGGTCCCTCTCAACTGCCCTCCCTTGTAGGCCGGGTACCTCCCAACTTCCCTCTCCTGCTGGCCATCTTGTGGTGGCCATCTTGTGTCCACATGGGGGCAGGATCTTTGACCACATGGGGACAGCTATATTGTGTGTTGCAGTGATGATCAATCTGCACATTACTCTTTATTAGATAGGATAGAGGCCTGGTGCATGGGTGGGGGCCAGCTGGTTTGCCCTGAAGGGCGTCCCGGATCAGGTGGGGGTTCCCTTGGGGTGTGGGGCAGCCTGAGCGAGGGGCCTGTGGTGGTTTGCAGGCTGGCCACACCCCCTGGCAACCCAAGCGGAGGCCCTGGTATCTGGAATTTATTTTCCTTCTACAATTGAAACTTTGTAGCCTGGAGCTGAGCCAAGCCTGGGGCTCCCTCCGAGGCAGGCAGCCATTTCTGTTGGGGTTATAATTGAAACTTTGTTGCCTTAAGCGGGTGGGCCCGGCCAGGGTGTGCGGAAAGCTTTGCTTCCCCTGTTGCTGGGGGCAACCCTAGCCTGTTCTCTCAAGCTCCATTCTGCCGCCATTTGTTTGAATTTGTTTACCTTCTATAATTGAAACTTTGTAGCTTGAGTGGAGGCTTAGGCCTGGCAAGGGCAGGCGGAAAGCTTGGCTTCCTCTGTTACCTAGGAAACCTTGCTCTCTGTGGCTGTAGCCATCTTGGTTTGGGTTAATTTACATACTCACTCTGATTGGATGGTGGGCGTGGCTTGTGGACGTGGCTTGGGGTGTGTCGGAGGTATGGTCAATTTGCATATTTGTCTATTATTAGATAGGATAAGTAGCTTATTAGGAAATATGAGTAAGATCAGCTGAGACCAATAAAAATGTGGCAAATAACCCACTTTAAGGTTTCTATTTACAGGCCTCTTAGCTAAAAAGGTATCCCCAGTTAGAAGTCAGATTGTTTAAAACACTCCAACAATACTCAAAGATGCTCTGTGTCACCAAACTGATCATCAGAATGCTTACTTAGCAAATTGCCAGTGACCATGACAACTATTCTCTGTCATTATTTCAGAGAGACATACTATCTAATAAAAGAGTAATATGCAAATAGACTGTACCTCTGCTATACCCACAAGCCACGCCCACCAGCCAATCAGGAGTATGCAAATTAACCCAACCAAGATGGCTGCAGCCACAGAGAGAGCAGGAAGCTTGGGTTTCCCTGGCAATGGAGGAAGCCAAGCTTTCCACCTGCCCTGGCCTGCCTTGGCCTCCGCTTAAGGCTACAAAGTTTCAATTATAGAAGATAAATAAATCCCAACAAAAATGGCTGTGGCCACAGAGCAAGTAGGAGGCTTGGCTCCACTGAAGGCTACAAAGTTTCAATTATAGAAGATAAATAAATCCCAGATACCAGGGCCTCCGCTTGGGTCGCTGGGGGGCATGGCCAGCCTGCAAACCACCACAGGCCCCTCGCCCAGGCTGCCCCACGCCCCAAGGGAACCCCCACCCTGATCCGGTATACCCTTCAGGGCAAACCAGCTGGCCTCCACCCGTGCACCAGGCCTCTATCCTATCTAATAAAAGAATAATATGCAAATTGACCATCACTCCAATACACAAGATGGCTGCCCCATGTGGTCAAAGATGACTGCCCCCTTGTGAACACAAGATGGCTGCCAAAAGATGGCCAGCAGGGAAGGGCAGTTGGGAGGGACCAGTCCTGCAAGGGAGGGCAGTTGGGGGCGATCAAGCCTGCAGGGGAGGGCAGTTAGGGGTGACCAGGCCGGCAGAGGAGGGAAGTTGGGGGCGACCGGGCCTATGAGCAAGGGCAGTTGGGGGGGATCCAGGCCTGCAGGGGAGAGCAGCTAGGGGTGACCAGGCTGGCAGAGGAGGGAAGTTGGGGGCAAACAGGCTGGCAGGGGAGCAGTTAGGCATCAATCAGGCTGGCAGGGGAGTGGTTAGGGGGTAATCAGGTTGACAGGCAGAAGCGGTTAGGGGCAATCAGGAAGGCAGGCAGGCAAGCAGTTGGGAGCCAGCAGTCCTGGATTGTGAGAGGGATGTACGACTGCCCGTTTAGGCCCAATCCTACCGGGATCGGGCCTAAACGGGCAGTCGGACATCCCTCGAGGGGTCCCAGATTGGAGAGGGTGCAGGCTGGGCTGAGGGACACACACCCCCGTGCATGAATTTTGTGCACCGGGCCTCTAGTCTTAAAATAAAGACTCAGCCCTGCCCTGGATAGGGTGGAAGGACCACACAACTATTCCCGATTCAAATGTTTAGAAGGTACCTTTGGCCTTACACCCAAAAAGCCGCTGCAGTTTGGGGCTCCACATTTGCAAACAGTCTTTCCATTCCCAAGACATTCAAGGTTGTAGTTGAAGGTAAGTTCAGTGCCTGCATAAGAGACCATGAAAAGATTAATATCTATGGTATTATTTTATTTTTAAAAATATATTTTATTGATTTTCCACAGAGAGGAAGGGAGAGAGATAGAGAGTTAGAAACACTGATGAGAGAGAAACATCAGCTGCCTCCTGCCACCCCCCACTGGGGATGTGCCTGCAACCAAGGTACATGCCCTTGACCGGAATCGAACCTGGGACCCTTGAGTCCGCAGGCCGACGTTCTATCCACTGAACCAAACCGGTTTCGGCTCTATGGTATTATTTACATTATTTCTGCATTAATAACAAAAAGTATGTTGACTTCTAAGAGAAATTATTAATTTTTGAAAGAATAAAAAATCAGCCCAGCTGCCATGGCTCAGTAGTTGAGTGTCGACCTATGAACCAAGACATCATGGTTTGATTCCCAGTCAGGCACATGCCCGGGTTGCGGGCTCAATCCCCAGTGGGGGTGTGTGCAGCTGATCAATGATTCTCTCTCATCATTGATGTTTCTATCTCTCTCTCCTCTCCTTTCCTCTCTGAAATCAATAAAAATACATTAAAAATTAACTACAAATCCCACTATATTAATAAAACATTAAATTCTAATCCTGTAACATTATTAATCATCTAATACAACTTAATAAGAGAAAAACTTAAATGGCTTAACAAGTAATATTTAAACTAACTTTTACTACAGAAGTATTAATATCCCAAGTTGGTTTTTTAAATTTGTTTTCTAACCATTCAGATCCAAAACACTGGTATAATAATTCATTACCAAAACCAAACAACTTACAGTGATGTGCCAGGCATTGGGAATGCAGGTATGAAGAAAACGTGTGTGTGCCAGGTGAGCACCTGGCAGCACTCAAGGGAGAGACATCTCAGTATAGAATAAAACGAGAGAACTCTAGACCATAGACCTAAAGTCCTGGCTTTACATCCCACTTACACTATGATCTGAGTGATTTGAGCCCTGAGTATATCCATTAAATGGAGAAATAGCAACCTCACACAGGCTTGTTGAGAGAATATGACATAATACCATAGCAATAATTTGTAAACTTTTAAAAAGAGATGTACAAATAGATTTTAAGGTAGGAAAAGTCTCCTTTCTATTGTGCATGTCATCAAAACCAAGAAAGCAAATAAAACACACTCAAACTCAAAACACATTAGTAAAGGCCTAACAAATAAATACAAGAATTTTATACACGTATACCAAGAGGTTGTCTCTGGGCAGGGGTAATGGCTTAGATGACAGTCATTCAGTCAAAGTTGTCAAATCCTACCAGTGAGACTAATCAATACAATTTTCCACCTAATATTAGAAATAGATTATTTATTTGGTCAAGCACATTTTTAAGCAGCTAGCTTATACTTAGGGGTACAAAATGGTCTGAATACTAAAACCACTCATGGCCTGATGAAAGGCTTACAATGCAAGGAACCTGCAGGAACTGAGATTGACCAGGGTAACAGCAGAGTCATGTTTCCCCTCTCACACCCACTGTGAATTTACTGGACTGAATAACGGATAATTCTATCACACTATTCTTATTAAACAATTTAAAAGTATATGACTCAATTTTCGTAAATTTTATGTGCTTATAATGCAACTCAATGCTATACATAAGTATAAGATAGCAGGATACCTGAAATAATCTGCTGCTCATTCAGCATTCACTATGTAAACATCTATACTAATAAAAGCCTTTGGGGTGATCAGGCCAGCAGGGGAGGGTATTTGGGGGCAATCAGGCCCGCAGAGGAGCAGTTAGGTGTTAATCAGGCCAGCAAGGGAGCAGTTAGGAGCCAGCGGTCCTGGATTGTGAAAGGGATGTCCAACTACAGGTTTAGGCCCGATTCCACAGGGATCGGGCCTAAACCTGCAGTTGGACATCCCCCGAGGGGTCCCATATTGGAGAGGGTGCAGGCTGGGCTGAGGGACACCCTCCCCAGTGCATGAATTTCATGCACCGGGCTTCTAGTAAGTACATAAGGGGATAAATCAGAATGTATCAGTGCACATAAAGGAAAGACTTCATAACATTCTAGAAGAGTCCAACATACAATAATCCTTGAGAGGTCTGAACTCATTGGGGATGGCGAAGGGAGTATATATGTAGGAGGCAGAAAATAACAGGTATGTGAAGAGCTCAGGAAGTTGGATGAGTAAGGAGAAGAGTAGGCTGAAAAGTTCTGATTCCATTTGCCAAGGCTGCAGTTCCTACAGGCACTCTGCATGGCACTCAGCACATTCTGTCTCATTTTCCCATCACACCCATATAGACTGGAAGTCAAGTGAGGACAAGAAGGTCTATGAATTGCCCCCATGCTACCTGAGCTGATACAGAAAAGAGAAAATTTGTAGCTAGATACGGCAGAGGAAACCATCCCCATGGAGACTAAAGTTCTGAGAACAAATGTACTAGAGAAAGCAGTCAGGACAGATATAAGAACTAAAGTCATATAACCGAGTAACATCTGAGTAATTAATACAGAGGAACCATACTCATCCTCCCCCATCCTGGGGTGGACAGAGAGAAAAATGAAGAAAAGAATGAGAGAGGAGTGAAACCTAAGAATCCAAGTAACATAGGTATGATACCACATACTTTATAGCACTTTTGCAAAGATTAGGTAACATGCTTGGAACAGTGTCTGGCATCTGATAAATGGTAGCTGTTATTGTATTCACTTTATAATTCCTGTTACAAAGTAGCAATTTATCCAATTTATCCTGAAGCCATCTATTCAAAAAACTTGATACAAGTCATAATTTTTAAAAGCAGCATCACAGAGTAGAGCACAGTGCACAGTGACAATCAAGCTTTGTTACCTTCCTCAGTTAATACTTTAAGTGGTGCAACACAGGAGAAAAGAACTAGTGGCTGAATTTTTGAAATATGAAAATTGTCAGAACCTTTAAAATTCTGAAAAGTCAAAACAACTCCTAGGCAGTATATTTAAATTATAGAGAAAAGGATATACATATATATTTTTTGCAGGGGGCGGTGTCTGTGAAAGGGGTGGTAAGAAAGGAGCCATGGATTGCTGATGCTTTTCTAAGGCAGACCAATCTATAATAACTAGAGGCCCGATGCACAAAGATTCATGCAAGAATGGGCCTTCCTTCCCCTGGCTGCTGGCACCACCTTAGCTCTGGACCGGAGCGCCTTTCTGCCTTTGCATGCTGCCCAGAGGCTGCTTGGCGCCTGTGCATGCAAATTAACCTGCCATCTTTGTTGGGTTAATTTGCATACTCACTCCTGATTGGCTGGTAGGTGTTGCGAAGGTACGGTCAATTTGCATCTTTCTCTTTTATTAGTGTAGATAAAAGCAGAATATGTTAATTAGACCAGATGACCTGGATGAAGCCAGGGCTGCGAGAGAAGCCCAGGTCCTGGGTGCCTGCCAGTGGCCAGAGGGAAGCCCAGGTTTTCATATAAAAGGTCTGGAAATTTATTCCTTTAAAATCATCCATACACAAAGCTTGAAGACACTATGTAAAATGAAATGAGTTAGTCACAAAAAAAGAACAAATCCTATATAATTCCCCTTATATGAGGTTCTTAGAACAGTCAAATCCAAAGAGAAAGAAAGTGGAATTGGTGGTTGCCAGGGGCTAGGGGAGGGGACAATGGGGAGTTAGTGTTTAATGGGTACAGAGTTTCGCTTGGAGAAGACGACGAGTTATGAAGATGGATGGTGGTGATGGTTGTACATGTCAATGGATTTAATGCCACTTAAAAATGATAAATTTTATGTTATGTATATTTTATCACAACCCCACCACCAACAACAAAAAAAATCCATGCCAAGTACCACCTGGCAAGTCTTTTATATATATCCTCAGGAGTTTGCAAACCTCATTTTAGATCATAGGACATATGGGATTTTAAGATGATAAAATCTGAAATTCCGTGCTTAGCTCCATAATTCTTAGGTGATTCTTACCTGCTTTAATGTCACTCAGGGCAAAAAGGCCAACACGGGTATCTCCATTCACAGACCATTTCTGTGTTTCACAGTTGGGCTGGCAGCAGTGATTCATGAACCGAGCATAGTTTCCTTTGGGACCAGCATCAATGATCCGATCCTAGAATTCCAACGGATACTGCTCATCACTTTCTGAGAATTTTAACATACTAGAGGTTCCTATGCATAGTTTGAGTCTCCCAGAAGAGTGATTCTTTTTTTAAAAAAAATACATATATTTTTATTGATTTCAGACAGGAAGGGAGAGGGAGAGGGAAATAGAAACATCAATGATGAGAGAGAATCGATGATTAGCTGTCTCCTGCACGCCCCCTACTGGGGATCAATCCCACAACCTAGGCATGTGCCCTTGACTGGAATCCAACCCGGGACCCTTCAGTTTGCAGGCTGATGCTCTATCCACTAAGTGAAACCGGCTAGGGCAGCACTGCATTCCTTTTTATGGCTGAATAATATTCCATTGTATGGATAGACCACACTGTTTTGTCTTCTTTTTCATTTTTAGTCTTTAGAGCACACTGTTTATCAGTTGATGCCCATCAGTTCATGGATATTTGGGTTGCTCCCATTTTGGGACTATCATGGACAATGTTGCTATGAATGAACATACATGTACAAATTTTTGTGAGGACATGTGTTTCATTTCTCTTAGATATATATGTAGGAGTAGAACTGCTGGGTTATATGTGAACTTTTTGATAAACTTTTTGAGGAATGTTACCAAAGTGACTGCAGCATTTTATATTCCCACCAGCAATGTCTGAGAATTTCAATTTCTCCACATATCCACCAACATATTATTATTTGCCTTTATTCATATGTTTTTATTAACTTTTAGGGAGAGAAAAAGGATGAGGGATAGAGAGATAGAAACAGATGAGAAACATCATCCAACAGCTGCCTCCTGCATGCCCCCTACTGGGGATTGAGCCAGAAACTCGTGCATGTGCCCTGACTGGGACTCAAACCATTGACCTCTTGGTTCATGGGTCAACACTCAACCACTGAGGTCAGATGGAATGAAGAGCTGCCAGGTACACCCTGTCCTTTCTGGTCAGGGCGGTGTGGAGGTGAGAGGGGGCTAACTCGCTGCTTTAGTCCAGCGAGTCAGCCAGGAGCCTGTGGGGAAGCTCAGAGCTCGCACCAGCAGGGCATCCTTCTAACGTCTGCTCAGGTCCCTGCTCTTCCCACCGTGGTCAGCATCACTGCTGTCACGTGGGGAAAAAAAAAATTTTAAATCAAAACACTCAACAACTGAGCCACACCAACCGGGGTTGCCTTTTTCATATGGTTATTCCAGTGGGTGTGAAATGGTATCTCAATGTGGTTTTAATTTGTATTTCTCTAATGAATAATGATGCTGAGCACCTTTTCTTGTGTTTATTGGCCATTTGTAAATCTTTGGACAAATGTCAATTCAGATTCTTTTTTTGTTGTTAATTCTCACCAGAGGATATTTTCCCACTGATTCTTTGTTTTTGTTTTTTTAAAATACATTTTTATTGATTTTAGAGAGGAAGGGAGAGGCAGAGATAGAAACATCAATGATGAGAATTGATGCCTCCTGCATGCCCCCTACTGGGGATGGAGCCTGAACCCAGGCATGTGCTCTGACTGGGAATCAAACCCCGACCTCCTGGTTCACAGGTTGACGCGTACCCACTGAGCCATGCTGGTCGTCAGAAGAGTGATTCTTAAAGTATACTTGTTGGATCAGCATTAGCATTACCATCTGGGAATTTGCAGAAACTATGAGGTGGGGGCCCAGCAATCTGTGCTATAATAAGCCCGTTAGGTGATTCTGATAATATGCTGAAGTTTGAGGACCTAAAAGAAGAAGCTTGCCCCATCCACTAAATTAGGTAGTCCATCAGAAATCACGTAAGGAGACTTTAATACTGATACTGAGACCCATTTCAAACAAAGATGAGAACACCTAGAGGTGAGGATCTCACAAACCATAAGGATACAACTTGATAAAAATGAAATGTTCGCCCTAACCCGTTTGGCTCAGTGGATAGAGCATCGGCCTGTGGACTGAAGGGTCCCAGGTTTGATTCCGGTCAAGGGCATGTACCTTGGTTGCGGGCACATCCCCAGTAGGAGGTGTGCAGGAGGCAGCTGATCAATGTTTCTAACTCTCTATCTCTCTCCCTTCCTCTCTGTAAAAAATCAATAAAACTTATTTAAAAAAAAAGAAGAAAAAAAAAGAAAGAAATGTTCACGAAGTTTCACACCAGGAAAGAATCCTATGTGGAAGAAAGGTTTTGCGGGGGAGAGGGGCTAGTAGAACCTAACATTCAGGTACAAAGAGGAAGCTCAGATACACATAAAATAAATACATTATAATGCTAGCATTAGGAACAGTTCCAAATATAATTCTAGGTACCAATGAAATGAAACTCATCAGAAAATTCCTATAATTGAAAAGCTGACTTGGGTTCATAAGCTGGGTTCTATTGTCAATTTATATGGCCTCAATGCACTAATTAAATAGCAACAAATGAGTTTCTCAATCTGTAAAATAAAATAATTATTATTTAACCTTTCTGGCTTCAGGTTTTAATTCTACAGGTAAAATACTAACAGATATAGTCCCCAACTTACACTGCATAGCTAAAAAAATAGGTAAAAGCAGTATTGCCTTTGGCCATGGATGTATAGCCAGAAATGAGCAAGCTTACCTACTTTAGAACTCTGATCAACCCTGAACATGGGGAAAAGACACTATTTTAGGTAGTGTATGACATGCCTACAAACACTATGGCTGGGACAACACTAATTTCACAATCCATTACTTACTTTGTCTAGGGTGAGCATATAGAAATTAGTGATATCGTGTTCTTGGGCGTAACGGATTCGAGCTCTGCATTCTTCTTCATCTATTAGCTCACCCACATACTCATTCACAAATTCACCCTAGAACAAGAAAGAGCTCTTGACTTAATGGCAAAAAACACAACTGTATTTACAAGTACAGTACACTTTACTTTTATTTTATTTTTTATTGATCCTCACCTGAGGATATTTTCCATTGTGGTTTGTTTTTTTGTTTTGTTTTTTTTGGAGAGAGTGGAAGGGACGGGGAGAGAGAGAGACCCTTTGGTGTGTGGGCTGAAGCTCTAACCACTGAATGCATGGGCCAGGGTCAAGTACACCTTACTTAAAAAAAAAAAATAATGAAAATAATAGATTCATTATTTTCCACAAATTCTCCAAAGCAATTCATGTGCATGTAATAACTTAACAAAGGTTTATTCAAGAAACTAACAAATACGATGCTTCAACTATCTGATATTAAAAACCACCTCCCCATTCCTACCTCTGCCATTTGGAAAAAGAGGAAAACACTGGACACTAAAGTTCAACCAAAATGGAAATAAACTAAAGCTCCATTATAACAGTGAAATAGACAGTTGATCCCCCTTTACCTGCCCAAGTATTTTAGTTAAGTCAGTTTCCCTAATATAGGCATGTTCTTTTTTCTTGGAACATGACCTGCTGCCCTTCCCCATTTCACACCACGGTTCCACTGGCTTAATCACCACAGTCATACTGGCTCTCACTCATGCTGTCTCCTCTGTATGCAATGCTTTAACACTCGGCTGACTAAGCCAATAAGTACTTATTTTCTAAGTCTCAACTTAAAATATTTTCAAAGACAAACAAGTTTCAGGACCTTTGCCACATGCCTCCAGAAACCTTTCTGCTTCTACCCTGGGTGATGATTTCTGCAATGTCTCTCCCCCTCTGGATTGTAAACTTTATGAAAGCCTCGAACATGTCTCCTTTGTTGATCACTGCATCCTCAGCACAATGTCTTGGCAAATGACTAAACAGGTCAACCTGGATTCATTTCCTTTCTTAGAGACAAATTCAGTGAAATTCTTTAGAAAGTGTAATCAGAATAAAGTTTATTTTATTAAAATGTCAAATAAGATTTATTCTACACAAAAACTACACAATATTGTCTATTTACTAGAAACTTGCCAGTCCTTCCAAGTTTGAAGATATTACTTCATTTTCATTAGAAAAGGTGCAATCATCTTTTCCTTTGTGTTCTATGAACCCAAACCTATTTTCCCTCAATGAAAATACACTTAACTTTATTAGTAAGTGATCTACACATCTAAATGATGTGCTTACTATCCTCTCTTAACTTACAGGTGATAAGATTTTCAGAAAGAAAAAAAGCAAATAAGGCTATAATATCTCTGAATTTCCCTTGTTTTTTCCTCACACACAATGAACATGATCAATACTAAGGATGTTACAGATAAAGAGAACACCTATTCTTAAGCCTCTAAACTCTAGAAGGATAAGTTTTGCAAGAACAATAATAAGGTTTATCCCTACACTATGTTATTTTCTTCTATGATCAATTTTCTCATAGTCATCAAGAAGAATTAATCATATTAAGCAATTAATGAGAAAAAAATTGGAAATTAAGACGTTTTCTTCACCTTTTTAATATCTGTTTTTGTTCGAAGACCCCAGCCCCTCTGTAATGTGCGAAAAATCTCCACCTCTGGGTACTGGCGCTTAGTAAAGCACTGGTTTTGGCAGCGTCCTCCGGCAGGGCATACTGTGGGATGGCACTCATAGAGCAGCATGCGGTTGATGCACTCAGAGTCTATCCCACAGGGGTTATCATCAGTAGCTTTACAGTTGCAACGGGGAATTTCAGACAAGTCTGCAGTGAAGATCTGTACCCGGCCAATAGGACGGTTCACCTGGAAAAGAAACACATACTATACATAGTACATCAGACAAGTCAACATAAGACAATTCGGGACCTATAAAAGGGAGATTTCTTTTCCTTAAAGTTGCATGTCACATTTTATATGATTTTGAAGCATCAAGATTTAGCAGCATTATTCACAACAGCTAAAATGTGGAAGCAAACCAAGTGTCCATTTACAGATGAATGGCTAAGCAAAATGTGGTACAAATAATGGAATATTATTCAGCCTAAAAAGGAAGAAAATTCTGAAACATGCTACAACATGGATGAACCTGGAAGATATTATGTTACATGAAGCAAGCCAGTCACAAAAAGACAAATACTGTATGATTCCACTTAAATAATGTACTTTGAGAATCAAAATTAGAGACAAAAAGAAGTGGCTGCCAAGGGCCAAGAGGAGAGAATGAGAGTTATTGTTTAATGGGTATAGAGTTTCAGTTTTATAAGATAAAAAATGTTTTAGAGATGAATGCTGGCAATAAGTACAAATATTATGAATGCATTTGTTGAACTCTTAAATATGGTTAAGATAGTAAATTCTGTTACCTGTATTTTACCACAATAAAAAATTTGGAGGAAATAAAGATTTAGGCAGTTTGACAAAAAATAAAGCCTTATGTAACATACAAAATATGAACCCCACAACATTTTTAAGTCATTTAAAAAAATATGTTTTAGCCCTAACTGGTTTGGCTCGGTGGATAGAGCATCCACCTATGGACTGAAGGGTCAAGGGCACATGTCTGGGTTGTGGGCTCAGTCCCCAGTGGGGGCGTGCAGGAGGCAGCCAATCGATGATTCTCTCTCATCATTGATGTTTCGATTCTCCTTCTCCCTTCCTCTCTGAAATAAATATATAATGAAAAAATTTAAATAAGTTTAAGAAATGTTTTTATTGATTTTTTTAGAGAGGAAGGGAGAGGGATAGAGATAGAAACATTGATGAGAGAGAAACATCATTGATTGGCTGCCTCTTTGCAAGCCCCCCATAGGAGATAGCACCTGCAACCCAGGCACATGCCCTGATCAGGAATCTAACTGGTGGCCTCTTGATTCCTGGGTTGATCGATGCTCAACCGCTGAGCTACACTGGCTGGGCTGTCATTTTAATAGAATCATAATTTCAAAGCTGACAGGCCAAGTAAATTGTAACTGGTTTTTGCTATTGCCACATGGTGGTGCCACTTTAGCTGCTATATAATAAACTACTCTTAAGTGGCATGAAAATATCTGGGTAATATTGAGGTTCCTGTATGTGAATGTTCCTTTATGTAAATAGAAATTCCTGTATGTGAATATTTTACTAGTTACTATCATAATTTGAAATCTCTTTAATAGACAATAATGTAACCCATGCATTTTATTCAGTAGTGGTGCTAGTACTGAAAAATCCAATGAAAATCCAGTGTGATAAAACATAAAGGTCAAATAGCTGCTGTGACACTGAAGGCACTAGTTTTTACAAATACTAGCAACAATGTTTAGAAAAAAATCATCATTTCATAATAGAGATGGATTTGTATACTATGAGTCTCCCCTAGTTAGTATTACTTAACTTGGGAACAGTCAAATCTCAAAAACCCATTCAATACATAAAACTTGACTATTTAGGAATTGCATGACTTTGATAAATTATTTTACTTGCAAGACATACTTTGCAAGACTTGTGAGAATAAATACATGCACCCTGGCTGGAAAGTTCAGTTGGCTAGAGTGTCATCCTGATACACTAAGGTTGCAGGTTTGATCACCAGACAGGGCATATACAAGCATCAACGAATAAAAGTATGAATGGGTGGAACAACAAATCGACATTTCTCTCTCTCTCCCTCCCTTCTTCTCTCTTTAAAATCAATAAATAAAAAGAAAAAAAATATATGTAAAGGTTCTAGTACAGAGCCTAGCAGGCTTTACACATGGTAGGTATTAGATTACCAATTCTAATCAATCTAAAATTACCATAACTACCAATTATTTCTATCCTCTAAATTCTCAAATGGTTTCAGTTCTAACACTTTATTGTGAGCCTATTCTTTTTTTTTTTTTTAAATGTATTTTATTGATTTTTTACAGAGAGGAAGGGAGAGGGATAGAGAGCTAGAAACATCGATGAGAGAGAAACATCGACCAGCTGCCTCCTGCACACCCCCTATCGGGGATGTGCCCGCAACCAATGTACATGCCCTTGACCGGAATCGAACCTGGGACCTTTCAGTCCGCAGGCCGATGCTCTATCCGCTGAGCCAAACCGGTTTCGGCTGTGAGCCTATTCTTTAACAATATTACAAAATCTACAATCTGTACAAATATATTGTCCTCAATCCAGTTCTCTGTAACAACTTAAAAGGACAAACATCTCACTGCCAGATTCTTCAAAATATTTGTGAAAACTGTAAACCTCATTAAAACTCTTGCCCTAACTGGTTTGGCTCAGTGGATTGGGCGTTGGCCTGCGAACTGAAGGGTCCCAGGTTCGATTCTGGTGAAGAGCATGTACCCTGGTTGCGGGCACATCCCCAGTAGGGGGTGTGCAGGAGGTAGCTGATCGATGTTTCTTTCTCATCAATGTTTCTAACTCTCTATCCCTCTCCCTTCCTCTCCGTCAAAAATAAAAAAACAAAACAAAAAAAAAACTCTTAACATTTGCAAACGGGAACCACAAACCTAGTAATTCAAGCTCTATAGGGATAGAAGAGAAGGGCTGAGCTTAATCACCTGAGATTCCAGATCCTACATAGGGCATTCGAATATTCACCTGAATTAAGGAATCTTTACCTGACATAACTCCCTCAAAAAAAGTTTCACCCTGTACTAGCTGGTTTGGCTCAGTGGACAAAGCGTCAGCCTGCGGACTGAAGGGTCCTGGGTTCGATTCCGGTAAAGGGCACATGCCAGGGTTGCGGGCTCGATCCCCAGTAAGGGTGGGGGGGAGGTGCAGGAGGCAGCCGATCAATGATTCTTTCTCATCATTGACATTTCCATCTCTCCCTCTCCCTTCCTCTCTGAAATCAATAAAAATATATTGAGAGAAAAAATAAGTTTCACCCTACTCTAAAGGTATGTTTAGAATTCAGTGCTTGCCAACCGGTGGTCCGCGGCCCACTGGTGGTCTGCGGCCCACTGGTGGTCCGTGAGATCTGAAAGGTTGGTGACGACTGGTTTAGATAATTTTTTTCTTTTTAGAGATATATCTTATTGATTTCAGAGAGGAAGGGAGAGGGAGAGAGAGAGAGAAACATCAATGATGAGAGAACCATTGATCGGCTACCTCCTGCATGACCCCTACTGGGGATTGAGCCCGAAACCCGGGCATGTATCCTGATAGGGAATCAAACTGTGACCTCTTGGTTCATAGGTGGACACTCAACCACTGAACCACACCAGTGAGCCAATAATTCTTTCTTGCCATCTGGTTTAACCTATGAACAATCCTAAGTAAGTTTCCTAACATAAAGCCAAAAACAAAACGAAATAACAACCAAAATCAAACAAAACACACACACATGGTTTTAAGTAAGAACAAAGATATGTAATTGAAGGTAAACTTTCATCCTAGAAGAGGGGTCAATATAATTTTTTGTAAAGGACCATTCAGTAAATATTTTAGCATTTGCAGGCTCTAGACCTCTAGTGAATGTAGCTCAACTCTGCCATTATAGTACAAAAACAATAATAGACAATATGTAAATGAACATGCATGACTGTGTGACAATAAAACCTTATTTATGGATACTAATATCTGAACTTCATATAATCTTCATGTGTCAGGAAATATTTTATTCCCCCCCGTCAACCATACTAGGCCAGATTTGCTCCATGGACATAGTTTACCAACCCCCATTCTAAATAGTTTTCCTGGACATACATTTGTTTAAAAAAAAAATTAATGCATCGACCTCTAAATTCTGCGATTAGATCACTTATGGGGAGCTGCTCCCTCAATAGTCAGGCTCCATATGATTGACGTGCTACTCTGAATGTCTACCTTGCTGTTACCTGACATCTATGACTGAGAACCTGATTACTTTCCCTTTTTTTGAGGCCTAACTACATTCAGTGTTATGTCTTCATGCACAGTAACTCCATTTAAATCTCAATATACCACCAGGGTCCAATCCAATTGGACCCAATTTTAGGTTTTGAGGGTTGTTTTCCCCAGCATATATATTTGTAAAGGTTGATATTTTATGACTTTTATTCTTTCTTAGAGGTTTACCAAAGATCAAAAAAAAATTTTACTTATTAGAAAAGGAATAGCCCAGCTGGTGTGGCTCAGTGCTTGAGCATCAACCCATGTACCAAGAGGTCACCAGTTCAATTCCCAGCCAAGGCACATGCCCGGGTTGCAGGCTCAATCTCCAATCCCTGGTGAGGGGTGTGCAAGAGGCAGGCAGCCAATTGATATTCTCTCTATTCAATGTTTCTATCTCTCTCTAAAAAAAAATTTAAAATAAAAATAAAACTCATTCTATCTTGCAACTACTATCATATTTCCAAAGAGCATAAAGACTAGATATAACATCTTTCTAGTCTGCTTATAGTTGCTAGATTTAGCAAATAATCCAGGTCACCCAATTATATTTGAATTTCAGATAAACAACAAATAGTTCTTTAGTTTAAGTAGTTCCAAAAGAATATTTGGGCGCTACTTCAACAAACTAGACTCTAAAGATGGTAGTGAAATTGATTTTGAAGTGAAATCTCAGACTTATAAGACTTCAGAAACTCAAAACCAAAGAGTACAAAAACAATGCATTTAATGACAAAAAATAAGGTATCCAGAAATGACATCATCGTAAATATTTTGCAAGAACCTGGGCAATCTTGTTTTGTTAATAGTATTTCTCTCATGTTTTCTGATATTTGAGCACCAAAACTAACTTGATTAAAAGGTTTTAATGTATGTACTAAAATGTCTAATAAATTTATTATTCACTATTCCTTTATCTTTACTTCTATAAGTTATTCATTAAAATGACTTTAAATTATAAAAAAATACAAAGGATTTATTGGGCCCAGATAATAAATGCTGATGATGCTTTTGCCAGGAACACTGAGGGTTAGATATTCCTAACACAAGTTCTCCTGACATTGGGAATCCTAGTCGTACTGGTCACCTAAATCTTTAATATTACCAAGAAGACTTATCCATGTGTGTATTATCCACACTATGTCAGGGCCATTTAAGATTTTTTTAAAAAAATATATTTTTTATTGATTTTTTACAGAGAGGAAGGGAAAGGGACAGAGAGCCAGAAACATCGATGAGAGAGAAACATCAACCAGCCGCCTCCTGCACACCAGCCGCCTCCTGCACACCCCCTACCGGGGATGTGCCCACAACCAAGGCACATGTCCCCGACCAGAACCGAACCCGGGACCCTTCAGTCCGCAGGCCGACGCTCCATCCACTGAGCCAAACCGGCCTCGGCCATTTATGATTTTTTATCACAGCTGTTTGGTCCCTTTCAAACTCTAAGATGTTGACTGTGAACAGAATCTAATCCAATCTACTTATATGAGAAGACTTTCCAAGGCAACAGTGTGTGTATCAACACACAACTGGTTTTATTAAGTTCACACAATTGCTAGGAATGTGTTTTGGCACTTTTTTTGTTATCTCCTTTCAAGCTCTTATCTGTACCTAAAAGCCACTATGCTTGTGCTTCCAATTCTTGTCATGAATAGAGTAGGAAGAGGGCAATCTCTAAGGGTCTCTCTTCTTGAGATGGAGTCTGCTGAAGTCTTTTCTCACCTTTATATGTTTATAAGGCGGTGGTTTCTTATCGTTCTTTCGGTCTTCCTGCAGCTGTCTTAGTTCCTTTTGGGCCTTCAACTCCTCAAACCTTGCTGCAGCTTCCTGAAGAGCTAAGAAAACACAATAGCATAAGTCACTTAGCCTGTGAATGGAGTTATTTTACCTTTTTGTTTCCCTTTTAAATAGGAGAAAAATTCATATTTTAGACAAAAATCACCAACGCTATAAGTAAGACTTCTACTTTCAGTAAGTTATAATCCCTAGGGTATTCAGATACAGCATTAAAACAAAACATAATCCATCACTAAATGGTACAATACAGACTACCAGTTTCAGAGAAAAATTTAAAACAACAACAAAAGAACACACAGTTAAATGATTTGAAAAAGGCCATGTATATCATCTATAGACCGCATCTACTTAGCATAGTCACAGCCTGTAGGCCTAATTCTTTCCTCAGTACTGAATCTCCTATTCCAGAAACATCCTGCTTCCTAGATGCCCCAGGTAACATGCTGTGTTCCTGTGGAAAAAATCCAAAGTTGAAGTTCTCTTTTCTTCCTTGCCTATTCTCTAGAGCACCTGTCCTACTTTTCTCCTAAGACTCATTCTGTAAATATCAACTATTAGTTTAATGATACAAAGACAGCCCTTCATAGCTAGTTTGTATTCAAAGCTTGTACTTTCATATGCTTGAAAGATTGTAATATCTGAAAAGTTCAACAAAATCTTAGGATTCTCATTCTTCCCTACTTAAATCAAAATTATAATTCATGCCCAGCCGGGTGTAGCATCAACCCAGGAACCAAGAGTTCACCGGTTCGATTCCCAGTCAGGGCATATGCCCAGGTTGCGGGCTCGATCCCCAGTGGGGGGGGGGTGGGGGGGGGGGCGCGTGCAGGAGGCAGCCAATCAATGATTCTCTCTCATCATTGATGTTTCTATCTCTCTCTCCCTCTCCCTTCCTCTCTGAAATCAGTGGAAATATACTTTTTAAAAAATTTAAAAAAAAAATAAAACAGTTAAAAAATAAAAATAAAATTTAATTCATTATTGATTACACAAGTTAAAAATTCTGAAAAGAATTTCAGTTCTTCCCTTCTTTCTCTCTGTGGCTTTCCCCATGCTGTCAATTCTTTAAAGAAAATCTCACCTCTGATCCATCCCTTTTTCTCCATTTCTCTGTCACCATCCAGCAGAGTTTTGTTTTGCCTGGAGTTCTCTAAATTTTTCTAAAGTCCCTCATAAAGTCCTTCCTTCCTTCAACCTATTATTGAGCATATTCTGCCTAGTCTATCTAGTAATCATTATTCTCTCTACCCTATGGAGGCTTCCCTGTGACAAGTCTAGTCATCTTTCCCCAGAACGATTGAAACACTGACATTCCTGGTGGCAGCCTCTCACCTTTTATGGCCATACACTCTACTCAGACTGAGATTTCTAAAACTATGATCTGACCATATAAATTACTTACCTTTTCAGGCAAATAGCTCAGTGCTCTCCTGACCATGTGCTTAAACTATACCAAATACTTGGAAGTCCCTAACTTAGCATGTTAGATTCAATGTGTGCTTCCACATGTGCTTTCTTCTTATTAACTTCTTCAGTCAGTGGCCATCTCAGGCAAAAATGTTGGTCACTTGGTCCCTGAGAAACCGAGGCTACAAAACTCAAGCTCCTACAGTATTAGTACTGATAGCCTATATCTATACAAGAAACCACATGGCCAACAGATAAGTGAGGACTCACTGAAATAATATTAGGCAAATATCTTATCAATCATCTTGCTAATAGACACCTTTCTCATTCCCATCCAAGAAGTTTCACTGGCTTAATATCTTCTTGCACCTAACCACAAAGTTTCACTTGCTTAGAACCCCTCTTTACTAAACAGTCAAAATCTTATACTCCAATATCCAACTATATTCAAACTAGAGGCCCAGTGCACAAAATTCGTGCACAGGCAGGGTCCCTAGCAGCTGCCAGCTGTCAGCTGGGGCCTTCCTTCATTTCATGCTGCCTCCGGTGGTCAGCACATGTAATAGCTAGCAATTGAACTCCCGATCAGTTGAATTCCCCCGGGGACACTTTGCACATTAGACTTTTATATATATACACTAGAGGCCTGGTGCACGAAATTTGTGCACTCAGGGGAGGGGCGGCCCTCAGCCCGGCCTGTGCTCTCTCGCAGCCCGGGAGCTCTCGGGGGATGTCCAACTGCAGCTAAGCCATCCTAAGCCATCAGTTGGACATCCTTAGCGCTGCTGCAGAGGCAGGAGAGGCTCCTGTCACTGCCACTGCGCTCGCCAGCTGTGAGCCCGGCTTCTGACTGAGCAGTGCTCCCCCTGTGGGAGTGCACTGACTACCAGGGGGCAGCTTCTGTGTTGAGTGTCTGCCCCCTGGTGGCCAGTGTGTGTCATAGCAACCGGTCATTTTGCCATTTGGTCGATTTGCATATTAGGGTTTTATTATATAGGACAAATTCGTGCATGGGGGAGTGTGGGTGGGGCGGGGTCCGGGCCACTTGGAAGGAGACAGCAAGAGGTTGGCCAGCTGGCCCAGCCCTGATTAGGCCTGATCAGGGCTGGGCCAGCTGGGGGAGGAGCTGAGGGTGATTGGCCTATGGGCCCTGCCCCTGATTGGGTGTGTGGGGGGGCAATTGGGGGTGGGGCTAGCTGTGGGGAGGGGCTGTCTGGCCCTGCCCCCAAATGGGGTGGGGGGGGGGGCGATCAGGGGTCAGCAGCTGAGGGAGGGTTGGTGGGAGGTTGGCTAGCCAGCCCCACCCCAGATAGGTGTGGGGGGCGATCAGGAGTGGAGCTGGCTGGGGGGAGGGGCCTCGGGCCAATCAGGGTGATGGGGGCTGATAGGGTGTGGGGTAGGCCGTGGGGATGGGCTGTGGGCCAATAGGCCCCGGGGAGGGACCAAGGATAGTTGGCCAGCCAGCCCTGCCCTTGATCAGATTGGAGAGGGGGGGGCGGCAATCAGGGGTAGGGCTGGCTGAGGGGAGGGGCTATGGGCCAATCGGGGTGGTGGGGACCAATTGGGGGTGGGGCCGGCCGGGGGGAGGAGCTGCAGGAAGTTGGCTGGCTGGCCCCATCCCCAGATCAGCTGGTTCACTGGCTGCAGTGGGCGTCAGAGCGACCAGTTGTTCTGGTTGTTATGGTGTTCCATCGCTGGTTTTTTATATATATACTAGTAGCCCTGTGCATGAATCCATGCCCCAGTAGCTCACTGCCATCCTCCAGTAGCTCTCCGTCTGCTGCCCCGCCCTCCTGTATCTCCCTCCGCCCCCTGCCGCCACCCTCATAGCTTGCTGCCCTGCCCCCTCCTGTAGTTCTCTGCCGCCTGCTTGTAGCTCGCTGCCCCACCTTCCTGCTGATTTGTGATCCATTCATTACGCAGTCGGTCATTATACTTCATGGTGTAACAACCATTTGCATATTACATCTTTATTATATAGGATAGACTAGAGGCCCAGAGCGCACGAAATTGTGCGCGAGTAGCTCACCGCCACGCCGTGCGAGCCATGGGCCCCGCTTGCCACAGGGCCCCACCATGCCGGGCAAGCTTCGGGCCCTGCCTTGCCTCGTGAATCCCGCCGTGCCGAAAGCCCCACTCTGTTGCCGTGAGCAGCTCATGGGCCGGGGGAGGGACTGAGAGGTGCTCTATGCACCTCCTGGTGACCAGTCGTTTGGTCACTTCCGCTTGCCTCAGCTGGCTGCCCCGCCCATCTCCAAGGTAGCTTGTGGCACACTCTCTGCCACTCATAACTCTCCCCCACTAGTAGCTCTCACCCCGCCCCACCCGCCACTGCTCCTTTGGTCATTAAGGTGTTATGGCCATGGGCCTTTTATAATATAGATAGATAACAAGAGATACCTATATTGCCTTTCAAAGAACAACTAATGGAAGAAGATAATTATCATTGAGGGGATACCAACTCTATGCCCTGCAGGGTAATTTTTTTTATTACCTCAATTATCAGATCAACCTTTACTCATTATACATAAGAGAAAACTCATAGTTAACTCGACCCCTCCTGGCCCCAAATCCTTCATTGCTAGACTTTCACTCTTATCTTGCATCATAATTTTTGGTGAATTTTATCTCTTCCCAGTAAACTAAAAACAGAACTGATGAGACAAAAACCTCCCTGAAGGAAATTCCAATTAAGGTTGGATTAAAAAATAATGAGTTACAGCCCTAGCTGGTTTGGCTCAAGGATAGAACGTCGGGCTGTGGAACAAAGGGTCTCGGGTTCGATTCAGGTCAAGGGCACATATCTTGGTGGCAGGTTCCTCACGGGCCCTGCAGGAGGCAACCAATTGATGTGTTTCTTTCACATCGATGTTTCTATCTTTCCCTTTTTTTTTTTTTACTCTATGGAAAAATATCCTCAGGTGAGGATTAACAACAAAAAAAAAAAAGTTATGACTGTCAATTTCCCCACAAAATCCTGTAACTACAGCCACATTATACCCCATGAGGGCAGAACACAGCTGCTAATGGAATGTATATGAATTATAACACAGAAGAAATTCTTTGCCAACAAAGGTCTGTGTAGATCTGAGAAATAAAAAATATATGGTTACCTTTTTTATATGTCCCATCCACTCCTTTGCCCATCTTATCCTTGCTGCTTACATCCCCCTCCATGTAGGGAAAGACTCTGGCCTGGTGAGTCCAGAGATAGTCATTAGACCCAAAGAAGAGCACAGGGAACTCGCCCACATCATGTCTCATCTTATCAATGTTGGAAGGTACAGCTCGAGGATGGCAGATCTCAGCTGGCCACCACCTGGGAAAGGTAAAAACAAAGAAGGAAAACTAAAACACTGCAAGGCACTAGGAAGATACCCTACTTTTTAGGACAGGAATAAGGAATAGCAATGTCTACCTATCCACATTAAAGTCTGATTTGAACATTCTTACAATCAAACTAGAGAAAAACCAAGTAGTATATGCCAAAAGCCTGAGAACACCCACCTGCACAAATGTGCTTCCATACACAGACACACTCCCTTATACTCAGTTATTCTACTTCATGGATTATATAACAGGAAATAATTAGAAATATGAACAAAGCTTTATAGAATTATTATCTAGGAGAATGAAAACCTGGAAACAACCTAAATACTCAATGTTAAGGGAATGACAGAACTATATATAGTACACTGTCATGAAATATAATTTGGCCTTCAAAAAGGATAGAAAAATGACATCAAGAAATCTGCCCCCCACCCCCCACAACTACCTTAGGAAGACATTAGCTATTAAAGCTAGAAACCCCTACCATGCTATTCTATCCTGAGAATGCCCCCAGAGAAGCTCCTGTGCATGTACACTAACATATTAACAAAATGTTCATAGTGCAAACAAGAGAATGATTAAATGAACTACACAAACAACACTGTATGACTATGTTGTATGAAGGAACTAGAGTACTGTGCTAACAACAATAAATCTCAATAGAATAGTGAATGAAAAAAGCAAGTTGCAGGAAAATATAAATATTCCTTTATATAAAGACCTAAAACATGCCAAACAAAATATTATATATATGGCAAATCTATATAGCAAGCCAAAGGAATAAAAAACACAAAGTGCAGTATGTGGTTATATCTGTGGGTAGGGAGAGAATGAATTCAAAGAGGAAGACTCAAAATCACCAGTAATGAACTCTTTGTTTAACTAGGAGGTACATACACAGGTGTGCCTTTTGTTATTCTTTAAAGTCATTCATGTTACAATACCCTTTTGTATATTCCATGATCAATAAAAATAATTTTAAAAAGAAAAAGCAAGACACAAAAACTGAGGCCCTAGCCAGTTTGGCTCAGTGGACAGAGCGCTGGCCTACAGACTGAAGGGTCCCAGGTTTGATTCTGGTCAAGGGCACATGCCTGGGTTGCAGGTTCGCTCCCTAGTAGGAGGCGTGCAGTAGGCAGCTGATCAATGATTCTCTCTCATCATTGATATTTCTCTCTCTCTCCTCTCCCTTCTAAAATCAATAAAAATATATTTTAAAAAAACCCACAAAAACTGCGTATAAACTATAAGGCCAATTATTTTGAGGGTGTATGTATTGATGTGTCTGCAAATAAATATACCAAAATGTTAGCAATGTGTCTTCCTTGTTTGTAAAGTTTACATGTTTGTTTTCATTAATGAATTTTCTATGGAAAATATGTATTTAGTAGAGGCCCGGTGTACGTGCACAGGTGGGGTCCCTCGGCCTGGCCTGTGGGGATCAGGCTGAAATTGGCTCTGCAACATCCCCCAAGGGGTCCTGGATTGCAAAAGGGCGCAGGCCAGGCTGAGGGACCTTAGTGGTGCATAATCTGGAGGGGAGGGACCACGGGAGGGCTCCAGGGCATGTCTGGCCCATCTCACCCAGTCCTGATCAGAGGGACCCCAGCAGCAAGCCAACCTACCGGACAGAGCATCTGCCCCTGGTGGTCAGTGCGCGTCATGGTGATTGGTCGAAAACTTAGCATATTATGCTTTTATTATATAGGATTCTGATGACTACAACATATATTCAGTTTTTTCTTTCCTAATGGAAAATTAATGGGGAGGCCTTGCTTAACCAGGGAGATCATTAACAAATATTAAGGCCTGCCCTAGAAGATTTGGCTCAGAGGATAGAGCATTGGCCTGCAGACTGAAAGGTCCTGGGTTGCAGGCTTGATCCCCAGCCCTGGTTGGGGCATATGTGGGAGGTGACCAATCAATGTGTCTCTCTCACATTGATGCTTCTATTTTTCTGATTCCCCCCTACCTTTCACTCTCTATAAAAATCAGGATTAACAACAACAACAACAAAATATATATATATATATATATATATATATATATATATATATATTAAGGTCCTGGCTGGTGTGGCTTAATAGGTTGGGCATCGTCCTGTGTACCAAAAGGTTGCCAGTTTGATCACCCAGGGGGCGGTGGGGGGCGGCTGGCATGTAGAAGGCAGTAGATCCATGTTGCGTTTTCACATCAATCTCTCTCTAAAAATCAACAAACTATTTTTAAAAAGGCACAAAAACTCTATGGGAATGGATTTTTAAGAGAGTGTGGGAGAAATGGATTAGTAGTGGAAAGAAATGTGGGGAAATAATATGTGTGTGTGTGTGTGTGTGTGTGTGTGTGTGTGTGTGTGTGTGTGTATGTATAAATATATATATAAAAGTGAAGGGGGAAGGGCAGGAAGAGATTAACCAAAGATCTTATATGCATACTAGTGGCCCTGCACATGAATCCGTGCACAAGTAGCTCGTTGACGCTTGCCTCAGCTGGCAGCCCTGCCCACCACTGCTGTAGCTCGTAGCTCACTGCCCCACCCTCCTGTAGCTCTCTGCCGCTCATAGCTCAAGGCCCTGCCCTCCTGATGATAGATTGTTACGAGTCACAGTGTAATGAACATTTGCATATTACCTCTTTATTATATAGTATGAGAGGCCCGGTGCACGGATTTGGTGGGGTCCCTCGGCCTGGCCTGTGGGGATCTGGCCGAAACTGGCTCTCCAACATCCTCCGAGGGGTCCTGGATTGCGAGAGGGCACAGGCCAAGGGACCCCACTGATGTACAAATCTGTGCACCGGGCATCTAGAGAGAGAGTGTGAGAGTGAGAGAGTGTGTGTGAGTGAGTGTGTGTGTGTGTGTGTGTGTGTGTGTGAGTGAAACACCGTATTTAAGAGTTCCCAAGAAACATGACGATAAAAGAAATGATTGCCTGTCTCCTTCATCCTTACCTATATCGTCCAACCTTTACCCAGACAATTTCCCTGTAATGTGGTTTTTTGCCTGCCTTACAGTCATTGCAATACCAGTTTCCTTCAGGGATATCAATGTTCAGGCATTCCCGATGAAAAGCAGCAGGGCAAGAATCACAGCACAGAAGGCTGCCTCCTGTAAGAATAAAAAAAAATTGGCATTCAGAATCACAAGGCTACATATAAAGACCCAGCTAAAACAGCTTTTGCTCAGTTCCTAACCAATTATTTATCTCTCAGCCAAGAGCCTAGTAATTTAATTAGTTATTCAGAGAGACTTTCCTACAAGGGTGCTCCCTTTCCAATATTCCTGAACCACACCCCTAAAGGTTAGGTTAACAGCAAATAAACATGAGATCTTATTGGCAAAATTAGATTAAGGCAAACATCTACAAGTCATATGTGTATAAACACACATATATACATTACTTTCTTTTCAATAAAAAGCAAAACACTAAAGAGAGTATCAATGAGAAACAATGACCAGTATATAAAAAAGCACAAGCTTCAACTGCTGTTAGATCTAAGCTCTAAGATCATATGGCCTTGGGGAATTCACTTCACTTTTCTTTTTTTTGTCCCCCCTCCTTTACTAATTGGGCTAACACTGGTTAACAAAATTATACAGGTTTCAGGTGCACAATTCTACAACACATCATTTGTACATTTTATTGTGTGTTCACCACCCCAATTCCTGTCTTTGTTGGGAATTCACTTTTCTTGTTGAGCTGTAATCCCTTCAATGGTAAGGTGTTTTCTACAATAAACAATAAATAAGCATATCTGTTTGAGTTGTAAGCAAGTGATTAAATTGCCTAGTAGTGTCTGACTTTTAAAATTGCTTTTTATTCTTTTTTTTTATGTTTGGCAATCTTATGACACCTATGGCACCTTTTCAAAATCACATTTATAAATGCACAAATGTAATACCTAAGACAAAAAGGACATAGATTATGATAACATACAATGATCAAAAACCAAAGAACACAGAATAAAATATAATGATCAAAATATTAGAGTAAGAGGTTAGTTATTTCTAATAACTCTACTTCTTTGTAATAAATAAATAACAAGAACTAGCAGTAGCACTGGTGACAAAAAGCACAGCTACTAATGTAGTTTATTGCATAAACTTCAGTTACATATTAAGTCTCCCCCCCCCTCAAGTTTTCAGACAATGTTGATTATATGTATTGCAGTGACAATAAATTTTTACTTAAGGATTTTCACTCAAAGTGACTCAATTTACATACTTGAATCTGAAATCTTCAGGGCTACAGATAAAGAATTTCAGCCTGGCTAGTGTGGTTCAGTGGTTGAGCATCGACCTATGAACCAGGAAGTCACGGTTTGATTCCTGGTCTGGACACATGCCAGGGTTGTGGACTCGATCCCAAGTATGGGGCATGCAGAAGCAGCCAATCAATGATTCTTTCTTATCATTGATGTTTCTATCTCTCTCCCCCTCTCCCTTCCTCTCTGAAATCGATAAAAATAAGGCAAAAAATAAAAATAAAAAAAGTCTTATTTATCTTATGCTAGAAATGAGCATGACTCAAACATGCCAGACTCAAACATGTACCTCTTAAATTTCACCCTAAGGAATTAGTGAGGGATAAAACCTTAGCAAGGTATAGATCCACATCCATCGTGGTCTCACTGTGCCTCCTTTACCTCGTAAAATCCTATGAGAAACTTAATTTTGTGACACTATTCTTGTACATTTCCCTCCTGTGTTATTTTCCTTTTCTCAATAACCTAAAGTAGGCTCTTAAAACCAGCTTTAGGGTATTTGTTTTGTTGGGGCCAGGTACATGTGCTTAAGACCCAACTCTGCTTCAATTACAGAAGTTATCCTTTTATCTGTGTTGTTTATGGGAGTTCAAATTCAGAGTGAGATATCATTTGGAAAAGTCTGTTGCTACAAAATAAGTTTGAATAACTTTTTTACTCAATATATATATAGCCTGTACTCTATGCTCTGAAACTCATTTATTCTTGTGCATTCTGTGGGTGAGTGAAACAGTTTTAGCAGGGGACATTAAGACGACAGTCACCAGTGACACCGGGGCGGGGGGCGGCCTGTTACCTTTCGTGGCCCCCCCTCCCCTCGGAGGTCAATTTTAAACAAACAAACAAACAAACAAAAAAAAAAAAACAGAGAAAAAGAAGAAAAAAAAAGAATGACATAGTCACATAAGTTTAACTGCCCCAATAATGTAATACCTTCTACAACATTCCTATCTATGCTTTGTTATCTGCTGAGTCACAATACTGCCAACTACATGGACTGAACAGAAAAACTTTCCTTTTACCAATATGGCATTCATGACACACTAGAAATATTTCACATACAATAAGGTATCTGAATTAGATGTTCAAAGAAGGATATTACATAAGACATCTGGACACACACACAAAAAATACCCAATGAAAACAGCCAAAGGTCAGAGCTTAGAGGAATTAAATGGCAAGCACATCAGCTTTGCCAATTAAGGACATAATGGAATATGAGGAAAGAAATAAGCAGGATTAATCTGAGTAGATAGGTGGGAAGCAGGCAGGAGGACTGCGCTGGCAGTAAAGGACATATACAGGAGAAAGGCAGGAAGACAGAAGAGGAAAAACCCACGAACCATCAAAGGAACCAAAATATGAAAAAGTACCATTTGGTGAAAGGGGATAAAAAAAAAAAATTTAAACATTGCTGAATTCTAGGAATGGATTCCTTCCAATTTAGCAATTTACCATATTATCCTAATACTCTAGATAACACCTTCAGTCTTTCCTATATATGGGCAAAAAAAAAAGAAATTTTTTTCTAGGACTTTATTCTCTCCCAGTGCTCAAACACCAAGATAATCTTAGATAGTGAGATCAGAAGTTCTCAGGCTTTTTTGCATCAGCGCTTCATACTAAAAAAACAAGGGAGATTCCCAAAGGCTAAAACTATTGATATTTACCAAACAGGAACTGAAATTAATAAAAAATTAACATTTATTAATTCATTTTTAATAACAAATATACTGTTAACATAAATAACATTTTTATCTACTTTATATATTTTCCAAAACAAAAAGTTATTAGTGAGCTCAAGGTTTTACATTTTTATAAATATTTAAAATTAAATTTGTTGCAATATGTTGTCTGAATGACGTCCATGAAGAAAATGATCTCTCAACCTGGCCAGGTGGCTCGGTTGCTTGGAATGTTGTCCCATAGACCTAAAAGGTTGTGAGTTCCAATCCGTCAGGGTACATATGTATCTTTTGTGGGTTTGGTCCCTAGGCAGGTCATTTATATGAGGCAAACGAGTGATGTTTCTCTCTCTCACCCCCTCTAAAAATCAATTTAAAACAAGTTTATTTAAAGAAAAAAAAAGAAAGAAAGAAAATGATCCCTCACAGATAAATAGTTGGAAAAAGGAGTACTTTTAAAAACTTGCTCAGTAACTGTACATATTCCTTCTTTGGTCCTATACACTTAAACTTCAAAGGATAGACTTTATTTGCAATATCAAATCTGAAATCATATCAATAATTTTTTAGTACTAGTACATTAAAATTCATCGATCTGTCTTATACTTTGAATGGATCTTTTATATATGCCTGTTTTTTAACATCACACATTGGTCATATGAAAACTGTTTGTTTGCTGAATCAGCTAGATCTTCCCCAAGTTGTTCTATTTCATTGTGTAATATTAAAAGGTCACATTTTGTTAATATCACCATGATTTCATCAGAAAATACTAGGAAGCTGTTAAGCTCTGGGTGGTAGTTCCCCAAAATTCTAATTGTTACTTAAGAGCTCAAATTTTATGATTGGCAACAATTTCTGTCAGTTGTTTTTCTTTAATTGGCAGGCTTGCTTTCATACATTTTCAAGAAAATGTATTACAAATAAATATACAAGTATGAATAGCCATAGTTTGTCAGTAATACAACTAAAATGGTTTTCTATGAATAAGGTAGCTAGTTCAGATTGGCATCCTAATTGCATGACTGCTTTTACTTAGACCATTAGTAAGAAACGTGTACTTCTCATTTTATCACAAAGAATATTACAGCAATATTCAGTTGAAGGTTGAGACTTAATAAATATTTTACTTTTAATCAAGGACAGTCTTAGGTGAAACTTTCATGATTTTTACTGCAAGTATGTGGTAACAAAGAATACAATGAACACTTAGAGTTGCACAGTTTTGGAGCCACCACCTTGACTTGTGTTAAGGTGCCAGTTTTACCCACCATTGATTTTGCACCATTAGTGAAAATGTCAACAAAGTTAAAAAGGCAAGTAACAGCTTCGAATTACTACAAAAGAGTTACAATCTCATGGAAGCCACTGAAAGGGTATCTAGGCACTCCCTGCTTCTCAGGGATACTAGTACATGGATCACACTTTGAGAGCTGCTGCTGCAACTACTACCTTGGGCACTCATAATTATGGAACTCGATATCTTTTCAGAGTACAACCATACCATCAGTTAGGACTGGCATCACATGGGCACTTCTATTCTGAAACCAATTCCCATTCATTTCATCACACTCTGAAATAAATAAAAAACCTAGCCCTGGCCAGGTGGTTCAGTTGGAGTGTTGTCCATACACCAAAAGGTTGAAAGTTCGATCCCCTGGTGAGGGCTTGTTCGGGAGGCAACCAAACCAATCAATGTTTCTCTCTCAAATTGATGGTTCTCTCTCCCCACCCCCACCGCCCACTTTCATCTCTCTCTAAAAAATCAGTAAAAGACATACCCTCAAGTGAGGATTTCAAAAATATTATTTTTTTAAGTCTAATGCATAAACCATTTCATCTTCCCAAGTTCAAGAAACATGAAAAAGTTGGAGCCTGCACTTTAGCATCCCAGATACATGTTTACATTCTAAGGGGAGAATTACAGAATGTTATATTTAAATGCTATTAAGTACCAAAATTCTGTCTTTAACTTTATTCTAAACAAAAGAAAGGTGATTAATAATAGGCAGCAGTTTTCACAAGACAGTTTTATATTATAAGAACAAAAAAGAATGTATGATTCATAAAGTTTAATACAGGACAATAACAAAGCTAACATAGTCCTCTTTGTGCATTAAAACATTGCTAACTACAACAAAGCTCCACTTTCTACACATATTAACTGCACTTAATATTCTACTTTACTTATTACATATTAACACCATAGTCTGAGGATACCAACTATGTCTTGATGCAAACCCTGATCAATAGGTGGAGTTTTAACTTCAATTGTCATGTCAGATAAATCTTGAGAGCAAAAGAAAAATTCCACTTCTTTGTTGGCTTTAGCACTATTTTTGCTGTTTAATCCTCACCTGAGGACATTCTTTCCATTGCTTTTCATAGAGTGGGAGGGAAGGAGAGGGGGGAGAGGAGAGAAACAGTGATGTAAGAGAGACACATCGATTGGTTGCCTTCCCACATGCGCCCCGAATGGGGACCGGGGATTGAATCTGCAACCCAGGTATGTGCCCTTGGCTGGGAATCGAACCAGAGAGAGACACTTGGGTGCGCCAGCTGACACTCTAACCACTGAACCGCAATGGCCAGAGCAGCACTATTTAGTACACCAAAATCCCTCAAAGGTGATGCTCATTAAATTACACATGTTCCTTGGTTTTATTTTTAAATTAGTCCATCAACCTGTTTGTAACCAGCCAAGTTTTCATAAAATTGCATCACCAATCCTCCTATGTAATAAAAGCCTAATATGCAAATTATTCCCTTGAACGGTCATTCGACCGAGTTCGACAGCTCGCTATGACGTGCACTGACCACCGGGGGGCGGCGCAGAACATGGCAGGTGCAAGCAGGGGTCCAATTGCTGCCCAGCTCCCAGGCGCTGAGAGAGCCAGGCAGGGGGCCCGGGCCTGATCGATCTCACTGCAGGCGGGATGGTGGAGCAGGTGAGGGGGGGTGTGCCAGGCCACGGTGGGGTGCCAGGTGGGGCTGCGGGGCTGGGGGCATGAACTGGGGCCCGATCTCTGCAGGCCACCCCAAGGGACCCCAGCCATGCACCAATTCATGCACCGCCCCTCTAGTAAGTAGATATTTAAAAAAATGAAGTTAGGGAAATTATTGCCAAAAAGTTACTAATCAACAAAATTTAGTCAATTTAAAAAGGAATGATAAAACTGGATAAGAAAACTGGTGCCATCTTCAACACTAGAAGACAGTGGAGCAATGTCCACACTAGTCTTAAAACACACACACACGTAGCCTAAACATTTATAATAAGGCAGCATGTGCTTCTAGTACAAAGGTAAAGTAACCCAAAATGTGCTTCTAGTACACAGGTAAATGCCAAACAACCTCAAATAGAGAATTATAGCACCTGTGGATGCTTCTTAGACCTTCAGAAAATCAAGAGAAAAATTCAGAACAATAATCACCACAGTAAGTGGATCAGCAATGAATACTAAATCCTCCACTTAACTAGCAAAAATCAGAAAAAGAAACTATAAGGATAATACTGACTCTATTTTAAAAGAGAAATATTTTTAAATTGAGTATATATAAAAAGATATAAAATTACTTTTTCCTCTACTTTATAAGACCTTTTAGTTACATATTAATATCCATAATAGTAGGGAAATTCATAAATTTCTCCACTTTCCCTTTGTTTCTTCCATTTAGGTTAATGTAAAATTTTAAAAAACACACAATTATACCATGATATCATCTTCTAGAATTGCTTCTATCCAGTTATATGCACATATCTGGAGTAATATCACTTAATATTAAACAATGGGTTTTTTTCTGATGGTGAGACTCAGGTGATTTGGGGTTTTTTCATTCTTTTTTCTTTTCCTCTTCTTCATTTCCCAACTTTATTGAGATACAGTTTATATATAACATTTAATAAGTTTAAAGTATACAGCATAATGACCTGATATATGTATATATTGTGAAGAGATTACCACAATAAGATTAGATAACACATCCATCATATCACAGTTACCTTTTTTTTTTTTTTTTGGTGGTGGAGCACTTTTAAGATCTATTATCTTAACTTTCAAATATATAATACAGTATTGTTAACTATAGTCACTATGCTTTTCATTATATCCCCCCAAATTATTCATACTATAATTGGAAGTTTGTACCATTTGACAACATCACCTCATTTCCCAAGAGTGATTCTGTCTCCTTTTTCCTGTCTTTTTCTTTAGTGCTTTAATTTTTTAACATTTTAATAAAAATCAAGTCATTATTCAAAATAAAAACTAAACCTTTCCTTATTGGGGAACAAAACTAAGTCTGAAAGTTCTGCTATGTTATCACTAATTCAGAATATCAATTCCCAGTATTTCTTGCAGTGGCGATGTGAAGAAAATTTCTTGTTGCAATTTAAGTATTGTATTAATCTGCCCTGGCTGAGTGGCTCAGTTGGTTGGAGTATTGTCCCATAAACCAAAAGGCCGTGGGTCCGATTTCTGGTCAGGACACATACCTATGTTTTGGGTTTGATTCCTGGTTGGGGAGTGTACAGGAGACAAGTGATGTTTCTCACTTTGGAGTTTCTCTCTTCCCCCCACCCCCCACTTTCCTCTCTTTCTCAAATCAATGCAAACATATCCTTAGCTGAGGATTCAAAGGTGTGTATATACATACACACACACACACACACACACACACACACACACACACACACAGAGTACTAATCTCTTTTTAGACTATTCATACATCAAGAAATTATGCCTTACCTTCCGAGCATACAAAACACCAGCTAACGTTAACATGCTCATGATTTCGGCAGCCCCGCCTGGGTGTAAAGTGATTTGGACAGATAATACTATTAGATGCAAGTATTTTTGACCCAGCAGCTAGACAAAAGTCATTGGCATGGTATGCCACAGGGCAGCGGACACATCTCATTAGACGACCTAAAACCATGAGAATCAGGAAAACCAGGAAGGAACAAAAAAACACACAGAAAGATTAAATACTTAAAATGTGAGTTATTCAAACTTATTTGTTACCATCTGACAACATCATCTCATTTCCCAAGAGTGATTCTATCTCCTTTTTCCTGTCTTTTTCTTTAGTGCTTTAATTTTTTAACATTTTAATAAAAATCAAGTCATTATTCAAAATAAAAATTAAACCTCTCCTTATTGGGGAACAAAACCAAGTTTGAAAGTTCTGCCATGTTATCACTAATTCAGGACATCAATTCCCAGTATTTCTCACCAAGGAAGGCTCTTTTCAAACCACTGCCCTGACTCCTAGGAAACCTGGAATCACTTGAGAACTAAATGGGACGTGGAGATGTGAACTATCAAAATAAAAAGACAGCTGGCAGGAAGACTCTCGCTTGCTTTTGTTACCTGGTGCTGTGATTCTTGAATGAACTCCTCTACCCCTTCTAGGTGAACTATATCCTCTAAATCCGTGGTCGGCAAACTGCGGCTCGCGAGCCACATGCGGCTCTTTGGCCCCTTGAGTGTGGCTCTTCCACAAAATACCACGGCCTGGGTGCGTCTATTTTGAAGAAGTGGCGTTAGAAGAAGTTTAAAAAAATCTGGCTCTCAAAAGAAATTTCAATCGTTGTACTGTTGATATTTGGCTCTGTTGACTAATGAGTTTGCCGACCACTGCTCTAAATACTTCACCAACTCACCTAAATGTAATCTACAATAACAACTGAAAACAGGAAGGTACCTGATAGTTAAACTGCAATTTTGATCAAGCATGTTAAATTACTATGCTTAAGAATAATGAGATCTACAGGGCCTGGAAATCAAATTACCAGAGGTATTGCCAGTCTGCTTAAGAGATTGATTTTTTTTTTTTTTTTAAAGAAGGCAAGACTGCCCTGGCGAGTGTGCAACCCAGGTACCTGAAATTGAACCTGGTTCCCCTGCAGGAAGCAACCATTCAATGTGTCTTTCGGTTTCTCCCTCTCCCTCCCACTACTCTTTCTAAAAATCAATGGAAAAAATATTCTCGGGTGAGGATTAACAAAAAAAAGACAACCAGTAAGAGACCCACTATTACTGAACAGAAACAAATGACTGTTTTCCCAGTAGGAACAGATTTAAAAACTTGAGTTATCTCCCTGGCTGGTTTGTTCAGTGCTTAGAGCGTAAGCTCTCAGACTGAAGGATCGTAGGATTCCATTCCAAGTAATGGGCATATACCTCAGTTGTGGGTTCAATCCCAGGCCCTGGTCAGGACGGGCGCAGGAGGCAACCAATTGATGTGTCTCTCTCACACTGATGTTTCTCTCTCTCTCTGTTCCCCTCCCTTCCACTCTTAAAAAAAATTAATGGGAAAAGTATCCCATTAATTTTAACAAAAACAAAACAAGCCCTAGTCAGTTTTGCTCAGTGGATAGAGCGTCAGCCTAGGAACTGAAGGGTTCCAGGTTTGATTCTGGTCAAGGGCACATGCCTCGGTTTCGGGCTTGATCCCCAGTAGGGGGCATGGAGAAGGCAGTTGATCAATGATTCTCTCTCATCATTGATGTTTCTACCTCTCTCCCCCTCTCCCTCTCCCTTCCTCTCCGAAATCAATAAAAAAAAGCTCTTGAGTTATCTACATGCACATATAGTTTTAGAAACCTCAGTTTTCCACCTATGAAGCAGAAAAAGGCTTTCAAGATAGGTGTTCCCATTAAAAAACAAATAAACAAAAGCCAATCAACACAAAACAAAAACCTCAATTCTGACCTACATGCATGTCTAAATGATATCACATCTGACAACTGCAGATATAAAGGGTCCACAGGAGAATATACTATGGTGTAATGGAGTAGATAAGGGGATGAAGACACAAAATCCAATATTTAAAACAACCACATAATGTTAGTGCTCCATAGAATACAATGTGATGGCTACTTAATCCATTACTCTCTTGTCTCTCTCATAAAATACTGGTACTCTGACAAAAGCTAGAGAGGTCATGAAGCGACATGCCACGTGGCATCTGGAAACATCCATTGCCACTGAAACTGAGATTTTACAATTACATTGGTTCACAAACCATACCTTTAGATGCAGAAACACTGGCTGGATTAGCAGCATGGCAGGTTATACAGATGTGGAGGGAGCACCGAAAGCCCTTGTTCTGCATGACAGTGGGTGGGTACTTCTGGACACACTCTTCATGGTAAAACTTTCCACACAAGGGCAGAAGGCACCTTTTAACATCTTCCCCACTCTGTTTACATACAAAACAGGTATGGATTCCTAGGAAAAGAGAAAAAAGGTAACAAATTAATACCAATTCAAGAATTCACCCAAAGCTAAACCATTAGTTGAAAATTTAGTGAATACACAATTCTGTACCACATTCCACCTGGGGGTGGGGGAGGTGTTGGGTGTAGGATGTGTTCCCACCTCACCAGGCAATTCTGCAACAACTCGCTGTCCTATAATTCAAATAGATTCAAAGACAATATCTACCTGGAGATAACATCAGATCCCATAGGTTTAGGGCTCAGTCCTACAAAACTGTCATGTACATGCCCCCCTTCAGACACCAATTGCTGAGTTTAGGTTGTCACCTGTACTTTTGAACAACTAAATATAAATCAGAGGGTTCCCATGATCCCCTTCTTGAGTTCAATTAATTTGCTAGAGCAGCTCACAGGATTCAGGGAGACATGGTGCTTACTGGGGGTGTCCATTAAAGCCAAAAGTCTGTTATATAATAAAGTAGGTTTTCCGAACGCATGTGTTAAAAAATTGACAAACGTGAGTTTACCTGTTTTTACTTATGTAGACATATTTGTGTAATTAAGTATGTATGAAAAGTTTAATTTCACAGAAAAATTTTCTATATGTATTACTGTAATTTTATTTTTATTATTATTATTTTTTTATTAAAACGGGGCCCCACCGCATCCGGCTCTTCCCGGCCGCCGCCCTTCCCGGCCGCGCGACCCCCGTATTACTGTAATTTTAAATTTATACTGAGTAGATCTAGTAAATGTGTGCATTCACCAGTCACTGCTAGTAAACAACTGCACATACTGGGGCTTAACTCAAGTTGGAATATCAGACATTAACCCTTTGCACTCGCTTGTTTTTTTCTCGATTCCTGCTACCGATGCTAACCGTGTCAAGTCACACTCGACATCCGAGTGCAAAAGGTTAAATCTGCTGCAGAGCCAGGCATGTGTGAAAGGCAACCAATTGATGTGTCCCTCTAATACAGATGTCTCTGTCCCCCGTCCCCTCCCTTCCACTCTCTTTAAAAAAAAGTAAAAATAAAAAAATCAGTGGAAAAATCCTTAGGTGAGGATTAACAACAACAAAACTGCTGCAGAAAGTCACATCACAGATAACAGAACCAGAACCAATTATCGTTTAAGATGCGGTGTGATCACATGCTAATCATTCCCCAAACATTGTTTACAAGCGGTGACTCTTGGATTTAAATATGTAGACTATAGTTGTAGATATATAATATTTATTTATGTCAGCAACATTACTACAGTGTTTTTTTTCCAACATATGGCCTATTTGCTAAAATTTGTTAAAAAATAACAGTAAATGAATAACAACAAAAATAATCTGTTAATTTAATTATAAGCAAATCTTGGTTAAAAGCGGTTTAAAATTAACAGGCTGCTAATTTTCACATATGACATATGGACCTGAAATTTAGTCCCTTAAATCCAGTCTGTTAAATCGAGGTCCAAAAAAAATCGAGGGTTTAATGTAACTCAGGAACAGTTTCAGTGATTCTCAACCCTTCTAATGCCACGACCCTTTAATACAGTTCCTCATGTTGTGGTGACCCCCAACCATAAAATTATTTTCGTTGCTACTTCATAACTGTAATTTTGCTACTGTTATGAATCGTAATGTAAATATCTGTGTTTAGGCGACCCTGCTAAGACCATCAGAAAACACAGATATTTACATTACGATTCATAACAGTAGCAAAATTACAGTTATGAAGTAGCAACGAAAATAATTTTATGGTTGGGGGTCACCACAACATGAGGAACTGTATTAAAGGGTCGCAGCATCAGAAAGGTTGAGAATCACTGATGGAAGAGCTGCATAGGGCAAGGTATGGGAAAAGGGCTCAGAGATTCCACGTTCTCTCCAAGCACACCACTCTCCCAGAATCTCCACATGTTCACCCAGAACAGTGGTTGGCAAACTCATTAGTCAACAGAGCCAAATATCAACAGTACAACGATTGAAATTTCGTTTGAGAGCCAAATTTTTTAAACTTAAACTTCTTCTAACGCCAATTCTTCAAAATAGACTCACCCAGGCCATGGTATTTTGTGGAAGAGCCACACTCAAGGGGCCAAAGAGCCGCATGTGGCTTGTGAGCCGAAGTTTGCCGCCAGGGACCCAGAAATTCTCTGAGCTCCATTCTTTTGCGTTTTGATGGATGACTCATTACATAGGCATGAATGGAAACAGTTTCAACCTCCAGCCCCTATCCCCTCCTTTGAAGCCAGGGAGGTGGGACTGAAAGTTCCAACCCTCTAGTCACAAGGTTGGTTCTTTATTTTTGAATTGATTTTTAGAGAGAGGGAGAGGGTGAGAGCGAAACATAGATTGTCTGCTCCCTGCTTCCCCCCTATGGGGGATGCCCGAAATTGGGGCATGTAACCTGACTGGGAATTAACAGTCCTCCAGTGCACCGAGGTTTCGATTCCCAACCAACTGAGCCGCAACAGCCATGGCAAAGAAAGTTCAGGCAATCAGCCTCCATCCTAAGATGGGTCCAAAGTCACCTCATTAACATAACGAAAGACATACAAATGACATCTTTACCACTACTATCACTTAGAAAATTCCAAGGATTTCAGGAGCTCTGTGCCATAAACTAGGCAAAGACCAAATATACATTTATTATAAATCACAATATCACAGTAAGGAACTTTATAACAGACTAATCAGGCTCACAACATGACTAAACACAATCTTGATATTACTATTAAGTGGTAAACGCTGACATAAATAGGAAGTAATAGGAAGTACACATCACCTTGCCAAAAGAAAACTGACCTGAAACTAACCCAGTCTTTAGATCTAACTACAAGTTTCCAGGAAATATGGAGGAAAGAGAAACAAGTTAAAGGGACACCTCAAGGATGCAATCAATCAAATTTAGAATGTGGAAAAGTTAGTAGGACAAATGACCAGTCTCAACAAATAAATGATAATGAAAAATAGAGTGAGCAAGAAGACATACAAAGGGCCAACAGATATATGAAAAATGTTCAATCTCACTAGCTATTAGAGAAATGCAAATCAAAACTACAATGAGAGCTCTGGCTGTTATGGTTAAGTGGTTAGAGTGTTGGCCCACACACCAAAGGGTCTCAGGTTTGATTCCGGGTTAAGGGCATGTACCCAAGTAGAAGGGTCACTCCCCTTGTCCCCTGTTGGGGCGTGTGTGAGAGGCAACTAATTGATGTGTCTCTCTCACATCTATGTTTCTCTCTCTCTCTCTCTCCCCATCCCTTCCACTCTCTCTGAAAAGCAATGGGAAAAAAATCATGTAAGGATTAACAAAAACAAAAAAACTACAAGATACCATACCACTCACACCTGTTAGAATGACTATTATCAACAGGACAAGTAATAACAAGTGTTGGAGAGGTTGTGGAGAAAAGGGAACCCTCATTCCCTGCTGGTGGGAATGTAGAATGGTACAGCCACTATGGAAAACAGTCTGGTGGTTCCTCAAAAAATTAAGAGTTACTATATAAGCCAGCAATCCCTCTCCTGGGTATCTACCCAAAAAACTCGAAAACATGTATTTGCAAAGATATATGCACCCCCATGTTTACTGCACATTATTCATGGTGGCCAAGACATGGAGACAACCAAAGTGTCCTTCAGTAGAAGATTGGATAAAGATGTGGTACATACAGACAATAGAATTATTACTGAGCATAAGACGAAATACTGCCATTTGGGACAACATGGATGGACCTTGAGAATATTATGCTAGGGAAATTAGTCAGAAAAAGCTAAGAACCATATGATTTCACTCATATGTGAGATATAAAACTAAACTATAGACACAGACAGCAGTGCGGTGGTTGCCAAAAAGCGGTGGGAGCGATGGTGGCCTAATATATGTTGACAATAGATGGTTTGGCTTTTGGGTGGTGAACACACAAATACAATATACAGATCCTGTATCATAGAAATGTACACTTGAAACCTATATGATCTTATTAACCACAGTCACCCCAATAAATTTAATAAAATCAATAAATAAAAATGAAATTCATGCCCTGGTTAGCTTGGATCAGTGGTTCAATTCTGGTCAAGGGCAAGTACCTTGGCTGCAGGCTTGATATCCGCCCTGATTGGAATGAGTGCAGGAGGCAACCAATCAATGTGTCTTTCTGACATCAATGTCTCTCTTTATCTCTCCCCCTTCCTTCCACTCTCTCTCTAAAAAAAAATAAAATAAAATAAGTCAATGAGAAAAATATCCTCGGATGAAGATTAACCAAAAAAAAATAATAATAATAATAAAAAAAATAAAAGGCCCGGCCAGCATGGCTCAGTTGTTGACCATTGACGTATAAACCAGAAGGTAACAGTTCGATTCCCGGTGGGGGCACATGCCTGGGTTGCGGGCTCAACCCCAGTTAGGGACATGCAGGAGGCAGCTGATCAATGATTCTCATCATTGATGTTTCTGTCTCCCTCTCTTTCTCCCTTCCTCTCTGAAATTAATAAAAATATTTTAAAGAAATTTAATAAAATTTTTTTAAACCTCATGATGATGAAAAAAATAATAGGGTGAGGGGGTCGGGACAGTTAATGTTGTCGATTGATATATTAAAAATACAATACAAGGATCTTATTTGGATTTTATTCAAAACACTGTAAAAAGACATCTTTGAGGTAAGTGGGAAAATTTGAAAATGGGGCTGGGTAGTAGATGATACATACTGTATAATTTTGCCAACACTGGATATATGTGTTTATTTTCTTACAGGGGAGAGTGCGAATGCAGTCCCCCACTACCACAAATTATGCACTGGAGTTTCCCACAGTTGGGGAAATTGCAGAAGTCAGCACATCCAGAGTGCAGTGGATAAGCCTGACCCTGGGAAAACCACCTTCGTGATCATTGTATCTCCCCTGCCAGGTAAGTATATATGTGTATTTTTTTAAAGTTGTAACTGTTAGACCTTTTGAAAGATATAGGTAAAATCACCTGGAAAGAAAAGTTGGTAACTACTGAAGCTAAGTGATGAATACATGGGGATTCTTTATAAGTGTCCTTTTTATATATGTCTAAGGATTTCTGTAATAAATATAAAAAACAAAACACAACCTACCGCTGTCTCAGAAACAATACAATATAAGGGAAAGAATGCAGGCTTGAGAGACTGAACATAAATCCTGCCTCTGGCACTTAAATGGAAATAGGAGCTCATTAAAATAATCTATCTCATCTATAAATAGTAAGATTATACAATTAATAAATATTTTTAGGAAAAAATTAAAAATGTATTTGGTAAGAAGCAAATTATTGCCTGATACTGAATAACCAGTAGCCAATATTAATAAATGATGGTGTGGTCACCCTACTGTAGGAAAACAGGGTGAGCTGTACCAATAAGAAATGACTCTTTTATTCTTCTTTATTAAAACTAGGGTAAACTTTCCTATCCTCAAAAATAATAACCTCTCTTTACCTCAAATCATGTACAAAAATTAATTCAAAATAGTTCATAGGCCTAAATGTAAAACCTAAAACTATAAAATTTTCAGAAGAAAACAAAGAAAATCTTTGTGACCATTGGGTTAAGCTATATGACTCAGATATGACACTAAAGTAAAGTCCACCAGAACAAACTGATAAACTGGACTTGATCAAAATTAAATACTTCTGCTCTTCAAAGGACAACATTAAGAAAATGAAAAAAAGCCCTCCCTGTATGGCTCAGTTGATTGGGTGGCCCATTAGATTGCCCATCAGGACACATACCTGGGTTGGAGGGTTCAGTAGGGGGCGTGATGTTTAGCTCTCTCTCTCTCCCTTCCTTTCTCTCTAAAAATCAATAAAAAAAATTTTTTTAAAGAAAAAAAGAAAGGATATGAAACAAACCACATATTTGGAGACTAATCTGAAAAGGGACTTGGATCTGACACAGAACTTGTATCCAGAATATACATAAAGAACTCTTAAAACTCAACAGGTAAGAAAATAAGCAACCTAAATAAAAAAAATAATAAAAACTTAAACAGACATTTCATCAAAGACAACAGCAAATAAGCACATAAGATGCACAATATCATTTGTCTTCAGACAGATGTCCAACAAAACCATACTGAGATACCACCACACATGTCAGAATGACTAAAATGAAAAAGACCGACAATAACAAGTGTTGTTGAAGATGTGGAAGAACAGAAACTCTCATATATTACTGATATGTACAAACATTTTGGAAAAAAATTTGGATGTTTCTTTTAAAATTAAACATATACCTAGCATATGATGCAGCCGTCTACTTTTAAGTATTTACACAAGAGAAAAGACAACGTATCCATACAAAGAACTTAATGTTCACAGCTCAAGCTGAGAACAGCCCAAATGTACATCAATAGATGAATAAATAAACTGTGGTACATCCATACAATGAAATATTACTCAACAATAAAAAGGAATGAACTCTCAATACCTGCAACAATATTGCTGAATCTCAAAATAACTAAGTATGCTGAGTGGTAGTTTCACAGGTGTACACACACACACACACACACAGATACCACACATCATAACTTATCAAATTGTACATTTTGTGCAGTTTCTTATACTACACCCCAATAAAGCTGTTTTAAGAAAGAGAATGGACTGATATACACACCAACATTGATAAGTCATAAACAAAAAACTATATACACGTTGATTCCATTTATATGAAACATTAAAAAAGAATGAATCTAATGTGAAAGCAGATCAGCATTTATCTGAACTGGGGAAGGGGGTTGGAGGTGGGAGTCGGTGGGGTGTGTAAGGGTTGACTGGGACCTTTCTGGAGTGGTGAAAATGTTCTAATCTTCTCTGTGATGTGGTTACATGGGTGTGTAAGTTTTATCAAAACATACAATAAAATGGGTGCATTTTACAGTAGGTAAATTATATTTAATAAAAAAAAAAAGCTTTGCCTTAGATAACCTGTTCAGAGAATAGCACATCATAATATAGACTAGCAAAATTGGATCATTGGCACAAAAGGCAAGATCTTTCTAGCCCTAACCGGTTTGGCTCAGTGGATAGAGCGTCGGCCTGCGGACTGAAGGGTCCCAGGTTCGATTCCGGTCAAGGGCATGTACCTTGGTTGTGGGCACATCCCCAGTAGGGGGGTGTGCAGGAGGCAGCTGATCGATGTTTCTCTCTCATCGATGTTTCTAACTCTCTGTCCCTCTCCCTTCCTCTCTGTAAAAAATTAATAAATATATATTTTTTAAAAAGGTCTTTCTAAAATTTGACAAAATAGGCGCTCTCTGGGAAGCATGCCCATGCCTTTCTTTCCTTCTCCCCCAGGCACAGTAGCTTCCTCACTCCCAAGCTACAAGGGCCCTTCCTTTACCTCTGTAACTTGTTTCTTAAGCCCATCTCTTCTAGGTATGCATTACTTTTTTAAAAAAATATATTTTATTGATTTTTTACAGAGAGGAAGGGAGAGGGATAGAGAATTAGAAACATCGATGAGCGAGAAACATTGATCAGCTGCCTCCTGCACACCTCCCACTGGGGATGTGCCTGCAGCCAAGGTACATGCCCTTGACCAAAATCGAACCTGGGACCCTTGAGTCTGCAGGCCGATGCTCTATCCACTGAGCCAAACCGGTCAGGGCTGTATTACTTTTTCTACCTCTGTAATTTACCCAATAAATGTCCTTACAAAAAAAAAAAAAATTTTTTTTTGACAAAATAACCCCACAGCTATCTTGTCCTCTAACTTTCCCCACCAAAGGTGGCAGCAGAAAGATGAAATAATTCAATCTAATATGGCCATCTATTTACAGACACCAGTCAGTTCTGTCTCATTTCCCACAGGACCTACTCTAAACTTACACTCTTCCCTTCCAGTTAGAAACCTTTTCTTTCTCACCAAGCCAAGGAAAAACTGCTTCAGCTTCCTTCTCCTCTCTCACAGCTCCAAGGTACATTCACATTTTACCTCTCATCTCTTATCCTCTCCTATCTGTGACTGTCCCCTAGCAATTATTCACTCTCCTGGTAGGATATTTACTTCCCTACACAGTTCTTTACCTTTATCCTATGACACTCAAGCTGTTCTTCCTTTTGACCCTATAATATCCTCCCTTCAGCTACTACCCTCTTTTCCATTGAAATCAAGTGCCTGTAAGAAAATAGTATCTACTTCAACCCATTCACCTTCATCCTGATTTAATGTGGCACTCTCTAGCAAAAAGTCAACCATTTATCATAGTCAAATACAACAGCCTCTATTCACTCCACAATCTCCTGGATCTTGTCTTTTTGCCACATCTGCCCTCCTTATGACACCCCACTCCCATGGCTTCACAGACATTCTTTGACTAGATCCTCCACACCCTCCTTTTAAGGGGAAAACCCCAGGTACTGTCATTGTGCTTTTTCTCACCCTACAGTTGCTTTCTCTTTGGGCAGCATCATCCACACTTATGATTTTAATGACTTATGAACATAAAGCTCAGCCCTTATTTCTTCACTACTTAAATGCTGTACTATCCACATATTATGCTGAAAAAAGAACAATTTCCTTAGCACAACTTGGAAAGTGATTTACAAGCAGGTCTCATCTAACCATTTCTAGGTTCTGACCTAATCTATGTAGTATAACTCTCCCAAAATATCACATTCTTTTTTCTTTTGTAAACAGTTTTGAGTTATGAAGAAAAGTATATACATCCTAAGTGTATTATCCTATACTAGTGGCCTGGTGCACGAAATTCGTGCACATTAAAAGGGAATTAATTAGAAGAAATATTTTAATATTGCTATTTGCCCTTTCTCTATAATAGAACTGTCAGAGATGAAAAAAATTAGTAAAATGTATATAAAATCTCCCTCCTGTCAGAGTCTGAGGTGCACTGTGGGACCTAGAGTCAAGTCCCCATCCACCACCCACATGCACTTTGAAAACGCAGGAGACCTAGACCTGGCCGGCCCCACTCCTGTCAAGCCCCTCTAGGTGGGGGCACAGTCTCAGGTCTCCTGTCAAGCCCCTCTGGGTGGGGGGCACAGTCTCAAGTCCCCTGTCAAGCCCCTCTGGGCGGGAGCACAGTCTGAGGTCCCCTGGCCCCGTCCTGGGGCAGGGGGCACAGCATGAGGTCTCCTGGACCAGTGCCAGGGCAGGGGGCGCAGCCTGAGGTGGGGCGTGGTCTGAGGTGGGGCATGGTCTGAGGTCTCCCAGCCTGGTGCTGGGGAGGGGGCGTGGACTGAGGTCTCCTGGCCTGGTGCTGGGGGCGGGGTCACGCGTCCTGAGGTCCCGTCAAGCCCTGCGGGTGGGGGATGTGGCCTGAGTCGGGGTGCAGCCTGAGGTCTCCCGGCCCAGTGCCGGGGAGGGGGCGCAGACAGGTCTCCGGCCCGGTGCCGGGGTTGGGAGCATGGCCTGAGGTCCCCTGGCCTGGTGCTGGGGAGGGGGCGCGACCGGAGGTCCCCCAGCCCAGCACTGGAATGGGGGGGGGAGGGGCGCAGACTGAGGTCTCCCAACCCGGAGCCGGGGCGGGGGGGGGGGGGGGGGGGGGAAGACGATGTCCTGAGGTCCCCGGTCAAGCCCAGCCCCCCTCCAACGCAGCGTCACCTCAGCGCTGGGTGGGGACACACGCAGGCAGCCTCCGTCCCCACCCACAAACTGGTTGTGACTGGGACACTGTAACAGACAAATTAGCATATTACCTCTTTATATGTATCCTATGTAATAATCCTATATAATAAATAGGTAATATGCAAATTGACCATCACTCCAACACACAAGATGGCCACCCCCATGTGGTCAAAGATGACCACCCCCATGTGGACACAAGATGGCCACCACAAGATGGCCACCAGGGGAGGGCAGTTGTGGGCGATCAAGCCAGCAGGGGAGGGTAGTTGGGGGCGATCAGGCCTGCAGGGGAAGACAGTTGGGGGGGACCGGGCCTGCAGGGGAGGGCAGTTAGGCGTCGATCAGGCTGGCAGGGGAGTGGTTAGGGGGTGATCAGGCTGGCAGGCAAAAGCGATTAGGGGCAATCAGGCAGGGAGGCAGGCGAGCGGTTGGGAGCCAGCAGTCCTGGATTGTGAGAGGAATGTCCCAGATTGGAGAGGGTGCAGGTTGGGCTAAGGGACACCCCTCCCCCATGCACGAATTTCATGCATCGGGCCTCTAGTAGATAATAAAAGCCTAATATGCTAAGTGTCTGGCCGACTAGTCAGCCATTCAACCAATCAAAGCGTAATATGCTGATGACTAGAGGCCTGTATGCATGAATTCATGCATAGGTGGGGTCCCTCGGCCTGGCTACCAATCGGGGCTGATAGGGGAAGGGGTTAGGGGAGGACAGACAGCCGACTGGGGGGAGGGACTGCGGGAGGTTGGCTGTGGGAGCACAATGACCACCAGGGGTCAGCTCCTGCATTGAGCATCTGATCCCTGGTGGTCAGTGCGCATCATAGCAACCCGTCGACCAGTCGCTTGGTCACTTAGACTTTTATATGGAGAGAGATGCTAAGGCCGCAAAACTGCTTGCTATGATGTGCACTGACCACCAGGGGGCAGCTGCTCTGACCAGTAGGTTAGCTTGTTGCTGGAGTCTGGCCAATCAGGACTGAGTGAGACAGGCTGGACATGCGCTGGAGCCCTTTGCAGTCCCTCCCCGGCTGGCCAACCTCCAATGTCCCTCCCTGGCCCCTATTGTGCACCAGTGGGGTCCCTCGGCCTGGCATGCGCACTCTTGCAACCTGGGACCCCTCGAGGGTATGTCGGAGAGCCAGTTTCGGCCCGACCCCACAGGCCAGGCCAAGGGACCCCACTGGTGCATGAATTCATGCACTGGGCCTCTAGTCTATATATATAAAAAGCCAGTGACCCTAACAGACATAACAACTGTAATGACAGGTCGCTTTGACACCCACTGTGGCCAGCAAATCGGCCAGATCGGGGGTGGGGCCAGCCGGCCAACCTTGCAGCACCTCCCCTCTGCTCCCCTGCCCCTGATTGGACTCTCCCACCCCGATCAAGAGCAGGGGCTGGCCAAACACTCTCTCCCTCCCCTAGCCCAAGGCCAGCCCCGCCCCTGATCAGCCCGCCCCACCACAATAGGCCCGCCCCTGATCGTATCCCCCCACCCCAATAGGGGGCGGGGCTGGGTGGCCAACCTCCTGCAGCCCCTTCCCCCGTCCGGCCACAACCCCGATGGGCCCCCACCATCCAGATCGGCCCACAGCCCCTCTCCCTGGCCAGCCACGCCCCAGATCACCCCCACCTCAACAGGGGGCAGGGACGGCCGGCCAATTTCCTGCAGCCCCTCTCCTCGCCCAGCCCCACCCCAGATTGGCCCCCCGACCCCAATCAGAGGCAGGGCCACTGGCCAAATGCCCCTGGCCCCTCCCCCCAGCCAGTTCCTCCCCCAATTGGGGGTTGGGCTGGCCAGCCAACCTCCCATGGCCCCTCCCACAGCCGCTGACCCCCGATCGGCCCCCCCACCAAATTCAGGGGTGGGGCCGACCAGCCCACTGCCCACAGCTCCTCCCCCACCAATTGGAGGCAGAGCATGCCAGCCAATTGCCCGCGGCCCCACCCCTAGCCGGCTCAGCCCTGATCGCCCGATTGGGGCCGTTCTGGCCAGCCAACCTCCCGCTGTCTCCTCCTCCCTACAGGTCTGGCCTCAATCCGCCCTGATTGGGGCCGGGCAGGCTGGACCCCACCAGTGCACGATTTTGTGCAATGGGCCTGTAGTTTATGAATAATCATGAAGAAAATATGCTTATGTAATCACCACTCACATCTATATATACAAAAGCCTAAGCGACTGAACGACCAAATGACCAGTCGACGGGTCGCTTTGACACGCACTGACCACCAGGGGACAGATGTTCAATGCAGTAGCTGCCCCCTGATGGTCAGTGTGCTCCCACAGCCAACCTCCCATGGCTGGCCAACCTTCCACAGTCCCTGCCCATGGCTGGCCAACCTCCCATGGCCCCTCCCCTCTGCCGGCCAGCCCCTCCCCACCACCAACCTCCCTCGGCCCCAATCAGGCCCCCGCCAGCGATCGCCTGCCAGGCTGAGGGACCCCACCCATGCACAAATTCATGCACTGGGCCTCTAGTCAAGAAATATAAATAATCACCAGTAGCCCAGCAGCCTTCCTTGTCACTAAGCAGTGCCTCTTTCCTAAAATATCTTAAACTCTAAAAGCAATGATCTACAGTTCCTATTTAACAAATACTTTCTAATTTCATTATTAGGCCCTCTGTCCTTCCCATCTCCACACCAATTTCTATTTCTCTCTTAAAGCCAAACTCAGGTATCTCCTTCTATGGCACCATCTCATCTTTGTTCACACACCACTTTAAATGTACTAGTATCTCCATTACAACACTTTTGCACTATATTATGCTATATTATACATTCATTACAAATTTGGAAGCTCTTCTGAGGGCAAAGACTGCATAGCAGCTATCTCTGTCTCTAGCAACTAGCTCAGTATTACAACAAAACTGTGTCTCCTATAAATGAAAAACTTAAAACTCAAACCTTCTTTGGAAGAAGATCCCTCTATATCTAACTTTACCTGTACGACATTCATTGCAGATAAATTTTCCTCTGGGCATCTCAGTTAATCCAAGGCACTCCAGGTGGAAAGCCCCACAGCACTGAGCCTCACATAACAGCAGCTCACCCAATTTCTCACAGTTCTGTTAGGAAAAAGAAAACAGATCTGTCTATAGAAAAAGCTTCTTGTTTTTTTTTTTTGTCTTCTTTTTTTTATATTATATTTTTAGTGATTTCAAAGAGGAAGGGGGTGGGGAGGGAGAGAAACATCAATGATGAGAGAATCATTGATCAGCTGCCTCCTGCACACCCTTTAATGGGGATTGAGCCCCCAACCCAGGCATGTGCCCTTGACCGGAATTGAACCCAGGACCCTTCAGTCTCCGGGGCAATGCTCCATCCACTGAGCCAAACCGGTTAGGGCTATAGAAAAAGGTTTTTAAAAATCCCAAGAAGGCCCTTAGGAAGGCCTGATTATGTGACCTTACAGATTATGGTACAGAGTTTCAGATTTTAGGTGTTTCATTAGATAGCTTTACCAAGGGAAGGCTAAAATCAGTTACTCATTTAAAAACAGCTCCTTATGATTGCTACATGGAAAATGATTTTAAGAATAGAAAACTGATTTAGGAATATATCCTAAGAAACCCGAAACAACAATCAGAAAGAAAATATTTACACCCTAGCCCAGTGGTCGGCAAACTTATCAGTCAACAGAGCCAAATATCAATAGTACAACGATTGAAATTTCTTTTGAGAGCCAAATTTTTTAAACTTAAACTTCTTCTAACGCCACTTCTTCAATAGACTCGCCCAGGCCGTGGTATTTTGTGGAAGAGCCACACTCAAGGGGCCAAAGAGCCGCAGTTTGCTGACCATGGCCCTAGCCGGTTTGGCTCAAATGGATAGAGTGTCAGCCTGTGGACTGAAGGGTCCCAGGTTCGATTCCAGTCAAGGGCACATGCCTGGATTGCAGAGGCAGCCGATCAATGATTCTCTCTCTCACTGATGTTTCTATTTCTCTCTCCCTCTCCCTTCCTCTCTGAAATCAATAAAAAAAAATTTTTTTAAAGAAAGAAAATATTTACAATAGCAGGGCTATTTACAATAGCTAAGATCTGGAAACAGCCCAAGTGTCAATCAGTAGAGTGGATAAAAAAGCTGTGTTACATTTACACAGTGGAATACCATGCAGTTGTAAAAAAGAAGGATCTCTTACCCTTTGAGACAACAGAGTATTATGCTGAGCCAGTCAGAGAAAGACAAATATCACATGATCTCACTTATATGTGGAATATAATGAACAAAATAAACTGACAAACTAAATCCAGACATGAAAGCATGTAACAGACTGGCGATTCTTAGAGGGAAGGGGGGGAAGGGAAGCAGGGAGGTAGGAAGAGATTAATCAAATAACATGCATAACCATGTGGTGAAGGCCTGGAGAGAGGGTAAGAGCGGGGAGGAGGGAATCAATGGGGGGGAAAGGGGGGCATCTATAATACTTTTAACAATAAAGATAAATTTTTTCAAAAAGTAGAAAGATGAGAAACGAAGCAAAGAAACAATTGAGAAGAGTACTGCAAAGGTTTAACAAGAGATACTAGCTAGCTAGACTTAGGTCATAACTGTTCTAAAAGAGCTCCAATTAAGGTTTGAACAACCCTTGAGATACAAACCAGCTCAGAGATACCATCTTTATCAGATGATCTCATCTAAGACAGGGTGCCACTTAAGATAGGGCCTTAAGGTTGCTCTGAAAACATTTGAAGATTTATGAAAATTCTGCAAATTCCTAATATTTGTTACTTTTTACCCTTCCAACATCTTGACTAGTTTCCCCATAGTGATTAGCAAAAAAAAAAAGAAGTTTTATACTTATTCTATAGGAGAAGAAAGGGAACATGTGGCTAGGTAAATCTATTATCTTTAGGAACCCAAAGAAATAGGAAAGGTCTTGGTCACTTAACATAAAATAAAGGAGTGAGTAGAACTTTAGCAGGGAGTAAGGCCAGAGGCAGCTAGAGATTAAGAGGGGACCTCAAGATCTTCATCAACTTGTAGTCTGAACTAGTCTCACATGTTTGGCTCTCCCATTGTCCACTATTCACACATAAAAACGGACAAATACTGTATCTTTCAAAGTGGGACACTTGAGGGTAAAAAGAGGCACTATGAATAAATTACACAAGGAAAACAGATTTAAACAAAGACTGATCTAAACAAGCCAGGACCACTGAGTCACCATAATTTCATTTATCATTTTCTGTTAATAATCTCTGTGGGTATAAGTCTCTGAGGACTAACCCTGTGTTTGGGAGCTGGTCTGAATATGGTCAACCTTCTTTGATCAAAATGTATGTGTGTGTGTGTACACAACAGTGAAAATGAACAAAGAAACTGAGTTGAAATTATATTGGCCTGGATTAGTTTTTATTTTTTAGCTATTTTGGTTAGGAATAAAACAAACAAACGAGTATCTTCAAAAATTTTATATGCTAATTTTTAAGAATTTACAAAGGTAAATAAAGACCATAAAGAGAGAACATAACCAAAACAATCATTTAATTGACTCTACTCCCAAGTCAAATAAATAAAGGCTCTTAAAACAATAAAGTGGAGTCATATCTCATATATAGGCAATATAACACAGTGGTTTGGTTAAGACTCTAAATGCAGATTGCCTGGGTTTATATCGTGGCTTCACTATTTAACATATTTGTGCCTGTTTCCTCAAGTATAAAATGAGGTTAATAATGATAATAATCTACCTTATAAGATTACTGTAATCAATATGATATGATGTAATATTTATAGTGATTGGGACAAGGCTTAAAACATAGTAAATACTGTATAAACATTTATTAATTAATTAGAAAAATATAGGCAGCAGGGTCTCTAAAGTTATATAAATGGTAAGTTACTACTTTAAAGCAAAAAATATTAAAATTGTTTTTTAAACAAATCTTATAGCAAAAATTACCCTTGGAAAATTCCTTAGAAACCCAAAGATTCTCACGCCTTGAGAGGTACAGGAAAATTATCTTTGAGTGAGCAACCACAGATTCACTTCTCCCATTTGAGACCTATTTCAGGTCATCTACTTATGGGCAACAAGGGGCAAGTGGTTCACCAACACTATATACTTCTCTTACTTTCTCTTTTTGTGGGGAGGGAGAAGAGTTAAATCCTCAAAGGGAAGCGACTGCACTGGAATCATCCAATAAAATTATTATCCTAATAATGAATGGGCCATCAAAAAATGGAGAGGGCTTCTCTTAAAAGATAAGCATGCAATCAGAAGGCAAGTGGACATTTTCTACCTGACAAACATTCTCCTTGAGTGCTGCTCCTCCACCTCGTTCACCCTGCAGTTTTTTAGATGCAGGCATCCCATGGTCGTTTTCTATGCCCTCTTCAACAGCCTCCTTGAGACTTGCAGCCATCCTGTGTGTCATCAGTTCTCCCTTGCAGAGAAAAAATTATGTCCCATATCTGCATTATTGATGTCTCCTCCATCTGACCCCCTCCCTCTGGACTGCTATTTGTCTAGCCATTAAGCACTTACAGATGTTCAGCCAATCACGCGGGCGGACTGCATGCAATGTTAGTTCTAACCCTGCTGTGATTGGGCGGGTAGTGGGCGCCTCATGCCCTGCCACTAACTGCTCTGAGGCTGTTCCACTGGAACTTTTTGAGCTGTTCCATTTTAAGGTTTCACTAAGGGAGAGAAAACATTCTTAAGTTTATTTGATTACTTATTTGTCCTTCCAAGATCAGTGTGTTCTAAATAATGCCCATCTTGGACATTCTATTCAAATCGTCCTGGAAAGAAACAATCTTTATTATAATGTATGATGATGCTGGCCTGACTTGTTCTAAGGCTCTTTTAACCTGAGTTATAAAAGCCAGACCTAGCATCAATGACTACACTGATGCTCTCCAAAAGATTGTTTTAAATCTACCTCTATTTCCTAAAAACTGATGTTTACAAATTTTATTCTAAAATTAAGCAACTGATGGTCTTAAAAAATAAGCAAATGAATGTTCCCCCTAACTGCAGCAGTCTCAGCTTTTTTAAAGGGCAACATTTGGATCATATGGTTACTTGCTATTGTGCTCTTTGGTTTTTAGAAATTTCATGATGAAACGTGAAATTTCATCTGACACCTAGAGCATACAATGTGATCTTGTAAAAAGGTCATACCTACAGATGCCATATGTGCCTTGACTGATTTTTACTAGGATCAGGCTATCCTTTTTCTCCAGGATTCCTTATATCCATTAGCCATTTCAGGAGAATACTATTAAATAAACTCAAGGGAAAGAGGAATGTGGCCTCCACTGTGAAAAGTAGCTTCACTTTGGAAGATCAAAAGATTAGGAACAGAGTAATACCTCTGAGCCTGGAGTTTCTCTTGATGAGTCTTCATTTTTCACTCTTTTACAATGCATCTTAGCTATAGCATGCCTTTGTCGTTTTCGCCTTCTTGGTTTATCAAATATCTTGGTAGTGCCTATGAGAGGAAAACAGGTGTTACCTGCTAGTGAATGATGTCCAAGAACTCCTATCCTCAACAAAAGGACCCTCATAGAATTACGGAATGTTAGAGTAAAAACTAACCTTAAATTTAGTATTTAATTCTCCAACTTTGTAGATGAGGAAACCAGGGGCAGAGAGGTAAAGAGACTTACCAATGGCTATATAAGTAGTTGGGGAATTAGCTACAAATGTATAAATTCTGTCTCATATAGATTAAATAGTAAGTGTATAGGTAGGTTACTAAAGCAATTTCATTCCACAACAGCGATTTCCAACCTTTTTCATCTCATGGCACACACAGACTAATTACTAAAATTCTGCAGCACACCAAAAAATGTATTATATTTTTTCTGTGGATCTTACAAAACAAAAAAAGGTATAATTTTGATTCATTCATCAGACAGCTATTATTGTGTTGGCTATTGGCTTTTTCTTTTCTTTCTTTTTTTTTTACAATCTAAGGGAAAAGAGGTCAGTGCCCCAGACTAAAATAGGTATTACATATTTTAATCCTTTGCACTCGCTTGCTTTTTTCTCGATTCCTTTATTCTACTCGGGATTTAATTTTTTAAATACCCCAGATTTTACAAAGCGCAGCAGTAGAATAAAAAACTAGAGTTTCTTTTCATACAAACTTATTTGGATATTTTTATATTTCAAATTATTGATACATTCATAGAGTATAAAAAGAGCTGCTACCGATGCTAACCGTGTCGAGTCACACTCGACATCTGAGTGCAAAAGGTTAAAAATACTTGTGGCACACAGATTGAAAATCACTGTCCTGTATGGTTGAAAAAAGACTTTCTAGTTCCTCAAAGGACTTTAATATCCTATAGGTGAGGAGAAAATACATTTATATAGTCAGACCAAAATATTAAAACTTGGCTTCCAAGATTAAAGATAGTAAATTATATCACTGTACTAGAGGCCCGGTGCATGAAATTCGTGCATGGGAAGGGGGTCCCTTCAGCTCGGCCTGCACTCTCTCCAATCTGGGACACCTCAGGACCTCTGGCTCCTAAATGCTCACCGGCCTGCCAGCCTGATCCCCCTAACTGCTCTCCTTTGACAGCCTGTTTGCTCTAACTGCTCTCCCCTGCTGGCCTGGTCCTCCTAACTGCTCTCCCCTGCCTGCCTGATCACCTCTAACCTCCTCTGCCTTGGCCCCTGCCAACATGGCTTTGTCGGGAAGGATCTCTGGAAGGACATCCGGAAGGTCGTCCAGAAGATGTTCAGTCTAATTAGCATATTACCCTTTTATTAGTATAGATATTAGAGGCCCGGTGCATGAATTCATGCATGGTTGGGGTCCGGCCAGCCTGGCCAGGGAGTGGGGACATGGGCAGTTGGCCGGCCTGCCTGCTGGTCGAACTCCTGGTCGAGGGGACAATTTGCATATTAGCCTTTTATTATATAGGATGACTTAAGATGAAAAGTTGAAATATATAAAATCTGGCTTAGCCCTAGTGGGTTTGGCACAGTAGATAGCACATCGGCCTGCGGATTAAAGGGTCCTGGGTTCAATTCCGGTCAAGGGCAGGTACCTAAGTTGTAGCCTTGATCCCTGGCCCTGGTTGGGGTATGTGCAGAAGGCAACAAATTGATGTGTCTCTCACATTAATGTTTCTCTATGTCCCTCCCCCTCCCTTACACTCTTTCTAAAACATAATGGAAAAATATCCTCAGGTGAGGATTAACAAAAAATAAATATAAAATTTGGCAAAGAGGAAAGGGAATATTCATACAGTGGTACTATAACCTTGAACATTCAACAATAAAAAGTGAAAGTGTGGTCTAACTGACATATTTAGAAAATGAAATTGCAATCTCTCATTTTCTATTACACATACTTTAAATCTTTGTTACAGAAACATCAAGAGGAATCTAAAGAGTTGTTTCATATTATGTTTCAAGATATTTAGGCTAGGTTTCAATAGAGTCTGGACTTCGAAAAACTGCCTTAGTTCTTTCTTGGACTGCCTAATGGAGATGAAGATCTTCTATCAATGCTACTGATAGCCTATGACTAAAGAAAGAGGTAATGTAATGGCAGAGGGTCCAAAATTCTCACAAGCAGAAAAATTAAAAAAAAAAACACACAAATTTTTTAAATATATATTTTTATTGATTTCAGAGAGAAAGGAAGGAGGAGAGATAGAAACATCAGTGATGAGAGAAAATCATTGATCAGCTGCCTCCCGCATGCCCCCTACTGAGGGTCAAGCCCATAACCCAGGCATGTGCCTTTGACCGGAATCGAACCTGGGACCCTTCAGTCCGCAGGCCGATGCTCTATCGACTTAGCCAAACTGGCTAGGGCACAAGAAGAAAAATTTAAATGAAATATACAAAGAATAAAGTGCAAGTTGTATGTTTTACAAAAAAAAATTAAGTATGAAAGTATAAGGAAGAGCTAATATTATTTTGTAAGCAATTTTTTAAAAAAGCAAGCAAGTAGCCCTGACCAGTGTTGCCAAGTGGTTGGAGCATAAGCAGGTGAGGGAGGCAGCCAATCAATGTGTCTCTCTCACATCTATCTCTCTCTCTCTCTCTCTCTCTCTCTCTCTCTCTCTCTCTCTCTCTCTCTCTCTCCTTCCCAACCCTTAGTTCTCACTAACCCTCCCTCCCACTCTCTCTAAAAATCAATTAAAAAAAATATCCTCCAGTGAGGATTAACTAAAAAAAAAAAAAAAAAAAAAAAGCAAGCAAGCAAATTGATAAAACTAAGAATTACAATTATACACAAGGTTAAAATAATCTAACATATTGCTACATTTACTTGCTAGAAAACTTAATAATCACACATCACATTTAAAGAAGTGTGGCCCTAGCAGGTTTGGCTCAGTGCATAGAGAACCAGCCTGGGGATTGAAGGGTCCTGGGTTCGATTCTGATCAAGGGCATATGCTCAGGTTGCGGGCTCAATCCCCAGTAGGGGGCATCCAGGAGGCAATCTATCAATGTTTCTCTCTCATCATTGATTTTCTCGCTCTCTCTCTTCCTCTCTGAAATCAATAAAAAATATATTTAAAAAGAAGAAAGTTATTTTTAAAAAAAGAAGTATGCATTTAATACTACATGAAATATAATCCTCCCATGATACCCTTTGCTGGCAGACCACATCTGATGGAGTGGGCTCAAATCTGGGCTAATATCTCAGGAATGATAATAATCAATAAATGTCATTGGCACACAAATTATCAAAGTGATTCAAAAAACTAGCATGGAGAAAATCTGGGGTGGATAACAACACAGTAGTGTAGAATGAATTTAGTTGAGTCTGGATATAGTTCTCCAACACTGCCATCTCTTTCATGTTCATTTTTCTTCTATAAAATAAGAGGTAATATTAATAACTAAAGGCCCAGTGCACGACATTGATGCATGGGTAGGGTCCCTAGGCCTGGCTGGTGATCAGAGCTGATTGGGGCCTTCCTTCCCCGGCTGCCGGCTGGGGCCTTCCATCGTTCTGCACCGCCCCCTGGTGGTCAGTGCACATCACAGCAAGCAATGGAACTCCTGGCCTCCCGATCACACTCTCTAGGGGACACTATACATATTAGGTTTTTATATATAGACTAGAGACCTGGTGCATGAAATTCGTGAACTGAGGGTGAGGGGGTGTCCCTCAGCCCAGCCTGCACCCTCTCCAATCTGGGACCCCTTGGGAGATATCTGACTGCTGGTTTAGGCCCGATCCCATACCGGCAGTTGGACATCACTCTCACAATCTAGGACTGCTGGCTCCCAACCGCTCGCCTGCCTGCCAGCCTGATCACCCCCTAACCACTCCCCTGCCAGGCTGATCGACACCTAACTGTTCCCCTACCGGCCGATAGCCCCCAATTGCCCCCCACCCCCGCTGGCCTGGTCGCCCCTAACTTCCCTCCCCTGCTGGCCATCTTGTGGCAGCCATCTTTAACCACATGGAGACAGCCATCTTTGACCACATGGGGGTGGTCATCTTGTGCAAGGGTGTGAGGATCAATTTGCATATTACCTCTTTATTATATAGGATATCCTAACTCTTTATAATGCTTTAGATGGACTAGCAGTAATAGTCCTACGCAAGGGACCTGGTAGAGTAAATTCTCCAACTATAACTATTATATCCATTATTAAATGAAGGGCTGTCCATTCCACCTGTGTGCTGAAGGAAGGCCCCAATCAGCCCTGATCTCCAGCCAGGCCTAGGGACCCTACCCATGCATGAATTTCATGCACTGGGCCTCTAAATCTTTTCCAACTTAATTGAAAAGATTCCAAAGCCCTTAAGAAGCAACTACAATGGACTAGGTGCAAATGTAAGCTCTCTTTTTCAAGCATACGCTCAGGTTATAATGTGATAAAAAGAAACTAAAACTATTTGTCAAAGACTGGCTTAGATTATTTATAATTTCCCTCTCAATTCAGATTCCATATTTTCTGTCCTATAGAAACAAAAATTGAACCAAAACCAAAAAATAATGATGTATTCTGGAGAATTATTTAAAAAGAAAATTAAGAAGCTAATTTTTCTCTACTGTTCCTAATATTTCCTTAAGCTAATATAATTCATTTTGTTGTTGTTGTTAATCCTCACCTGAGGACATTTTTCCAATGATATTTAGACAGAGTAAGAGAGGGAGAGACAGAGAGAAACATTAATGTGAGAGACACATCGATTAGTTTCCTCTCGCACAAACCCCAATTGCATGGGCCAACATTCTATCCACTGAGCCAAACTGGCCATGGCTACAGTAATATAATTCTAATTCCATTTAACTAATTTCAGATCAAGCTGAAAGGGATATAATTTTCTAGTGTCATGTATAGTTTTAGTATGCATATTTTGGGCAAACAAGTCTTCAAACTTTCAACCTCACTGGTCTTCCCTACATAAATAATAATAACTTTTCTAGTTGACTGACAAGGTGCTTTACACTCTTTCTTGCATTACATTTTTGAAATGTCATAAATACTCACCTCCACCAAACTTTTTAGAATGAGATGCAGCACATGATTCAGTAATGTTATTCTCCAAGTGACCAGCTTCATAACACTACAAATAAGTAAAATGCAACATAAAATAAACACTTTATAGTATATACCAAAAGCTGAACAGTCTACTGCCATAGATACAGAATCCTGGTTTAATGGAAACTTCATAGGGAAAGGCATCAGATTTTTTTTTTAAATGCTCCAAATGTAGATACAGAATATAGCTCTAAAGTGGCAGGAGAAAGAGAAAGGTTATGTACCCAAAGACTCACTCTCTCAGTTCTATCCCACCCTGTATTTAAAATCTCCATTCTTAAAGTTGTATGTATAATTATTAGATTTTATACAGTTGTTTACTTGATGGAATTATATTAAAAAACTATGAATCATGAAATATCTTTCTAATTAATATAAATTACAGCAACATTAAGACAAAACAGTTATACATCAAGAGTAATTCACAGTATGAATTAGTTCCATTTCAAGAAAATGTCTTTTTCCCACAAAACTAATTTTCTTCATCATGAATATAAAACAAAATTTAGTCGACACAAAAAGTCAACATAATGGATGCCATCCTTGATATAAAGTTCCCAAGTGTGAGGACAAAACAAGATAAAATACAGGTGTGAATTTCCAAATGCTTACTATATACATTAATAATAAGAATACTACTTTCCTCATGTTCATGTGAGCCTTCCATGACTCACCTTGTATAATACTACTAAATTTATCATCTGACTGTAAATGTCACTCTATGCGCAAAATATTCAACTGAATTCCAGTTTCCCTCGCCCTGCCCATTTACCTCTACCAGAATCTTGCAAAATAGCTAAGATTTGAATAAGACAAAGCCAGGAGAGAAAGCATTGCAGAAGGAGATTATCATAGCCTTACTAGAATGTAAGGTACAAAAAGAGGATAGTGAGTTATAGACATGCTATCATGGAAGGTTGTACAAACTACAGAGAAAGTCTAGAGGGCAGGAGATGAGCATAGAATAATTAAAAAGTCCATGTCATAAGACTGGTTTGAGAAGAATAAAAGAATTTAAAGGATATAATTCAGTTTTTAAAAGGAGGAATTTCTTTTATGGGTTTGACTATTTTATTTATTTTTTAAATTTTATTTTATTGTTTAATTAAATTATAAATAGTAGTACATATGTCTCCTTTTTTCCCCCACTGACCTTCCCCCAGCCTCCCCTACCCCGCCGGCACATGCCCTCATCCCCTCCGCCCCCACCAGTGTCTTGCGTCCATTGGTTATGCTTATATGCATGCATACAAGTCCTTCGGTTGATCTCTTACCTACCCCCCAACCCTCCCAGCATTCCCGCTGTAGTTTGACAGTCTGTATGATGCTTCTCTGCCTCTAAAATGAGGAATATGAACACAAATAAATTAAAATTTTCATTTAATGAACAAAATAAACTGATGAACAAAATAGATCCAGAGACATAGAAGCATAGAACAAACTGCAGAATCTCAAAGGGAAGGCGGGGGAGGGTGGGTGAGTGGGTGGGAAGAGATCAACCAAAGAACTTATATATATATATATGCGCATAACCCAAGGACACAGACAATGGAGTGGTGAGGGGGGCGGGGGCGGATGTCAGAAGGGGTCAATGGGGGAAAAAAGAGGACATATGTAATACTTTCAACAATAAAAAATTAATTTTTTAAAAATGAAATTAAAAAAGAATACAAATAAATTAAAATTTACATTTGTGCACTAATCTAGATGGGTAAAAACTTAAGAGGCCTTGCCCTAGCTGGATTGGCTAGGTGGATAGAGTGTCAGCCTATGGATTCAAGGATCCCGGGTTCGATTCTGGCCAAGGGCACATGCCTGGGTTGCAGGCTTGATCCCCAGTGGGGTGTGTGTAGGAGACAGTGGGTCAATGATTCTCTCTCATAGCTGATGTTTCTATTTTTCTATCCCTCTCTCCCTTCCTCTCTAAAATCAATAAAAATGTATTAAATAATGAAAAAAAAAACTTAAGAGGCCTTAATGTAGGATTAAAAAAATAATGTAGAATTTCCTATAGCTAAAGAAAGAAGTCCAAAAACTGAAATTATTGAATTAAAATATGCAGTTATTCTTTAAAAAATTTTTAATAGGAAATCTATGCATCCTACAACTGAAATTCTAACTACCATTCCTCACACTTAAGGGGCACAAGATGTTTCTAAAGGAATCAGTATCCAGTTGTTACCTCCATTATAGAATTAGAAAATAATTTCTATTTCCATCTACTATTTAATGATGACTGTTTGGCTAATGAAAAACCAAGATTGCAAACTCAAAACCTTAAGTTTAAATGTTTAATTACAACAAACACAAACTTTAATCCATCTTTTTTGTGTGTGTGTTTTTTTTAATCCTAATGTTTTTTAAAATATATTTTATTGATTTTTTACAGAGAGGAAGGGAGAGGTAGAGGGATAGAGAGTTAGAAACATCAATGAGAGAGAAACATCAATCAGCTGCCTCCTGCACACTCCCTACTGGGGATGTGCCTGCAACCAAGGTACATGCCCTTGACCGGAATCGAACCTGGGACCCTTTAGTCTGCAGGCTGACACTCTATCCACTGAGCCAAACCGGTCAGGGCTATCCTAATTTTTTTTTTATTGTCTAAGGTTTTACATATGTCTCCTTTTCACCCCAATTGACGTCCCTCCCCCACCACCCCGCCATTCCCACCCAGGGCAAGCCCCTACCACCCCAGTGTCTGTGTCTATTGGTTGTGCTAATATGCATGCATACAAGTCCTTTGGTTGCTCTCTAACTCACCCACCTCCCCTGCCATTTGTCTTGGATCTATTTTTGTTTATCAAATTATGTTGATCATTATATCCCACATATGAGTGAGATCATGTGATATTTATTTTTCTCCGACTGGCTTACGCTTTACTCATTCTTAAAAGCTTTTTTCATTTTCATTTGTAATGAAAACCTAAAACCAAATGTTACACATGTCCACATAAATGCAAAATAGTCTCTTAATATAGGATCTCTCAGATCGACCAAGTGTATGCTGGCGTTCTATAATTTCTAGGTATATGTTCAGTATTTAAATTGATTAAAATAACATACCTTTTTAGAAAGGCCAAGATCCCCTTTCTTGGGCATAAATCCAGGGTCTAAATCATTTGATTCAAGAAGTTTCTTAGTTGGTTTTCTCTGACGCTTACTTTCATAATTTCCTGAAATACATGTATCTTTTCATTAGATGATGTAGAAACTGGGCACAAGCTAATTTTTAAAAATCTATATACTACACAAAAATGAGTCACCATATTTTTTAATGTTTTTCTCATCATCTTGTGGGGAGGGGCAGGGGCAGGGTAGGAATTTATTCTAAAATGTTACTTAATATAAAATATAGTTCTCAATATAGACAAACTAATGTGTGGGTGTGTGTGTGTGTGTGTGTGTGTGTGTGTGTGTGTGTGTGAATCACAAAAGAACACAGGAAGACATCAAAAGGGCAGAACTGCCTTTAGAGCAATTCAATTATAGTAAGGACCAAAGGAGAAATAAGGTGAAATACAGCCTGAATTCTGGGCATAAATGAACTAGGATTAGAATTTTTGTTCTGCTCCTAATTAATAAAAGACATTTATTTACTTTGCAGGACTGTTCTTAAAAATTATGTTAAAAGCCTAATAACAGAGTTTGGCACATAGTAGGTAATGAAATAGTAACTATTATTCTATTTAAAGTCTTTTTGATTCTGCCTTACTCGATTAAACACTATTAGGATACTTCAGCAATTCACTTCAAGAAAATATTTACACAAAACTGCTTCCTATGTGTCAGATAAATTACATTATACATTATTAGATTATAATCTCCATTTTATAGATGAGGAAATAAGTTTAGCAGTTAAACAACTTCCCAAGTAAACCAAGGATTGGTGAGCCAGTATCTGAAGCATAGGTTTCACAGTGTGCAGTGACTCCCAAAAACCCTGCTATCTTGGTGTTGACTCACATGGTAGTAGACCAACAGTCATGAACAGCAACAATGGAGTAAGGAGAGTAGTTTTTCAAAATGTCTTTTTAACAGTGTGTCACCAATTTATGGTCATTTTATCCATTTAGCCAGTACTTTAGGGATTTCTCAGGACAAAGTGGGTAGTTTTGTTGTAGAGAAACACCACTGGCTTTCCATCAAAACACACTAAAATAAAACATACTAAAATCTCCTACTTTCTCTAGTCATATCCACTTACATAATGAGACCCCATCCGCATCTTACCTGGTGTTTTAACTAGCAATTCCTCAGACTTAAGGGGAGGCCGTGGAGAGACTTCCAGAGCCACAGGCACAGACAAAGTCAGCTGTGGCAACTCAGCATGTCCACCTCCAAGTTCTGAGTGAGACAAGGGCCCTTCCAAAAACGGAGCCTCCCTTTCAAGAACTGGAGGCTCTTCTTTGGTTGAAATCAAAGAATTCTCATCCACCTGCTTGTTCTGTGCATTAGATCGACTTCGAGCTAAAAGGTTTTCTTCTTCACAGCGGGAACTTACCTAAGAGCAAAAAATAAAAATAGAATCCATAGGCCAAAGTAATTTGACTGTCAAAAAGAATAATGCACTTAAAAAGAAATAAAATTACAACACATGCTACAATGAGAATGAACCTTGAAGGCATTACACTAATAATTTGACTTACTTGAAGTACCTAGGTAATAAAATTCACAGAGAGGAAAAAATAGAATGGTGGTTGCCATGGGTTGGGAAAGGGGTAAATAGGAAGTTTTTAAATAATAAGTACAGAGTTTCAGTTTGGGAACATGAAAAAGTTTTGGAGATGATGAATGGTGGTAATGGTTGTAAAACAATGTGAATGCACTTAATGGCATAGAACTATACACCTAAAAATAGTTAAAATTATAAATTTTATGTTATAAAGTAGTACCCGCAGGGGGAATGCTCTAAGACCCACTGTGGATACTTAAAACCCTGGGTAGTAATGAACCCTATATATACTATGTTTTTTTCCTATACATAACACACCTATGATAAAATTTAATTTATAAATTAAGTACAGGAAGAGATTAACCATAATCTATAATAATAAAAGCATAATATGCTAATTAGACCGGACGTCCTTCTGGACAAAGCCACTGCAGAGACGGCCTCCACAGCAGCGGGGGCCAAGCCCCTTGCACGTATTTTGTGCATCGGGCCTCTAGTTAATAATAAAAAAAGTGAACAATTATAACAATGTACTATAATAAAAGTTATGTGAATGCAGTCTTTCTCTCTTAAAATATCTTATTACACTGTACTCTTCTTCTTGTGATAATATGAGATGATAAAATGCCAAATCTACTACTGAATCTGTGTAACCATCCCTTACTTGCAGCCAATGGCCTGGTGTCATTCATTTCAGGGGACTCCTTGCTGAAGTTTTAATATAGGCTCAATGCTTCCTAGAACACATTGCCATCAATTGAAACACCTTTCTGTTCATGTGTTCCACCCACAAATTTAGTGCCTTTCCATCTTAAATAAGTACTTATCATGACTGGGACTGTAGCTCTTGCATGAGGTGCAACACCAAATTTAGTACATACATATTTCTTTTTCCTTCTTTACAATTTCATGGATAGAAGATTCATTCTTATGGTAGACCTTAGCAATCTCAGCCTACAATTATTTCTTTCCTTATTAAGTTGAGAACTTTCACCTTTCATTTAGCAGGGATGGAGAACCTTTCTTCTGCCAAGAGCCATTCATATATTATATTTACAACATCATTCTCAGGCCATACAGAATTATCTACTTAAAATTAACCTGCTATATTTGGCAAGCTAATTAACTCACCCATAATACCTTGGCAGGGCCAGACCAAATTATTTCCCAGGTCTCATACGGCCATCGGGCCAGATGTTCCCCACCCGACTTAAAGGAAGCACATTATTGCTTCTCTTTGGTATATCCGAATTGCCAGCCTCACTATCCTTGCACTTTGGAGTCATTATTAAATGAGAGTGACTTGAATACAAGCACTGCAATACCACCATAGTTGATGTGATAACCAAAAGGGCTACTAAGTGACTAAGAGCTAAACAAAAGGATGATTGATGTCCTAGGAGGGGCAGAACATTACATCTCAAGATTTCATCATGCTGCTCAGAATGGCACACAATTTAAAACATGAATTGTTCATTTCTGAAATTTTCCATTTAGTATTTTCTCATCATCGTAACTAATACTGTAGAATGGGAGACTACTGTATATATTTTACTATAAATTTTTAAAGAGGTTGAAAAATGCAGTTGATTGGAGCTATAAAAATTCATTAAGGCCACAGTGATAATTCAAAAAAAGAAAAAAAAGATTCCCTAACATGTCACCTATTAAAGAAGCTAATAATGAACTCCTAATGTTAAGTTGGTAAATAAATGGAAAAGAAGCATTTATTCTGCCTTTCATGTATTTCACAACAATAAAAATGTCCAGTTAATAAGAAATATTAAGATTCTCAGCTAATAAAAATAGAAGAAATAATAAAATGTAAGTCTTGCCCTGGCCGGTTTGGCTCAATGGTTAGACTGAAAAAGGGTCTCAGGTCGATTCCCATCAGGGACACATCCCTTGGTTGCAGGTTCAATTCCTGGCACTGGTCAGGGCAAGTGCAGGAGGCAACCAGTTGATGTGTCTCTCTCACATCAATGTTTCTCTGTCTCGCCCCGTCCCCCCTTCCACTCTGTCTACAGATCAATGGAAAAAACATCCTTGGGTGAGGATTTAAAAAAAAGATATAAGTCTTCATTTTGTTAACTCCTAATACAGGCAAGGATCTTCAGCTGGTATTTAAAAAGTTATCAAGGAAATGGCTGACGCATACTGCTTTTTGAGCAAAAGAAGTAAAACCTAAAAGGGAAAAATCAGTTATTCATCACTGTGAATAATTAATTGGATGTTAAATGCCTTCTAATGTCATGCACTATGTAACACATATCACCTATGATATAATCCAGCTAAAAATGTTTAAGTTTAATCTATCAAATTGTTAGCTACAATTTCTACTTAACAGGGAACATAGAGGATAGAGAACCAAGCTTAGTGATACCTATTAAGAAGCAATCACACACAATTGCATTAGAAGATGGATAAACCAAATGTGGTACTTGCATTGCTTAGATAGGGAAATGAAAAAAGGGACTTTTCTACATTTAAAGAAAGTTAAGAAATATAACAACCATGCCCAACCGGTGTAGCTCAGTGGCTGAGCATCAACCCATGCACCAGTAGGTTACTGGTTCGATTCCCGGACAGAGCCTAGGTTGCAGGCTCCATCCCCAATAGGGGGCATGCAGGAGGCAGCCAATAGATGTTTCTCTCTCATCATTGATGTTTCTATCTCCCTCTCCCTTCCTCTCTGAAATCAATAAAAATATACTTTAAAAAATAAAATAAAAATAAATCAAATAAGGGATTACATTTGTTTAAAAAGTTAGGATCATACTACATATTTTTTATGCTGTTTTTTGGTGATCCTTAAATCACCAAAAATCACCTTTGAAAGGGGGAAATACACACACACACACACACATACACACACTATACAAAGACTAATTTATATATTTCTTTCTAACTACTATATGCTAAGTATTGTACCAGAAACTAGAGGTAAAAAAAACTTAAAAAGAGATCCCAGTTGCCCTAGCCCAGTGGTCGGCAAACTGCGGCTTGCGAGCCACATGCAGCTCTTTGGCCCCTTGAGTGTGGCTCTTCCACAAAATACCACGTGTGGGCACGCACCTACAGTGCGACTGAAACTTCGTGGCCCATGCGCAGAAGTTGGTTTTCGGCTCTCAAAAGAAATTTCTATCGTTGTACTGTTGATATTTGGCTCTGTTGACTAATGAGTTTGCCGACCACTGCCCTAGCCAGTTTGGCTCAGTGAATAGAGCATCGGCCCTCGGACTGAATGGTCGTGGATTTGATTCCGGTCAAGGGCACTTACCTTGATTGCAGGATGGATCCCAGGGCCTGGTTGGGCGTGTGTGGGAGGCAACCAATCTATGTGTATCTCTCACATCGATATTTCTCTCTCTCTCTTTCTCTCTCTATCTCTCCCCCTCCCTTCCACTCTCTCTAAAAATCAATGGAAAAATATCCTCAGGTAAAGATTAACAAAAACAAACAAACAAACAAAAGTAAGATCCTAGTTAAGGAAAATATTATCCCATAAGGACAAAACATGATATAGAAAGGCAAAATTGCAGCATCTTAAAAGGACTACTAAAAGATTATAGAAATGTTGGAACATACCTTGTGTACCTGTTCCTGTACCTTCTTTTGTTTTTTCTTAGGAGCAAATATCTGATCATATTCTTCTGTGTATTCCAGAAGCCACTTGCTTGGCTTCCTCAGTCTTTTCTTCTCTGACCGCACAGCTAAAAGAGGAGGAACAAGTTCAGTATTAACTAAAAAATTAGAGGAAAACGAATTGTTTCCATGCAGCCATCACTGTACTCTCAAAGGTACAGAGATGCGAAACTCTCAAAAACACTCTGGCTTAAGCTCCAAGAGATTAAAAGTTGAAATTAGTATCCTATAATGACAGATACAATTAACATTCAAATATAGATTCTAAGCCAGATAAAATCATAAAATTTCTCACGAATTGTCTTACCCAATAATAGACAAATATGTAAATTGACCGTACCTTCGCTATGCCCACAGCCAATCAGTGAGCGAGTATGCAAATTAACCCACCAAAGATGGCGGTTAATTTGCATACAAAGGCAGGGCGGGCAGCACCATGGCCTGCTTCCAGGGGTATGGGTCCATCGGGGGCAGAGGAGGCCCTGCGGGCAGCGCCAGACACCGCCCACAAGGTACCAGTCCATCGGCCGGGGAGGCAATGGGGTGGGCAGCGCCAGATGGCACAGGAGGGGTCCGGGTTCATCGCAGGCCCCAGGAGGGGCAGCGGCCTGCCTAGCCGGTACCCAGGGTCCTTGGGAACATCACCGCCCTGGGGAGGCAAGGCCTGACCGCCAAGCTGCTCCCCGGGGGTCCCTGGGAAGATCGCCGCCCTGAGGAAGCGAGGCTTGACCGCCAAGCCGCTTCCCAGGGGTCCCTAGGAAGATCGCCGCCCCGGGGAGGGGAGGCGAGGCCAGACCCTAGCCGCTCCCGGGGGTCCCTGGGAAGATCACCGCCCCGGGGAGGCGAGGCCGGACCGCCAAGCCACTCCCCAGGGATCCCTGGGAAGATTGCCGCCCCGGGGAGGTGGAGGCAAGGCCGGAGCCACTCCCGGGGGTCCCTGGGAACATTGCAGGCATGGGGTTGCTGAGACCCAGACCTGGCCTCTGGCCACAGATTCATAGCTTCTCGGAGACCAAGGGCAGGGATCTGCCTCATCTGCAGAAAGACAGAGGTTCTGCAGTGGCCCCAAGACGCGGGTGGGCCCAGCCAGGGATTAAGGGGCATAGAAGGACTCCCGGGCAGAGGGGCAAGGACCCTCACCCCTGAGGCAGGGGTTGAGGGGTGGTGCCACCTCAGTGGAGGGATGTTGCACTGCAGGGTACTGGACTGACTGATGTGATTCAGAGAAGCTCCCAGTGCTAACGGGCCTCGCTCAGGTGGCCTTCACACTTCAGAGGCAGTGACTCCTGCTCCTGCCTTGACCCAAAAGCAAGCCCGCGGTGCCCTGCCCCATGGCAGAGCATGCCTAGGCAGTGAGTGCGAAGCCTTCCACCTGCTCCGGAGAAGCGGGGGCAGTAAAGAATGGGGGGAGAAGAAAGAATGTGGAGCATCCGCAATGAAGAGGTGCTCGAGAAAGAGGCTCGGAAGCCTGACTGGAAGGTTTGTTCTGTTTGCCGAGCGGCTGCCCCTTAGGAAGCGCAAAGAGCATGGCTCTGAGGGCTTCCTATGTGCTGAGTCAAGTTCCACAGCCAACTGGAATTGGCCTCAGTTTCCTGATCTGTAAAATGGATGAAGCGTGTCCCAGTGCCTTCACTGAGCTTTGATGGCCAATTGAGATACTATGTAAAGAAAATGAGGGAAGAAGTGAGAAAGAAAAGGAAGGACAAGCAACACAAAAGAAAGACTGAAAGGAACCTGTAAACCCATTGTCACTTAAATAGGGAATATAGTCAATAGTGTTGTAATGATGGTATGATGCCAGGTGGGTACTAGAAATATCGGGGAACACTTTGTAAAGTATATGACTGTCTAACCACTATTCTGTAACTAATATAAAACCTGAAACCAATACAAAATAATATTGAATGTAAAGAAATGAAAATTTGAGTGAAATTTTTATAAATTTCAAAGTTTAAATAAAAGCTGTAAAGGAAGGAAGGGGAGAATAAAAATAGTGTTTTTCATTTTACCAATTCATTAAAAAGACAGTTGTCTTTATATGGTGCTTTTATACTTTTATACTTTTCTAAGTCATTATCTCATTTTAATTTCTGGGCAACTTAAAGACAAGATAATTATTCCCTCCACTATTCAAAGAAAAGAAATCTTGGTGTCTGGTCCTAATGATTCAATCGTCAAGCCCTATTGTGAAGCAGGGTTAGTAAAATTTTCTGTGCAGGGTCATATCTATACTAATAAAAGCCTTGGGGGTGATCAGGCCAGCAGGTTGAGGGTATTTGGGGGCAATCAGGCCCACAGAAGAGCAGTTAGGTGTCAATCAGGCCAGCAAGGGAGCAGTTAGGGGGCAATCAGGCAGGCAGGTGAGCGGTTAGGAGCCAGTGGTCCCAGATTGTGAGAGGGATGTCCAACTGCAGGTTTAGGCCCGATTCCACAGGGATCGGGCTTAAACCTGCAGTTGGACATCCCCCGAGGGGTCCCATATTGGAGAGGGTGCAGGCTGGGCTGAGGGATACCCTCCCCCAGTGCATGAATTTCGTGCACCGGGCCTCTAGTTTTAAATAACATCTCTCTGGATTATGCAAAAGTATAGAATTATACATACTTTATTATCATGGTTGCAGTGAATTTCACATTATAAAACAGAAATATGTCTAAACAGAATCATCAAAAATAGAATTAATTAAATATATACCATTACCTCAATGACATAAAAAATGTATGCCATGAATGTCAAAATCTGAAATTATAGATGGGTACTTGCTTTAAAAATCTCTTGTCATGTTTGTGGTCAGAACATCAAAGTATCACACCACTAATACACACACACACACACACTGAGTGGCCAGATTATTATGCGTTCAGAGATCATAATAATCTGGCCACTCAATGTATATAAAAGCCTAAGTGACTGTCCAACCATTCAACCGGTAGCCATGACGTGCAATGATCACCAGGGGGCAGATGCTACAACCATAAGCTATGATGCATACTGACCACCAGGGGGCAGGCACTCAATGCAGGAGCTGCCGAGCTGTGGTGACTTGGCAGCTGCGATTCTCGGTGACATACCTGGAACCAGAGAGGAGGGATCCCGATTCTGGGGTGCGTCACCCAACAACTGCCCTCTCGCAATCCAGGACCCCTTGGGGGATGTCGGAGAGCCAGTTTAGGCCCAATCCCCGCAGGCCAGGGCAAGGGACCCCACCGGTGCATAAATCCATGCACCGGGCCTATGTATGGTGCCGGCGGGGGGGGAGGGGGGGAGCGGGTTTTGTCCTAGACTTACCCGAGGGACCACCTCATCCTATATAATAAAAGCATAGTATGCAAATTGTCCCCTCGATCAGGAGTTGTCTAGGAGTTCAACCAAGGGGCAGGGCCAGGGGAAGGGAGAGAATACCCAGCTGGCAGCCGGCAGCTGCTAGGGACCCTACCAGTGTACGAATTTCATGCACTGGTCCTCTAGTAAGTTATATAAATGTCTAACCACTATGCTATAAACTTGAAAATAATATAATATTAAATGTCAACTGTAAATCAAAAAATGTAAAACTTGCCCTAGCCAGTTTGGCTCAGTGGATAGAGCGTCAACCTGCACATTGAGGGGTCCCAGGTTCAATTCCTGTCAAGGGCATATGCCGGGGTTGCCGGCTCAATCCCCACTGGAGCGTATGCAGGAGACAACCGATCAATGATTCTCTCTCATCATTGATGTTTCTATCTCTCCCTCTTCCTTCCTCTCTGAAATTAATAAAAATATATTTTTTTAAATGTAAAACTTATTTAATTTGAAAAACTGGATTAAAAATTACGATGCAACTATATCCTCTCTACAAGATATATCATCTTACATATAAACACACATAGACAGAAATTAAAAGGCTAAAAAAAGATATACACAAATGAGAGCAGAGGTGGCCTGAACTAGGCAAAATAGACCTGACTCAAAATTATAACTAGACATAAATAGGATCATTATGTAATGATAAAAAGGTCAATTCACTAGGAAAATAAACAGTTTTAAACATATTTTAGAAAATAATTATAAATATATATGCACATAACATCAGAGCACCAAAATATATGAAGCAAACACTTATAGAACTGATAGGAAAAACAGACAGGAAAACAATAGCATAGTATACTACTGGGCTTTCAATAATTAATAAATTATCAAACAGAAGATTAATATGAAAGCAGAGAACTTGAGCATCATTAGAGACCACCTGAACTTAATAGACATATATAGAACACACATTCTTCTCAAGTACATGTAGGGAGTAGCTCTAGGGTCAAGCCTCAGGCTGACCTGTGGCAGGGCCACAAACAAGTCCCAGCCTGGAGGGCAAAGCTCTCCTAGCATTGTTAAGCCTGACCTTGTAGCCCTCCCTAATTCCTTCCTAAATAGCTAATGGGCTGTGGGAGGTGCAGCAAGTGTTGCCAAACAAGAACATTTGTATACATGTTAATCTTGTTATAATCAGAGGCTGTATAGGCTCTGTGTCATTGTCTCTCTATCAGAGGACAGCTCTCCCACCCGGCCCCAGCCTTTTCCTTCTATCTCTGTGTCTGTCTCTTTCTTCCATTTTCTCAATCCCCAGCCGCCCCTACTCAGGAACCGGACCGCTCTCTAGCCGCGCTGGACGCAGAAAAGAGAGAAATATTTATAAGTACACATAAAACATTGTCCAAGAGAGATCATGTAATAGACTACAAAACAATTTCAGAAGACTGAAATCATACCAAGCATCTTTCCCAATCACAATGGAATGAAACTAGAAATCAATGGCAGTTGGAAAACTGGAAAATTCAGGCATGTGGAAAATAATGCACTCTTAAACAAACCAATGGGTCTGAGAAGAAATTCCATTAAAAATTAAAAAATATCTTGAGACAAATGAAAATAAAAACACAATATGCCAAAACTTATCAGATGCAGCAAAGAAATACTAAGCAGAAAATTCATAGTAGAAAGTGCCTACATTAAGAAAAAAGAAAGATACCAAATCAACAACCTAACTTTATACCCCTAAGAATGAGAAAAAGAACAAACTAAACTCAAGTGTTAGCAAAAGGAAGTAAATAAATATTAGAGTAAAAATAAACAAAATAGAGAAAAAGTATCAACAAAACTAAGATATCTTTTTCTCTAAAGAAAAAACTGCCCTAACCAGTTTAGCTCAGTGGATAGACATCGGCCTGCGGACTCAAGGGTCCCAGGTTCCGGTCAAGGGCATTTACCTTGGTTGCTGGCACATACCCAGTAGGGAGTGTGCAGGAGGCAGCTGATCGATGTTTCTTTCTCATCCATGTTTCTAACTCTCTATCTCTCTCCCTTCCTCTCTGTAAAAAAACAATAAAATATATTTTTAAAAAAAGAAAAAGAAAAAACTGACAACCCTTTAGCTCAGTGGTCGGCAAACCGCGGCTCGCGAGCCACATGCGGCTCTTAGGCCCCTTGAGTGTGGCTCGGCGTTAGAACCACTTCTTCAAAATAGACTCGCCCAAGCCGAAAACCGACTTCTGCGCATGGGCCACAAAGTTTCAATCGCACTGTACATGCGCGCCCGCACGTGGTATTTTGTGGAAGAGCCACACTCAAGGGGCCAAAGAGCCGCATGTGGCTCACGAGCCGCAGATTGCCGACCACTGCTTTAGCTAGATTAACTAAATAAAAGAAAAGAAGAGAAAAAGTCTTATCCCTTATAAACATTGATGCAAAAAATCTTTAACAAATACTAGTAATTTTGTGGAAGAGCCACACTCAAGGGGCCAAAGAGCTGCATGTGGCTCACGAGCCGCAGATTGCCGACCACTGCTTTAGCTAGATTAACTAAATAAAAGAAAAGAAGAGAAAAAGTCTTATCCCTTATAAACAATGATGCAAAAAATCTTTAACAAATACTAGTAAACTGAATCCAACAGGAGCACATTGAAAGGATTATGGCCTGGCCTATGTGGTTCAGTTGGGTGGGTGTCATCCTATGCACCAGGAGGTTGCTGGTTGATTGCAGGTCAGGACACATGCCTGGGTTGCAGTCTGAATCCCTGGTGGGGGCGTGCAGGAGGTGTTTTGCTCTCACATCAATGTTTTTCCTCTCTCCCTCTCCCTTCCTCTCTATAAAAAAATCAATAAGAAAGTATTTTAAATAAATACATAAATAAATGGATTATACACCGTGACCAAGTAGGATTCATTCCTGGATGGAAAGACAATTCAATATACAAAAATGAATAGATGCAATACAACATATTAACAGAATGAAGTAAGTCACATGATCATCTCAACTGATACAGAAAAGGCTTTACAAAATTCAATACTTTGAAAACTACAAAACATTGCTGAAATTAAAGACACAATGTAAAAGGAGTTGTGTCTTTTAATAAATGGAAAGACATCCTAAGTTCATTGACTGAAAGACTTCATAGCATCTATATGCCCATACTACCCAAAATCAATCTTCAAATTCACTGCAATCCTTATCAAAATCCCAATGGCATTTTTTATAGAAATAGAAAAAAAAAATCCACTCTAAAATTAACACGGAATCTCAAAGGATCCTGAATAACCAAAATAATTTTGACAATGAAGAATAACAATGGAGCCCCTAACCGGTTTGGCTCAGTGGACAGAGCGTTGGCCTGCGGACTGAAGAGTCCCAGGTTCGATTCCATGTATCTTGGTTGCGGGCACATACCCAGTAGGGAGTGTGAAGGAGGCAGCTGATCAATGTTTCTAACTCTCTATCCCTCTCCCTTCCTCTCTGTAAAAAATCAATAAAATATATATTTTAAAAAGAATAACAATGGAGGCTTCACACATTCTGTTTGCAAGACATCTTATAAAGTTACCAGGTGTACCTGTTAATAATGCAAATTTTTTTCAATAGATGGAGTTACACATATGTTGATATATATGCAATTTGATATGTATGCTATTTTGTTGTATTGACAACAAGCTTCAAAACTTCACCTCAAATTTTCTGAAGGTGTTAACATCATATATATTTTTACGCTTAAAAATGTCAAATTTTGTGCCAAAAAAAAAGAGCATTTGTGGGAAGTTTTAATTCATTACTTTATTTTGAAGAAAAAGTTATCGTATACTTTGGGAAGCTTATGGTGAACATGCTCCATCTCAAGACACTTGTGAACACTGGTTTAAACGCTTTAAAAGTGATGATTTCGATGTGAAAGACAAAGAACGTCCAGATCAACCAAAAAAGTTTGAAGACCAACAATTGCAAGCATTATTGGATGAAGATGCGTGTCAAAATCAAAAACAACTTGCAGAAAGATTAAACGTTGCTCAGCAAACAATTTCTGATCATTTACAAGCAATGGGAAAGATTTTAAAGGAAGGAAATGGGTGCCACATCAACTGAACAAAAGACAAATGGAAAACTGAAAAGTCATCAGTAAAATGTTGCTTCCACGGCACGAAAGAAATTCTTTTTTGCATCGAATTATGACGGGCGATGAAACCTGGATTTATTTTGAGAATCCCAAATGCACAAAACCATGGGTTGATCTAGGTCAACCATCAACATCGACTGCAAGGCCAAATCGGAAAGAAGACAATACTCTGCGTTTGGTGGGATCAGGAAGGTGTGGTGTATTATGAGCTTCTAAAACCAGGTGAAACCATTAATACTGATCGCTACCGACAACAAATAATCAATTGGAACCATGCTTTGATCGTAAAACCACCAGAATGGGTCAGAAGACACGGCAAAGTAATTTTGCTTCATGATAACACACCACCACACACTTCAAAACCAGTTAAAGACACGTTAAAAGATCTTGCCTGGGAAGTATGAACCCATCGCCGTATTCACCTGACCTTGCTCTCCTTCAGATGACCACTTGTTCTGATCAATGGTATACGCACTTTCTGAGCAGCACTTCAAAACGTACGAAGAGCCCTAGCCGGTTTGGCTCGGTAGATAGAGCGTCAGCCTGCAGACTGAAGGGTCCCAGGTTTGATTCCAGTCAAGGGCACATGCCCAGGTTGCAGGCTCGATCCCCAGTGGGGGGCGTGCAGGAGGCAGCCAATCAATGATTCTCTCTCATCCTTGATGTTTCTATCTCTCTCTCCCTCTTCCTTCCTCTCTGAAATCAATAAAAATACATATTTTTTAAAAAGTACGAAGAAGTGGAAAATTGGGTCTCTGAATGGTTTGCCTCAAAACAAGTTCTATTGGGACGGTATCCACAAATTACCTGAAAGATGGGGGAAATGTGTAGCTAGCGATGGACATTACTTTAAATAAAGCACTTTTGATGTTTCTCTTGAAATTATCATGTTTTCTTTGATTACAAAATCCGCATTATTAAGTGGTACACCTGGTACAGTAATCAAAGCAATATGAGCTTATCATTAAGATCAGACACAAGGATCAATGGAACAAAATAGAGAAACCAAAAATAAACCCTTACATGTATAGCCAAATTATCGATCCCCAGTAAGGGGCGTGCAAGAAGCAGTCAACTGATGTTTCTCTGTCATCAACTATAATAATAAAAGCATAATATGCTAATTAGACCGGCAGCTGGAGGGAAGCCCGGGTCCTGGAGGGAAGCCGGAGCTGACAGCCGGGGAAGGAAGGCCTACTCTTGCACGAATTTTTTGCATCAGGCCACTAGTTGATGTATAAAAATATATTTGGGGGAAAAAAAGAAAAGAAACATTTACTTAAGTTCTTTGCCCATTTTTACTTTTTTTTAAATATGTTTTTATTTCAGAGAGGAAGGGAGGAGAGAGGGATAGAAACATCAATGATGAGAGAGAAATATCAGTAGGCTGCCTCCTGCATGCCCCGTACAGGGGATGGAGTTCGCAACCTGGGCGTGTGCCCTGACCAGGAATCAAGCTGTGATCTCATGGCTCACAGGTCAATGCTCAACCACTGAGCCACACTGACTGGGTGAATAGATGTTTCTTCAAAGAAGATATACAAATGGCCCAAAAGCATTATGGAAAATGCTCAACATTACTAATTATCAGGAACTGTAAATCAAAACCAAAATGCGTTATCACCTTATACTTGTTATGAAAATAAAAAAATTAAAATAACAACTGTTGGCAAGGATGTGGAGAGATTGGAACCCTATAGCACTGTTGAAGCCACTGGAATAAAAGTATGAAGATTCCTGAAAACAATTTATAAAGAGAATTTTCATATGATTCTACAATACCACTTCTGGGTATATATCTAAAAGAATTAAAAACACACCCTGGCCAGTGTTGTTCACTGGTTAGAGCGTCAGCTGGCCCACCAAAGGGTCTCAAGTTCATTTCCAGTCAAGGGCACATGCCTGGGTTGCAGGTTTCATCCCCTGCCCTGGTCAAGCACTTGTGAGAGTCAATCAATGTGTCTCTCATATAGATGTCTCTCGAGAGTCTCTCTCTCTCTCAAAATTCAATGGAAAAAATATCCTCAGGTTAGGATTAACAACAACAAAAAAAAGCACAAAAAAAGTAGGTTTGGTTCATATAGAAAATAAGAGAATAATAATAAAAAAAATAAACTGTGTTTTGCATACTCACAACTGTAAACCCTACTTTAAAAAAGAAGGGAAAATCCTGTTATGTGATTGAACCTGAGGACACTACACTAAATGAAATAACCCAATCACAAAAAGACAAATACTACAACTCCATTTACATGAGGTAGCCCTAGCTGGTTTGGCTCAGGGGGTAGAGTGTCAGCCTGCAGACTGAAGGGTCTCAGGTTCAATTCTGGTCAAGGGCACATACAAGTTGCAGCTTGATCCCTGGCCCTGGTTGGGATGCATGCGGGGAGGCAACTAGTGTCTCTCACATCGATGTTTCTCTCTGTCTCTCCCCACTGTCCCTCCCTTTCACCCTCTCTAAAAATCAATGGAGAAAAATAAATAAATAAATAAATAAATAAATAAATAAATACCAATGGAAAAATATCCTTGGGTATTAACAACAACAAAATACATGAGGTATCTATAGCAATCAAATTCATAGGAACAAAAACAGAATGGCGGTTGCTAGGCTGGTCAAAGGAAGAAATGGAAAGTTATTGTTCAATAGGTATAGAGTTTCAGACATGCATGAAAAAGTTCTAGAGATCTGTTATACCAGTGGTCGGCAAACCGCGGCTCGAGAGCCACATGCGGCTCTTTGGCCCCTTGAGTGTGGCTCTTCCACAAAATACCATGGCCTGGGTGAGTCTATTTTGAAGAAGTGGAGTTAGAAGAAGTTTAAGTTTAAAAAATTTGGTTCAAAGAAATTTCAATCGTTGTACTGTTGATATTTGGCTCTGTTGACTAATGAGTTTGCCGACCACTGTGTTATACAACCATGTGCATATATTTAATCCTTTAAACTTGTTCAGAGGATACACTTATGTGTGTTTTTTTACAACAGTAAAAATGAAGCATTTATACATGCTAAGTAAAAGAACCAAACACAAAAGTACCACATATTGTATGATACCATTTATACAAAATGTACAGAATAGGCAAATCTACAGATTGGGGAGAAATGAAGGCAGACTGAAAAAGGGTACAAGGTTTCTTTCTGGGGTGATGCAAATGCTCCAAAATTGATTATGTTGGTGGTCACACTGGTCTGTGAATATACTAAAAAACACCAAAGTATAAACTTAAAATAGATGAATTTTATGCTTTATAAATTGTATCTCAATAAAGCTGTTTGAAAACAGAATTTAGTATAATAAATCTGAGAAATTAGTTGTATCCTCAATAACTACAATGTATTTATTAATATATTGAAAGACTCACTTTCCTTCTGCTGCTAAGCTAAGATACCCTGGCACTTCATTCTAAAACCTCATTCCAGAAATGATATAAGCCATCTAGGCCTTAGAATATTTCCATATTTCCCCCCCCCCCTTTTTTTTTTAATAAACCTCACCTGAGGATATTTTTTCCATTGATTTTCAGACAGAATGGAAGCGGGGGAGGGGGAGATAAAAACACTGATGTGAGCCCTAGCTGGTTTGGCTCAGTGGATACAGTGTCAGCCTGCGGACTGAAGAGTCCCCGGTTCGATTCTGGTCAAGGGAATATGCCCAGGTTGCAGGCTCGATCCCCAGTGGGGGGCGGGTAGGAGGCAACCGATCAATGATTCTCTCTCATCAATGATTCTATCTCTCCCTCTCCCTTCCTCTCTGAAATCAATAAAAATATATAACAAAAACAAAATTGATGTGAGAAAGATACATCGATTGGTTGCCTCCCACATGAGCAAAACCCAGGTACATGCTCTTGACCAGGAATCAAATCCCAGGACCCTTCAGTCTGAGGGCTGACACTCTAACCACTGAGCCAAACTGACCAGGGCCATTTCCATTTTTTCAAAGCAAGATGTCCCTTTTATGTATCTAACAGATGAACCTACCTTAAGTTGTGGTCAAAGGAAGCTTAACGTTCAATAAAATCTATTTGATTTCTGTAAACTAACAATTGAACTTAACTAGGCTCAGAGCTTCTCAACTACATACAATATCAGATTGAATCCAGAAAAATTTCACAGATTTAAAAGTAGGAAACACAACAAAATGTTCTGAAACTTACCAAAAACAAGAGCTTCTAATAAAGCATAATTTGTGAAAGTATATGGAAGGCTGGTCCTCAAAACTCAGACTCTTCAGCAATAGCCCTTTCTTTAAGTGATAATCCTTCCCTCACAATTTACACTTAGCCCTTCCATTAACAACTTCAAAGAAGATTATGTCATCACTTCCTCTAATTCCTTTCCATGACAGTCAGGAATTCTTACCTGGTTCAGGAAGCTCAGGCTGGGGAGTCAAAGTGGGAATTCCTGGCTCCTTTTCCATCTCCTCAGTGTTGGCACTGGATTTATCACAAACATTCAGCAGTGGCCCAACTGAATCGAAGTGGCCCGTGTGATTTGGATCTGTCAGCACATCCTCCAATATGTTCGTTGAAGGAGGAGGTCTATGCTCAGGGAACTCAACCCCCTTCTTTACAGGGTCAGCAGAAAGCGAAACCCCAAAGGAACCCTCAGAGTTTTCTTTCTCCCTACATCTGTTAGTGCGCTTACGAGGTTTAGTGCGCCTTTGGTTTAAACGCTGCCACCGCTTTTTAGGTACTACTTGATTAACACCATTGGGTTCATCATTTTCACTGTTCATTTCAGAGTCCAGCTCTGGACCTTTTCTGTTTTCAAAGATGGGGCCTTTTTCAATTTTATCAGGCTCAGACTGGTTGACTTTGTTGTCAAAATGAACATCGGAAAAATGGGCACTGTCTTCACTTAAGTGGCCCATTAATTGAAGGGGTTCTTCTTTAGCAGGGTCTTCTGCTCCAGCTCTCAAGGAGCCATTCTCTGAGGCTGCATTCTGTCTGTCTCCTGGCAGTGCAGCCTCTGGAATCACAGCTGGAACCCGGTTCAATTTTCTTTTGCGCTCTGTCTTTAAGGCTTTATGGTTCGCTGTGTTCTTTCCCATCTGACCTGAAAAACCATCTTGCAATTTGGATGATGGCTTTGATCGCCCACAGTTGCGCCTAGTAACACAGTTTGAACGACTCTTGCCAAAAGCAGGGAGGTCTCTTCTGTCAGACACTAAGCCAGGCAGGGAAGCAGACAACTCCCCAGACAGTGCAGAGTCACCCCCACTGGGGCTAGGATAGACTGGCTCCTGAGTGCCATCCCCATTTTTCTCTGAATTATGATTGGAGGCTCCTGAAACTAAGACCTTAGAAGTCCCTAGAGGACTACTGGTAGAACAGTCTCCAAGACCTGGACTCCGATAGGAGACCAAGTTTTGAGCAGTCATTAACCGTTGCTCCTTGGTCTTACTATCATGCATATCTTTCAACATCATTAGCAATGTACTGAATTTATAGTCTGGTTCAATAGGTATATGATTCTGACTAGAGGCAGAAGAAAAAAGTAATGGTTTTGATGGCTTTGATGTTCCAGATTCACTGACATCTTCACTTAAGGTTCTATAAGAGAGTTCTTTCAACTCAGACAGAACGTGTTTCACCACTGCTGTTTCTATATCATTCGAATCTCTGGTTTTCTCATGCATGTTGCTCAGTAGTTTTAGCCCATCCCCTTTCCCACTTTTGGAAATGCTGGCCAAAGGAGAGGCTTTGGTATCAGAAGAACAGCATTTCAAACTGCAGTCTTCATTTGTAACTGGAGGTTCTACAACTGGATTTTCTTTATGTTTGCACTTTATACTTCGGATCTTGGGCTGTTTGCTTTTCGAGTGTAACAGAGCTTGATTTGTAGCCCCACCCTTTATTAGTGAGTTCTCACTGCAAATGCTTGATGGGGTGTTGAATTTTGTAGAGAAACCATCATTTCTAAAATCCATTTGGGGTTTGCGGACAAGAGTGGACACTTTAAAATCAGAGAGATTAACCTGAGATGTCTCAGTTCCAGACTCTGCTGTCTTAGTACAATCTGTTAAGTGGTCTGTGAGTGAGTTAGTAATAAGGGACTTCTGCTTTGCTTTTACCTTAGTGTTTGTGGCAGGATACCTGGAATACTTTACCTTTTCATTTTTTTGCACAGACAACATGTTCTCTGTTCTATCAAAAGCATCTGTAATTTCAAGGACACTATTATCAGACTCTGAACTGTGATCTATGGGATCCAGATCACTGCTTCCATCATCAGAAGTGGTACAAATACTAATGGAATCACTTCGTTTTTCTTCATCACCTGCTTTAATATAGCAGAGCTGTACTTTTGAACTACACACCAGACCTCGCTGAAGTTTCTTCTTCTCCCCAGAACGTTTAGAAATCAAGGCACCCTCAGACAAGCCCAGTAAAGAGTCACAATTTGAAGTCTCAAATTCTTTCTTTGCAGGTTTTGCACAAGAAGAAAACAGAAAACTTCCTGGGGCGCTGCTGGCCCCTGTGAGGCTGTTTGCTATCCTGGAAAGTTCATTAGAGGCCTGTTTATCAGATACATCCCCAGAAATAAAGTTTATGCCAAGGTTCTCTGGAATCTTTCCCCTCCGTTCTTCCTTATTTGCTTCAAACTGCATGTGGCCCTTTTTCACACAAATCCTTTTTGGATTATCAGTGCTCTTTCTGGCTCGAGACTTAGCACAAGGCTTTTCCTTCTCATCTGCAGAATGTTCAGAGTCAAAAGCCAGAGATTTCAAGCAGCCATTAAGCAACAGGTCATGTTCTGATTCAGGATCATTTGTACAGTCCTCAAATGGCATATCCTCTTCACTGTCCAATTTGATTGAACTGCTGACACATTTTCGGTTCTTTGACCCTTTGGGAACATCATACTGTTCAGCAAGACCAACACTGGCTTCCCATTTACTCAAAATTTTCTGAGGAACCTTAAATTTAAAGGAGAAAAAAGTTATTACTTATCAAAGAAATAGGAGAAGAAAACAGGGAGATGTTCAATGAACCCTTCACAAATCAGTTTTTCAAAGTCTTATTGCACTTCTTCAAGGCCCTTTTATGGGACCAGTTAGGTGGTTAACACTTACAGCTCACCCAGAGCTTAATTAATGGAGATTCCTCAACACTACATTACCACTAGGATCTATCATTAGAGGAAAGGTTGATCTAATAAACCTTTCTCCATTCTCCCTGCCTTTGTAAGCACAAGAGTGGACCATAAGTTGGACTACAACATTACATTACTAGTTAACATCACATTACCAAATTAGGAAATAACCAGACCCTTCCAACTTATCCCTCTACACCTTAAATAATGATATATTTACTTCCCAACTTATGAAAGCCAAGCATTTGCTCAGCTGCATAAAAGAGAGAATAAAAAGCTAAATAAAGAAGATAAATATGAAAAAATGAGAACAAGAAAAATAAGTGGGTCAGACCTGTCCTAGGACACCTGAAATTTTAACCTCTGATTATCAGTAGGTCCTTAGCTAATTAAGATTCTTCTATACATGTTACATGCAACCTGGATTATAACTAAGCAGTCTCCTGGACTTAATGATGTCGTCCAGAGACACCAAAACACCCTGGGTATAACAAATTACACATGTTTTCTTCTTCTTCTTTTTTTTTATGGAACACTTCACGAATTTGTGTGTCATCCTTGTGCAGGGGCCATGATAATCTTCTCTGTATCGTCCCAATTTTAGTATATGTGCTGCTGAAGCGAGCACGACATATTCTTATCTTGATTCCTCACAGTATGAGGACATTAAGACTCTATGAATATACCCAACTTTCCAGGCCCTTTTTTCTCTCCTTGGCTTCATACAATAGATATTAGTCATGGTTCTAACCATCACTTAGTGTTCACAAATTACTTTAATACTTGTGAAAGGGATGTTCTGCTGAGCATGTAAAAATTCAGGTCACTCTATAGGTAGCCTCCTCTTATAAAGCAATAAACTGATCATCTGGTTTATTTTACAAGCAAACACATACCTGTTAATTCTCAGAAGTGTGACCAGAGTAATTAAATTTTCCAGAACCTGAAAGATCTAATGAACTCCTCAGAAAAGGGAGTTGTTTAATCTATACAGCTAAAGGCTTGGCACAAAAACTCTTGACACCATCTGACCGACTACCACCCAAAGTATTAGAAAGGATATACTTATTAGCCTTCTTAATCCTAACAGCAGCAAATGCTAGTTGTTTTAGAGTAGTGGTCGCCAACAGGTGGTCCGCAGACCACTGGTGGTATGTGAGGTCCAAAAGGTTGGTGACCGCTGTTTTAGAGCATAATCCTTATGCCATATTAAATATTTATAATTACTTCGAATCCACACAATAGTTGTACAAGAATGTATGATGATTACACTAGTTTTTGAGTTGGAGACACTAGTCCTCAAAGAACATAAATTAGCCCTGGCTGATTTTGCTACAGTTGGTAGGGCATCAACCCATGCACCAAAGGTTGCTGGTTGGATTCCCAGTCATGGCACATGCCCGAGTTGTGGGCTCAATTCTCGGTAAAGGGCATGCGGGAGGCAACAGATCAATGTTTTGCTCTCTCTCACTCTAAAACTCAATAAAAATATTTTTAAAAAGAACTCACCCTGGCTGATTTTGCTCAGTGGTTAGAGCGTTGGCCCGCAGACCAAGGGGTCGCAGATTCAATTCCTGGTCAAGGTCAAGGGTACATACCTCGGTTGTGAGCTCAATCCCAGTCAAGGGGCATGCAGGAAGCAACCCATCAATGTCTCCATATCGATGTTTCTCACCCCCCACCCCACTTCCACTCTATCTAAAAATTAATGGAAAAATATCCTCAGGTGAGGATTACAAAAAATTTTTTTTAATAAATAAAAAGAACTCATTAAAAATAGCAGGGACTGCATATCGATTCTAAATTATCCTAGTCATGATTTCAAAGAGTCTCAAGTTCGATTCCCAGTAAAAGGCACATACCTAGGTTGTAGGTTCGATCCCTAGCCCTGGTCAGGGAATATTTGGGAGGCAACCAATTGATTTCTTTCTTTTTTTCTTTCTTTCTCTCTTCCTCCCTCCCTCCTTCCCTCCTTCCTTCCTTCCCCCTTCCACTCTATCTAAAAATCAATAAAAAAAATAATATCCTCAAGTGAGGATTAACAAGCAAAAAGAAACATAACCAGGTATGGCCCTGGCCGTTGTTGCCCAATGGTTAGAGCGTTGGCCTGCATACCAAAGTGACACGGGTTTGATTCCAGATCAAGGGCATATACTGGTGTTGCAGGTTCGATCTCCAGCCCTGGTTAGGTCATGTGGGGGAAATATTCATCAGCTGCCTCCCCTACACGCCCTGACCAGGAATTGGGGATAAACCAATCAATGTGTCTCTCTCACATTGATGTTTCTGTCTCTCTCTTCCTCCCTCCCTTCCTTCCAATCTCTCTAAAAATCAATGGAAAAAAATATCCTTGAGTGGAGATTAACAAAAAACAAACAAACATAACCAGGTATGAAACTACAATCTTAAGCACTAATAACTGAACACAAAAATAAAAATAAACAAAACAAAAACGTTTAAAGCTTTATCTTTCCCATTTTTTTCTATCTTTCCCATTTTTAAAAGAAATAATTAATCCAGAGAGTAAGAGAAATTTCATTTTGATGATCAGTTTCTTTTTACATAAGATATTACCAAAGAAGATTGGTTTTGTCATTTTGTACTGTCACATCTAAGTGACATGGCAAAAATTAACTGTAATCATTTCTCAAAAAATTGAGTATAAATATTTGGAAGGCTAGCCCCATCTCATCCCTACAAAAAAAACTTGCTTTCTACCTATTTTCTCACAAATATCCATCAACTTATATTTCAAAAATAGCATCCTTCTTCCTTGCCTCCTCTCTGCCGACCCTCCAGAAGATAATTTGAGAGGCTTTTGTTCTTTCGTGTACGTGTGTATTTTGTTTTGTTTTTTTACCTTATGCCTATATCCTTTTTCTTTTTGCTTCCCTCTTCTCCTAAGGACAGGTAGCTCTTCAAACTGATGCCTGCCTTCAAACATGACAATTGCTTTTCCAGCTACCCAGGCTCTCTCAGAAGGGTCTCCAAAAGCTTCCACATAGTACTGTCGATAAGGTCTCCGATTGGAAACTAGATAAGGATAAAAAACAGTGTCATTACTTTAAAAAGATGACTGTTCATCATCAAGATAACACCCCCACACACACACCACTGTCGCCAAAGAAGCCTCTGTCACCAAAGAAGCCCCCCAAAAAATCAATAAGCTAAAAAACCTGCAAGACAAGAAACTTTGACGTAGGTCAGATAGAAGGGGAAAAAAATGTTTAATACGTTTTTATTGATTTCAGAGAGGAACAGAAAGGGAGAGATAGAAACATCAATGACAGAGAATCATCAATCAGCTGCCTCCGACACACCTCCCACTGGGGATAGAGCCCAAAATCTGGGCAGGTACCCCAACTAGAATCGAACCATGACCTCATGGTTCATAGGTCAACACTCAACCACTGAGCGACACCGGCGGCCAAGATACCTTTTTTTTAATCCTCACCCGAGGAGATATGTTTTTATTTATTTGAGGGTGAGAGAGAGAGAGAGAGGAACATTTATCGGCCGCCTCCCCTACACGCCACTACCAGGAATTGGGGATAAAACCTGCAACCTCTTTGGAGTATGGGACAACACTCCAACCAAACAAACCACATGGCCAGGGCAAGATACCATTTTTAAAAAAACAGTGAATTGTAAAGGTCTTTGGGCAACTCAATATTCAATATGCAATATATAAAATCAAATCTACCAATCCCACTTTTGGTAAATCATCCTACAGATAAATGGACATGTATATATGAAACACACAGTTATTCTTTACAGCATTACTTGTGTGTACACACAAACACATGTATGTATACACATGTATGTATGCATGCATCTTATCTTTACAACACAAGATTAGAAACAAGTTAACATCCATCAACAGGGGAATTGGTTATATAAAGTATAGCATATTCAAAAAGTGGAAGAACTATGCAGCTGTAAAAAGAAAAAAAAGAAGGAAGTTTTAATGTACTAATAGGGAAAAACTCCAAGTAAAAAAAAAAGCTACTGTGGAACAAACATACAATATGCGACTTTTATGTTAAAATTAAAAGGGCAGGTATGGTAAGAGATCAACCGAAGGACTTGTATGCATGCATATAAGCATAACCAATGGACACAAGACACTGGGGGGTTGGGGTGAGGGCATGTGCTTGGGGGTGGGGGGGGGGCGGGGGAAGGTCAATGGGGAAGAAAAAGGAGACATATGTACTACTATTTGTAATACTTTAAACAATAAAATTAAATTAAAAGGGTAGGGATATGAGAATATATGTATATTTATAGAAACATTCATAACAATTGGTTTGAAAGGAAGGGTAAAGAATGGAACAGATCAACCCCTGCTGGTTTGGCTCAGTGGATAGAGCGTTGGCCTGTGGACTGAAGGGTCCCAGGTTCAATTCCAGTCAGGGGCACAGGCCCAGGTTGCAGGCTCGATCCCCAGTGGGGAGCGTGCAGGAGGCAGCCAATCAATGATTCTCTCTCATCATTGATGTTTCTACCTCTCCCTCTCCCTTCCTCTCTGAAATCAATAAAAATATGTTAATAATAAAAGAAACATTTTTTAAAAAGAATGGAACAGATCAGAGAAAAGGAGGGAATAAGATGAGTTTTTGAATCTTGTGCATATATAACCTATTCAAAAACTAAAAAATATATTAAAACTATAGTAAAATCATAAACCATCTTAACAGAAAAAAGGGAGCAAGATCAATTTTCAGATCCTATCTTATAGCATTTTAATGATAAATCATCTGAGATTCAAAGAGACTAAGTAATATAACAGTTATTAATGGTAATATTCTAAATCAAGATTTTAAAATTTGAAATAATTTATAACTTATACTCATTTTTATAACTGTTTTAGCTTTAACAAAAAAAAAACACACACACACACACACACAATATAAAAATTGAAGATTAAAGTAGAAAAACAAATATACTGAAAAGGATTCTAGACAATGTAAACTTCAGGTAAAGCCTGACATTTTCCTGGCATCTACAGATAGAATAATTGAAAAAGTTTAAATTATAGAGTAAAATAAAACAAACATATAAAAAAATCCAAAAAGGAAAAATAAATTAATAATAACCCATTCATGAAGTGCTCAAAGGTAAAAATAGATTATTGCTAAAGGCAACAAAAATTGGGTTATACTTAAGGGAACTGCGAGTTTATAATTCCAAACTGTTTTTTATCATGTGAAATCAACTGAAATATTACCTTTCATTTTTGAGTGTGTGTTAATCAACGGATCAGAACAAATCCTGCAGGGCCACCATGGGCGTCTCTTGAATTTTGCCCAGATGAGATCTCCAACTTCATACTTCAGTGGCGTTGACTTTTTCTTGGGTTGACACTTCAGACAGACAAAACATCGGCATCAATAAGAATCAAACTTTTTCCCATTAGCCTTCTAAGAAAGCAATGCCTAAAAAATTCTAGATAAAAACACTCCAGCTTAACAATAATTACAACTAATATGCTTTGTCTTAATTGTTCATAACATAGACCTTTATACAGTAGTAAATCTTAACTTGTATTTGTTTTATATAAGTAATCTATCCATATTCTGGGAAAATAAATCAGCTATTTTAATTTATAAAGAACTAAAAACTGAAATAAACAGAAACATACCAAGGAAAAGATTATCTTTGCCCTAGTCCTCGGATCACAACACAACATGGGGGGGCGGGGGGTAGAAAATTATAAAAAGAAATTGTAACAATGTCAAGAGACTGTGATTCCAGTACGTTATTTGTCAACTATATGTCAATAAAACCAGGGTGGGGAGTAGACTGTGGTTCCTTCTGAAGGTGATAGTCTACATCCTTCCCAAACAAACAGACATCCTATTTATTAATGAACAATAATGGAACAAATGATATAATCCTGAAAGGTACAGGCTAGATTCCAGCAATGTCAATACAACTGACTTGGTTATTTCCCAGGACATGCAGGAGAGGCTGCATCCAGAACAGTGCACTGCTCAGCTCCAAAGGACAACATTCATGCGGAATACCATGTGCATCAAGCTCCTTTGGACTTGTCCAATGCAGAGACCATGAGTTAATCTTTTCTCAAAAAATAGTATCTAATTGCCTCCATTTCGGATCTAAATCCATATCCATGCCTTTAACACCTAATAAACAGTACAGATCTCCTGCCTTCCTTCCCTTAGACTTTATCTTCCCTCCTTAATGCTGAAAACACTATCCACCTGGCACAGATTGAGTATTCAAAAAGAGTAAGCTGAGTGAACTAATATAATTCAAATAAAAATAACAATGTCTGAGGCTTAAGGATATCAAACAACTGGGCTCAATTTAATGATTTATAAGTTACCATTTGCGTTTTAAGACTCTATTCACACAGAACTAAGTTAAACCTAACAGAAAGCCTTTACTAAAAATACTGTGATTATTTCCTTCATGTATATAGTTACTAGAAAAAGAGACAAACTACATCTTTTTTTTTTAATTAAAAAAAATTTTTTTTTTAATTTCTTTATTGATTAAGGTGTCACATATTTGTCCTCATCCCCCCATTCCCATCCCACACCCCTCCCCACGGATGCCCCCACCCCCCTGTTGTCCTTAACCATTGGTTAGGCTCGTATGCATGCACACAAGTCCTTTGGTTGATCTCTCCCCCCTACCCCCACCCTCCCCTATCCTCCCTCTGAGGCCCGACAGTCCGATCGATGCCTCCTTGTTTCTGGGTCTGTTCTTGTTCATCAGTCTATGTTGTTCATCATTTCCCCTAGATGAGTGAGATCATGTATTACTAGAAATATACTTATAAGAACCGAATGTGAGACGAGCAATAATAGTTATGCTGACAGGCAAATGAATCAGTCTGTAGTGAGTTTCTTTCTGGACCAACAGTTATTTTGAGACCCAATTTCAATGTCCACCAGTTCCTTATGTGTACATGTCGGCACTGACTTTTCAGTTCTGGATGGTGGACAAATGGTGGTAATGCAGGTCCGACTCCCTCTGGTTTGGTCTCGCCCGGACCCAGGGGCGCGGCCTCACCCGGACTCAGGGGCGTGTGGCCTCACCCGGACCCGGGACCCAGCATCACCCGGGCCCCGGGGTGCGTGGCCTCACCCGGACCCAGGGGCGCATGGCCTCACCCAGTCCCAGGGGCGCGCAGCCTCACCAGGTCCCAGGGGCGCGTGGCCTCACCCAGTCCCAGGGGCGCGCGGCCTCCCCCGGACCCAAGGGCTCTACATCTTATTATATAAATTTTTAAAAGCCCAAGGGGCCATTTTTGCCTGTTCCATTTGCAAGTTATCAGAAAAAAAAAACATGACTTCAAGGCTACATGGCTTTGGAACTTTAAAACCAAGATACCAAGACAGGTGGAAAAACAAATATTTACTTGCCTCTACTGAAAACTACAATTTGAGTGGGTTTCCCACAAATTTTTGACATAATTTTATGTGATCAATTAATTTGTCAATTATTGCCAAATATGAAATTTGCTTGTTTATTCAAGTCCTAAATTCTAATCAAATCTCGGTTCTCAAACATCTTAAAACAACTCAGTTCTCGACCTAGTTGTTCACAGAAAAAAATGTTGCTGATACCCCAGCATGACAAAAGTTTCTCAGGCAACAAACAAAGGAGAGAATGCTTTTGTTGCTGGCGGATATCCTCAATTAGTATAATTTTAAAAGATAAAGAGGCCATCAAGAGTGCTAATGTGCTAAGGGTGTGAAAGTGCTCACATAACAAGAATCACAGGCAATTGAATAGGTAGAAAAACTGTTGTTGATTATAAACAAAAAGCAGTTAGCTGGTGATAGCATTTCTAAGGCAGTGATATGTGACAAATTCATTTAAGGATAGTAGGGGGTGGTTTAATACATTTAAGAGAAGTGTTTATTTGTAAACAGTATATTATAAACAGTTTTTATATGTACTGTATATAAAAACATTAAAACGGACTAACTTGGGGGTTTGGAATGGATTAATTCAATTTACATTATTTCTAATGGGGAAAAATGATTCGGTTTTCGAACAAATCGCTTCTTGAACAGCCTTCCGGAATGAATGAAGTTTGAGAAAAGAGGTTCCACTGTACTTTAAATAAACTAACATTTACTTGGTTTTTGCTATGTGCCAAGCACAGCTTCCCCTTTAATCCTCTTAAGATAGATACTATGTTTTTACTCCTATTTTACTATATACCTTTAGTCAAGTAGTAGTGAGTGATTTAATAAGTGGCAGAGCCAGGATTCAAAGCTGGGCCGTCCAGCTCTGGATCCCAAACTCTTAACCACTACCTTATTATCCAATAACAATAAAACTCCATTATTATTACATGCTTTATGACAAATGCAGCCATAATCAATCTATGACATGATGTTGGTTCTGTCTTCCCCTACTACTACCAAGTAATTATACTATCAGGAAGTATAACTATAAAACACATGCCTTCCATAGGTAGTGGAGAAAGAACATGAGTGTTATCAGGTAAAGTAAGAAGCCAGAATCACACTACCAGACAAAGTAGTAATGAGTTTTGTCTTCTGACTTCATCACTAATTATGTCACTTTAAACAAGCCAATTAATTCTGCCTCAGTCTCCTAATCCATAAAATCAGGAAAGACACACCTACTCTACCACAAACCATCAAAATGAAATAACTATTAATTCCACTCCTAATATTTTCACCCAAAGGAAATAATCCAAACAAGTAAAAGACTGTAGGACGATATTTCAGGCAATTATTTACAACAACAAAAAGTTAACATCCAGCCCAGGCCGGTGTGGCTCAGTTGGTTGGAGCATTATCCCATACACCGAAAGGTGGCAGGTTTGATTCACCGTGAGGTACATGCCCAGGCTTTGGGTTCCAACCCCTCCCCCCACAAAATCCAACTGACCTTAATACATAAAAAGTTAAAGATAGGCAAGAATTCCGAATCAAAGAGACGCCTCTGAACATGAAAACAGAGAGAATAAGAACACGGGGGTTAAAAAAGAAATATAACTCTTAAAATTTCACCTTGGGAAGAAAGACTCCCAAATAACTCTTGCTAAACTCACAAAGCTCAACAAGAGACGCAAGGATGAATTTCTGATCCCAAAACATTTGGGGAATAACAGGAAGACTAGAGAGAAAAATCAGACTTGCAGAAATTGGCTAAGAATTCACCAGAACTAATCCACTGGTTCAGCAAATCCTGAGAATAAACAAACAGAAATCTATACCTAGACATATCAAAATATTACAAACAAAACCAAACAGCCCCTCTTCTCCCCACAAAAAGAAAAGAAAATCATTCAACACAACCAGAGGAAAAAAGATACATTACTCTTAAAGGCAGGAGATTGCTAATTCCCAAATACTGACCTCACCAGCAACAATGGGAGTCAGAAAGACAGCATGGAATGATATTATCAATATGTCTTAAGAAAACACCTGCTAATCTAGAAATCTTTGCCCAGCAAAAACATCTTTCAAGAAGAAACACTAAGGCCTGGCCTGTGTGTCTCAGCTGGTTGGGCATCATCGCCTACACCAAAGGTTGCCACTTTCATTCCCTGATCAGGGCACAGCCCCAGTCAATTGATGTTTCACTCTCACATTGATGTTTCTTTCTTTCTCTCTCTCTCTCTCTCTCTCTCTCTCTCTCTCTCTCTCTCTCTCTCTCTCTCCTTCCTCCCTCCCTTTCTAAAAATCAATTTTAAATATATATATTAAAAAGGAGAACTAAATACAATTTCAGTCAAACCAAAACTGGAAGAGCAGATCCTCTTCCAGTTCTAAAATTCTAAAATACTCCAGACAAAAGGAAATAATCTCAGGTCTGAGACATGAAAAAAAAAGTGGGGGTAAATGTATAAAATGAACAGTGACTGTTTAAAACAACAATGTCTAATTAAGTTTAAAGAAAAACAAAAATGAAAATTTACAACAATACTCCATTTTGAAAAGGGGTAATGAGATTCAAGTGTTCTTAAAGTTTACATATTATTAGAGAGAAATAAAGTGTTTTAAACTCTATGTATTGTCAGGGAAGAAGGTAATGGGAATTTTAAATACTGAAAAGTTAGGGAGGCCTCTTGTAATTTTGGGGGTAACCTCTAAATAATAAAAAACAAATATATAACTTCCAAACTTGTATGGGGGGTGGGGGGATATAAAAGGAACAATGAAAAAACTTTATGTCCAAGAGAAGACTGGGAAGCACTGGGTGCTGTGGCTCCATTGGCTGGGCATCGTCCCATGCACCAAAAGTTGCTGGTTCAATCCCTGGTCAGGACACATGCCCGGTTTCGGGCTTGATCCCCAGAGGGAGATATGCTGGAGGCCGTGGATAGATGTTCCACTCTCACACCGATGTTTCTCTTTTTCTCCTCCTCTCCCTTCCTCTCTCTCTAAAAATCAGTAAAAAATAAAAAAAAGAAGGCAGGGAAGAGGAATAAAGAAAAATAAACAAGACAAGTAGACAAATAGCACATAGTAGCAACTACTGTTGCTAAAGGGGACGAAATAATAGTTCATTTAACCAGAAAGATACTTTTTAAAGTGTTATGCCTCTAATAACATAGCCTCAAAATACTGAAAGCAAAAATTGTCAGAACTATAAGAAAAAATAAATTATAATCATAGTGGAAATAAACCTCTTAGTAATTAACAAAATAAGCAAAAAAAAAAAAAAAATCACTAAGGGTTTAAAATTTTCAGCATCACGCCCCAGGTGGTTTGGCTCAGTGGATAGAGCGTTGGCCTGAGGACTGAAGGGTCCCAGTTTTGATTCCAGTCAAGGGCACGTGCCCAAGTTGCAGGCTCGATTCCCAGTAGGGGGCATGCAGGAGGCAGCCAATCAATGATTCTCTCTCATCATTGATTTCTCTCTCTCTCTCTCTCTCTCTCTCTCTCTCTCTCTCTCCCCCTTTCCCTTCCTCTCTGAAATCAATACAAACATATTAAAGAAATAAATAAAATAAAATTTTCAGCATCAAGAATAACAAACTTGCCCTAATGAATACATATAAATTCCTACACTCCCATTGTGGAATATACATTTTTTCCAAGCATAGGATATATTTATAAATATTTACCATGTACTGGGCCATAAAGGACTTATTACTCTCAACCAATTTGAAAGGACTGGAATCATTTGGAACATATTAACTGTCCATATGTAATTAAGTTAGTAGTTAATTACAAAAAACATGACTAGAATATGTCTATGTTAGGAAATGAACAAGTATATTGTTAAATAATCTTTAGATCCAAGAATAAATCATAATAAACATTAGAAAATATTTTTAACTGAATGATAAAATGTCACATCAAAGATCATGAGGAAGGAACATATACTCTAGCCTTTTTCAAAGAGCAGCAAGAAAGTCTATGTGGCTAAAACAGAGCAAGCAAATGAGAGAACAGGAAGAAATGAAGTCAGATAAATAATCCAGGGAGAGGAAGACATATGCCTTATTTATGCCCTTTTACTACGAGTAAGACAGACATCTTTGAAGGATTGATGTTTTAAAAGGACCATTCCGAGTACCATCCTGAAAACAGCCTTATAGAGTTGAGATGGAAGCACAGAGACCTACTTAGAAGGTTACTGCAATAATTCAGGTGAGATATAACAGTTACATGAACCAATCTACGATTGGCAGTGGGGGCAAGAAATAGAAAGAACCAATGAAGTGTACTAATGGAGTGGATACAGGTGCTACAGAAAAGAGAGAACTCAAAGATCACTCTTAGGGTCTATGCCTTAAATATGAGAAAGATGGAGTTGCCATTTATTAAAAATGAAGTGGTACCCCATTATCTGCGGTTTCCCTTCCACAGTTTCAGTTGCCCTCTGTTAACCGAGGTCTGAAATATTAAATGGAAAATTCCAGAAATAAATAATTCATAAGTTTTAAAATGCATACTATTCTGAGTAATATGATGAAATCTCAAGCAGTCCCCACCCAGTCCCAATTCACCCAGGACATGAATCATCCCTTTGTCCATCATATCCACGCTGTATATGCTACCTGTCCAATAGTCACTTAGTAGCCCTCTTGGTTACCAGATCAAGGGTCAAGATATTGCAGTGCTTTTGTTCAAGTAACCCTTACTTTATTTAGTAATGGCCCCAAAACATAAGAGTAGTGATGCTTATAATTCAACTATGCCAAAGAGAAGCCAGAAAGTGCTTGTTACATATCAACAGAAGGTAGTAACCTAACACTGTCACAATGTCTAAGTCATTCATCAAGCTTTGTCTCTATATGTGTTCATTTTATCATCACATATCATCACAAGAAGGGTGGGTGCAGTACAATAAGATATTTTGAGAGACCCCATTCACGTAACTTTTATTACAGTATCTATATATATAAAAGCCTAAGCAACCAAACAACCGGATGCTATGATGTGCACTGACCACCGGGGGCAGACACTCAACACAGGAGCTGCCCCCCACCTGCCAACTTCCTGCGGTCCCTCCCCGGGCCAGCAGCCCACCCTCCCCCCGATAGGCCCCAATGGGGGGGGATGACTGGCCAACCTCCGGTAGTCTCTCCCCTGGCCAGCTGACCCCATTCATGTACGAATTCGTGCACCAGGCCTCTAGTATTGTCATAATTGTTCTATTTTACTAGTTATTGTTTTTGTGGAGTTTTTAAAATATTTTTATTGATTTTTAGAGAGGAAAGGAGAGGGAGAAACATCGACGTGAGAGCATAACATCAATTGGCTGCCTCCTGCACACTCCATACTGGGGATCGAGCCACAAGAAAGGATATCCAACAAACAGCCACACCGGCTAGGACTTTACTAGCTATTGTTGATAATCTCTTACTGTGCCTAATTTATAAGTTAACTTTATCATAGGTATATATAGGAAAAAGCATTATATATCCATATATATATATATATATATACACACACACACACACACATATATATATATATATATATGTACTATCCATTATCTGTGGTTTCAGGCATCCACAAGGTGTCTTGGAACATATCCTTCATAGATAAGAGAAGACTATACTGTAAAGGTTTTGGGAAGAAACATCTGGAATTTATTATTGGACAAGTTAAGGATGAAACTCCAATTTCACAACCAAGTGAAAATGCCAAGAAAGCCACTGTATATATACCAGGTATATGATTCTAGAATTCTGAGAAGAAATATATTTATAGAGATATAAATTTGGGGGTAATGAGGGTCCAGATAAAAGATAATCAAGAAAGTGAGTATAGCGTGGCTGGTGTGGCTCGGTAGTTGAGTGTCAACCTATGAACCAGCTGGTCACAGTTCGATTCCCCAGCAGGGCACATGTCCAGGCTGCAGCTCGACTGACCCCCAGTGTGGGGCATGGAGGCAGCCATTGATGATTCTCTCTCATCAATGATGTTTCTATCCCTCTGTCTCTCTCTGTTCCTCTCTCTGAAATCAGTAAGAAAAAATGTATTTTTTTTTAATTACCATGGGAAGCAAAAAAAATATTAAGAATAAAAAATACACCCAGTCAGCATGATTCAGTGGTTGACAGTCAACCTGTGAACCAGGAGGTCAAGGATCAATTTCCGGGTTTCAGGCTTGATCCCAGGTGGGAGGCAGCTGATCAATAATTCTCTCTCATCATTGATGTTTCTATCTCTCTCTCCCTCTTCCTTCCTCTCTGAAATCAATAAAGATATATATTTTTAAAAAGAATAAAAAAGACAAAACCTTTACAGATGCTATTACCACTATAAAAAAATTAAATGTGCATAATAAAAAACTACGCAAATTTTAAATGTTATGTATAATAGACTCTGGTAGGGGTTTTTATTCCCCCTTTTTATACATTTTTTAAATAATGTAATTGTTTTTTGCAATTTGGGTTTAAAAGATATCAGTATAACTTGCCAAACAGGGTTTTTAATTTCTCTCATTGCTCCTCTAGTTATCTGAGGATATATTGTTTTAATAATACTAAAAAACTTTAGGTCACTTAATAGAGACTTATTGTCTTATCTCTGTCTCCATAGGTGTCACACAGTAGTGGATGCTCAGATGTTTGCTGAGTTAACTTTAGTTTAACTAATTCATGTCAAATCACTTACTGACATATTTACTAAATTTGGAAACTACTAAACAGTAATTATTTCTACACCGTAAAAGTTATGGAAGACTTTTTCTCTTTTCTTACAGTAAACACTTTCCAAAAAAATATTTCTTCATATTTAAGCATTTTATAAATATTCTGAGTGTCTTAAAACTGAACACAGGCATGGAACAAACAAGTTCTCTGGGATCTCACAGTCTCTTTGGAAGAGAGAAATTACCACAGAAAAATACTATAGCTGATAAGGTGAGGGATGGGGTGTAGGGGTCTGGGGGAAGGAACTAGCTTTATTAGTAGTAACAAATTTCTCAAAACAAACTTCAAGAGATAAAGACAGTCAAGGTGAGATTGGCTGGGTACTTCTTGTGAAATAAGGATCAGACCTAGATCCTTCTTGTTTTCTATCTCATATTTCACTATTCCCCTTTTAGATCATACTCTTTATTCTTCCTTCTCCTCTTCCTGGAATTCCTCACTTTCTCCTAGGTCCCTTCAGGCAGCCTTCCTTCCATCACCTCTTCTCCCCCCAACCCCCCACCCAAATATATTTTTATTGATTTCAGGGAGGAAGGGAGAGGGAGAGATAGAAACATCAATGATGAGAATCATTGATTGGCTACCTCCCATAGGCCCCCTAGGGCAGTGGTCGGCAAACTCATTAGTCAACAGAGCCAAATATCAACAGTACAACGATTGAAATTTCTTTTGAGAGCCAAATTTTTTAAACTTAAACTTCTTCTAACGCCACTTCTTCAAAACAGACTCGCCCAGGCCGTGGTATTTTGTGGAAGAGCCACACTCAAGGGGCCAAAGAGCCGCATGTGGCTCTCGAGCCGCAGTTTGCCGACCACGGCCCTAGGGGATCGAGCCCACAATCTGGGCATGTGCCCTTAACCAGAATCAAACCTGGGACTCTTCAGTCCGCAGGCTGACGCTCCATCCACTGAGCAAAACAGGCTAGGGCCCATCACCTCTTATCCCTGGGCTGAGCCCAGTGCCTCTCCACTATATCCTATGTCTCTTAGCTCATCATTATATTGTTTCCAGTTTATGTTTATCTATTCCACCAATCTCTAAAGTTAATGAGGACAAGGTGTCATTTACATTTATATCCCCATATCTGGGACAAAAATACATGTTCAACAAAATAAAAGCATTTTAACTGAACCAAAATAGGCTGCAATGGGTCATTTCCTAAGCAGCAAAATTAGGTGCCTTATTCTATCAACTTCAGCACCTGTCAAAAATTGAGTCCTTTGGCCCTAGCTGGTTTGGCTCAGTGATAGAGCATCGGCCTGCAGACTGACGAGTCGCAGGTTCGATTACTTACGGTCAAGGGCACATGCCTGGGGTGCGGGCTCGATCTCCCATGGGGGTGTAAAGGAGGCAGCCGATCAATGATTCTCTCTCATAATTGATGTTTCTATCCCTCTCCCTTCCTCTCTGAAACCAATAAATAAAAAATAAATTTTTAAAAATTGAGTCCTTTGAACACATTATACTACTCACTTTCAAGATAAGTCAGACAGGTATGGCTCAGTTGGTTGGAACGTCATTCCATATACCAAATGGTGGCGGGTTCGATTCCTCATAAGGGCACATACCCAGGTTGCAGGTTCCATACCCAGTTGGAGTGTGTGCGGGAGGCAGCTGGTAGATATTTCTCACATCAATGTTTCTCTCTCTCACTTCCTTTCTCTTTCTCTCTCAAATCAATCTATACTAATAAGAGTAATATGCTAATTAGAACGAGAGACCTTCCCGGATGTCCTTCCGGACAAAGCCAGGGGCTTGGCCAACCTGCAAACTGCCCCCAGGCCCTTGCCCAGGCCTCCCCACCCCCCGGCCCAGGTTACGCCCTCCCCAGCAGGAACCCCCACCCCAATGGGGGCATGGATGGTCTGCAAAAGGCTCTCAGCCCCTCACCTGGGCTGGCCACGCCCCCCAGCGGGGACCCTCACCCTGATGGGGGCGTGGCCAGCCTGCAAATGGCCATCAGCCCCTTGCCCAGGCCGCCTGCTCCCTAGCAGGGACCCTCACCCCGATGGGGACGTGGCAAGCCTGCAAATTGCCCTTAGCCCCTCGCCCAAGCCAGCCACGCCTCCCAGCGGGGACCTCCCACCCCAATGCGGGTGTGGCAAGCCTGAAAACAGCCCTCAGCTCCTGACTCAGGCTGACACCACCCACAGTAGAGACCCTCCTCCCCAATGAGGGCATGGCCAGCCTGCAAACCCCCGCCGGCCCCTCACCCAGGCCACCCTGCCCCCCAGCGGGGACCCCCCCACCCCGATCGGGGTGTGGCCAGCCTGCAAACCGCCCCAGGCCCTTTGCCCAGGCTGGCCACGCCCCCAAGGGGACCCTGACCCTGATCCGGGACCCCCTTCAGGGCAGACCAGCCGGCCCCCACCTGTGCACCAGGCCTCTATCTATACTAAATTAAGAATAATATGCTAATTAGACCGGATGTCCTTCGGGACAAAGCCATGGTGGCAGGGCCAAGGCAGAGGCAGTTAGGGCAATCAGACCAATCAGGCCGGCAAGGGAGAGCAGTTAGGGCAGTGATGGCGAACCTATGACACGCGTGTCAGCACTGACACGCATAGCCATTTCTGATGACACGCGGCCACTGAGGCAGCCGCATGCCGAGGATAAAACATTTGCGAAATAATGTTTTTTCCTCAAAGTGACACACTACCCGAGTTATGCTCAGTTTTTTTGGCGAAGTTTGACACACCAAGCTCAAAAGGTTGCCCATCACTGAGTTAGGGCAATCAGACTGGCAGGGGAGAGCAGATAGGGGGATCAGTCCGGCAGGGGAGAGAAGTTAGGGCAATCAGGCCGGCAGGCAGGCGAGCGGTTAGGAGCCAGTGGTCCTGGATTGCGAGAGGGATGTCCGACTGCCAGTTTAGGCCCGATCCCGCAGGAATTGATTCTCCTCTAAACTGGCAGTCGGACATCCCCCAAGGGGTCCCGGATTAGAGAGGGTGCAGACCGGGCTGAGGGACACGCCCCCCTCCCGTGCACGAATTTCATGCACCGGGCCTCTAGTAAAAAAAAATTTAAAAAGAAAGATAAATGAGAAAGAGAAAGATAAATACTTATATGTGAGATCTTAAAAAAAAAAGCTAAATCTGTAAAAAGCAGAGTTAACAGGGGATGAGACAAGGTGAGGATAATAGTGAAGTAAGCACTGTAGCTGTTAACTTATATAAGCACTGTAAATATTAGCTTATATTATTTTAAAACTTTGAAATTAGAAGCCTTGTTCTTCCTCCTCTATTCAGGCCTGATTCTACCCTAAGTAGCAACACACAAGGGTTCTATTTATTTTTACCTTAATTATTAGTATGAAACCATTTTGAAAGAGAGTATAGCATAATGGTTAAAAGCATGGGTTCTCAGGAATCATACTTCATTAAGTTGTTATAAAGTGCCTGTGACATACATAGTAACAACTGAAAAGACACTTGCTATATTACTCACTGTATTTCTTTGCATAGATACATTATTGCAATTCCTTTAACCTTTACTAATACTATGTTTACAGAAAAAATTTTCAAATTCCAAATATGAACTAAAAATATTTAAATATAAATACAACTTAGCATTAAAAACTTTTAATGTCAATCAAATGAAGTACATATCATTCACAAACAGTGTTTAAAGCCCTCTATAAACTGGCCCCAATCTGCCCACACCAGTTTATTTTTTATCTATACTTAAAATCTAACCAGAGTGTAATCTGCATTAATATTTCCTCATACTGCCTCAGTATGCCCTACTTCGTTATACTGTTTAAATATGTCCTGCCTGGCCGGTGTGACTCAGTAGTTGAGCGTCGACCTATGAATCATAAGAAGGTCACATTTCGATTCCCGATCAGGCACATGCCCGGGTTGTGGGCTCGATCCCCAGTGAGGGCGGGCAAGAGGCAGCTGATCAATGATTCTCTCATATCATTGATGTTTCTATCTCTCTCTGCCTCTTTCCTCCTCTCTGAAATCAATAAAAAAAATTTTTTTAAATAAATAAATAAATAAATATGTCCCATGCTTGCCTGACCAGTGTGCCTCGGTGCTTGAGGTCAACCTATGAACCAGGAGATCACAGTTTGATTCCTGGTCAGCGCATATGCCCTGGTTTCAGGCTCGATCCCCAGTAAGGGGTGTGCAGGAGGTAGCCGATCAATGTTTGTCTCTTGTAATTGATGTTTCTACTTATCTCTCCCTTCCTCTCTGAAATCAACAAAAAAATATATATTTTTTAAAAGTTAAAAATAACTCTGTCCCATGCTTCCTTAAAGAACAAACCCTTCCCTACTCAACTTACTCCCACAGCATCTTGCCTCTTCGGCAGTGCTGATTTACAGTAATCACATTAGAGATGCAGCTATTGCCCCTGTTACTAAGGACTATCTTGGATCATTTTTACTAGGGAAACTACAATACATGGTAAACATATGTAGACACAACAACATTATCAAACCCAAAATGCTAACAGATCATTTCCTTTTCTTTTGGGCCAGCTTAAATCTAATAGCAAGATTTACATTATATTATAACTAAAAATGAATGTCTATTCTGAGGGATAACAAAGACTATGAAAGGCAGAGGGACAAATGACTTGTCCAAGACTAGAATAGGGTAAGAAGATAAATAGCCACACTATTCTGTACATTTGTAAACCACTAAATCTTTAAAGTCTTAATTTCCTTTGCTTATAATTAAATGAGAAATTATACACAATGAAAATAGAATCAGCCTGACCTTGCCAAGATCTAGGGCCCTTTAACAAAAAACAGGGATTAGAGGCCATCATCTTCTGACTCCTACTGCAATGCACCAACCACAGAACACAGAAGTGAAATGGAATACTTAAAAGTCTCCTTCCACTAATCCTTCCTACCTAGTAGACTGGTCTGAGCTCAGTCTGTTAACTTTTGCTGAGAAGAGAATGGGACCTGGGGCCCAGGTAAAGAAATCTAGCAAGTAGTTAGATAGGTGATCTCTGGCAGCATTACAATTTTAGCCTGCGGCTATCTAAGGCAAAATACTAAAGATTATTGTTTAAAAGTTAACTGTTTCTGAATAAGTCAAGACCCTTGCTTATTCGACAGATCTCAGAAACAACAGATCAAAGAGAAAGCCCAGACAATAGATCAAAGGGAATCACTTAAGTCTTGGAAAAGTACAGAGTAAAAGGAGGAAATTGTCAAAATGAAAGCGGGAAAGCAAAGGTAGGCTGGTCATGGAAACTGGTATATGTAGGACCATATGGTTAAGACTGGGGCTATGAGACTATCAGCAGAAGCCCAGCGTAGAGCACAGAAGCTGCTGAGAGAGAGCAGCCTGCTAAAGAGGTAGAACAGAAACCTGCAGGCCAAGGAATTCCTGCTAGCCCAGGCGTTTGGCTTAAGTCTTATAAATCCTCAGACTCACAATAAAAGAGTTTTAATGACAGTGCAGAAGACAGGCCTGGAGATTTAAAGGAGGAAGAAAAGCTATATTCTCTGACCTAAGTCAACAAAAGAAACTGCTATAGCAACTGATGTATGTTATAGAAACTGAATGATTCTATCATTAGTTCAGGGCCTTCCATGGTCTCTAGACCATAGGCATTTTCCCTACAATAGAAATCCAGTGACAAACCATTCTGACATAAACCAATTTTATTCTGTGTAGTCTTCCGCCCATAATTTTTTCTTTCAATATTTGAGAACCTACTAGGCACCCAGCAAGTCTAATTTTATCATTACATCATCACGTAACTTGGTTATGACCTGGAATTTATTTTTCCTTTGACTTCTGCTTTAGTCTGTGCCTTTTAGGGATTTGCTTCTGAGTGCTGGAGGAAGCAAATCAATGGCTCTCAACACTGGCTGCACATCAGAATCACCTGAGAAGTTTTATAAACTAACACAGCCCCACCCCACAGGCCTGGAGGTTCTTCTGACACAGTACATCTAGAGTGAGGCTCTTGGCACCTAATTTTTTAAAATATATATATTTTTATTTATTTCAGAAAGGAAGGGAGAGAGAGAAAGATAGAAACATCAATAATGAGAATCACTGATCCACTACATCCTGCTTGCCCCCCACTGGGGATGGAGCCGCAACCCAGGCATGTGCCCAGACCAGGTATAGAACCGTGATCTCCTGGTTCATAGGTGGACACTCAACACCACTGAACCACATAGGCCAGGCGGCACCTAATTTTTAAAAAATCCCATGGATAATTCTGATAAATAGTTATGGTTAGAAACAAATGTATCATATAGCTAGCTAGCATCTATATATATAAAAGCCCAGCAACAGGAACGGTGGAATGACCAGAATGACCAAAATGACCAGTGGCGATGATGTGCACTGCGGCAACCAACCAGCCCCATCTGGGCCCCAATCAGCCCCCCGCCCCTGGGCAGCCCAGCCCCCGATCGGCCCCCAACACCCCAATCGAGGGCTGGGCCAGCCAGCCAACGGCCTGCAGCCCCTCCCCCATCCGACCCTGCCCCTGATCGGCCCCCAACACCTCGATCAGGGACAAGGCCAGCCAGCCAACAACCCGCGGTCCCTCCCCGACTGATCCAACCCCCGATCAGCCCCCAACACCCTGATCGGGGGCGGGGCTGGCCGACAAACTGCCTGCAGCCTCTCCCTCACCCCCCACCGGCCCGGCCTGATGGGCCCCCATTGGGGTGGGCCAGCCGGACCCCACACATGCATGAATTCGTGCACTGGGCCTCAAGTCTATACTAATAAAAGAGTAATATGCCCTAGCTGGTTTGGCTCAGTGGATAGAGCGTTGGCCTGCGGACTGAAGGGTCCCAGGTTCGATTCTGGTCAAGGGCACATGCCCGGGTTGCCGGTTTGTTCCCCAATGGGGGGCATGCAGGAGGCAACCAATCAATGATTCTCTCTCATCATTGATGATTCTATCTCTCTGTCCCTCTCCCTTCCTCTCTGAAATCAATAAAAATATATTTTTTAAAAATAAAAATAAAATAAAAGGGTAATATGCTAATTAGACCGGGAGACCTTCTGGGCGTCTTTCTGGACAAAGCCATGGTGGTAGGGCTGAGGCAGAGGCAGTTTGGGGCAATCAGGCCAGAAGGGGAGGGTAGTTGGGGGTGACCAGGCTGGCAGAGGGGGGGGGACAATTGGGGCAAGAAGGCCGGTGGGGTGGGGTGGGGCAGTTGGGGGCAAGCAGGCTGGCAGGCAAAGTGGTTAGGGACGATCAGGCAGACAGGCAGGTGAGCGGTTAGGAGCCAGCAGTCCAGGATTGCGAGGGGTATGGGGCCTAAACCGGCAGTCAGACATCTCCTAAGAGGTCCTAGATTGGAAAGGGTGCATGCCGGGCTGAGGGACACACCCCCCCCGTGCACAAATTCATGCACCAGGCCTCTAGTATTCATATATTTTGTTTCTCTTTTAAACCTCATAGTGAAAATGAGGCAGACAGATATAGAATCTGAGGCTCAGAAATAGGAAGTGAGCTAGCCAAATACCAAACGGAGCCATGTCTGTGCTCCATTTAATTGCCTATGTTCCTTCCACTAGGTCACAATAGAGAAAGACAAAAATATCAGTATGTTTTAGTCTTTAATATCGATAATTGTACTTAACTTAATTAGTGACCTAACTCTCTCATTCAATAAGGGACTTCTGCTTACAAAACTTTCACTTGACAAATGTTCCTCACAAGTATGATTCTTATACTATGTTTCTTACACTATGATTCAACTAACAGAAGATGCCCCTGTTCTCTTAAAAACAGACACATCATACACACCTGTGCTTCTGATTATTCATCTTTAATCAGCACAAAAACCAATCAACAGCCCTGACTGGTTTGGCTCAGTGGATAGAGCATTGGCCTGCAGACTGAAGGGTCCCAGGTTTGATTCCGGTCAAGGGCATGTACCTTGGTTGTGGACACATCCCTAGTAGGGGGTGTGCAGGAGGCAGCTGATCAATGTTTCTCTCTCATTGATGTTTCTGACTCTCTATCCCTCTCCCTTCCTCTCTGTAAAAAATCAATAAAATAGCCGAAACTGGTTTGGCTCAGTGGATGGAGCGTCGGCCTGCGGACTCAAGGGTCCCGGGTTCGATTCCGGTCAGGGGCATGTGCCTTGGTTGCGGGCACGTCCCCAGTAGGAGGTGTGCAGGAGGCAGCTGATCGATGTTTCTCTCTCATTGATGTTTCTAACTCTCTGTCCCTCTTTCTTCCTCTCTGTAAAAAATCAATAAACTATATTTTTAAAAAAAAATTATATATTTTTTAAAATGACAATTTTTTAAAAAAATCAATATTGTTAAAAATCAAGTCACCAATGGGTAATACTGAACGTGAGCCTAGAGTTAGCTTATGTTAAGAACAAAGATGCTGCTCCCGTGTGCTTAGTTGGTTGGGTGTTGTCCTGTGCACCAAAAGGTCACAAGTTTGATTCCTGGTAAGGGTCATGCCTGGGTTTTGGGCTCAATCCCCAGTAGGGACATGCAAGAGGCAGCTGATCAATATTTTGCTCTCATTGGATGTTTCTCTCTCACTGAGTGTTTCTTTCCCTCTCCCTCCCTTCTCTTAAAAAAATAAAAATAAAAATATTTTCAAAAATAGAACGAAGATGCCTTTAGAAAACATAATAAAACAATATGTATACAGTTTTTGCAATTAAAAAAGAGAGTCCAGCCGGTGTGGATCAGTGGTTGAGCATCGACTTATGAACCAGGAGGTCAAGGTTTGATTCCCAATCAGGGCACATGTCTGGGTTGCAGGCTCAATCCCTAGTATGGGGTGTGCAGGAGGCAGCCGATCAATGATTCTCTCATCATTGATGTTTCTATCTCTCTCTCCCTCTCCCTTCCTCTCTGAAATCAATAAAAATATATTTTTTTAAAAAGGAACAATTTTTAGTCATATTAACCTAAATTTTACATGTACCTTTAAAAAACAGAATGATGTTCTCTTACACACCTAAGTGATTTCCTCAAGAAAACTGAAAGCCTAGAACATCTGACCTTCTATTCTAGTGCCTTTTCCCTAAAGCCATGTTGTCTTTCCAGTCTTAATATCCCTTTCATACCATGGAAAGATCTTAGCACAGGTTGTGATGCTCTACAAAACTAGGAATGGAAATGACCAGAATGACCAAAATGTACCTTTAAAAAACAGAATGATGTTCTCTTACACACCTAAGTGATTTCCTCAAGAAAACTGAAAGCCTAGAACATCTGACCTTCTATTCTAGTGCCTTTTCCCTAAAGCCATGTTGTCTTTCCAGTCTTAATATCCCTTTCATACCATGGAAAGATCTTAGCACAGGTTGTGATGCTCTACAAAACTACTGTAAATTCAGACTCCTTAACTGCTCTAAACCTCAAGTAAAAAGGAGACAATGAAATTAGAAATAAATGTCTACAGCCCTAACTTGTTTGGCTCAGTGGATGGAGCATCAGCCTGCGGACTAAAGGGTCCCAGGTTCGATTCCGGTCAAGGGCATGTACCTTGGTTGCAAGCACATCCCCAGTAGGGGGTGTGCAGGAGGCAGCTGATCGATGTTTCTAACTCTCTATCCCTCTCCCTTCCTCTCCATAAAAATCAGTAAAATATATTTTTTTAAAAAGAAAGAAATGTCTACAAAGGATTTGGCACAATTCCAGTACAAAAATAAGCACTCATTAAATGACTAGCAGCCTGGCCAGTGTGGCTCAGTGGTTGAGCATCCACCTATGAACCAGGAGGTCAAGGTTCAATTCCCAGTCAAGGCACATGCCCGGGTTGCGGGCTCAATCCCCAGTAGTGGGCTTGCAGGATGTAGCCAATCAATGATTCTCTCTCATCATTGATGTTTCTATCTCTCTCTCCCTCTCCCTTCTGCTTTGAAAGCAATAAAAATAATTTTTGCCTTAGCTGTTTTTTGTTTTTTTTGTGAAGTAAGCAAGACACAGAGATAAATGTTGTATGAGTCCACTTATACATACACTAGAGGCCTGGTGCACGAAATTCGTGAACTGGGGGAGGGGGATTTCCCCTCAGCCTGGCCTGAGCCCTCTCGCAGCCTGGGAGCCCTTAGGGGATGTCCCAGCTTCTGGCGCACTGAGCTTTGAGTTTCTGCCCCCTGGTGGTCAATGCGCATCATAGCGACCAGTCATTTGCATATTAACCTTTTATTATATAGGATTATTATACAGGATTTGACTTGAAGAGGCAAACTTATAGAGATCTCTATAATTGAATAGACGTTACTAGGGGCTAGGAAGGAGCAACAGGAAGTTATTATTTAATGGGTAGTATTAAATAGTGGTAATGGTTAAACACTGTAGATATAATTAATGCCACTGAATTGTAACTTACATATGGATAAATGTTATATGTACCAAATTAACATAATGAAAAATAAAAATCATTTGATCATGCTCTCACAGTTGCCAAAGCCCTGGGACCAGAGCAAGAAGCCAGGACTATGTTCCAAGGCAAGCTGACAACCCTGAGCTACCACAAGCCTACCAGCTTCAACTAAAATGGTGAAAAAGCATATAAAAACTCTATTGTCTGGCTTGAAGATGAGAAAATCAAATACTACAAGATTGAAGATAGAGGTAATTTAAGAAACATCCACAGCAGTGACTGGCCCATGTTCTTTGAAAAACATCTCAGAGATATTAACTGTCCTTTCAATATTCAAGATAGACAAGAAACAATTGACTGGTTTCTTGGTTTAACTGTTAGACTTAAATATGGAGACAATGTTGGAAAGCATAAGGACTCAAAACCTGATAATACAAAAAATTCTGACAATGTTGCTAAAAATGCAGAACCACTGGTCAATTTGGGTGTAAATAATCCTGATTTTAAGGCTGGTGTAATGGTTTTCGCTAACCTTCTTCAGAGTCAGCTTCATGATGATTACCTGGCAATGCTTAAGGCAACTGCCATTTGGTCCAGGAGAGTATGACACAGGATGCACTTAGTACCAGTAAATAAAGCAAATCAAACAAAAGAGGGATTGCCTATTGCTTTAGACAAGCATGTTCTTGGTTTTGACATAGAAGATGCAGGGTTTTTTTTAAACTTTATTTTTATTGTTGACACTATTACAGATGTCCCCATCCCCCCCACCTCATGAGATGCAGTTCTTAATTCTTTTCTTTTTTTTTTTTTTAATCCTCACTTGAGGATATGTTTTCATTGATGGATTGAGAAAGAGAGAGAGAGAGAGAGAGCGCGCGCGAAAGAAAGAAACATCAATTGGTTGCCTCATGTACATACATGAACCGGGGATCATTCCCACAACCTGGGTATTGAACCCACCACCTTTTGGTGTACAGGACAACATTCCAACCAACTGAACCACCCAGCCAGGGTGGAAATGCAGTCCTTTTTTTTTTTTTCTAATTGATTTCAGAAAACAGAAGGGAAAGATAGAAGCATCAATGAGAGAGAATCATCGATCAGCTAGCTGCCTTTTGCATGTCCCCTACTGGGGATCCAACCTGCAACCAGGCATGTGCACTGACCGGGAATCAAACCAAAATCAAATCGTGATCTCCTGGTTCATGAACTGACACTCAACCACTGAGCCATGCCAGCTGGGCATGCAGTTTTTAATGAAGCTGCTCAAATTCTGTAATTGCTGCCTATGGAAGAGGTCAAAAAGCTACTGACAAAAATTAATGAAGCCATAGTAACTGTTCAGGCAATTATTGCTGATCCAAAGACAGACCACATACTGGGGAAAGTTGGAAGATGAACATTTTAGGATTTTAGCCTCTCACCTACTTAGTACAATTGGGAATCATATACACTCTGGCATGTGATTCGAAATCAAAATGTCACATTTTCAAGGGTAGAATCCAAGAAAATCAACTATGTTCTAGAGATTTACCATCATGACTTGTTCTTTAATAAAGTTCAGGAAAGTGGCGGGGGGCGGGGGGAAGCGGAAGGTGGCGGGGAGGAGAATCATCATTTCAAAAGATGCAGAAAAAGCATTAGACAAAATCCAATACTCCCATGATAAAAACACTCAACAAATTAAATAGTGAAGGAACTTACCATAACACAATAAAGATACATAAAAGCTCAGCTAACTTGATAAAATAAACAACAGTGGAAAAACTGAAAACTTTTCCTCTAAATTCCAGAAAAAGACAAGGATTCCTACTTTCACCACTTCTATTCAATATAGCACTGGAACTTTAATTAGACAAGACAAAGAATTTAAAAGCATCCAAATTGGAGAGAAATAAAGAAAATGACCTGTTTACAGTTAACATGATACCTATGTAGAAAACCCTAAAAAAGAAGCAGTCCTAGCTGGTTTGACTCAGAGGGAAGCATAGAAGAGACTTTATTTATTCTAGTATTGCAGAAATGACTACACTGTGCTATACTATCAGAGAATAGAGTAGAAAGAAGCTTGTAACTCTGTAGCCTTTTACATTACCTTTATTATACAGCATGGAAAAAAAAGAACTTTTCTTAAAATATATTTTTATTGATTTCAGAGAAAAAGGGGAGGGGGAGAGAGAGATAGAAACATCAATGATGAAAAAGGATCATTGATTGGCTGCCTCCTACACTGGGATGGAGCCCGCAACACAGGCCATGTGACATGACCAGGAATCGAACCATGACCTCCTGGTTCACTGGTTGACGCTCAACCACTGAGCAACACGGGCTGGGCAAAACAGAACTTTTTATTTGTATTTTTTTACATATTTTTATTGATTTCAGAGAGGAAGGGAGAGGGAGAGATAGAAACATCAATGATGAGAGAGAATTATTGATGGGTTGCCTTCTGCGCGCCCCACACTGGGATTGAGTCCAAAACCCAAGCATATGCCCTTAACCGGAATCGAACCCGGGACCCTTAAGTCTGCAGGTCAACGCTGTATCCACTGAGCCAAACCAGCTAGGGCAAAAACAGAACTTTTTTTTTTTTTTAATATTTTTATTGATTTCAGAAAGGAAGGGAGAGGGAGAAAGATAGAAACATCAATGATGAGTGAGAAACATCGATCAGCTGCCTCCTGCACGCCCCACACTGGGGATCAAGCCCACAACCTGGGCATGTGCCCTGACCGGGAATCGAATCCATGACCTCCTGGTTCATAGGTCGATGCTCAACCACTGAGCCACACCAGCCGGGCAAAAAACAGAACTTTTTTTTAATGACAAATCAAAAGTCGTTGCCTTCCTAGTAACATTGTTCAATAAATTCATTTTCAGACTAAAAAAAACAACAACAAAATATATGCTATATAATATACTTAAATTTTTCTTAAGAAAATAAATTTTATCCCTAGCTGGTCTGGCTCAGTGGATAGAGCATCGGCCTTCGGACTGAAGGGTCCTGGGTTTAATTCCGGTCATGGGCACAGGCCCAGGTTGCAGGCTTGGTCCCCAGTAGGAGGTGTGCAGGAGGCAGCCAATCAATGATTCTCTCTCATCATTGATGTTTCTAACTCTCCCTCTCTCTTCCTCTCTGAAATCAATAAAAATATTTAAAAAAAGAAAATAAATTTTATGGTTAATGTTCTTAAAAAGAAAGAGGGTGAAAACTTTTAGAGATTATGATTAAATGTATGACATATATGGTGACAATTTCACAAGTGTATACTTCTCTTCAAATTCATCAATATGTATACATTAAATATGTATGGCTTTTGTATGTCAATCATACCTTAGAGGAAAAGGGGGGGAGGATTAACCAAAGAATTTGTATGCATATATGCATGACCCATCCGAAACAGACAATGGGGTGGTGAGGTCCTAGGGCAGGGGACGGGGGCGGGCTGGAGGGGGTCAGTGGGAAGAAAAAAGGAGACATATGTAATGCTTTCAATAATAAAAAAATAAAGAAAGAAAATGTTTTTTTTAAAAAGAAATGTCACTAACTTATGTACTTTCAAGTGATAAAATTTAAGTTACATAAATTTTGCCTCAACTTTTAAAACAAATATTTTCAAATGAAACATATCTGGCATGACAAAGAATATTTCATTATTTCATAGTTACACTTATTGTGGTTATTTATTAGTAAAAACATAACTGATATAACTCAAAGACAAAAATTAAATCCTCATCCTAGACAGAAGCTAACATTTGGCTTTGAAGTACAAGACAGATTTGCAGATGACATTTGTCTTTCTATTAATGTTTTTAGGCCAAATTGACATGTAGACTTGAGAAAAACTAATAATCAAATTTCTACCTCTCATTTTAATCTCCCATTTACAAGGCAAGTATCCACTAAAGTACATTATGTAATCAACAATGTCCTTAGTCCTTTGCAACCCAGGAGGCAGCACGGCAGAGAGAAAATGCTCTAAAGCCAGATGGCCCTGAATGGAATACCAGCACCATCAGTTGAGAAACCACTTAATCTCTCTAAGTTTCCATTTCCTAATGTGTAAACCTTAATAAATGGCTGTGCCAGCAACTCATGGGGTTGGTCTGAGGATTAAATGAGATAATATTTATTAAGTGTTTAGTACAAAGCATAGCTGCCTGACATATGGTACACAATATACATAAGTATGATAATTAACAAGAGCAGCAAATGCCATATGCCATGTGCACTGTGCTAGGAGTTAACTTATTTTCTAATTCTATAAAATGTTTTGAAAATTAAATCCCAAAATTTTCTAATTAAGGCAAACGTAGGAGTCAGTCTGGTCTCCAATGAAGTTCTGTCCAATTCCAAAGTCCACATTCTCTCTATAATCCCAAGCTGCCCTTCTATATAAGACATTTCATTTTGTCATTATTTGTCAACTGAAGAGGAAATTAACTATTTCACATTTACTATGAAAAAGTACAAACATAATAAAATTAAATACAATACTAATAAATACTATTTTTTAAAAAATGTTTTTATTAATTTTTGAGTGAGAGAAAGGGAGAGGGAGATAGAAACACCAATTGGCTGCCCCTTGTACACTCCCTACTGGGGATAAAGCCCAGAACCAGGACATGTGCCCTGCCAGGAATCAATGACCACTTGGTGCATAGGACAACACTCAAACAACTGAGTCACACCAGCCAGGCTGCTTTTTTTTTAATGTTTTTTCTTTAATATGTTTTTATTGATTTTAGAGAGAGAAAGGAAGGGAGACGGATAGAGCAGAACACCCATGAGAGAGAAACATCAATCAGCTGCTTCCTGCACACCCCTATAAGGGATTGAGTCCACACCCAGGCATGTGCCCTGAACGGGGATCAATCCCATGACCTCTTGGTTCATGGGTTGACATTCAAACCACTGAGCTATACCAGCAGGGCTGCTATTTTTTTAAAACTAACAATTTTAACAAATCCTCAGCAACAGTTTGGAACGACTCTTACAGCTTTTTTTTTTTCTAAATTTTATAGCAATTGTCATGATTAGTACAAATCTGTCTTGTACTTCAAAGCCAAATGTTAGCTTCTGTCTAGTATGAGGATTTAATTTTTGTCTTACCTTTGAGTTATATCAGTTATGTTTCTACTAATAAATAACCAAAATAAGTATAACTATGAAATAATGAAATTTAAAAACCTCCTCATTGCCCTAACCAGTTTGGCTCAGTGGATAGAGCGTCGGCCTGTGGACCGAAGGGTCCCAGGTTCGATTCCAGTCAAGGGCATGTACCTTGGTTGCAGGCACATCCCCAGTAGGGGGTGTGCAGGAGGCGGCTGATCGATGTTTCTAAATCTCTATACCTCTCCCTTCCTCTCTGTAAAAAAATCAATAAAAAATATTAAAAAAATAAAAACCTCCTCAGGGCCAAAGGATGCCAGAGTATTTACAAACACATGGGGGGGGGGTCAATATATGAGGGGCTGGGGGATCCCACCCAGGCCCTGAGCCAGGCTACGATGCCACCACAACTGTCCCATTGGCCACAGCGTAGGGCTCAGGGGGCATCAGTGGCCTTGAGGCTCTGCTCAGGGACCTGGCGTGAGACCCTCTAGCTAACTTGTGGCCCTGCCTCCTGCCCAGGGGGCTTCCCACACCCTACAGGCCAGCTCAGAAGGGCCTCAGATGTACCAAAGGACAGGGGGCCTATCCAAGGTGGGACAGAGACGTGGCGTGCGTGGCGTGCGCGCACACACAACTCACAGAGGAATAGCAAGGGGAGGATTTTGTTTTGTTTTTTAATCGTAACCTGAGGATATTTGTTCAACGATTTTTTGTAGAGAAGGGAAAGGATGGGGAGAGAGAAGGAGAGACAGACAGACAGACCAATTGGTTGCCTCCTGCACATGCCCCAACAGGGGCCAGGAGGAACCTGCAACCCAGATATATGCCCTTGACCAGGAATCGAATCCGCACAACTTCAGTCTGCTGATCAACATTATAACCACTGAGCCAAACAGCCAGGGCCAAATTTAATTTTTTAAATTCTCTCTCGAGGATATTTTTTCCATTGATTTTTAGAGAGAGTGAAAGGGGGGGGAGAGAAAAAGAGAGAGAAACACCCACATCTGTGTGGCCTATGTGCACAGTCTTGTAGTTGAGCCTTTATTGCTGTTGGCGTCACTGGGAGGAATTGACCCCCAGCCCAATTGAAGATCAGCTGCAACTACACCCTTATGGAGCAAGACTTGCATCAGTGAGGTTTTGGTACTCACTGAGTCTGCCTCTTGAGTGTGTCGATTGTGAATGTGTAGAGTTGTTATCTGGTATGGTCTGAGGCTGTCCACCAGGTGTACTGGTTCAGGGGCCACCAAGGAGGTACAAAGTCAGCCACTGCCTGAGCCACTGGGCCCTACAGAACACCTACTACACAAAGCCACTCTACCAATTATAGGAGACATTGTTTCTACACAGAAACAATCACAGGGAAGCAGCCAAAATGTGGAGACAAAGCAACATGTCACAAATAAAAGAACAGAAGAAATCTCCATAAAGAAAACTAAATAAAATGAAAGCAAGCAAACTACTAGATAGAGTTCAAAACAATGGTTATACAGATGCTCAAGGATCCTAATGAGAGCTTTAAGGATGTTAGTGAGACTTTCAAGGATCTTAGTGAGAATTTCAAGGATCTTAGAGAGAATTTCAAGGAAATTAGTGAGAACATCAATGACATGAAAAAGGACCAGTCAGAAATTAAGCATACACTAACTGAAATAAAGAATAATTTACAGGGAGTCAACAATACAGTAGAAGATTCTGAAAATTAAATAAACAATTTGGAATATGAGGAACAAAAAACACCCAATCAGAAAAGAAAAAAGAATCCAAAAATATGAAGATAGTGTTAGTAGCCTCTGGGACACCTTCAAGCATACTGACATTCAAATTATGGAGGTGCCAGAAGAAGAGAGCGAGCAAAATATTGAAAACCTATTTGAAGAAATGACTGAAAACTTCCCCTATCTTGTGAAAGAAATACTGTAGACTTACAAGTCCAGGAAGCACAGAGAGTCCCAAACAAGAAAAACCCAAAGAGGCCCACACCAAGACACATCATAATTAAAATGCCAAGGGTTAAAGACAAAGAGAGAATCTTAAAAGCAGCCAGAGAAAAGCAATTAGTTACCTAAAAGGGAGTGCCCATATGACTGTCAGTTGATTTCTCAATAGAAACTTTGCAGGCGAGAAATACTCAAAGTGATGAATAGCAAGGACCTACAACCAAGATTATTCTACCCAGGAAAGCTATCATTTAGAATTGAAAGTCAGATAAAGAGCTTCACAGACAGGAAAAAGCTAAAGGAGTTCATCACCACCAAGCCAGTATTACATGAAATGTTGAAAGGTATTCTTTAAGAGGAAAAAGAGGAGGAAGAAGAAAGGAGGAGGATGAACAGGAGGGGGAGGAGGGCGGAGGGGAGGGGGTTGAGGAGGAGGAGGAGGAGGAGGAGATAATAAAATGGCAAGAAATATATATCTATCAACAATTGTATCAAAAAATCAAAATAAATGAACACAGAATCTAATGAACAAAATAAACTGATGAATAAAATAGAACCAAAGCCATGGAAACATGGAACAAATTGACAAACCCCAGAGGGTAGGGGGGCAGGGAGAGAAATAAACCAAAGATTTTGTGCTCGCTTTAGCAGCGCATATACTAAAATTGGAACGATACAGAGAAGATTAGCATGGCCCCTGCGCGAGGATGACTCGAGAATTCGTGAAGCATTCCATATTTAAAAAACACACACAAAGATCTTATATGCATATATATGCATTACCTATGGACACAGACAATATGGTGGTAAAGGCCTGGGGCGGGGTGAGAACCTGGTGAAGGGGGGGTAAAGAGGGGAAAAGGGGGCGTCATCTGTAATACTCTCAACAATAAATGTATTTTCTAATCTAAAAAAAAGGAGCCCTGGCCAGGTAGCTCAGTTGGTTAGAGCAGCTGTCGCCAACCAGGGGCCCTCGGATCACTGGTGGTGGTCCGTGAGGTCCGAAAGGTTGGCAACTGCTGGGTTAGAGCATCGTAGCGATATGCCAAGGTTGCAGACTTGATCCACAGTCAGGGCACATATAAGAATCAACCAATGAGTGCATAAATAAGTGGAACAACAAATCGATATATCTCTTGCTTGTTCTCTCTCTTTCCTCTCTCGCCCTTCCTCTCTCTCTCTAAAATCAATATTAACTTTTTTAAAAAGTTTTTAAAAGGAAAGACATTTGACAAAACCTAACACCTTTTCATGATAAAAACCATGCAACAATCTGATCAGGGGCACATAGTAAAAACTCACAGACAAAATCATACCTAATAATGAAAAACTGAATGTGTTCCCCTTAGGATCAGTAATAAGAGAAGGATGTCCACTTTCACTATTTAACACCGTACTAAAAGTTCTAGCCAGGAAAATTAGGCAAGAAACAGAAACAAAATATTAAGATTAGAAAGAAAAAACAAAAACTATATTTGCAAATGACATGATCTTGTATATAGAAAGTCCTACAAAATAAAAAATTATTAAAATAAGTGAGTTCAGCAAGATTACAAAATCAATATACAAAAACCCATTGCATTCTATATACCAACAATGAACCATCCAAAAACATGTGGCTCAATTGGTTGAGCATCATCTCGTGCACTGAAAGGTGACTGGTTTGGATTCCTGGTCAGGGCACATACCTGGATTTTAGATTTGAACCTCAGTAAGGGGTATGCAGGAGGCAGTAGATCAATGTTTCTCTTTCACATTAATGTTTCCCCCCCCCCTCTCTCTTCCTCACTCTCTAAAACCAATAAAAATAGCTCTAGCCAGTTTTGCTCAATGGATAGAGCACTGGCCCATGGACTGAAGGATCCCGGGTTCAATTCGTCAAGGGCACCCACCTTGGTTGTTGCAGGCTCAATCCCCAGCCCTGATCAGGGTGAGCCGAGGGCAACCAATCAATGTCTCTCTCTGACATTGATGTTTCTCTCTGTCTCTCCCCCTCCCTTCCACTCTCTCTAAAAATCAATAGAAAATATCCTCCCTCAGGTGAGGATTAACAAAATAATAAAATCAATAAAAACATATTTTAAAAAATAATGAATAAATAAGCCCTAGCTGGTTTGGCTCAATAGATAAGAGCATCAGCCTACGGACTGAAGGATCCTGAGTTCGATTCTGATCAAGGGCACAGCCCGACATGCAGGAGGCAGCCAATCAATGATTCTGTCTCATCATTGATGTTCCTCTCCGAAATCAATAAAAAATATCTTTAAAATCAATCAATCAATCAAACCAAACACTTAGGAATAAATATTTAAAAAGAAGCGCAAGGCCTGGCTGAGTGGCTCAGTTAGTTGACATTCAAATTATGTCATTATGACATTCATTTATTCCCATACACCAAAAAAAAGTTGTGGACTCTATTCCTGGTCAGGGCACATACCTAGGTTGTGGGTTTGATCCCTGGTCTGAGGTAACAGATGGATGCTTCTCTCCTTCTCTCTCTCTTTCCCTCACCCTCCCTTCCTGTCTCTAAAATCAATTTTTAAAAAAAGGAATGCAAGAGTTACACAATGAAAACTATAAAACACCACTGAGATGTTAAAAAAATACCTAAATAGGAAGGTATCCCAATTTCCCTTACTAAAGACACCACTAAGACAATAAAACCCAAAATGATCTACAGATTCAGCACAATCTAAATATCCTTTTTTTGCACAAATTGACAAGTAGATCCTAAAATTTGTATAAAAATGCAAGAGGCCCAGAATATTGAAAACAATATTGTAAATGAAAAACAAAGTTAGAGGACTTACACTTCCCGATTTCAATACTTACTACAAAAAGCTATATCAATCAAAAATGTGTGGCACTGGCATAGGATAAAATAGATGGAAGAACAAAACTGAGTGTCCAGAAGTAAATCCATACATACTAGTAGTCCCTACTTTAACTAGTTTCACTTTCTTCAGTTTCAGTTACCTGCTGTAAAGCATGATCCAAAAATATTATTGGCTGATGCTCTGACCACTAAGCAATACTAGCCAGGGCTGATATATATTTTAAATTGAGTACCATTCTGAGTAGTGTGATGAAATCTCAAGCCATCCTGTTTCAACCCTTCCGGGACATGAATCATCCCTTTGTCCATCATATGCACACTGTACACACTACCTACCCATTAACGACTTAGTAGCCATCTAGGTTATTAGACTGGTTATTGGGGGGAGGGGGGAAGAGGGTGGCAGGACACAGTCACATAACTTTTATTACAGTACACTATTATAACTATTCTATTTTATTATGAGTTACAGTTACTTTACAAATTAAACTTTACCATAGGTATATATGTATAGGAAAAAAATATAGTATATACAGGGTATATATTAGGCATTCACTGGGGTCTTGCAATGTATCCCTCAAGAATAAAGGTAGACTGCTGTATTTTCAATAAGGATGCCAAGACCATTTAATAGGGAAAGAATAGTCTTTTCAACAAATGGTGTTGGGACAACTGGATAACCACATGCACAATAAGCTGGGCCCCTACCTTATACCATATACAAAAATTCAAAATGGATCAAAGCTCAAAATGTAAGAGCTAAATATATAACTTTTAGGAAAAAGCATAGGAGTAAATCTTCCTGATCATGAAGGATTAGGCAATGGTTTCTTGGATAGAATACCAAAAGAACAAGCAAAGAAAAAAAAACATATTAATTAGACTTTATAAAAATTAAAAACCTTTGCCATGGCCAGTGTGGCTCAATGGTTAGAGTGTCAGCTCAAGCACCAAAGGGTTGAGGGTTTGACTCCTGGTCAAGGGTACGTACCTGGGTTGCAGGTTCACTGCCAGCCCTCACTCCTATCCGGGCGTGTGCAGGAGGCAATCAATCGATGTGTCTCTCTCATGTCAATGTTTCTCTCTTCTCCTGTCTGTGTCTCTCTCTCTCTCTCTCTCTCTCTCTCTCTCTCTCTCTCTCTCTCTCTCTCTCTCCCTCCCTTCCACTTACTCTGAAAAGCAATGGAAAAAATGTCCTCAGGTTGAGAATTAACAAAGAAAAAATAAATAAATGAATAAAAAATTAAAGACCTTTGTGCTTCAGGAAAATGAAAAAACTGTCATTGGGTGTGGCTCAATTGGTTGAGCGTCCTCCCATGCATGAAGGGGTCACCAGTTGGATTCCTGGTCAGGGCACATGCCCAGGTTGTGGGCTGGATCCCCAGTAGGGGGCGAGCAGGAGGCAGGCAATCCATGTTTCTCTCATCATTGATGTTTCTATCTCTCCCTCTCCCTCTCCCTTCCTCTTTCTAAAATCAATAAAACATGTTTAGAAAAAAAGATAATAAAAAAAACAACAACAAACCCACAGAATAGAAGAAAATATTTGCAAATCATAGCTTCCTAAAGAACTAATATCCAAAATACATAAGGAACAACTACAATGCAACAATAAAAAGTAAACCAACTTTTTTCTTGTTGTTGTTAATCCTCACCAGAGGATATTTTTTCCATTGATATGTAGACAGTAGAGGGGAGGGAGAGAGAGAAACATATATGAGAGAGAGAGAGAAACATCAATGTGAGAGAGACACATCGATTGGTTGCCTCCTGCAACCAATCTGCCTGGGCCAGGGTTGAACCCACAACTCAGGTATGTGGCCTTAACTGGGAATTGAACCTAAGACCCTTTGGTGTGCGAGCCAACAATCTAACCACCGAGGAACAACAGCCAAGGCAAAAGTAGCCCAATTTTTTAAAAAATAAGCCAAGGATTTACATAGACTCCAAAGAAGCTGTAGAAATGCTCAATAAGCACATGAAAGGATAGATGATTGACATCATTAGTCATCAGGGAAATGTAAATCAAAACCAGAATGATACAGGAACACTTCACACTCAATAGAATAACTAAAAAAAAAAAAAAAAAAGTGTTGGCAAGAACATGAAGAACATCGATAATGGGATTGTACAATGGTGCAGTCAGTGTGCAAAACAGTCTGTCTAGTGGTTCCTCAATATGTTCAACAGTGTCACCATATGACCCAGCAATAACAGTCCCAGATTATAGAACTGAAAGCAGTCACACAAAAAAGCTGTTTACAAATGTATGTTAATAGCATTACTCATAAGAGCCAAAATGTCCATCACCTGATTGATGGATAAATAAAATGTGGTATTATCAATACAATGAAATATTATCTACACTAACAAAAGAGTAAGATGCAAATTGACCTTACCTTCACAACACTCACCAGCCAATCAGGAGTGAGTATGCAAATTAACCCAACAAAGCCGGTGGGTTAATTTGCATATGCATGCGCTGGGCGGACAGGGGCGGAGCAGGACACTTGTGTCGTCGCCATGCCAGAGCAAAAAGGTGGCTCCAGCCACCGCGAAGGCAGTGCCGGCAGCCAGGGGAAGGAAGGCCCATTCTTGCACGAATCTTCGTGCATCGGGCTTCTAGTCTACATATATAAAAGCCCAGCGACCAGAACAGCAGAACAACCAGAATGACCGGTGGCTATGATGTGCACTGCGGCAGCCAACCAGCATGATCTGGGCCTCAATTGGCCCCCACCCCAGCTGGCCCGGCCCCCAATTGGCCCCCCCCACACTCCCATCGGGGCGGGCCGACTGGACCCACCCATGCACGAATTCATGCACCAGGCCTCTAGTTTGGTAACAAAATGGAATTAAGTACTTATATGTACAACCACATGGATAAACCTAAAACATTATGCTAAAGAGGTCAGGTGTCACTCAGTGGTTGAGTATCAACCTATAAACCAGGAGGTCACAGTCTGATTCCCCATCAGCGCACATACCCAGATTGTGGGCTCAATCCCCAGAGTGGGGCATGTAGGAAGCACCTCTCTCATACACATACACACACAACTCTCTCACATCTCTCTCTCCCTCTTCCTTCCTCTCTGAAATCAATATATATATTAAAAAAAATAAGTCAGACACAAAATGCCAAAGATTATTAAGATTCCATGTATATGAAATCCAGAGACAGAAAGTACGTTAGTGGTTGCTAGGGACTGGGGGAGGGGAAGAATGAAGAGTGACTGGGGCTAGGGTTTCTTTTTGGGTGAGCAAATGTTCAGGAATTAGATTAGTGGTTTGGTTATTCAACTCTGTAAATATGCTAAAGCCATGGAGTTCTACCTTTTGTTTGTTAATTCTCACCCAAGGATATTTTTTCAACTGATTTTTAGAAAGAGTGGAAGGAGTGTAAGGGGGGACGAGAGTGACATAATGAGAGAGAGAGAGAGAGAGAGAGAGAGAGAGAGAGAGAGAGAGAGAGAGAGACAGAGAGAGAGAGACATTGAATGGTTAACTCCCACATATGCCCTGCCAGGGATCGAACCTGCAACCCAGGTACGTGCCCTTGACTGGGAATCGAACCCATGACCCTTTGATGTACAAGCTGACACCCTAACCACCTAGCAACATGAGCCAGGGTGAGCTGTACTTTTAAGAGAGTGAATTTTTCAATGAGAGTTATACCTTGACTTTTAAAATGCTGTTACTAAGGTTTTTAAATTTTTAATTATGTAAGTAATATATTCAAAGTTGAAATACTAAAAAATTCTTATGTAAAATGATACAAATGTAAGATGTTAGTTTGATTTTTTTAAAGTCCATGCTTTAAAAAAGATATCTTAGAAAATTTTTAAAATAGGAAGTATAGAACATCCAAACTCCAGATTATTTATTTACCAAATAAATGTTCATTATTCCTTTTGCCCCTCAGATATTATAAGTATCCTATATAACAAAAGCCTAATATGCTAAGTGTCCGGTCATCCAGTCATTGGTTCATCCAATCAAAGCGTAATATGCTAAGGCTGCTCAACCACTCAATCACCAGGGGGCAGACAGTTGACTGGTCGACCAGTCGCAATGACGTGCACTGACCACCAGGGGGCAGACGCTCTGACTGATAAGTTAGCTTGCTTCTGGGGTCCGATTGATCAGGACTGAGTGAGACGGGCTGGACATGCCCTCCCATGACCCTTCCCAGCCCTGATCGTGTACCAGTGGGGTTCCTCTGCCTGGCATGCACCCTCATGCAATCCAGGACCCCTCAGGGAATGTTGGAGAGCTGGTTTCAGCCCAATCACGCTCAACACAGGAGCTGCCCCCTGGTGGTGAGTGCACCAGAAGCCGGGCTCACAGGCTGGCGAGCGCAGTGGCGGTGGCAGGAGCCTCTCCCACCTTCGCAGCAGCGCTAAGGATGTCCGACTGACAGCTGGGAGCGGGCCTAGGCCATCAGTCGGACATCCCGCAAGGGTTCCCAGACTGCGAGAGGGTGCAGGCTGGGTTGAAGGACACCTCCCCCCCGAGTGCACGATTTCGTGCACCAGGCCTCTAGTCTTCAATAAGAATTCCCATTGGAGCCTGGCCAGTGTGGCTCAGTGGTTGAGCATCTACCTATGAACCAAGAGATCATGGTTCAATTCCCAGGTCAGGGCACATGCCCAGTTGCAGGCTTGATCCCCAGTTGGAGGCATGCAGGAGACAGCAGATCAATGATTCTCTCTCATCATTGATGTTTCTATCGCTTTCTCTCCCTCTCTGAAATCAATTTAAAAAAAAAAAAAATTTTTTTTTTTTTTTTTTTGCCGAAATCGGTTTGGCTCAGTGGATAGAGCGTCGGTCTGCGGACTCAGGGTCCCAGGTTCGATTCCGGTCAAGGGCATGTACCTTGGTTGCGGGCACATCCCCAGTAGGGGGTGTGCAAGAGGCAGCTGATCGATGTTTCTCTCTCATCGATGTTTCTAACTCTCTATCCCCTCTCTCTTCCTCTCTGTAAAAAATCAATAAAATATATTTAAAAAAAAAATTTTTTTTAAAGCCCATCTTAAGTAGCAGCCATCTGCAGATCGCTCTGTAGCTCCTGCCTGGTGGCCCCAGGCACTGGCTGACTTTGCACCTCCTGAGAGGCCCCACAGCCAGTGCATCTGGTGGACAGCTTCAGAACACACCAGATTACAACTCTACACATCCACGAGCAACAAGCTCAAGGATCAGACTTAGTGAGTACCAAAACCCCCACTGAAGCAAGTCCTGCTCCACAGGGATGTCTCCTATACAGGAGCTCTTCCATTAATGAATAAAAAAAAAAACAGAGGCTCGGCAAGCCTGGCTCAGTGGTTGAGCATCAACCTATGAGCCAGGAGGTCACAATTCGATTCCTGGTCAAGGGCACATGTCCAGGTTGTGGGATCAATCCCCAGTGGAGGATGTGCAGGAGGCAGCCAATCAATGATTCTCTCTCATTATTGATGTTTCTATCTCTCTCCCTCTCCCTTCCTCTCTGAAATCAATAAAAATATATTTAAAAAAAAAAGAAGAAAGAAAGAAAGAAAAAAAAAGAACCAGAGGCATAGAAACATGGAACAGACTGATGAATCTCGGAGGAAAAAGGGAAGGAAGGGAAGGGAGGAAAGAGATTAACCAAAAGATTTACATGAATATATGCATTACCTATGGGCACAGACAATAGGGTGGTGAAGCCCTGGGGTGAGGCGGGAAGAGGGTGAAGGGAAGGGGAGTATCTGTAATACTCTCAACAATAAAAATTTAAAAAAACAAACTCAATAGTTTAAAAAAATCAAGCAGTCCAATTAGAAAGCGGGCAAAATATGCAAATATATTTAAACAAATAGGACATATAGATGGCGAATAAGCACACAAAAAGATGTTCAAATCATTACCTACCAGAGAAATGAGGACCTGGCCAATGTTGCTCAGTGATTAGAGCTTCGCTCCCAAGCACTGAAGGGTCATGGATTCAATTCCCAATCAAGGGCACATACCTGGGCTGCAGGTTCGATGTGGGCCCAGTTAGGTGTGTATGGGAGACAATGAATCAATGTGTCTCTCTCACATCAAGGTTTTTCTCTGTAACCCCTTCCTCTCTCTCTAAAACCAATAAACATATCCTTGGTGAGGATAAAAAAGCAAAACAAAAACATAATGATATATTATTACATAATTGTCACAATAGCCAAAATAGTGACAACACCAAATGACAGTGAGGATGCAGAGAAACTGGATCACTTATACACTGCTGGTGAGAATGTTGCCACACACTCTAGAAATCAGGTTGGTAGTTTCTCATAAGATTAAACATGACATTACCATATAATTCAGCAACTGTACTATTGGGCATTTATCCAGGAAAAATGAAAACTCATGTTCACACAAAAAAACCTGTACATGAATGTTCATAGCACTTATACTTCTAATAACCAAAAAGCTAGAATAAACCCCGATGTCTTTCAACAAGTGAACAGTGCCCTAGCTGGTTTTGCTCAGTGGGTAGAGAGCCAGCCTGTGGACTGAAGGGTCCCGGGTTTGATTCCAGTCAAGGGCACATGCCCAGGTTGCGGACTCAATCCCCAGTGGGGAGCATGCAGGAGGCAGCCAATCAATGATTCACTCTCATCACTGATGTTTCTATCTCTCTCTCCCTCTCCCTTCCTCTCTGAAATCAATAAAAATATATCTAAAAACAAAACAAAACAAGTGAATAGTTAAATTGTGGTGTATTCACACAATGGGATACTACTTGGTAATAATAAAAAAGGAATAAAATATTGATTTACTTAATACTTGGATGAATCTCAGGGAATTATACGAAGTGGAAAAAAAAAATCCCAAAAGGCTACATACTATGATTCCATTTACCTAACATTTTAGAAATAACATTTTAGCCCTGGCTGGAGCTCAGTTGGTTACAGCATTGTCCTGATATGCCAAGGTTTCAGGTTCCATCCCCAGTCAGAACACAAACAAGAATCAACCAATGAATGTAAAGATAAGTGGAACAAAAATTGATGTTTTGCCCTGCCGGCATGGTTCAGTGGTAGGTGGTCACAGTTCAATTCCCGGTCAGAGCACATGCCTGGGTTGCGGGTTCAATCCCCAATGGGGGGCGTGCAGGAGGCATCCAAATCAATGATTCTCTCTCATCATTGATGGTTCTCTCTCTCTCTCCCTCTCCCTACCTCTCTGAAATCAATAAAAATCTAATCTAATAATAGACAAATATGCAAATTGACCGCACCTAAGCCACGCCCACCAACCAAGCCACGCCCACCAACCAATCAGGATGGGTATGCAAATTACCCCCAACAAAGATGGCGGCTAGTTTGCATATCAAGACAGCGTCGAAAGAAGTCAAGAGCTGCAGAAGGGAGTAAAGCTTCGAAGAAGCAAGCAAGCCGGGGGGCGAGGGGGGGAGGGAGGAGAAGGGAGGAGCGAAGTCAGGGCCGGGGGCGAAGGGAAACTCGGGCGGGCTGGAGGAGAAGGCGGGGCGGGCGACAAGGGAGGAACGGAGGCAGGGTAGAGTGCAGCAGGAAATCCTATTGCAGGATTTTTCCTGCAACGGGAACGCTAGTCTATATATAAAAAAAAGAATGGAGATATATCTACCTGTGCATATGACAAGATCTGTCCTTAAACTTATTAACCAAGATATTAATACATACATCATGCCACTTGTGTTACCAAAATATTAAAGCACACACACACAAAATTCTCATTAAATATCAAGGATGGAAATGAGGGAGAGGATGAGGGGTGATAGAGATTTTTATATTCCATTTTTAAGTCTGCCTTTCTTTTTTTTTTTAGCATAAATATTCATTACTTTTCTAACTAAAATGATTAATAATGATTTCCTCAAAAGGCTACATCACAGATCATTTTTTAAAATTTTCAGAAACCAATCTGCAAAGAAAATCAAACCCTGGAAACCAGAAGGTGAAAATGAAACATTAATATCCATGACAAAAGGTAAATGGCAGAGAAACCAAGATGGCGGCATAAGGTAAACATCTAACTGTTGCCTACCACAACAATTTTGAAACTACAACTGGAAAACAGAGCGCACACCATTCAGAACCACCGGAAAGCTGGGAGAGTGGAAAACCTACAACTAGAGAAAAAAAGAGAGGGGGACGCTGAGCCTCAGGAGCTGTGGAGGTGCGGAGATCCGTGAGCGTGGAAAGGGCGGGCGGGCGGCTGAATAAGCAACAGGCTTGCTCGCAGTGCGCAGAGAGGGAGGGCAGCAGACGCTGTGTGGCTAGCTTTCTCATTTGGGAGAAAAACAAAACCTCCCGACTGCACTGAAATCCAGCTGCGGTCAGGGAGAAATTGGTCTGTTTGGCACTGGGCGATGCTCGAAAGCTGCCTTCTCTCAGAGGCGCGCAGCCATTGATTAGGGCACAGAGGAACCGGCCCTCTTAGGGTGGCGCAGACGGAAACCAAGTTTGTCTGCGCCATTCTGAGACTCTGCCCCATCCAAGCTGAGCACAGCCCTCCCAGTGACTGGATTTCTCGTTCGGGAGAAAAACAAAACCTCCGATCTGCACTGAAATCCAACCCCAGCTGGGGAGAAACTGGCCTGTTAGGCAGCGGGAGAGGCTCAAAAGCTGCCTTCTCTCAGAGGCGCGCAGCCATTAATTCGGACACGGAGAAACCGCCCCTCTTAGGGCGGAGCAGACGGGAAACCAAAGCTTGTCTGCGCCACTCTGAGACGCCGCCCCATCCAAGCTGAGCATAGAAGCTCTCCCAGCGGAGACACTGCTGATCCTCACAGCCAACTGGCTTGGAGATCAATTCCAGCCAGTGATACCAACAATCCCAACCACTCTGAACTCCAGTTTCTGGGGACACGCGGGGGACCCAGACACCTACGGGACTCTCGGCCATCGGTCGGAGATTGAGAGTGACTTTTCTGTCGGTGTGGACGACACCAGATTTCAACCACTCTCATAAGGGACACATTCAAGAGGCAGACTCAGTGAGCACCAAAGCCCTACTGTGTCTCCAGCACAGCAATTCTTCCGTTATAGACACAGCAGGCCCTCACAACCAATTGGACCAGAGGTCAATTCCTCCCAGTGTACCAACAGCAATCAGGGCTTTTAACTACACCAAGACTTTCCACTCAGCCCACAAAGGGGAGTATCAAGAGCGACCACCTAGGGTGATTGGGGAAGCTGAGCTACTGGTCCCTATAGGTCACCGACCACACAAAGCCACTCCATCAACACAGGGAGGCAGCCAAAATGTGGAGACATCGAAGTATGTCACAAGTAGGAGAGATAGATGAAAGCAAACTAATGGACGACACAGTGTTCAGAACCGTATTTATAAGGTTACTCAAGAATCTTCTAAAAACCGCTGAGAAACTTGAAGAGACCTTCAAGGACCTAAATGAGAATACCAAAAAAATGGAAAAGGACCAGTCAGAAATTATGCATACACTGTCTGAAATAAAGAATATACAGAGTAGACCACTGCACCCGAAGAGTCAAACCAAAGATCTGGAATATGAGGAAGAAAAAAACACCCAACCAGAGAGGCGGAAAGAAAGAAGAATCCAAAAGTGTGAGGATAGCATAAGGAGCCTCCAGGATGGCTTTAAGCGTACCAATATCCGAATTTTTGGGGTGCCAGAAGAGAGAGAGCAAGATACTGAAAACCTATTTGAAGAAATAATGACAGAAAACTTCCCCCACCTGGTTAAAGAAATAGACTTACAAGTTCAGGAAGCGCACAGAACCCCAAACAAGAGGAATCCAAAGAGGACCACACCAAGACACATCATAATTAAAATGCCAAGGGCAAAAGACAAAGAGAGAATCTTACAAGCAGCGAGAGAAAAACAGTTAGTTACCTACAAGGGAGCACCCATATGACTGTCAGCTGATTTCTCAACAGAAACTATGCAGGCCAGACGGGAATGGCAAGAAATATTCAAAGTGATGAATAGCAAGAACCTAAAACCAAGACTACTCTACCCAGCAAAGTTATCATTCAGAACTGAAGGGCAGATAAAGAGCTTCACAGATAAGAAAAAGCTAAAGGAGTTCATCACCACCAAACCAGTATTATATGAAATGCTGAAAGGTATTCTTTAAAAAGAGGAAAAGAAGAAGAAAGATAAAAATTATGAACAACAAATACATATCTATCAACAAGTGATTCTAAAAATCAAGTGAATTAAAAATCTGAAGAACAGAATAAACTGGTGAACATAATAGAATCAGAGGCATAGAATAGGAGTGGATTGATAATTCTCAGGGGAAAATGGGTGTCTGTGGGGGGGGTATGGGAAGAGACTAGACAAAAATCATACACCTATGGATAAGGACAACAGGGGGGAGAGAACCGGGTGATGGGGAGATATGGGGGGAAAAAAGGAGAAACAATTGTAATAATCTGAACAATAAAGATTTATTAAAAAAATAAAAAATTTAAAAAAAGAAAAAGAAAAAGAAAAAGAAAAAAAAGATAAATGGCAAAAAAGCAACAATGTAATAAACATCATTTAATTGTTGGGGTACAGAAAGATACTGATCCTATTGCACAAATTAAATTCTGTTAGCAAACAAAAATGGATCAAATCCATGATTATTAAATAAAAATAGAAACTGTCAACAGTAGTTAATGTCCTTATCAATTACACAAGAAAAATAATTTTGGAAGAATAGAAACAAAAGCAAAAATGCAAAGATGTTTCTCAAAATTCACAGCTAAATCTTTCAAATTGCATTTGGTTCTTGGCATATAATAGGCATCGCTTTCTGAGGACCTACTTCAGAGCTAGCTGCTTCAAATAAATTGTCTTTTGCACCCTCTCAAACAACCCTGCAAGTGAGATAATAGCCCTAATTTAGAGATGAGGAACTGTATTAAAAGGAATTCTCCAATTAAACAGGTAGCACAATACACACTCAGAGATTGGTCCAACATAAAGCCATGATATAATATCCTTAAGTAAAGGCCGGGTGCATGAATGCATGGATGGGGTCCCTAGGCCTAGCCGGCAATCAGGGCCAGACCAACCGGGGACTGCTAGCCGGGCGAGGGGGTGGGGGGGGGGGAGGTTGGCCGCCCACCTGAGGAGGGAGACGGTCCTCAGCCCCCCTGGGAAAGGGGCTGCATCTACTGCCACCTACCCCCGGTTCCCTGTCCCAGCCCAGGGCCCAAAGGCCCGGCGGGGTCGTGAGAGGAGGCGACGGTCGCTAGGCCGGGCGTGGGAGGTTGGCTGTGGGAGTGCACTGACCACCAGGAGGCAGCTCCTGCATTGAGCATCTGCCCCCTGGTGGTCAGTGCACATCATAGCAACTGGTCAACCGGTTGTTCCAGTCGTTCAGTCACAACGGTCACTTAGGCTTTTATAGATTAGGGGATTAAAAGTGAGAACAAAGAGAAAAAATAATGCTTGAGAGATGTTAGGAAGCTCAAATGCAAAGGCCTTAGAAATTGAGTGCATAAGGAGATCAAGACAAAAAATATCTTAAATTTTAAAATTGGTACATTGAGGATGAGAGCTGAGATTCCACTCATCACCTTCCTAACCTAAAATTACTTCCCTATCCAATTTGTATTTCTATAATAGCACCATTCATTCTTTTACTCAACAAATATGAGTCTCTAATACAAAGAGGACACCATGCTACACATTGCTAAGATGCAAACATGAATCAAACCAGGAAGATAAAGGCGTGAGTGAGGGGACAGTGTAGAGTAAGGCACAACTAAAAATTCAGTTTGGCTTAACCCAGGATGCCCTGGGTCAACACATGCATGAGATTTGGAATAGTCAGTATGCTGAATTTGGCTTTATTTGGTAGGCAAATGGGGAGAGAAGTAAGGCACTGAAGATAAGTCTTTAACCAGAGACCTAGTATTTCTCATTTCAGAGGTCAAAGTGACTATGTATAAGAAAAATAGACGAGAAAAAAACTATATGAAGACCAGTGATAAAGACCTCCTAGCAGAATGAGAATGAAGACATGAAAAGACTAAAGGAGCCAAAACCGGTTTGGCTCAGTGGATAGAGCGTCGGTCTGCGGACTGAGGGGTCCCAGGTTCGATTCCGGTCAAGGGCATGTACATTGGTTGCGGGCACATCCCCGGTGGGGGGGTGCAGGAGGCAGCTGGTCGATGTTTCTTTCTCATCGATGTTTCTAGCTCTCTATCCCTCTCCCTTCCTCTCTGTAAAAAATCAATAAAATATTTTTTTTTTAAAAGAAAAGACTAAAGGAGTAAGTATAATTTAGAAATAACATAAAAATTCAACTCTATAGCTTGGTATATAAGGCCTATCTTTATATCCTATCTCCTGACAATCCCATTCCTCCCAGATTCCTATCAAAGAATTTCTTGACACTTGCATATGCTATTCCCTGTTACACACCGGCATGTCTCTGCTCAAATTATATATAACTCCTCTGTGATGTTCTTCTTGATTACTCCAGGCATGCCTTCCTTCACATTCCCAGAGTACTGCCTCTGTAACACCTACAAGACCAAGTATTCTGTATTGTCACTACTTACACTTGTCTTCCCCACACAGTAAAGTTCCTTAAAAACACAAACTAGCCTAGCCGGTGTGGCTCAGTAGATGAGTCAACCTATGAAACAGGAGGTCATGGTTCGATTTCCTGGTCAGGGCATAACATATAAAATTGATTTCAGAGAGGAAGGGAAAAGGGGAGACAGAGAGATACCTCGATAACAGTGAATCAATCAACTGCCTCCTGCGCACCCCCTACTGGGGATCGTGCCCGAAACCCGGGCATGTGCCCTTAACCAGAATCGAACCCGGGACCCTTCAGTCTGCAGGCCAACGCTCTATCCACTGAGCAAAACCAGCTAGGGCTATAAAAATATATTTTCAAAAGAAAAATAAAACCCAAGGACTAAGTCTTTCCTTTCTTTTATATTAGCAATGCCTAGCAAGGAGGAGGCATTGTGTTTTAATCATTTAAGTGAATAAGTGACTCCAAGGTTTCCAGCACTGAACAGAAGGAATGATGCCATCATTAACACAGAAAGAAACAAATGTTTGGTAATAAAAAAGAAGCTTGATTGGCAATTAGATTTCTTGGTCTGAAGCTCAGAAGTCGAGTTTTCACAGCAGAGTAGCAGTAAAGTGAATCAATGAAAGTGGATGATACTGCAGAGAATTAAAGAGGACAAGAGCAAGGACTTAAAAAGAACTGTTTAAAGGAGTGGCAGTGAAAATGCTGCAAATCTAATAGGATAAGTAAGGAAGTATAATTTGTGACTTATGAAAGAACAGCTCTGGTTGAGTGGAGGATACAGAAGCCAATCCAGAGAGCTTTAAGGAAAGGTAAATAAAGTAGACAACGCTTCCAAGAAATGCACCAGTAAAGGGGAAAGATAATTGGAGGGTTACAGGACAAAAGAAGAAGGTCCCTTTAGAATAGGATGTCATCCTGTTTTGAGGCAGAAAAAGTGATGTAGTGGAGAGAGAGTGAACAAAGATCCCAGAGAGAAAGAGAAAAGAGTAATGAATAAAATAAGGTTCTACAGCAAGGAGAGTCAGAGAGCAGAACCTGAGAGGTGTGGAGATGGGATCAATTTTCTTCTCACAGATTAAGGAAGGGAGTAGAGAATTGCTGGGTGACAGGAGAACCCCTGAGAAATTATTTTTTTGGCTCAGGCAACAAGACAAGCCTTGGACATCATCTACACCCATTCCTCTCCTTTATTCCTCAAATCCCAGCTCCACTTTTCCACAAATCCAGGCAATCCCAAAAGGGCTGTCAATTTTCCCCTCAGAAATAATATTAATGAATTGATCCCTTCTTTCTACTCCTGACTCTGCTCAAGTCTTAAGTTTTAACTACTATTGTGGCTCTGATCGAGCAGCTGAGTTGGTTGTAGAATCATCCCGATACACCAAGGTTACAGGTTCAATCCCCAGCCAGGGCACACAGATGAATCAACCAGTGAATGCATGAATAAATGGAACAGCAGCCCAGCTGGCGTGGCTCAGTGGTTGAGCATCAACCTTTGAACCAGGAGGTAGTGGTTCAATTCCAGGTCAGGGCACATGCCCAGGTTGCCGGGTCAATCCCCGATTTGGGGCGTGCGGGAGGCAGCCGATCTCTCTCATTGATGATTCTGTCTCTCTCTCCCTTTTCCTTCCTTTCTGAAATCAATAAAAATAAAATTTTAATTAAAAATAAGTAAATAGCCCTGACCGGTTTGGCTCAGTGGATAGAGCGTCGGCCTGAGGACTGAAGGGTCCCAGGTTCGATTCCAGGTCAAGGGCATGTACCTTGCTTGCGGGCACATCCCCAGTAGGAGGTGTGCAAGAAGCAGCTGATTGATGTTTTTAACTCTCTATTCCTCTCCCTTCCTCTCTGTAAAAAATCAATAAAATATATTTTTAAAAAATTAAAAAATAAATGGAACAGCAGATCGATGTCTGTCTCTCTCTCCCCCTTCCACTCTCTAAAAATCAATCAATAAAAATTTTTTTTAAATGTAATTACTATCACAACAGACTCCTACATCCTAATCTTGCTTCTACTCTTCCCCCGCCCAAGTTTTCCAAACACAGATTTCATATCATTTCTCAACTAAAACCCCTAGCTGGTTCCCAGTTCCTATCACATTAATACAAAATGCCAGAGTCTGGATTTCTATGCCCTATTACCCGACTACCCTCAAACTACCCAACTAATATCCAACAAATACCTTCTAAAAATACTATGTTCATCTAATTCTCCACATCCAAAGTACCCTTCTAAACCAAACCCAACCAAGCCCAGACAAAGTCAATTCAAGTTCCATTTCTTCCTTAAAGCCTTGACTACTCTAGATTTCATATCTCTACACATATCTTCTTTAACTACTTAAACATCAATAGCACAGAACTTAATACAGGGAGTGGTTTGTGAATATTTTCTGTATCCCCAAGATTGGTACAGGGTAAATATTATTAAAACACCAAAATACCTGTTTTTAAATGGCAATAAAGAAGTCTCTTTTTTCAAACATCCACCCCATGGACAATATATAGTGTCTGTCTATCTCCACCTAATGAAGCACTAACGAGTATAACAGTACAAATCAATTACAGGGGTAAAACCACAAACAAATCTAGCAAAAACATGCCATGTTTCTTCAAGTCAATATAAATAAACAAGATCCCTGGCCGGCTTGTTCGGTTGGTTAGTGTGTCCTCCTGATATGCCAAGGTTGTGGGTTCAAACCCCAGACTGGGCACAGGGAATCAACCAATGAATGCATAATAAGTAGAACAACAAATTGATATTTCTCTTTCTGTTTCTTCCTCTCCCTCCCCTTGCTCTCTCTCTTCCTCTCTCTAAAACAATTTAAAAATAATAATAATTGTTGAGAGAGAGAGAGAAAAAAATATCCATTGGTTGCCTCCTGCATGCGCCCAGACCCCACTGGGGATTGAACCCTCAACCTGGGTATATGCCCTGACTGGGAATCAGAACCACCACCCTCTGGAGTAGCGGTCACCAACCTTTCAGACCTCACAGACCACCAGTGGTCTGCGGACCACCGGTTGGCGACCGCTGCTCTGGAGTATGGGATGACTCTCCAACCAACTGCACTACACCGGACAGGGCAGTAATTCTTGAAGCTGGGTGGAGTACACAGGCATTTCTACTATTCTCTCTTCTTTGGTATATGCTTGAAATTTTCCATAGTAAACATTTTTAAAAAGAAAACCTCACTAAAACTGGTTAAGTCCTTAAATATTTTTCTAAGAATTTATTTTCCTACCCTGACCGGTTTGGCTCAGTGGATAGAGCCTGCGGTCTGAAGAGTCACGGATTCGATTCTGGTCAAGGGCACATGCCCGAGTTGCAGGCTCCATCCCCAGTAGGGGGCGTGCAGGAGGCAGCCAATCAATGATTCTCTCATCATTGATGTTTCTATCTCTCCCTCTCCCTTCCTCTCTGAAATCAATAAAAATATATTTTTTTAAAAACTAATTTATTTTCCTTATGATCATGATGAGAAAATGAAGAAAATTAAAGTACACATGTCATCTTTTTATTGTACAATTTCACTGGACAAAATCTTTAAAAATTTGATTCTTCCCTTATAACAAACTACAGACCTGGTGCACAAAATTCGTGCACCTGGGGAGATCCCTAAGCCTGGCCTGTGCCCTCTCCCAGTCCGGGAGCCCTCAAGGGATGTCCGACTGATGGCTTAGGCCCAGGGAGCGGGCCTAAGCTAGCAGTCGGACATCCTTAGCGCTGCAGCGGAGGTGGGAGAGGCTCCCGCCACCACTGCTGTACTCGCCAGCCATGAGCTCGGCTTCTGGCTGAGCGACACTCCCCCTGTGGGAGCGCATTGACCACCAGGGGGCAGCTCCTACGTTGAGCATCTGGCCCCTGGTGGTCAGTGTGCGTCATAGCAACCGGTCATTCCACCATTTGGTCAATTTGCATATTATCCTTTTATTATATAGCATAGTTGCCATCCTAACTAAAATTTTGATAGGGCTTTGATAAAGGTTTAAAATTTTTATTTTTATAATTCTTAATTTTACTTTTCAATATGAAATCCTAAATAATCCTTTTTCTCCCTGTCTATTTATGAGAAGTTAGTCCCCATTTTAAGTGGATTCATTTTTAGTGGTCCTCTTCTTTAGAGGATCACCAGTATATGTACGTCAGACCATCCTGAAACTAGCTACATTCTAAGAACTTCGAGGACCCCCAAATTCATGAGTACCACCATAGTATAAATTCTCCATAAAATATCTAAGTGAGTAAGAATAGAAAACAACTTGGCAAGTCAACCTAGTGAGAAAACCAGAAGTTACTTCAGGCGCAGACAGGTGTTAGAGACCTTCAGAAGTCACTGAGAGAGACAAAGAAAAGAAAGAACTCCAAAAGAACTCAGATAATTCTATCTTTCATGGGTTTCAGTATTGTCTCCAATAATCTCAAGTCCCTTGTACATCGTCCATGACATATCTTTTTTACTAAAAGGCTATGAAGACCCAATGAGAAAATAGAGACCAAAGCACTTAATAAACTAAGGTACTGCCTGTTTAAACTTGGAGTTCTGGGGACCAACTTTCCTTCAAGATTTTCTCCAAGCCCTGGCTGGGTAAGCTCAGTTCGTTAGAGGACTGTCCCCATATGCCAAGGTTGCAGGCTCAATCCCTAGTCATGGCACATATAAGAGTCAACCAAAGAATGCATAAGTAAGTAGAACAACAAATTGATGCTTCTCCCTCCCTCTCTCTCTCTCTAAAATCAATAAATAAAAAATTTTTAAAGATTTAATCCAGCACCTACAATGTACAAAGTAGTTTATATAGACAGTATATATACACTGGTGGGAATTAGAAGATATCAACCCAATTAAACATAAAAGCACCAGGTCAGGATTATTAACTAAAATGACAATCATTTCACATCACTATTTGCAAAGAAAATAACTGAAGAGCACATAAAGATAAGCTGAAGAGGTTGCTCGTTTATGAGAGGAAGCAAACAGTCTGCTTACAGCTAGATATACAAAACAACAGACAATATGATCTTGAATTATGTGTCTTTATCTAATTTCAGACATGGGGTTTACAATCCTAATAACTACTCTACTTTTGCCAAGAGAATCTCATTCTATCACAATATTACAGACAGTATAAAAGACAAACATTTGCTAAGGATTTTCTAAAATTTCCAGCCGAGCACAGGACCTAATACAGGCTCCAATATTTTCAATTGTTTTTAACAGAACCAATACTCCACTGGTATCTCTTTGATGAGAACCAACAATGAGATTTCTACTTCTATTTGTATGATTCTAGAGAAACATATATCTCCACCATTAGTTCTAGGTTTTTATGTAAATACAAAAGCCAAACTATAGAAAGTAGTAATAACAATACAAAAATAAACTGTTACTTGTACTCACACTGTAAAACTATTTTTGCCCCCCTCTGTATGTATGTATGTATGTGTGTGTATGTGTGTGTGTGTGTATGTATATGTATGTGTGTATGTGTGTGTGTATGTATATATATATATATATATATACCCAAGAAAAAGGATTTGTCTGAGCTGCCAACAGATTGCCAATATAGCTTATCGACGCTAAAAATTATCCAGAACAATACAGACTCAAGATAACTACCAAAACAAAATTATTAAATCTGTAAGTACCAAGCTAAGAAAACAAGAAATACCAAAGCATATTTAAGATACATATGAATCAATAGAAACGAAAGTGACACACCCACATCTCCTTTTGTAACTTTGAAGAACAGCAGGGCTACATGATATAGTGAATTACTTAATGCACTCAAAACAATCATCACATACCATAAAATTCCAGTTAAATCTTGACACAGTATTTCAGAGACATTTGTTAGGGGGGAAATTGGACTGATGTCCAAGAAGTTCAACTCATCTTAGCTACTTTCAATCTGTCTGTGCACAAAATGCACTTCAACACGCAGCAAGAGTCACCCCATTAACTAAGAAAATAAGCCATGCACTACGTTAAAACAGGATACCAGGTAATTAATTGGTTCTCTTATAACTCATAATACCAGCAAGCCAAAACAAACCAACAAAAAAAGCTAAACAAATGTATACCTCCACCTTGAAAAATTAGATCTGAACTAAATCAAATGCCTTTAAAAGTTTAACTTAGTCCTCAAAGGAGATTTAATTGGGAAAATCTAGAAAGAACCAAACTCATACAATAGAGATAAATTTAAAAATCAAAGTAATATTTCCCCAAAAAGTTTATCATTAGCAACAGGCTTTAAGCTGTGAAATAAGCAACCAAAAACCAATTAGCTATGTTTCCATTTAAGTTGCCTGTATATATACATTAATGTATATATTTAAGTTGTACCAAAAACTGCTTACAAATGGTAATTCCTGGGAAGTAGATGATGATGAAGTTCCAGGTAATTCTAGCATGTTTCCTAATGTACTGGTACTGGAGTCTGGATCATCCTGAAAAGATAAATTTACTGAGTTTAATTGCTCTTCTATGGTAACGTTTGTATCTCCTAGTGAAAAGGGGGCTGGGAGAAGGGCTGCTTTTTCATTGCTGCCGTCCACTTCATTTCTTTGCTTATTTTTCTGTGTTTCAGTTTGAGGAGCTAATGGCAAGAATGGCGATTTGACTGCACCATGTCTACTCTCTGGTGTGCTGTCTTGTTCATTTCCCATGGCCACGTCTACACCATTCTCTGATTTAGGCTCATAATTGCAGGTGGCATTGGTCTGAGTTTCCTCAAAGATCTCCTCTATACTCTCATCCTCTGTGACTGGCTGTTCTGGGTCCATTTCAGAATCTACATCTGCATCGTCCACACAAGTAAAATTCTCAAAGTGCAGAAAGCCATTCTTGACAGTCTTTGTTACTTTTACCTGGAGTTCAGGGGAGTTATTACAAGAGGGTTCCTGTTTCATAGCAAGTGCTGTTGGACCACCAGGACTCAAGGAAGTGCAAACAATTGGCGACTGAGCTCTTGAATCACTTTTTTCAGGGTCTTGAAAGGATTCTGATCCATCAGCAGACCCATTTAAATATTCTACATTGATCATGGAGGCCAAATCCTGTAGTTTCCGCAGTGGAATGTAACAAGATGGAGAATCTTGTCCATAAGCATTTTGGGATGTTCCACTGGCAGTCGATAACTGCATAGTACACCCATTAAGTGGCTCAGAAAAATTGGATTGACCATTACCGAAAGGGCTGTCCTTGTCTTCAGGGGCATCTAAATTGACTGGATTGGAAAATGGCAGCAGACAATTTCTTCTGGGAGGTTCAGAGGTCTGATCCATCCTGCGCCAGCATCAACCTGGAATCCAAAAACACAGCAATTAATCTGAGTTAACAAGTCATAGGACTTATCTTCAAAATGGCAGCCACTTCTCAAGGCCTAGTGGCCTCGATGTCTTTCTGCTGCACTTCCAAGGGCAGAAAAGTTCCCCAGCTGATGATAGAAAAATGGCCTCGGTGAGCCGCCACAAACTCCATCTTCCTGGAGCTGAGCAGATCTTGCCACATGGAAACAGCCCGTCCCTTTTCCCTGCACTGCAGACTGGTGGACAGTAAGGCTGAACTAAAATTCAAATCCATTTGGCAGTAGAAATTCCCAAAATCTCAAAATACGAATCCTCTTCTCCCTCCCTCGCCGAGGACCTAGCGGCCCGATCTCCGGAAGGGAGGGGGATACGAGGTTCGAGAGGGGGGTCCCAAACGCTGCACAAAAAGGTCTCCCCCCCCCCCCGCCTTCCTGGCTCCCTCTGCTCAGCGGTCACAATAGCGCTGCACCCTGCGCCCAGCCGGCGCCACAGCCTTTCTGCTACGGCTGTACACAGGCCGCAGGCCAGTCGGCCCAAGCGGGTGGGCGCACCCCGAAGCTCGCCTTCCTGACTGCAGGCCAGCTCGGTCCACGGCTGCAGGTCCCAGAGACTGGGACGCCGCAGGGGGAGAAACGGAGGCAGCCGGCGAAGCCAAGTCAGGGCAGCAGCAGCTGCTGCTATAGCTTGACAAACATGGCTGCTGCCGACGCCGCCGCCGCCTGCCCAGGCCGCGCTCCTTCCCGCAGCCGCTGTAGCACCTCCTGGCCGAGCCGATCGCACTCATCAATATTCAGCAGCAAGCAAAGTTTACTGCGGGAGGGCAGTGGGCCCGGTGCCCCCCAGCCGTCTACCCGAGGGGAGGCAGAGGCCGAGGTGCGCGCGAGAGGCCGGCGGAGCACGGGCCGTGCCGGGAGGAAGTTCGCGGCAGTCCGGCCGGGTAGGCCGGAGCCAGGCTGGTAGTGAAGGAGGAGGAAGGGGCCCGCGGCTGCAAAGCCGCCGGCCACCAACCCCGCGCCGCGCCCGGTCCTCCCCCGCGCCCCTCACCTCACCACCACCACCATCTTCCCCGCCCGGCCGCCTCCTCCCTCCTCACGCCTGCCCGCCGCCCACCCCAGTGCACTAGTTACCGTGCCCCGTGCCCCCTCCCGGGCCGGCTGGGGGGAGGGGGTGACCCTCATTACACTGGGGCGCGAGCGGAGCGGTGGGGAGAGAGCGGAGCCGCTCGCCGCACCCCCCCTCCCCCCGCGTCTCTCTTCAGGGGAGAAGGCGGCGAGCGCGACCTGCCCCGGCCTAGTCCTCCGCCACCTCCTCCTCCTCACACCCCCACCGCGCGCGCCCCCGCGGCGGCGCGTGCGACCCAGCGCCTCGCGCCCGTCCGCGTGCGGCCGGGGCCCCGAGTGCGCGCGCCCCCCAGCCCCCACCGCGCGCGCGCCCGCTCGCCTCACTCTTCGGGGTTCAGGGCGGGTGAAGTCGGGCTCGCGAGCGCGCCGTCCAATCAGCGGAGCCGTCGCTGCAGCCCCCTCCCCTCCCCCGGAGCGACCGCTCGCAGCCTGGGCCTACGGGCCGGCCCGCAGCCCGGGCGGGGCCTGAGGCGGGCTCCCTGGGAGCCTCGCGCGCCTCCCTGGAGAGTCGGGGCCTACGGGCGTCGTGGGTGGTACTCCGGTCCCCGCACCTACCTCAGGGCGTTGAGCTGGCCCCGGGCTGCACACGGCTCCCACACCCTCCCAGTCCCCAGCCCCGACCCTGGCGGCGACTGGCCCGGTTGAGGCCTGTCTCACCGCCCCGCCAGCCCTGCTCGGGCCCGCGTCAGTCCCGGCCTCCATCTTAGGTTATCGCCCGGGCTCCCCATCCACTGGGCACCTGCCCTCAGCCCGCTCGGCTCGGCCCGAGGCCAAGGCCACCCCCCCCCCTCCTACCGCGGGGCTCACCTGGGGGCTCGGGCTGGGGTCTTCGAGGCCTCAGGCCCCGAACAGGCGCGGCCGCAAATGATCCCCGTGCCCGGCCGCACCCCAAACCCACACCACCACCACCACAGACCAAGCTGAGCAGGAAACAAAATGGAGGCAGCAGCTCGGGTCTGCCTCCCCGAGCCAAGCCTGTGCAGCCCAGGCTCCCTCCTGCCGCAGGCCCGACGCCCGTGAGGCAGGGGGCCGGTTCGTCCCGGGCGCCGCAAGCAGCCGCCGTAGAGCCACGCAGACAGGCCGGGGACTCGGCCCTGCGGGACCCACAGCCCCTCACCCACCACCCCTTCCCTTTCCCCTCCCCCCCATGCCTCTCCCTCCCCCTCGCCCGGCCTTGAGGGGTGAGCGGCTACCAGGAGCCGGGTCGGGTCGGGTTACCCGCCTGGGCACTGCCCGCCCAGCCGTGGCCTCGGCTGGGAGATGCGGCCGGGCGACCCCCGCGCTGAGCCCACCCCTCGCACCCGAGCTGGGCAGCAGCCTGACAGCGCGCCCGCACCTCGCGGTGCGGCCCCCGCCCAGTGAGGCCGAGTCCCCCGTTCGGGCACTGCCAGGACGAGGCTCCCTCGCCACCCCCGGGCCCAGGGGTCCTCGCTGCCTCGGGCGGGGCGAGGGGAGCGCTGGGGGAGGGGTCCGCTAATCCCTGCACCGCCTCCCGCGCCTAGTCTGGGTCTGGGCCTGGCACAGGGACTCGGGCCGCGGGCGCGGGCAGCATCGGTCGGTGCGTGCGCGCGGGACAGGGGACGCGGCCGGGGGTCCGGAGGGACCGCGCCTCGCACCGCGGACGCTGCAGTTCTCGGCACCCAGGCAGATGGCCCTCTCGTGCCACCAGAGACGCGCGCAGGCCGCCTGCTCCTCAGCCCGGCTCCCCGAGGAGCGCGCGCCTTGCCCCTGCGGGCCGGGCACCCGGACCCCGGTGGGCCAGCGCTGGGACGGTGGGCCGCCGGGCTGGCCCGGACCAGCCTGCTGGCCTGACCCCCGGTCTGCGGCGCTCTGCTCTCTGGCGCTCCGGACCTCGAGGCCTGCACCCAGCGCTCGCGGCCCCACAGCACCGGCCTAGGGCGGCCGCGGTTCGTTCAGTCATCTATGAAAGCACAAGGGCAGGTCGGGGAACCCAAGCCTAGGTTGACCTCGCAAGTCCAGCTGCCCAGGTCCTTACCCCAACCCGGCCCAACCCCCTGGGCTTGCTCCCCAGCAAAAAGCTCACCTAGGGATCTAGCTGGTTCCTTAGAGTGCTAAGTGCATCCTCACTGTTCAGAGAGAACCACAACCAACCACCACAAAAAGTCCCACCTCCTCCAGAAAGCCTTCAGGGATTAGCGTGAACTCCATCTAAAAAGCTGAGCACCGCCCTCGAGAGCCACGTGACTACCACGGCTCCCAGAGCTTAGTAAATGTGCATAATTATTGTATGTGGAGCGATCACCCACAGCCCTTATATCTTAACCCTGAGCCCACCTGGGGAAAGGGACTTTTGGCGTTGTCCTGCGCGGCAGCATCGGCACGGAGCTCCCTAAACTCCATCCTTCAGCCTTCCCCGTCTTCACCGGACCAGGCTTGGAATTCAAGGTGCCCCTAAGCCTCCTGCTCTGCAAGGCCCTCCGTCCAGTGGTGCAGGCACACTACAGGACCTTAGCACACTGTGAATGCTGGGATGCAGGCCCTTCCAAGACAGCAAGCAGGCTTTCTCAAAGGGAAGGTGCCCCCTGGAACCAGAGTGGTGAGGGGGCACTGTTCCCCCAGGGTTGCTCTTTCTGTTGAAGACAATGAGGTACCCTGAAGAAAGTTCCTATGTGCAAAGTCAGGTTGGCAGTGTTCTGTGTGCTAGGACCAGACAGGCAAAATGAGATTAACTTAGCCTCAGTTACCTCATCTTTAAATTATGATTACTGAGAATTTCTACCCTGCTGACATAGATAGCTGTGAAGAAATTTGGCCAGTGTACAGCTACTCCTTTATTTATTTATTTTTAATCCTTACCCAAGGGTATGCTTTCATTGATTTTAGAGAGAAAGGGAGAGGGAAAGAAAAAGAAACATTGACATGATAGAGAAACATCTACATGATAGAGAAACATTGATCAGTTGCCTCCCATATGCACCTCTACTGGGGATCGAACCTGCAACCCAGGCATGTGCCCTGACCGAGAATCGAACCTGAGACCTTTCAATGCAGGGGATGACACTCCAACCAACTGAGCCACAGCAGCCAGACCCCTTTTTTCTTAGAACTGCCCCCCCCCCCGCCCGACTTCATTAAATCAGTAGATACTTATTGAGCTCCCCCTCACAGCCTTGTGGGGACAGATAAGTAATAATATGGCAGAGAGCTGAGCACTGAGAAGGAAGCCAGAGGTGCTGAGGGAACTGGGGAGGCCTCAGGGGCAGTCAGGGAAAACCTCCCAGAAATCGCATCCAGAGGGAGTCCTGAATCATATTCAGGAATAGCCAGAAAAGAAGGGGACAACATAGAGGTCCCAGCGGAAGAGCCCAGAGAAACACCAGGCTTTGGAGAAACTGACCACAGTTCAGTGTGGCCAGAAGCTAATGGGGCGGGGGGACTGAGAGGTCAGTAAGAGGCCTCAGGCAAGCATGGGGGAGGCCATAGGAGCCTGTTCGTGCAGAGCCTTGTTGGTCAAATTAAAGAATTTAGACTTTATCTGGAGGGCAGTAGGGAGCCATGAAAAGTTAGGGAGCAAGTTCAGGCTTGCATCTGTGCAGTAGAAAGCTCACTCCAGCAGTGTCCAGAAGAGATGGATCCTGACTTTGGAGACACCCTGACCAGGGCCTGGCCTTGGGATTTGCCAGGATTGGGGCTTCTCTTCCTCTGTGCCAGCTACTTTCTAAGACACCCTCTGATTTAACCCTGAGATGGGCACTATTACTATCCTTATATTTCAGAGAGGAAGCGTCACTTACTCAAAGCCAATCTCCCAACCCAGCACCTGGTGGGAGTTCTTCATCCCCACTGTACACGAGCAGCATCTGCATTCTGACTGAACAGCCAGGTTTTAGGAGAGACAGGGAGGCCTTTGGTAATCAATCCCAAACGCTGATGAGTTCCACAATCATCCCTTCTGATGGGTCCATGAACTGTTTCCTTCTCCACTCCCTTCCACCACACACACACCCAGGGGGTTCCCCAGAACTGGATCAGGCTTCAACTTAAAATCAAGAAACATCTGGCCAGCCAAAACCGGTTTGGCTCAGTGGATAGAGCGTCGGCCTGTGAACTGAAAGATCCCAGGTTCGATTCCAGTCAAGGGCATGTACCTTGGTTGCGGGCACATCCCTGGTAGGGGGTGTGCAGGAGGCAGCTGATCAATGTTTCTCTCTCATCGATGTTTCTAGCTCTCTATCCCTCTCCCTTCCTCTCTGTAAAAAATCAATAAAATATATTTAAAAAAAAAAGAAACACCTGGCCACATCTGGAGCCATATGGCCCTCCATACTAACCTGACCATGTAGCCTAAGCCCGAGCCACAAGGACTCAAGCTTCCACTTTCAAGTGTTCTTTTTCTAAAACATGCTCTTTTGGAAGCCCCATGTTGGTGTTCACTATCTCTGCCTTTCTTCCCTCCTCAATTTCCTGGTTGCCCAGTGTATTCACTGTCCCAGGACACGCTGCATTTCTAGGCTGTGCTCATGCTGGACCCTGTGACTTCTCCCAAAACTATCTTGGCAAGCTTCCACTCATCCTTCAGGGCCCTCTTCCTGGAAGTTTTCTCTGACCCCACCCCTGCAGACAGTCATTTTTCCCCCTGAACCAGCTTCTGAGATAACTATTGGCTTCCAAAATCTGGGCCCAGCCACTTGTTGAACCCCTAACAAGACTCAGGGCTTATGCTTCTCTAACCTCCAGTGACCAAGCCCAGAACATAGAAGCTCAGAGTAAGTGTTGGGGAAACATTTTCTTTTTCTATTTATTTATTTATTTATTTATTTATTTATTTGAGAGAGAGAGAGAGAAATATCCATTTGTTGCTCCACCTACTCATGCATTCATTGGTTGCTTTTTATACGTGTCCTGACTAGAAATTGAACCCTCAACCTTGGTATATCGGGATGATGCTACTGAGCTACCCTGCTAGAGCTTGGAGAGACATTTTCTTTGTTTCTTTTTTTTTTTTTTTTTTTTTTGTGGAGAAAACATTTTCTAATGCCTGATCTAGCCCCTCCCCTCCTCTCCTACAGACAAAAAAGAGTTGTGGTTCAAATTATGGACCAAATGGGTTGTGCAGAACTTAAACCCTCCCTAAAAGAATTTTTGGTTGTTTGGAAGCATACAGGCCTCTGTGCCAGGCAGCATTTTCAAAAAGTGTAAGAGAGCCTATAAGATCTTGGAATCAGATAGATGAGGGTTCCAGTCACAGCCAGACCACATACCAGGCAAGTCCCTTCTCCTCCCTCAGCCTCACAAATTGGATGATTATACAGATTAATATGCGAATGTAGGCAGGGCCTAGTGCCCTGACCAGAGCAGCTGCCCACTGAACACCTCCTTCAGTATAACACTGGGCTCCTCTACTCAACATGCCAATCTTTGCTCCCCCACCCCAGCCCAACTTGCTTTTTCTCTGGGTGCCTGGTTTTGTAGATGCACTCTCAGCCTCTAGCCAAGCACCTCTAAATGTATTGATTCCAAGGGGAGGAGGAGGAAGTGGAAGAATGCTGGGCTCTGGTGAGATGTGTCAGGAAAAGGGGGAGGGCTGCATCCTGTGGCCAAGAGAGTACTATACTTTTCACCTGCATATGGATTACCATTTTACACTCACCAAATCATTGTCTCCTGTCAGGAGGATATCATCCTATTTTGCAAATGAAAATAGAGGCTAGGGTGGGATATAAAACTAAAATTCAGCCCTAACCGGTTTGGCTCAGTGGATAGACCATCGGCCTGCAGACTGAAGGGTCCCGGGTTCGATTCCAGTCAGGGGCATGTACCTTGGTTGTGGGCATATCCCCAGTGGGGAGTGTGCAGGAGGCAGCTGATCGATGTTTCTCTCTCATCAATGTTTCTAACTCTCTATCCCTCTCCCTTCCTCTCTGTAAAAAAAATCAATAAAATATATTTTAAAATATTAAAAAACACTAAAATTCATATTCATGAACAAAACATCAGTGTGGTGATTGCCAGAGGGAAAGAGGGGGAGGTGAGAAGGGTTCCTAATATAAGGTGACAGGAGAAGATTTGACTTTGGGTGGTGGGCACACTTTGGTGAAATATACAGATCTTGTAACATAGAAACCCACACCTGAAACCTATATGTTCATGTTGACCAATGTCACCCCAACCAATCTACACTAATAAAAGAGTAAGATGCAAATTGACTGTACCTTCTCAACACCCACCAGCCAACCAGGAGTGGATATGCAAATTAACCCAACAAAGATGGCAGGTTAATTTGCACATGCAGGCGCCAAGTAGGTGGGGGTGGGGCAGGAAGCTTGCGTCATCACCATGGCGATGACACAGTCTGGGCAGCTTGGGCAGCTTGGGAAGGCAGAAAGGTGGCTCCGGGCCAGAGTGAAAAGGCAGATCCAGCAGGAGCGAAGGTGGTGCCGGCAGCTAGGGTAAGGAAGGCCCATTCTAAGGAAGGCCCATTCTTGCACGAATCTTCGTGCATCGGGCCTCTAGTTTAATAAGTAAATATTAAAAATAAATATTAAAAAAAGAAAATCGAGGCTAAGAAAGAAGAAGCTTGTGAAAGGCTCCCTGCTGGTAAGTGGTGGAGTGGCATAGAGTTTATACCCAGTAGTTGCTCAATAAATACTAAAGGAGGTCAGGTAAGATAAAAGCAGAGATGAGACTGGAGTAAGGGCTTTAATGAAGTGGATAGTATTCCAATTTTTTTTATCAAGTCTCCCTTTTGTGAATTTTAAATAGTGTGTATATAACCCACTCACACTTGAAAGTTGACACCTAATTTTGTTTTTCTTTTAAGTCATATATTACAAATAATAGAATTTTGGGTGTACTGCATGTGCACTTTATTTTTTTATTTTTTTATTTTTATTTTTTAAATATATTTTATTGACTTTTTTACAGAGAGGAAGAGAGAGGGATAGAGAGCTAGAAACATCGATGAGAGAGAAACATCGATCAGCCGCCTCTTGCACACCCCCCTCCGGGGATGTGCCCGCAACCAAGGTACATGCCCTTGACCGGAATCGAACCCGGGACCCTTGAGTCCGCAGGCCGACGCTCTATCCACTGAGCCAAACCGGTTTCGGCATGCATGTGCACTTTAAATAAATCTTAATCAAAACCTACCGGGCTGCCCTAGCTGGTTTGGCTCAGTGGATAGAGCATCGGCCTGTGGAATGAAGGGTCCCAGATTTGATTCTGGTCAAGGGCACATGCTCAGGGTTGTGGGCTCAATCCCCAGTAGGGGGCATGCAGGAGCCAGCCAATCAATGATCCTCTCTCATAATTGATGTTTCTATCTCTCTTTTCCTCTCCCTTCCTCTCTGGAAATCAATGTATATATATATATATACATATATATACTGAGTGGCCAGATTATTATGATCTCTGAACGCATATATATTAGAGGCCTGGTGCATGAATTCGTGCATGGGTGGGGTCCAGCCAGCCTGGCCATGGGGAGGGGACATGGGCAGTTGGCCGGCCTGCCTGCTGGTCGAACTCCTAGTCAAGGGGACAATTTGCATATTAGCCTTTTATTATATAGGCTATACACTAAGTGGCCAGTGTTCAGAGATCATAATAATCTGGCCACTCAGTGTGTGTGTGTGTGTGTGTGTGTGTGTGTGTGTGTGTTTTAAACCTACAGGCTGTCTCTAAAATGGCAAAGCCAGCCCTGGCTGGTGTGCCTCAGTTGGTTGGGTGTTGCCCCTTGCACCAGGAGGTTGTGGGTTCCATTCCCTGGTCAAGGGCACATGCCTGGGGTGCAGGCTCAATCTCTGGTGGGGGATGTGTAGGAGGCAGCTGATCGATGTTGTGTTCTCACACTGATGTTTCTCTCTCTCTCTCTCTCCCCTTCCTCGCTCTCTAAAAATCAATAAACTAGTCTTTAAAAATAAATAAATAAAATAAAATGGCAAAGCCAGGCCCCATCATCAAATCCCTCAGCCAACTGACTGTCAGAAAATATCTGACTCCTTAATTACAATCAGCATGTTCAAATGCGCCCCCATGGCAATCATGCCCTTGCTGGGTTCTAATTCTAGGACAGACTGACAAGGCCAGAACCTTGCCCTGAGACTGTGGCGAGGTATGTCCTTGGGAAGCTCTCCCAGCACCTTCTCTCCTGAGGTGCCCTACCAGGGAGATTCATTTGATTTCTCTTATGAATGGGAAACTGTCTGAAAGGAGACCCGGAGAGAGGTACTTTCTCAGGCAGACCAAGAATTTCATATGAAAGTTAAAGGTCTGGGAACTTGTTTCCTTAACTCCAACCATGGTCAGAATAATCTGGAAAATCTTATATCCCTCAGGTAAAGACGTTAGGCAAAAACCATGATTGGAAAACCTATGGCTGTGTAGAACAAGAGGCAGAGCTTGTCAGAGAGGGTCTAGGGAGGGAGGGCTTTTTCTAAAGGCAGAAGCGGCTTGGTCTTGTGTAAATCATTTTACCTCAGGCCTGTGTTCATTGTTTCTTCTGCCTGGCAGGCTCTACTCCCAGCTCTCCCAGGATTCTTCCTGTCAATCAGCTCAAAAGGCTCTCTCTTCAGACAGGGCACACCTGGCTCCTTCCTCACTTTTGACCCAGGCCCCTCTATTACATCTTCTTGACTTATAGCAATTATTTATAAGTGACTTATAGCAATTACTATTCTCTGAAATTATCTGATTTTTTCTTCCTTATTATTTTCTTTTTATTTAGATAGAACCCATATACGATAAAATTTTACACCCTTTTAAAGTGTATAATCCAGCCTTGCAGGCATGGCTCAGTGGTTGAGCATTGACCTATGAACCCAGAGGTCATGGTTCGATTCCTGGTCAGAGCACATACTTGGGTTGTGGGCTGACCCCCCCAGTAGGGGGCATGCAGGACATAGCTGATGCATGATTCTCATGTATCATTGTTGTTTCTATCTCTCTCTCCCTTTCCTTTCCTCTCTGAAATCAACAAAAATATATTTTAAAAAATCAAGTGTGTAATCCAATGATTTTTAAAATATTCAAAAATATATTGTGCAATGATCACCACTACCTAATTCCAGAGCATTTTCAGCACTCTAAAGAGAAACCCTGTGTCCATTTGTAGTCAGTCCCCATTCCCTCCTTCCCTATAAGCCTTGCAAACCACTAATCTACTATTTGTCTCTATGGATGTGCTTTTGACCATGTCATATAAATGCAATCATACAATATGTGGTCTTTTATGTCTGGCTTCTTTCACTGAGCATAATGTTTTTCAGTTTCATCCATGTTATAACATACTAGAGGCCCAGTGCATGGATTTGTGCACCAGTGCAGTCCCTCGGCCTGGCCTGCGGGGATTGGGCCAAAACCAGCAGTCCGCATCCCCTGAGGGGTACCAGAGGGCACTCTGCAAAGTCGCTTGGCAGCTCCTGCATTGAGCATCTGCCCCCTGGTGGTTAGTGCATGTCATAGCTACCGGCCGGTCAGCCAGTTGCTTAGGCTTTTATATCTATACTAGAGGCCTGGTGCACGAAATCGTGCATGGGTGGGGTCCCTCAGCCTGGCCGGCGATTGGGGCCAATGAGGGCCTTCTCGTCCAGTACCAATTGGGGCCAATCCCTAGGGAGAGGGACTGCGGGAGGTTGGCTGGCCGGCCAGAGGGAGGGACTGCAAGAGGTTGGCCGGCTGCAGGAGGTTGGCTGTGGGAGTGCACTTACCACCAGGGGACAGCTCCTGCATTGAGCGTTTGCCCCCTGATGGTCAGTGTGCATCATAGCGACGGTTGACCAGTTGTAACAGTCGCTTAGGCTTTTATATATGTAGATATATAAAAGGCTAATATGCAAAGTGTCCCCTTGGGAGTTCGACCAGGAGACCAGGAGTTTGATCACTTGCTATGACGTGCACTGACCACCAGGGGGTGACGCGGAATGAAGGAAGGCCTCAGCCAGCAGCCAGCAGCCAATGAAGGGAGGCCCCAACTCGCAGCCTGAAGGCCCTGATCAGTCCTTATTGCCAGCTAGGCCTAGGGACTCTACCCATGTATGGATTTCATGCACCAGGCCTCCTCTAGTATATAGATAATAGTACTGCATTCTTATATATATATATATATATATATATATATATATATATATATATGTTTTTTTTTTAATTTTCAGAGAGGAAGTTTCAGAGAGGAAGTGAGAGGGAGAGAGATAGAAACATCAATAATGAGAGAGAATCATTGATGGGCTGCTTCCTGCACACTCCCTCCTGGAGATGTGCCCTTGACCGGAACCCAACCCAGGACCCTTCAGTTTGCAGGCTGATGCTCTATCCACTGAGCCAAACTGGCAAGGCCTTTAATATATATTTTTATTGATTTCAGAGAGGAAGGGACAGGGAGAGAGAAATAGAAATATCAATGATGAAAAAAAAAAAAAGAAATATCAATGATGAGAGAGAATCATTGATTGGCTGCCTCCTGCATGCCCCCTACTGGGGATTGAGCCCACAACCTAGGCATGTGCCCTTGACTGGAATCCAACCCGGGACCCTTCAGTTTGCAGGCTGATGCTCTATCCACTAAGCTAAACGGGCTAGGGCAGCATTGCATTCCTTTTTATGGCTGAATAATATTCCCTTTTATGGATAGACCACACTGTTTTGTCTTCTTTTTCATTTTTAGTCTTTAGAGCACACTGTTTATCAGTTGATGCCCATCAGTTCATGGATATTTGGGTTGCTCCCATTTTGGGACTATCATGAACAATGTTGCTATGAATGAACATTCATGTACAAATTTTTGTGAGGACAATTGTTTCATTTCTCTTGGATATATATGTAGGAGTGGAACTGCTGGATTATATGTGAACTTTTTGATAAACTTTTTGGGGAATGTTACCAAAGTGACTGCAGCATTTTATATTCCCACCAGCAATGTCTGAGAATTTCAATTTCTCCACATATCCACCAACATATTATTATTTGCCTTTATTCATTCATTTATTTATTTATATGTTTTTATTAATTTTTAGGGAGAGAAAAAGGAAGAGGACTAGAGAGATAGAAACATAAGATGCGAGAGAAACATCATCCAACAGCTGCCTCCTGCATGCCCCCTACTGGGGATTGAGCCAGAAACTCGTGCATGTGCCCTGACTGGGACTCAAACCATTGACCTCTTGGTGCATGGGTCAACACTCAACCACTGAGGTCAGATGGAATGAAGAGCTGCCAGGTACACCCTGTCCTCTCTGGTCAGGGCGGTGTGGAGGTGAGAGGGGGGTAACTCGCTGCTTTAGTCCAGCGAGTCAGCCAGGAGCCTGTGGGGAAGCTCAGAGCTCGCACCAGCAGGGCATCCTTCTAACGTCTGCTCAGGTCCCTGCTCTTCCCACTGTGGTCAGCATCACTGCTGTCACATGGAAAAGAAAAATTTAAAAACAAAACACTCAACCACTGAGCCACACCAACCGGGGTTGCCTTTTTCATATGGTTATTCCAGTGGGTGTGAAATGGTATCTCAATGTGGTTTTAATTTGTATTTCTCTAATGAATAATGATGCTGAGCACCTTTTCTTGTGTTTATTGGCCATTTGTAAATCTTTGGACAAATGTCAATTCAGATTCTTTTTTTGTTGTTAATTCTCACCAGAGGATATTTTCCCACTGATTCTTTGTTTTTCTTTTTTTAAATATATTTTTATTGATTTTAGAGAGGAAGGGAGTGGGAGAGATAGAAACATCAGTGATGAGAGAGAATCTTTGATTGGCTGCCTCCTGCATGCCCCCTACTGGGGATCGAGCCTGCAACCCAGGCATGTGCTTTTGACCAGAATCGAACCTGGGACCCTTCAGTCTGTAGGCTGATGCTCTATCCACTGAGCCAAACCGACTGGGGCTCCATTGATTCTTAGAGAGAGTGGAAACGAAGGGGAGAGACACAGAGAGAGAAACATCAGTTTGAGAGAGACACATTGATTGGTTGTCTCCCACATGAGCCCTGACCAGGGCCAAGGATTGAACCTGCAACTGAGGTACATGCCCTTGACCAGAATCGAACTCGGGACCTTTCAGTTCACAGGCCAATGCTCTATCCACTGAGCCAAATCAGCTAGGGCTCAATTCAGATTCTTTGCCCATTTTACAAACTGAACGATTTGTCTTTTGTTGTTGTTGTTGAGTTATAAGGGTTTTTAATGTATTCTAGATACACATCCTTTATCAAATATATGATTTATAAATATTTTCTCCAATTGTGTGGGTTGGGTTGTCTTCACTTTCTTGAAGGTATCCTTTGAAATACAAAAGTTTTAATTTTTAAAAAAAGATTTTAAAAATGTTTTTATTGATTTGAGAGCGAGAGAAAGGGAGAGGGAGAGGGAGAGAGAGAAACACCGATGTTAGAGGGAAACGTGGATCAGCCGCCTCCTGCAAGCCCCCAACCTGAGTATGTGCCCTGACCAGGAATCGAACTGACAAACCTTTGGTGCATGGGACAACGCTCAACCAACTGAGCCACACTGGCTGGACAAGTATTGCCTGTTTTAAAAAATCTTGTGGGATGTGAAGGTGATCTGGCTGCAACATCTGTCACCCCATTGATCACCAGGGTCGATTCGGCTGATCTGGCCGGCGTGGTGGGTGTCCCCTTTCTCCCTTACTGCTCCATATGTGCCCCTCCTGAAGCTGCATGCTCAGTGGAAGAGGAAAACTCCCCCCCCCAAAAAAAAAGTAATAAAAATTATTGTGGCACACTGGTTGTAAATCACTGATCTATTCCATTGATCAATGGGCCTCTTTTTTTTGGGGGGGGGGCTATCTTTTATATATATATATATATATATAATTGATTTCAGAGAGTAAGGAAGAGGGAGAGAGAGATAGGAACAAGAGTGATAAGAGAGAACCATTAATCTACTTTCTTCTGCTTGCCCCACACTGGGGATTGAGCTCGCAACCTGGGGATGTGCCCTGACCAGGAATCGAACCGTGATCTCCTGGTTCATTGGTTGACGCTCAAGCACTGAGCCATGCCGGCCAGGCAGGCCCATCTTTATGCCAGTACCATACAGTTTTGATTGCCTGGCTTTATTTGTCCCCACCCCCATCTTTCTCACTGTCTAAAATGGAAGTACCAAGGGGTCAGGACTTATTTACTGTTGTGTTCCCATTGCCTAGACTAGAACAAGGCCTGGTGCAAGGTAGATGCTTGATAAATATTTGTGGTTTGAATAAACAAATTCTTAAGTGAGTACAGTGCTGTTGGAGGGAGGGCTGAAGGTACAGGACCAAGAGGTCACTGAAATCAAGGGTGTGTGAATAGGGTCATGGGGTCATGGGCCTGGGTGCAGAGGAGAAACCCCTCATCCTCTGAGATTTGTAGACAAAGGAAAGTGGGGCCTCAGCTCTGTTTTAAGTGGAAAGGGAAGGAAATTGATGGACGTTCCACCCAGTGCCTCTGTTTTCTTGGAGAGGTAGGAACTGAGAGGAAAGGAAGGGGCTGAGGACAGCTGAGTGACCTTAGGGCCCCAGCCCAGTTTTAGGCCTAATTGGTGGGCACCCTCGACTCATTATTGGATTCCCTCTAGGCCCTAGAGTCTAGGGCAAGCATGTCAAACTTGGCATGTGGCGTGCTGGCCGGGAGTTTGACATGCTTGCTAGGATTTTGTGGGGCAAGGGGTATCAGATGAAGTGTCAAGAGGTCAAGTGCTGGAGAAGGTACAAGGAAGTAATGGCTGGGGGCTCAGGCTGGCAGAGACAGGGGAGAAGCCACAGAACAGGGCCCCTGACCACTGCAACATTTTATTTCTTTTTCTTCTTTAAATATATTTTTATTGATTTCAGAGAGCAAGGGAGAGGGAGATAGAAACATCAGTGATGAGAGAGAATCATTCATCAGCTGCCTCCTGCACATTCCTTACTGGAGATTGAGCATGCAACCTGGGCATGTGCCCTGACTGCCCTGACTGCCCTGACTGGGAATCCAACCATGACCTCCTGGTTCATAGGTCAATGCTCAATCAACCACTGAGCGACACCAGCCAGGCAACATTTCTTTTAAAAAAATATATTTGTATTGAATTTTTTCAGAGAGAGAGGAAGGAAGAGGGAGGGAGAGGGAGAGAGAGAGAGAGAGACATGAATGTTAAGGAAACAGCGAATAGCTGCTTTCTGCAGGGCCCCTACCTGGGATCGAGCCTGCAACCTGGGCACATGCTCTGAACTGGCGACCTTTTGGTGCATGGAATGGAGCTCAACCAACTGAGCCACAGGCCACAGGCAACATTGTGTCAGTTACCCCTGGACACACACAGGATAGTGTGGAGTGCTGAAGAGAGGTTTGGCAGGGCTACCTTGTGGCTGGACTGATCCTGTGGCAGCTCACTTGGCCAACACAGCTGGGGTGGGCCCAGCTAAATGAACACACATGCCTGCCCTCTCAGTGAGCTTGGCTAGTATCTGAACTTGATGTCTACCCATTTTTGTCTGCAGATTTGTAATATTCTCAATACTTCAGGAGGCCTTGAAAGCTATCCTTATCTATCTATCTATCTATCTATCAAAGGCTAAGCAACCGTCTGTCTGACCATCCAACCGGCCAGTAGGTATGACGTGCACTGACCACCAGGGGGCAGATGCTCAATGCAGGAGCTGCCAAGCTGCGGTGACTTGGCAGTGGCGGTTCTCGGGTGATGCACCCCGAAACCAGAGAGGAGGGAGCCTGATTCCTCGCGGGGCTGTGTGATTCCACCTTCAGCTGTGGGTTATGTTGCTGCTGGGGCGCTGTCGGCCCCGAATCTGGTTTACTGCACACTTGCATTCACATTCCACACCCTGTATGACAGCAACTTTGCAGAGTGCCCTTTTGCACTCTGGGACCCCTTGGGGGATGTCAGAGACCCAGTTTCGGCTGATCCCCACAGGCCAGGCCGAGGGACTCCACCTACCAGAGAGACCCCGCACACTCCGAAGGCACCCTTTGAGCCTCAGCACTGCCCCAGGTGTGGCCTGCTGGGAAGGGACCTCGGGACACTGGCTCCAGGGAGTGTCCGACCAGTCTCGCCCAGTCCCACCCTGACGGCCACCTTTTAATTAATTTCCTTTCAATGTGCACAAATCTGTGCACTGGATCACTAGTAGGATATAAAGGAGGTATAAAGGGGCCTAGTGGTTGAATGTAGCTTAAAGGGGGAGAGGAAAATTTTCAGATGTCATCAGGAACAGTGCTTCCAGGCACTGGGGTTTAATTCTGCTGGCATGGCTCTGGCCTGTATCGATAAGTGGTTAGAGCGTTGGCTTGTGCACTGAGGGTCTCTGGTTTGATTCCTGGTCAGGGGCACGTACCCACCCCCATTGGGCCACATGCAGGAGGCAACCAGTCAATATGTCTCTGTAACATCAATCTTTCTCTCTCTTTCTCTTTCTCCTTCCCTCCCTTCCACTCTCTTTGAAAAGCAATAGAAAAAATATCCTCATGCGAAGGTTAACAAAAACAAAACAAAAACCAAAAAACAAACAAACACCTAATTCTGCTGGTATGGAGAGTACCACGATCAGATATAACATTGCGAAAGATGGCCCTGCAACTATGTGGAGGATGAAAGTGGAAGCAGAGAGAACTGGAGGATACTGAGGCCATCAGGGAAGAGGAAGCTTTCACTTGGACCTGAGAAGTGGGCGAGAAATGGGGATAGAAGATGGACTAGGAAGTGTTTCAGAAGGTAAAATGGACAGCACCTAGAGACTGGATGGAGGCATAGGGGCGTATGAAGGGTCAAGGTGGGGTCCAGATTTCCAGCTCAGATGAGGTGGTTAGATGGATGGAGGCATCAGCCACTGAGATGGGGAGACTGAAAGAACACAACTGGGGCGGGAGGAGGAAATACATTCAGGTTGTTTTTGTTTGTTTTTTAATTGATGTGAGAGGGAGAGGGAGAGAGAAGGAGAAACATTGATTTATTGTTCCAATTATTTATACATTTATTGGTTGATTCCTGTATGTGCCCTGACTGGTGATCAAACCTCAGCATATTGGGATGATGCTCTTAACCAACTGAGCTACCTGGCGAGTGCTATTGTGACTTTTTCTTTAAACATACAGAAAAAGAAAAATATAACCAATATACCTAGATTCAATATATGCTAACAGTTTACCACATTTGTTTAGTAGATAATGAGATTTTTTCTGAACCATTTCCAAGTGAATTACAGGCAGTCTGATACTTCTCACCTAAACACTTAGCAAACTTCTCCAAATCATCAGGATAATCTCCTACAAAGCCACAATACCACCCAGTAATAATTCTCTAATACCTAAAGTTCTTCCATATTCAAATTTTCCCAAAATGTCTTTGGTAGATGGCACTTCTCCTGAGCTATATACTAATCAAGGATCATGTATGACATTGGTCCTTGTATCTCTTCAGTATCTTATAATTTCCCACCTCATGTTTTCCATGACTTCTTTTTTTTAAGAAAACCAGACTGAAATAAACAAATACGTACATACATCCATAAAAGAAAGTCAGGCTGCCTTCCATGACTTTTGACTTTTGAAGTGACCAAGCCAGTTATCCAAGAAGGCCCCACATTTTGCCATTGGCTGATGCTTCCTCATGTTGATGTTTAACCTGCTCCTCTGCCCCTGCATTTCCTGTAAACTGGACAGTAAGTCAGAGTCTTGATTAGATTTGGGCGAACATTTTTGGGAAGAATGCTTTGAAGTAAGGCGGCTGCTGGCGTTCTGGCATGTTCGGTTTAGAGAGCCTGGAGGTCATCAGGGGCTGATGTCATGTTAGCGGTTGAACATATATGTAATTGGAAGATGCGGAGGAAGAATCAGTTGAGAGAGAGTACCTGGAGGGTCATCAGAGAGGAGATAAGACCTGAAGTCTTTGATTGGGGTGGGAGTGGTGATGAGAAATCTATGGAAGAGATCCCCCAGGGGGTTTCCAGAGGAGTTGGTGATAAGACAGAACTAAAGAGATTACTACCTGAAGCCTGACAGTCAACAAAAGCCCTGCCCTGGCCCCACCACACAAAAAAAACACAACCCTGGGCCCTTGCCTGGGAAGTCAGTTGATGTGTCTACAGTTGAAAATAAGCCCCTCCCAGGGAGATTTGCAGAGGCCTTAAATGACAGGGCGTCTTTAAAATAAAAACTGGAAACTCGGGGACTCTTCCCCATCCCCACGTGGGAGTCTGTACTTGTTCTTCAATAAATCTCTACCTTTGCTATACCAAAAAACAAAAACAAAAACCCAAAACTGGAAGCACAGAGCTAGGATAGCCAATGGGAGGATGGAAGTGATTTCAGAAGGCTTAATTAGTCATATTAATGAGCCTAAGGCAAAGGATGAGACCAGACAGGAGGAGGTAGGGGGTGGGGTGGGGTGGGGCTCAAAGTGGTGGCATCTCCAGCCCTGCCCAGGGATCCCTAAGGCAGCCAGGGGATTGGACTATGTTGAGCCCTGGATCTCAAGCCTGGATAGTGACTGAAGCTAAACCATGTGAGAGAGTGGCCCCTGCTGCCTTCTGCATCCCAAGCCTGTGGCAATGAGGGGTTAGAAACACCCTTAGGACACACAGTCACACGCTTCCTCTGTGCTGACACCAGCTCCTCACTGTGGACTAGCACACCTTGCAAGATGTGGTCCTATCTGCAAGTCCAGCGTTGTCATCTACCCTGTTCCTCTCCCTCTCCACCCTTCAGCCACGATGAGCTATGGGCCTGGCCTCCTCTGGTGCCTGGATGTGGAAGACCCCGCCCTGTGACTGCTGGCCTCTTCAGAGTTCTGTGTACCAGCTGCCTGTGCTGCTGGTTGAGAGGCAGCACATGGTGAAGTTATGAACACAGACTCTGACCAAGAGGCCTGGTTTGAACCCTCAGCTCTGACACTAAATAGTTCTGTGACCTTAGGCAAATGGAGTTGTTGAGAATGAACGTTGCCAAACTCAAGGGGTTCACTGCTTGTGGTATTCTATTCAAGAATGAGCCCAGCCAGCATGGCTCAGTGGTTGAGCGCCGACCTATGAACCAGGAGGTCATGGTTTGATTCTGGGTGGGGGCTCATTCAAGTTGCTAACTTGATCTCAGGTGTGGGGCGTGCAGGAAGCAGCCAATCAATGACTTACTCATTGATGTCTCTCTCTCCCCGTCTCCATTCCTCTCTGAAATAAATAAAAATATATGAGACTTGGCTGCTGTTAGGCAGTTTTATTTACTTGCAGCAAGTAAAGGAGATGGGATTCACATCCAAAGCTCTGTCTCCTGGAAGGGAGGCTTAGCCATTGCTTATATACACTATTTGGTTAACGACACATTGATTTCTTCTTTGCAATTGGCTACATTTATCAGAATGGGTTGCCTCCAGCTCATCTGGTTATAGCTGCTTCTGCAAAATACATTTTAACATTTAGCAAGAACAGCATTTAGTAAGAACCACCTAGCCCAGTGGTCGGCAAACTCATTAGTCAACAGAGCCAAATATCAACAGTACAATGATTGAAATTTCTTTTGAGAGCCAAATTTTTTAAACTTAAATTATATAGGTAGGTACATTGTTATTAACTTAATTAGGGTACGTGTTATTTTGTGGAAGAGCCACACTCAAGGGGCCAAAGAGCCGCATGTGGCTCGAGAGCTGCAGTTTGCCGACCACTGACCTAGACCTTGAGACCCTTGTCCTATCTAACATTAATATGAGCTTCAAAAAGTGCCTAGTGCCCTAACCGGTTTGGCTTAGTGGATAGAGCATCGGCCTTCAGACTGAAGGGTCCCAGGTTCGATTCTGATCAAGGGCATGTACCTTGGTTGCGGGCATATCCCTAGGAGGTGGTGTCCAGGAGGCAGTTGATCAATGTTTCTTACTCTCTATCCCTTTCCCTTCTTTTCTGTAAAAAAATAAATAAAATATATTTTTTAAAAGAAACTAAAAAAAAAAAAAAAAAGTGCCTGGCACCTGGTGAGTCCTGTAGTTGTTCTAGTCATGATTATTGTTCTCATGAGGCTCAGAGAGTTCAAGATCTTTCTGCCTGGGCTCATAGAGCTGCTATGTGGCAGCCTTCTAAGACAGTGGTCAGCAAACCGCGGCTCTTTGGCCCCTTGAGTGTGGCTCTTCCACAAAATACCACGTGCGGGCATGCACGTACAGTGCGATTGAAATTTTGTGGCCCATGCGCAGAAGTCGGTTTTCGGCCTGGGCGAGTCTATTTTGAAGAAGTGGTCCTAACGCCAAGCCACACTCAAGGGGCCAAAGAGCCGCATGTGGCTCTCGAGCTGCGGTTTGCCGACCACTGAGCATAGGTGTTTTTTCAGTATACCCCTGTTGCATTATAAACATCACTATCTCACTGTAGAGGTTTTCTGTGCTCTAAATCCCATGATTTTGTGTACTCTGTCCTACTTACTGTTTCTGTAGGTTAAATTTATCCTTATCAGACCAAGTGAAGGGTTTGGGGAGTTTGAAAACTAAAAAGGCATAGGGGTATAGCCCTGTTGACAAGCAGTTTACATTGTAGTAAGAGAATAGGAAGAAAAAGTAGCCTTAACACGTGGCTGTGTGCGATGAGGATTGTGAATTCCTAAAGGGTAGGAAGTTCAACAACCAGAAAAAATACAACCAATGTGCCCTGGCCAGTGTGATTCAGTTGGTTGGGCGATGACCTGTGCACCAAAAGGTTCACCATCCCAGGTTGGGGCACATTCCTATGGGGGCGTGCAAGAAGCAGCTGATCAATGTTTTGCTGACATCATTGTTTCTCTCTTCCTTTCCCTTCTTCTCTAAAAACCAAATAAAAATCGTTATTTAGCCAAAACCGGTTTGGCTCAGTGGATAGAGCGTTGGCCTGTGGACTGAAGGGTCCTGGGTTCGATTCCAGTCAAGGGCATGTACCTTGGTTGCGGGCACATCCCTGGTGGGGGGTGTGCAGGAGGCGGCTGGTCGATGTTTCTCTCTCATTGATGTTTCTAGCTCTCTGTCCCTCTCCCTTCCTCTCTGTAAAAAATCAATAAAATGTATTTTTAAAAAATCGTTATTTATATAGAAATAGATACGTATTTTTGGGAGCTCACCATGCACAAAAACAACCTAGTAGGTATTTAGTAGTCTCATTTTACAAACGTGGAACCTGAGACTCAACAATGTTAAACACCGGTGTATGTAGGTCACATGATGAGTGACTTGAACTTGGTTCTTTCTTCCAAATCACCACTTTGATCCAGTCATGACGGAAGGTGCTGGGATGGGCACACCCGGGAGGAGCTGCAGAAGCCAGCTAGAGAGAAGAAGTGCATTTAGCAAAAGGACACTGGGTCACGGCAAGTGTTACATTACGATTCATAACAGTAGCAAAATTACAGTTATGAAGTAGCAACGAAAATAATTTTATGGTTTGGGGGTCACCACAACATGAGGAACTGTATTAAAGGGTCGCGGCATTAGAAAGGTTGAGAACCACTGCAAACCAACTGAGCTACAAAAGTAGGGATTCCTCTACCTTTTGCGCATCTTTTTCCCTTTGCTCTTCTGGAATTCCAACCCTGTTTTCTTGCTCCATGCCGGCAACCCACAAACAGTGTAGTCTCTCCTTCGTTTTCAGAGAAAAATCCCAATGCCCCACCAGTCAGGCTCCGCTCTTCTCTCCCCTCTCCTGCTATTGGGTTCCCTTCTCCTCTCCTTCCTCATCCCAGGCAGTCTGGCTGGTCACCAACAGGCCCATTCTGGCCAATTCTGGCGGCCTTTCATAATCTTTGCTGTTTACTTCAGACTACATTTGACTCCGTTAACCCTTGGAGCTAACAAGGTTTCCAGGGACTTCCACTCTTGCCTGGTTCCCCCTACCTCTTTCACAAGCCCTTCTCCATGCTCCCACATCCTGGGCTTTCCTCCCTTCTCCTCTTTTTCCTGTCTGGCAAACAGGTCCGCTTTGCTGATCCTTCACCCAGTCTCCCGGAGGGACCAATCTACTCCATCACTGGCATCCCCTAAATGCCAGCAATGCCCGAACCTCCATCTCTAGCTTAAATTTGTTCCAGAGCTCCAAACTCACTATCTGTAAGTCTCAGGGGTACCTAAAGCTCAAGGTAGGTCATTTTTTCAATAAATATTTATTAAGTTGAGTGCTGACTTAAAACGTAAATATATTTTTAAAATACATCTTTATATATAATGTAAATATGTAAATATTTATTTATTGCTGTGTGCCAGAAACTTGGGATTACCGTGTGACCAGCACACCATGAGTGCTTCATTACTGTGTGCTGAGTCCATGTAGGAATGAATGTCTGACACAGAGGAGGTGCTCAATCAATATTAGTTACCTCGTCCCTCAGTCGGACTTCTCTCTGTTCCAGGAATGGGAACTGTCCCATCGTGTCACTCACAATGCAAAAGCTGCGTAAGTGAGCTGAGCTGAACTGAAGAGAGAGAGAGAGCCAAGTGAAAGTCTCCCTTGTCCTGTCTTATAGTCCACACCCAAGGCAGATTAATCTGTCCGCTCAGCAAAGGCAGCAACCGCCCAGTCTCTCTCCTGGAGGCAGAAAAGAGAGCTACAAACTGCCATCCTAGGATAAGCAGCGCCTGCAGCCAGACTGGGAGGTACACAGATCAGGGTTCAAATTCTGGATGCAAGGGTTCTCCCTAAGGTTCTGAGAGGCACCTAGAGGGCATTGGTAGTTGGCTATTTTGGCTGAAAGACTTGGAAAGGAAAACCAGGACTTTTTGATGCGCTATCGCCATCGTGTGACTAGCTGGGGAATTACATAGAGAAGGTTCTCCAGCCTTGGAAGGGGCTACCTGGACTCTGGCATTCTATGAAGACGATGAGTGTGCTCCCTGCTGCCAGTGCCCTCTTCTGCTGCCCAGGCTCCCTTGGGCCTCCAAGGCCAGTGCTGGCACAGGTGGAGGAGAAAGTATCCCACCTCTTAGTTGAGGGCAGTTGTTGTGCCTTCTCTGACTCCAGAACTTTTGGGTTTTGGTGGCTCTTCAGTTGGCATTCAAGGCCCTTCAGAGCTGGTGCCCTTGACACCTACTCTGTGCTTGGAACTCAGGGTGACTTAACTCTGGACTTACCCCGAGATGCTCTCTTTGCTTTCTCCTCCCTTTCAGCCCTCCAGGAGTTCTCTTTGTCCTCCCGCTGATTCAGAAGCATGGAGCACATTTCCCCCGTGAGCATGTAACACTCCTGGGACATATTCATGTGAAAAGCAGCCAATTATTGACCACCTGCCGTGTGCCTGGTACTGTGTTGGGCCCTTAGGAGCATTTATTCTGTATACTCTTCATTCAAAAACCCCATAGAGTAGGTTACTATGATTGCTCTCATTTTAGTAGAAGAGGACACTGAGGCAGAGAAAGGTAACATGATCCATCCAAAGCCACACAGCCCTCAAGTGACAGAGCCCTGCCTGTAACTGCTAGGACACCTAGTATGGTGGGTGAGGTACATAGACCTAGGTTCAAATCCCATCTCTGTCACTCACTACTGACTTAACAACTTTGAACCCAAGCATTCTGTCCTCTTCTAAAATGAGATGGCAGGGAACTCCCATTTGACCCAGTAATCCCACTTCTAGGAATATATCCCAAGAAACTAGAAACACTAATCAGAAAGAATATATGCACCCCTATGTTCATAGCAGCACAATTAACCATAGCTAAGATTTGAAAACAGCCTTAGTGCCCATCAGCAGATGAGTGGATTAAAAAAACTGTGGTACATCTACACAATGGAATACTACGCTGCGGTAAAAAAGAAGGAGTTCTTACCATTTGCAACAGCATGGATGGAGATGGAGAGCATTATGCTAAGTGAAATAAGCCAGGCAGAGAAAGATAAATATCACATGATGTCACTCATTTGTGGAATATAATGAACAACATAAACTGATGAATAAAAACAGATCCAGAGACAGAGAAACATCAATCAGAACGTCAAACCTCAGGGAAGGTAGGGGACGGTGGGGGTAAGGGGAAGAGATCAACCAAAGGACTTATATGCATGCATATAAGCCTAATCAATGGACACAGACAACAGGGGGGTGGGGGTATGAATAGGAGGGATGAGGGTAATGGGGGAATAAGGACACATATGTAATACCTTAATCAATAAAGAAATTTTAAAAAATAAAATGAGATGGCAGCTCCCACCAGGCACAGGTGCTGTCTTTGAGGGGCAGGCAGCAATTGGGGACCTAATACCAGGGGATGAGAAGTGAGGAGGGTGTGGAGTAAGCTGGGCCCCCTCAGGCAGGCTAGAGCCCAGGCTCAGAGACCCAAACTCCATCATCTCTCATCTATGTAACCCTTGCCTGTTTGCCTATGCCCATCCCAGCCTCTTCAGTGCTTTTCTCACTTGTATGGGCCTTTCCAATCTAATCCTTTGCTGCAGAAAATTTTGTTGCTCATTGTGGACTCACCCCCTCACTAGAGCCTATGAGCTGTGGGTCTGTTGATGCAGCCCTGACAGTTCTGTCAACCTCTCTGATTTATGGTCTCCTCCCATCTCCTTGAAGGCATCTTAGGCCTTTGCACATGCTGTTCCCACTGCCTGAAGCACTCCTCTCTTTGCCTAGTTAATGCTGAGGTGCTGGAAGGTCTTCTCCTGGGGGACGGGGGGTTTGAGACCTGAAAGAGGAGTGGGAGTTTGGAAAACCAACAGGGAGTGGGAGAGTGTTCCTGGAAAAGAGAACAACCTATGCAAAGGGATGGGAGTGCACACGTTGCAGGGAGGGGGAAGGTGAAGGGAAGGATTGAAATAAAGAGAATGAGGCATGCCTAAGGCTAGAGCTAAATTCTTTCTTTTTTTCTTTCTCTTTTTTTTTTTTTTTTTTGGTGTGGGTGGTGTGGTGGTGGTGGGTCTTTTTTTCTTTATTAAATTGGTTGAGGTGACATTGGTCAACATGAGCACATAGGTTTCAGGTGCGGGTTTCTATGTTACAAGATCTGTATATTGCATCAAAGTGTGCCCACCACCCAAAGTCAACTCTTCTCTTGTCACCTTATATTAGGACCCCCCTTCTCCCCCCACCCCCTTCCCTCCGCTCAGGCTAAATTCTTATGTGCTGTGTTAAGGAGTTTGAACCCAATTCTGAGGGCTGTGGGAAGGTTTTGAGGGGTGGGGAGTAGTTACAGTAGTTTTGCCCATCATCTATTCAACTGGGTAGGGTGGAGAAGGGCTTATCAGCATCACTCTGAAAAATAGAGCACCCAGAACTGAACAGTTCTCCAGGAATGACCCGGTCACCACCAGCAAGGGAAGCCATCTCTTCACAGATTTCCCACCTGAAACCTCTATGGGTACAGCCCAAGGCCCCCAGCCCCACTTCACATTGGCTGAAGGGGGATGCTGCACTCCTTGTGACTGCCAGGAGGTGGCATCATCACCCCAGTGTGTCCCCTCCACTCAGCTCCCTGAGCTGGAGACCCTTCCCAGGGTGCTATTATGCATAGGAAAAAGACCAGAGAGGAAAGAAGAGGTGGGTGAGGAAAAGGAGAGGAAGAGGCCAAGGGACAGGGGTTAAGAGTGGTTTGGATGCAAGGTACAAGGACAGTTAAGGTGGCGAGAGAGTCGGGGTCAAGCTGAGCACATCTGTCTGAGTTAAATTTTCACCATTATCTGCCCTGCCCTCCATGCACCCTTCCTCTAGTCCAGTGGTTCTCAACCTTTCTAATGCCGCGACCCTTTAATACAGTTCCTCATGTTGTGGTGACTCCCAACCATAAAATTATTTTCGTTGCTACTTCAGAACTGTAATTTTGCTACTGTTATGAATCGTAATGTAAATATCTGTTGTTAGCAGGGTCGCCTAAGGCCAGCGGAAAACACAGATATTTACATTACGATTCATAACAGTAGCAAAATTACAGTTATGAAGTAGCAACGAAAATAATTTTATGGTTGGGGGTCACCACAACATGAGGAACTGTATTAAAGGGTCGCGGCATTAGAAAGGTTGAGAACCACTGCTCTAGTCTCTAAAGCATTCACATGGACTCCGCCTGGTCACCCAAGTCTTGGCCCCTTCTCACCTGCACGTTCTTGACCACCTTCCTATCCTTCCTACCACAATTACTGGGAATGCTGTCCCAGTTCTCAGCTCTGTCTCTACCCAGACGCTGCAACAGTCCCCTTGTCTGTGTCCCCACATCTGCCCCCACTCTCTAGTTTCTTCACGCCCTTAAGGATGAAATCCTGCAACCTGCAAGGCTCACTGTGCGGCGACTTCATCTGGCGCCATGGACGCACTTATGCTGTATTGTACTGGTATGTGCACTGTCCACGTGGCCAGATTGGAATGCCTCAGATTCTCCCCATTCCTGCCTGCCTCCAGACCTTTGCAGAATCTGTTCCCTCTGCCTGAAATGCTTTTCCTCCCACTCATCACAAGACCAAGTGCTCACCTACTTCAACTCAAATGTCACTTCTTCATGGAACCCTTCCCTGAGCCAGATCAGGATCAGTTCCTGTTGTAGACACTCATAGCTGCAGCCAACAGACCTTTAGAGCCTATGTTTTATTCTAGTCAGCACTTTTCTGAGCATGTGTTTATTTATTATTTTTATTTATTGATTTGGAAAAGAGAGAGAGAGACATCCATTTGTTGTTCCACTTATTTATGCATTGATTGATTGATTTTTTTTAAAAAAATATTTTTTTATTTCAGAGAAGAAGGCAGAGGGAGAGAGAGATAGAAACATCAATGATGTGCCCTAACTGGTTTGGCTCAGTGGATAGAGCATCGGCCTGCGGACTGAAGGGTCCCAGGTTCGATTCTGGTCAAGGGCATGTACCTTGGTTGTGGGCACATCCCCAGTGGGGGGTGTGCAGGAGGCAGCTGATTGATGTTTCTCTCTCATCGATGTTTCTAACTCTCACTTCCTCTCTGTAAAAAAATCAATAAAAAACATATATATTTTTTAAAAAAGAAACATCAATGATGTGAGAGAATCAATGATCAGCTGCCTCTTACATGCCCCACACTGGAGATTGAGCTCTCAACCCAGGCATATGCCCCAACAGGGAATCGAACTGTGACCTCCAGGTTCATAGGTAGACGCTCAACCACTGAGCCATGCCGGCCAGGGTTGTCATAATTTCTTTCATGCAAATGAGTTTATGCTTTAGAGCTCATTCCACTCAGCACTTGGAGTCTGAGGTCTCTCCATGTGGGTATATACTATTTGTCCATTGGGTCCTCTACACATGTTATCTATCCACTTCCCAGTAGACTCCTGATTGCCTCCAACCCCTTCCACAACTTTCCCTGCTTGGTCATATGTGAGGAATTGGGGGGGAGGGGTATATTCAGGGCAAAATTGCTGGATGATAGGACATGTGTTTATATACAGTAATTAGCTGAAAGCTGCCAGATGGCTCCGGGATGTCTGTGCCCACAGTCTAGGAAGGCCCCCCCATAGCCCCGTGATTTGTTTTCTAGCTTTTTAACTTTTGCCTGTCGAAGTGCAAAGTGAGAGCATTTCTTGCATTATTTATTTATTTTTAAATGTTTTTACTGATTTCAGAGAGGAAAGGAGAGGGAGAGATAGAAACACCAATGATGAGAGAGAACCATCGATCGGCTGCCTCCTGCACACCCACTGTTGGGGATTGAGCCTGCAACCCGGGCATGTGCCCCTAACCGGAATTGAACCCTGGACCCTTTAATCCACAGGCCGACGCTCTATCCACTGAGCCAAACCGGCTAGGGCTCTTGCATTATTTTTGAGTTTCAGAATCTCCTCATATGTTTGTTAACCTCACCTCTAGGTTTCCTTGGTCAGCCAATCACCTCATCATATCCTCTCTGTACTGTTTGGAGGTGTCTGTCTTTTTCTTATGGATTTGTTGGCCTTCCTGAGATATTGGCCTCTTGTGCCCCATGCTGTCCTCAACACAGTGTGTGGGGGAGTGCTGTTTACAAGCAGACACCCTGAGCCTGAAGGACTTTAAGGGCAGTGACAGTCCCAAGCCCCCTTCACAGAGGGCTAGGCTCCAGGGCAGAGGAGGTGAGGGGGATTGACTGACCCTCTGTGGACACTGCAGGATTCATTAAATACACTGCAGTATGTTTGGAGGGTGCTGTTCCAGTTCCTACAGGGTTTGGGAGCCTCTTTGAGATCAGCTCACCAGCCTGGGATTTGAATTTTAAATTTGGGAAATTCATTCAACATATATTTGTTCCGTGAATATCTGTGGAGTACGTTCAAGGTACAACTGTGGACAGGACAACCTCTTGACCTCTCAGAGCTCACCTTCTAGTGAGATGGCAGCTGGTAAAGAGTGAACAAACAAGGCAATTACAGAAGAGAACAAACAAGAGGCTAAAATATGGAATAACAGAGGGAGGACTTTAGCCGGGGTGGTCAGGGGAGGCTACCCTGAGGAGGTGACCTTTGTTCTGACACGTTCTAGGTATATTTGCCATAAGCATCTTTGCTGTAAACATACATGTTTGCCACACACATTTTTCCCACACAACTAATTGGCCATAAGGCAATCTTTCTGAAAAGATAAAATAAGAAAAACAATTTAAAAAGAGAGACATTAGCCCAGCAGGTATAACTCAGGGTTCAGTTCCCAGTCAGGGCACATGCAGGCTCAAATCTCAATGGGGAGCATGCAGGAGGCAGCCAGTAAATGATTCTCTCTCATCATTGATGTTTCTATCTCTCTCTCACTCTCCCTTCCTCTCTGAAATCAGTAAAAATATATTTGAGAAAAAGAAAGACTTTATGGCAAAAAATTTAAATATATTGTCTTTGAAGTATTCATTCATAGTATACTTTATATTTTTGCTTGTTGATTTGTCTCCTCCTTTAGGATGGCACTGGCACTTTTCATCCTTGTCCTTTGTTAATTGAGGTGTCAGTTTCCAACTAAAGAATCGATAATTAGCACTCTCTGAAGACTTGTGAATTAGTAGCCACCTTTTATATTTGCCCATAGCTGGGATGAGTGTTTAGGGTGGGAGGGATTACTGTGCTTACCTAAGGATCTGCAAACTAGTATGTTATCCTTTTCTAGTAGAGTATTCATTCTGGCTTGACAAGGAGCTTTGCAATCTGGCTTTATTCTTAGTCCTTATCATCCACTATTTTAAGGCCACCATGATCACCCTGCAGAGGGAGGCCCAGGCCACTGGCCAGCAGGGTGATCAATTGGGGGGGCTCCACAATTGCCCTAAAGTGGGAGGCCCAGGCCACCCTCTGCAGGGCGATCGATCCGGGGGGGGAGAGGGGCGGGTGGTGGGACTCCCCGGAACTAGGGAACTGGGGGTGTGTGGCAGCAGATGCAGGCAGCGCCAGGCCAAGGTGGGTGTGGGCAGGGGGCAGGGTTGCCAAAGCTCTGGCAGCTGGGGCTGTGAAGGCCTACCCTTGCATGAATTTTGTGCATCAGGCCTCTAGTCTATATTAATAAAAGGGTAATATGCTAATTAGATCGGGAGACCTTCCAGACGTCCTTCTGGACAAAGCCATGGTGGCAGGGCCGAGGCAGAGGCGGTTAGGGGCGATTAGGCCAGGAGGGGAGGGCAGTTGGAGGTGAGCAGGCTGGCAGTGGGGGTCAGTTGGGGGAGAGCAGGCCAGCAGGGGGGGCCAGTTGGGGGTGAGCAGGCCAGCAGGGGGGCAAGCAGGCCAGCAGGCAGAGTGGTTAGGGGTGATCAGGCAGGCAGGCAGGTGAGCGGTTAGGAGTCAGCAGTCCCGATTGCGAGAGGGATGTTTGACTGCCGGTTTAGGGTGGGAGGGGTCCTAGATTGGAGAGGGTGCAGGCCAGTCTGAGGGACAACCTCCCCCGCACGAATTTTGTGCACCAGGCCACTAGTATAATATAAAAATGGAAGTGAAGGGGCGAGAACTTCCTCATGAGGATGAAACCAAACTGACAACTAGCTTCAATACATTGTCTGCCGAATGTAAATCGAACTGTCAACCAGTTGTTAAGGCCAATTAGTTGGGGGGCTAAAATGCTTGTGGTAAAAATGCTTGGGACAAAGATGTTCACAGCGGACATGCTTATGGCAACAATGCCTGACAGTTCTGACACCCAGCCAGAAGAACCAGGGGACTAGCATTCCGGGCAGGCAGGGACCTGCAAGTGCTAAGGCCCTGAGGTTTGCCTGAGCTCAGGATGGTGGGAAAACAGGACGATCACTGGGGCTGGAGACTAGATGGGGGAGGGGCGTGCAGGGAGTTTTGCGAATGAGCAGGGATCCACTCAGGCTTAGCCCGGCAGGCCTGGGTTCCAGTTTGGTTGGTGTGTGAAGTGGGCAGGAGGACAGTTTGGCTGTGTGGAGGGTGCTCGGTTAGAGGCTCCAAAGCTGGCTCTGGGGCAGCCTGAGGTTTGGGGGCCAGGAAGCTTTGGAAGCTGGTGTATACTCAGAGGGAATATTTTTCTTCTCTGATATTATTTCCGGAAAAAAATTGTTCAATTTTTGTAAATAAGTAATGCATGTACCAGGTTCAAAAATAAAGAGAAACAAAGGTCCCCTCCCTCTCTGACCCCTGTCACCTAGTTCTCCCCAGAAGCAACCTCTGTGGCCACCTGCCCAGGTGATTGCTTCCCTATATCCTCAGGCACAAATCTGACACAGGTGAGAGTGCACTATGCACACTGCTTGTACCTTGAAGTTTCATCTCGGTGGTGTGAATTGGAGAGATTCCCTGCCATTGCACTCTGAGCAGCCCCTTTGTAAAAGCTCTAGAGTTGTTCTGTCAATACAGAGCTCTTTAAATTAATATGTAAATTAATTATAATAATTAATTCTTCAGTTGCACGAGCCACATTTCAAATGCTATAGCTACTACATGTGGCTAGTGGCTACTGTCTAGGACAGCACAGATATAGAACATCACCAGAGAAAGTTCTATTAGACAGTGCTTCTCTAGAAAATTCCAGACCAAAAAAAAAAAAAAAATAGAGAATACAGAATCCAGGCCATCCATCATTTAGGTCTTTAGGGGTTGCTTGGAAGGGGACAGAAGCTTGGCTGTGTTGGAAAAGCCCCTCAGCATATGCAGTGGGTCCCCCAGTGATGATAACAATCTCTGTTCCAACCCCCCCAAGATCCAAGAGCTACCCCTCTTTGAAGGTTCTAGAGTTGTGATGCCCAGTATGGGTCTCACTGTTTTAGCCCTGCCAGCCAACTCTCCGCTTCTGGAACCTGATTTCCTAGGGGCCTCAGCTGTGGAAGGTAAGGGGCCTCATCGTCCCCTTTACCAGATCACTTAGTCATTTGACAAGCCTTAGTGTGGCCCTCTCTGCACTGACTGGGCTTGCATTCTTAGAGATGAAGCCTGAGGCCCCTGCCCTCAGTGGGAGGGGGAGACATAGATGGATCCTTCCAGTCACGCAGGAGGTGGCATGCCTACGCTGTGCCTTGAGGTCAGCCTGGCCTTCTTGGAGGAGGGGATAACTGAGCTGAGACCTGAAGGGTACAAGTGTGGTCTGGAGAGCTGAGGGGAGCCCCTAGTGATACCCTAAGGGTCAGCTGGTGAGATCAGTAAGGCCAGGTCAGGCTGGGCCCAAAGTATCCGCATGTGCACCTGGCACTGGGGGGCCGGAAGGGGCTGGCACTGTGGAATGTGAGCAGCCACTGATTTGGAGAGGATATGGGGGGAAGACTGGGTGAGTTCAGCTGTTGGTGATTTCACGCCTCCTCCTCAGTCACTTCTTGGGGACAGGCCCCAGCTGTGGGGCCCAGGTGCCAAGGAAGGTCAGATTTCGGCAGCAAGAGAATAAAAGGAAATTTCCTTCGGAGGGGAGCCTTCTCCCCCAGAATGAGCTGCAGCTGCCTCCCTTCGGGATTAGGCCAAATCCTACAGCAGGTGGAGGCCTGGGGGTGGGGAGGGGTCTCCCATCCCACTTTGAGTCTGGAGTGTGGGAAGAGACAGGCAGTGTGTCTGAGTGTGCACACCTGAGTGTATCTGTACCTGGGAATGGGTCTCCTTCATCTCTTCAACACTTTACTGCCCCTCAGTTCTGCCAGGTGCAGCCCTGGGTGGGGATTTGGGGGACAAGGACAGTAACCACTCAACTGGATCTAGGGCTATAAAGCCGGAGGAGGGGGAGCATTCAGGAAGACTCAGAAAATGGGGGCAGTTTCCCTTGGGAAGCCAAGAGCGTGCGTACTGGGGGGTTGGTTTTCATTGAAAACCTTTTGTGACATTGGAGTTTTTGTTGAGTTGTTTCAACCTCGAACATGTGACACTTCTATAAAAACCCCGGTTCCCAAAGTGTGGCCCCCAGACCAGCAGCTATACCCCCTGGAAGTTTTCAGACTCCACCTCAAACCTACCCAATAAGAGATTCTAGGGTGGGACCAGCAGTCCAGGGCCTCCAGGTGATTTGGGAATATGCTGAGGTTTCAGGACTGATTCAAAATCCATCCAAGCAGTGCTGGCTTTCTGTGCTCTCTTTGCAAGAAGGAGACTGTGAGAGCACCTCTGAATAGGGGTCTCAGCCTGCAGGGGGGTGGGCAACCTGGGAAAGGTCCGAGGGAGGGCACCCCGAGAAATGAGGTTTGCGTGACACTTAAAAGGTGAGGAGAGCATGGCTCAGTGGATTGAGCATCGTCCCATGCACCAAGAGGTTGCTGATTCGATTCCTGGTGAGGGCAATGCCCGGGTTGTGGGCCTGATCTCCAGTAGGGGGCCCGCAGGAGGCAGCCTATCGATGTTTCTCTATCATCGATATTTCTATCTTCTCTCTAAAAAATATCGATAAAAACATATATTTTTTAAAAAGGTGAGGAGAGGGAGAGCTTGGCCAGGAGAGGGGAGAGGAGTGTGCCCCAGAAGGAACATCCCGCCCATGTGAAGGCCCTGAGGTGGCAGGAACCAAAGGCCGTGGCTGGAGCCCAAAATACTGGGCCTGGCACATCTGTGCTTGGGCCTCCTGAATGTCCATTCACCCCTGAGGGTGGACACTCCATGAACAGATGTCCCTGCTTTTGCACACCCAGCCTCCCCTGGTCCTTGGAAAGGCCAGGTTACTGGGGCTGCAGGAATGAGCTCTGCAGTAGGACAGGGCACCTGGTCACAGGCACCTACGCTCCCACTTACTCCTGTGCAACCTCGGCCCAGCCACTGCCTCCTCCTGAGCCTCAGTTGTCCTTATCTGGGCAGCAGGACAAGAATGCCTTTCTGTTAGGGCTGCCTTGAGGGGGGAATAAGATCCTGGCAGCCCGGCCCTGAGGCCATTCCCTCCTAATCCCAGTTGTTGACAGAGCACTTAAAACCACTCTCCAGGCGTGGCAGCATTCCTGTGTTTCAGGCTCAGAGGGTAACTTCGGTCATAGCAGCCCCCCTTCCACGCTGTGACCACCTGACCTTCCCTACCAGCAGCCTCCTGTCCCTGGACTCCGGCTCCCAGATAGCAGGGGCTGTCTATCTGTTGCTCTCATCAGAACCCTGACTGATACATTCGGCCAGCAAGTGGCAAAGTCCAGAGTGACTAATGCTTTTTCTATAGGCTCCTGAGGCCGGTGTCACAGGCTAGGCCATTCCGAACCCAGACTGACCAAGGGGCCCAGGCTCCAGCTGCTGCGGTGCTGCCCAGAGCAGGCTTGGGGGAGGGGAGAGGAGCTTGCACGGGAATTAGCAGCATCTGTCTCACTCTTACATGCAACATCAGGAATGTGGAAGGGCCCTAGCAAGTGTGTGCCTGCCAGGGAGGTGGGCAGGGAGGGGGCACAGGGTGGGCAGCCGAGCTCCTCTTGGCCCTTGGAACCTACCAGGCAGCAGCTGCCCCGTCACTCTGAGTGACCTGGCTCAGGTCTCCCATGTGCGCAGGACCCACTGGGAACCTGGGATGGGGTGGGAGGGTTCAACTCAGCTCCTTTGGAGCACCATCCTGGGCTGTGACATCCTGGGCTGTGACATCCCTCAGTTTCTCTACCATTAAATGGGAAGAATGGTCTATCTGGTGAGGCTGTGGTGAGGGAGAGTGGTGGGTGGCTGAGTTTGAGAGGGGAGTTGGGTTCATGGTAAGGAAGTGGAAAATGGGGAGGAAGTAGAAAATGGGGACTCTCATCTCTTACCGACCTGTTTTTACACACTACCCCAACCAACACTTTCCCTCCAGGCTCTGAGAGACCTGCCTCTCCTGTGATTGGTTGGTTGATGAAGGACATAGTCACTGATCAGTGGCAGCCAGGGGGAAGACTTAAGTTTGGAGGTGGGGCTCAATCAGAAAGTTTAGGGGCTCCAGGGAGCCAATTTGGGTTCTTGAGTGCAGGATGTGCATAAGCCAAGAGTTGCTTTAGGAACCTGCCACTGGAGCCACCTGCAGGGGAATGCGAGTAAAGGGGACCTTGGGCTGCTGCAAAGCCCAAGCACTAGTGTCACTGAAATACTCATGAATGCTGCATGGTGTCTGCCCCCACACACGTGCTCACCCAAGCCTCTTCTCATCTTAGACCTAAGCCCAGAGGGGCACGCAGGGCAGGAGCACCCACTCACACTAGTGAAGGACGTGACCACTGGAGAAGTGACAGCATGGCCTTGGGATACTGGGAGTGTCAGGCCTCGAACCTTCCACCGTGTTTCTACCTCCTTTGGGGTTGGGGGTGACTCTGTGGCTCCTGGTCTGTGCCTTCTCTGAGATGGAGGCCCCTGGAGGAGATGCAGTTTTGGAGGGAGATGAGTAGTTCAATTTGGGACATGGTGACTCAGAGAGGCATGGAGGGGGCATGAGGAGAGCCAGAGTAGGAAAGAACCATGGCCATGAGGTGCTGCTCAGTCTTCCAGCACCAGATTCTGGACAGTCCTGTGCCAGGACAGGGCAGGAGAGAAAGCCAGGCCCTGGGTCAGGCACCCTCATCCCATGGTTCAGCGGCTGGAGAGCAGCAGTAGTAACCCTTGGGATGGACTGAGGAAGGTTCCAGGCTCAGAGCCCCAGGAAGCTGATCCTCTCTACTCCCCCCCCCCCCCGCTCCCCCGCACCCCAAGGGCATCTGAGAACAGGGCCTTGAGGGCTCCCTAGGGGAGGACCAGGCAGGCAGGAACAGCTGCAGTCCAGCCGGGAGGACGGCAACCAGCTGCTGCTGGGGAGACTGGCCAGGGCAGGCGGGGCAGCGCGGCCTGAGCTCCCAGCCTGAGTGGCGGAGCGTGGGAGCAGGAGGCAGCCTCGGGGTTGGGTTTGGGGCTTTCATGCTGTGTTAACTGTCAGCTTGGTTAATGCTGAGCAGATGGGGGAGGGGCACTGCCAGCTCCCTTGGCAACAGCCCCAGGTCACACATGCGCACAGGGTACAGGAGTCCTGCCCTGTGGATGGTGCTGTGTGGACTCCTCTGCCCATAGCGCTCGTTCACACCATCACATACACAAGATGGTGCCAGTGAGAGACAGACCAAGACAGAGGTCCACCCTGAGGCAGCTGGAGGTGGATGTGAACCCAAGGCCTGGCACAGAGCCCTGTCAGTCTGTCACCTAGGCAGAACTCCCAGCTTGGTGATCCTTCCACCCTTTCCCCACTCCATCTGGGATGCAAGGCAGACATTAGGCACAAGGAGGTTTATTTCAAAAAAATAATTTATAAAAGGCCATTTGTTTCTGTGTTTTCTGCAGGCTTCCAGCGTCAGCTAGGAGCACAGGGGCCAAAGCTCCTTCCACCAAGATGCTGGGATAAGCAGCAAAGGGGAAGTGGGGGGAGGCCTGGGAGAAGGGGTTCAGAGGCCCAAGACCTCTCTTGGTGTAGGGAAGCAGGGAGGTTTGGGATAGCCTGCAGCCAGGTTCAGCCAAACCCCTGAATCAGGATCAAGTGTCAAGGCCCAGGATGCCAAGCAGAGCCCTGTATTCAGGCTATTAGAATGCTCAGGCCATGACTCCCAGGGCAAGGGCTGGGCCTTGAGACTAGGGTTGAACTCTGAGTTGGGAACCCAAGGCCAGAGCCGGAAGCCTCAACTAGGGACCCCAGGACCAAGGACAGACCTCCCCAAAGCAAAACCAGAGACCTGGGACAGCACCCTGAAGTTGGACCGGGGTTGCCAAGATCAAACACCACCAGGCTGCAACAGAGCCAGGAGGCCCAAGGCTGCCGGATGTCCTGCCTGTACAACCTCCTGCTCCTGCTCAAGTCTGCACCCCAGGGCAGGGGAAGGAACTGGGCCCCAGTGGCAGGGGGTCATGGCTGAAGACAGAGTCACTGGAGGAGCAGGTGCTGCTGGCGTCCCCACCGGCTGGGGAGTAGGGTCCAAAGGTCAGGCGGAGGTCCAGGTACTGCGGGGAATAGTGCTGGTGAGCCCTGATAGTCAGCTCAGATAAAGCCCAAAGGGGAGTGGGCGGAGGGTGGTCACAGGACAGGAGAGGAGGAGTACCTCCTCAGAGATGGCCAGCAGGACCTTGTCCAGTGCCTCCACCAGCTGCTTGAAAGTGGGCCTCTGAGAGGGCGCCGCATGCCAGCACTCACGCATCAGCCCGTACCTGAGAGAGGTGGACAGGGTCAGGAGCACCCACAGGCCTGAGTGAAGGGAGGACCTCGTGGCCCTGTGTGGGTGGGCAGAGAAGGTGGGGAAGGGGAGGGGTGTACTGCGGGGTGGGTGAAAGGGCACAGGAGCCAGGACCTCCCCACTGGAGGTGGCAGTCATAGTGAGTTGGTGCTGATCCCTCTCCAGGGCCAGACCCTGAGGCTAAGTCAGAGCAGAGGGTGAGGACCGGAAAGTGGGGGAGAGTAGGGCATGGCCTCACAGCTCTGGAGGGCAGTTCGGGGGCCGGTCCATCCGATGCCCCTCCCGCAGCAGTGAGAACAGTTCCTCCACGGGGATGCCAGGGTATGGGGAGCCCCCAAGGGTGAAGATCTCCCACAGCAGGATCCCAAATGACCACCTGGAGGCAGAACCAGGGCTCAGCAGGGCACAGCTTCGCTCCCTGCTCCTGGGGCTGGAAAGGGGGGCCCTGTGGGCGTAATTCACCAAGCAGGAGCGGGGATAGGAGCTTTTTTTGGAGTTTGGTCCAACTCAGGTCCCAGGGCTATGCGACCTTGGGCAAATGCTTTGCCTTTTCTGTGGGGTAGGACAAGGATCCTGGCAGACACTCAGGACCCCCACCATCCAGGACTCACACATCACTCTGGTGTGTGTAGACTCGGTCAAACAAGGCCTCGGGTGCCATCCACTTGACAGGCAGGCGGCCCTGGAGGGGAGAGGAGGAGGCATTGGTGCCAGTCCCACAGGTCCTGCCCCCTCCCCCAGCTCTGCCCGGCCTCCCTCACGTTGCTGGTTTTCTTGTAGTAGTCAATGTGGTGGACGCCACGGGCCAGTCCAAAGTCAGCGATCTTCATCACATTGTCCTCTGTCACCAGCACGTTACGGGCAGCCAGGTCTCGGTGGATGCACTGGGGACAGGGCAGGGGACTTAGGCTTATTAGGACACATAACATCTCACGGTCACCATTTTTGGTGGGTAGGGATCATCACCCATTTTACAGAAGAGGAAGTCAGGATGCAGAGGGGAGACCTGAGCATCCCAACGTCAGAGCCCTCACGTTCTCTCATGTGGCCTCTTTCCCTGCCCTGCCTATGGTTAGGGAGTATGTGAGGCCGGAGTGGGACATGCACTGAAATCTACATACAGAAAGGCTTAGGGCAGGGGTCCTCAAACTTTTTAAACAGGGGGCCAGTTCACTGTCCCTCAGACCGTTGGAGGGCCGGACTATAGTTTTAAAAAAAAACTCTGAACAAATTCCTATGCACACTGCTAAGTCGGCTGCTAAGCAGGACAGGCAGCGGCGGCAAAAACACCCGGCGGGCCGGATAAATGTCCTCGGCGGGCCGCATGTGGCCCGCGGGCCGTAGTTTGAGGACCCCTGACTTAGGGTAATGAGAAAGCGGGGAGAGGGAGAAGTTGGAGACTAAATGCCAGGGTCATAAAGATAGGGAGATGGGGCAGTTGGGAGTGGCCCAGAGTGCTGCTACCGCCCTCACCTTTCGAGACTCCAGGTACTGCATGCCTCGGGCCACCTGGTAGGCGCAGGAGACCAGGGCAGGGAAGGAGAGCGGCCCCTCACTGCTCCGAGGCCCATCAGGGCTGAGATCCGGGCCCGGGGGGCGGCGGGCCCGCAGGAACTCCCGCAGGTTTCCCTTGGCAGCACACTCCACAATCACATACAGGGGGCCTGCGAAGATGGGGTGGACAGGAAGGCTGCCAAGGCTGTGTCCTTTGCCACAACCGCCCCCGCCCTAGGTCCACCTCACCCCACCTTCTTGGGTGCAGACACCCAGCAGGTTAATAATATTTTTGTGTTGACCGATCAGCTTCATCACTTCCATCTCAGAGACCAGATCTGCCAAGTCCTTGTCAGAGGCGTTGTCTGCAAGGGCGACAGCCAGGGTGACTACACAAGGTAGGCTGTAGGGTGGGGGAGAGGACATGAAGCGCTGGGCCAGGAGTCAAGAAGGTCTGGGACTGAGTCCCCACTAGGCTGCGTCGCCTTGATAAAGTCACCTAACCTCTCTGAACCCCAGGATCCTCTTGTATGAAGTGGATACCGTATCGTGCCCTACCTCTCAGAGCAGTTGTGAGGATGCAACAAGAATCAAGAATCTAAAAGAAGTAGGCCTGCCTGTGAGGGGCCAGGAAACAGGAGACGGGGAAGAGCTCTGAGCAGGAAGGAAGCTTGTCTGCAGGGCTTGGCATTAGTCCCTGAACGGGGTGAGAGCTCCTGGGGGTGGAAAGCAGGCTGGCGCCCTGAGGTCTGTCTGACCAGGGCCTGGCGTCCATCTGGCCCGGGAATTCAGGGAGCCGCCAGTGGGGCACAGCTAGGGGAGGCCTGGAAGAAGGCTGTGGAGCAGGGGCGGGCCCTCAGGGCTGACCTGTGGCCCTGGGCCAATGACATACCCTCCCCACCAGACCTCGCAATGCACATTTCTCAATCTCTGCCTCCGGGAAAGTGCCAGGTGGCCCCAGCTGTGCAGAGAGGAGCTGGGGGTAAGGGGGCGGAGAACAGAACAGTGGTTTGGGCCACTCTCGTAGAGGGGCCTGGGAGACAGCAGTGAGAGGCCCCTGTGGTAGATTCCAGGAGTGTCCTAGGCACCTTGGGGCTCCTGATTGGAGGCTGGGACTGAATTTAAGCAGAAAGGCTGTTCTAGAGTGGTAGAAACAACAGAACAGACCCGGGAAGGGCCCTGGGGGAAGGTGTGGCTTGGGGGGGGATGAGGCCGAGGGTGTGGCTTGGGGGGAATGAGGTGGTGTCCTACACAGCTGACAAGGTTACTTGAGGCCAAAGCTTACATAGGGTCAGGGCAGACAGGGGATAGTAAACCCCAGTTACCCCCAATCCTTATAGTCACCATCATCCCAATGGGTAAGATTTTATGCATCAGGAATTTTTATGAACCTCAGAGGTAGGGACATGTGAGGAAACTGAGGCTCAGAAGTTGGGTCTCAGGCCCAAGGGTGGGATCCGAGAGCCTCTCCTGGCCCCTAGTGCTCACCTGATAGCACTATGAGCTCCTTCTGTTAGTCCCAAGGCCACAGTACCTCCCCCAGGCCGCTACACTCACCCTTGAGCATCTTGACGGCCACGGTGCTGGCTTGGTCAGGCTGGGCCGGGTCCATGCCTAAGGCCTCTGCACGCACCACCTGCCCAAAGCAGCCCTCGCCCAGGGGCTTCCCAAGCACCAGCCTAGGGATCAAGAAAGCTGAGGTCTCAACCGTCCTTCCTGCCTGGAGCCTGCACCCACACCCTCACTCTGCACAGCATACCTGTCCCGGGGGAACTCCCACTGCGGGTCCAGAGGGAGGTCTAGACTCACGAGGCCAGCAAGCAAGGGGGGGCCGCTGGAGGAAAGACGGACGCCCCGCACCAGGGACGAGCTTGACTTGGCCGAGGAGCCTGACTCCAGGGAGAACTGCAAAGTGGGAGACTTGGTTAGCCTGCTGGCACTGAGCTGTGGCGGGATGGCAGGCCGAGAGTCTCACTATGGGACACGGGGGCGGGGATGCGTAGTACCTGTCGGGCCAGAGGGAAGCGGGACAACTTCTGCACCGTGGCGGGCTGCCGGGGGTGCCGACCAGGGAGCACCTGTCCGCGGTACAGGCCGGCCAGCAGCAGGAGCACCACCAACACCAGAGAGCCCGACGTGTACAGGATGATGTCTGTGTACCTGGCATCAGGCGCTGCTGCTGTCCAGGCGAGGTCCTCCTCTGTCCGCAGACACATAACTGAGCGGTCAGTGGTCAGATGGCTGGCCCTGTACCCTCTAACTCAGGCCCTCACAGCTCCCGCCACACACAGGATGCACACACCAAGAAAACTGTAATTACACCCAGTCCCACATAGTCCTGGGTCCCCCTGACAGTCACATGTCGACAGGCAGAGGGACTGCTGCATGCAGAATCCAACACAAAACCACATGCCAGGTCCCGAGCTTAGATCCCACAGGCCAAGGGATAACGTCCGCCCGCGGGTCAGCCCCCTGCTGGGTCAGAGTAGGGTCCTGAAGCCTCTTCTGGCCACCTCAGGTGCTCACCTGGCAGCACAGTGAGCCAGGCCGACTGGTAGGAGAGGCCAATGGAGTTGCCGGCCAGACAGGTGTACTCGCCTGCGTCCTCGGCCGACACGTTACGAAGGTACAGGACCTCCACCTCTGAGCTATTGATGTCTGTTGTCTGAGGATGGGAGACACATTAGGGGTCACAGCAGGGCCCGGGGCCAGGAAGGGAGCTGCACTCACCCTCCCCACCGCGGGAGAAGGGTAGGGAGGGCTCAGGCACCGCAGGGGCTGGACCTTCAAGACTTGCACATAAGGGAAGCCGTCGGCACCGAAGTTGCTGCCGTTGATGACAATGTGCTTCAGCCACTGGATGTGAGGCTGGGCGTCACTGTACACCTTGCATAGCAGCTCCACGTCACTGCCCACTACCGCTGTGGTATTGGCCGGGAGCCCTGCCTGCAGGATGGGCCGGTGCGGGGACCGCTCTGGGGGCCGGGCCGGGCCGTCAACCCTGACCAGCGGCACCCACAGAAGCACCCTGGTCACCTGCCTCCAACTTCCCCAGCTCAAGGGAGAGACCTTCCTGATATGCAGCTCAGACCTGTCTGTCTTCTGCTCACCCTGCTTCAACCTTCCATGGCTCCCCATTGCCTTTGGGGTCAAGGACAATTTCTCAGCCTAGCCTTCAGAACGCTCCGTGGCCTGGCTCCCCATGAAAATGCCACACCCCAGGCATACATCTCCCCACAGATGCATTATATTCTTTACACTGAAGGCCTTTACTGAACCAGTGCCCTCTGCCTCACTGTCTTTCCTACTTTTCTTCTTGGCTAACCTCTGCTCCTCCAGGCCCACGTCACCCTCTGTGCTTCCCTCACGCCCACCAGCACACTTTAAACAGTTTGAGTGAGCCATCTAAGACTCAGTCCATGTTGCCTGCCAGACTGGGCTCTCACTGAGGGCAAATTCTGGGCTTCCACCCCCCACACTGCCTCGCTTGCCCATCCGCTCACCCAGCACGTCCAGCAGATAGCTGTAGCGGATGCTGCCCACCGAATTCTCCACAAGGCAGGTGTATGTGCCACGATCTGAGGGCACCACGCTTTCCATCACCAGGCTCCAGTGCTGATGGCGCAGCTGGGGGAAAGGGAAGTGTCCGTGAGGGGTCACTAACTCATGCCCATGAGGGGAGTAGGGTAAGAGAGGGAGAGGGCAAGGCTAGGGACTTTGGGACAAAGGAGAAGACTCCAAGGAATGTCTGAGCCCTGAGTTTTAGCTTGGCCTCTTCCTAGCTGTGCCACCTTTGCCGGTCTTTGCCCTCTGAGTCTCAGTTTCCTCATTACAGCCTGGAGCTGACCTTGCAGGGTCTCACCATGAGAATGAGCTGCCCAGACTTCGTGATGCTGGTCAGGGGTCCTTCCTCCTTTAGAAATGGAGTCGCTCCAGAGGCTAAGTCACTTGCCAGAGAGTGGCAGAGTGGGAACTTGAACCAGAGCTGTCCAAGTCCACAGCCTAGTGCTTCTTCTGGGGCCACACAGTGGCCTTCTTTATTCAAGAAGGAACTGGGGGGTTGATTTATAGGTATGAGGGGGCCGGTGGGGGAGCAGGTGGCCTTGGAACCCGGAGACTCACCCGAACGCCTCCAATGCGATGCTCCCCATGAAAGTCCTGTCCATCTTTGAGCCAGCGGATGGTGGGCGTGGGGTTTCCTGCAGCTGGACAGCGAAACTTGACGGTGTTCCCAGCAGGCACTGCGTGCAGTTTCTTCTCCATGCGCTGGGGGTGTGTCCAGTAAGGTGCTGGAGGGGAAGGAGGAACTTAGTGCCCCCAGGATGACTACCTGCTTCCACACAGGTCTCTTCTCAGGGAGCAGCTGGGAGGTAGGGAAAGGAGTCCTTGAGGACTTATACTGACCATGCTGTGGGTAGACATGCCTATTCGAAGGGCCATTGTGTTCCTCATCACCATTGCTGGGGGTCGAGGAGTCTATGTCAGGGATGGAGGGAGATAATGAGGCCAGGACAGGAAGAGTCTCTCCCTAGGCACCCCCTAGCCCCTGCCAGACCCCCTTACCGTCCATAACCAAGGTGACATTGTGCAGGACAAACATGGAGCCTCGTGCTAGGCAGAGGTAGTGCCCGACATCCTCGGGTAGGAAGCTGGCGATCTCCAAGCGGCCCCTCCAGCCTCGTACCCGGCCAGCAGGTGCCAGGCGACTGCCCTCCTTGTACCAGTGGCCACCACGCTCAGCCCTCCCACAGCATAACTGCACAGGCTGCCCAAGGACCACGGTCAGCTCTTGTTCTGGCTGCTCCGGGCTGGGGGCCAGGCAGGGCTCTGTGGGCCAAGGGCAGAGGTCAGTGAGCCCCACAGCCCCAGCTGAGGCAGCCCCCACATAGAGAGAACATGCTGCACATGCAGGGCATGAGCACCTCAGACACATGCTGGACACCTATTGCCTCTCAACATACACACAACCACATGCTATAGATGCTACATGCAGAGGCAAGGCCATGCCTCTGATGCACAGCACACACACGGTGAGTAGCACACCTGCTGGGCTGAACACGACACTGTCCAACACACACACACACACACACACACACACACACACACACACACACACACGGCACATGCTACATCACACCACTCCAAGGCATAATACCCTCCCAGTGCATACACCACACGTGCGGCCTGGGCCTCCCAAGCCACACACACAGTGCACAGAACATACACGCACACACATCCACGGGGCTCACCACCAGCTCTGCAGCCCAGCTCAGGGCCCTGGGCCCTGCAAGGCCAGTCCTCTTTCGCGGACACAGAGATAGGTGGATGCTTTCTGGGAGCCAGACACTGAGTCTCAATGGTTGCCACCTGCTGCCACCTCCCCAGGGCCTGGCCAGGATCCTCTCCAGCTTTGCTCAGCCCCTTTTGATGCCAACTCTTCCCACCCCGGCCACCCTCTCCCACCTTAGAGGTCATACCCAGCTCCATTTCCTCGGAGGTCTCAATGGACAAAGCTGGAGCCCTGGGTGCTCTCAGGAGGACCCCCAACAGGACCAGCAGCAACTGCATCTTCTTCCTGTTGCTCATGGGGCCCAGGCTGGGTTTCCCACCGATGACCTTCCTGAAACAGGAAGGGAGAAGAGTTCCTGCTTCATGTGCACCTTGGCTGGTGCTATTCCCTTATTTTGCAGATGGGGAAACTGAGACAGGAAATGGCTGGCCACTTCCAAGCCCCCCGCCAGGCAGCAGCAGGGCAGACTGGAAGCTGGTCTGCTGTTGCAGAGCCCAAGGCTGCCGCACAGTAGGTTGTACAGGGGGGTGAGGGGGTGGGCGGGGCTTCCTGCTCTGCACTGGTCCTGCTGAGACCTTGGCACAAGTTCACAGAAAGGGCAGTTTTGGGATTCTTTCCTTGGAGGCAAGCAGAGAATGGAAACATATCTTCTGTTCACTCTTAGCACACATGATTTATTTTTTGCTGAATAAATGAATTTATTTCTGAAGAGCAAAAAAAACAACAACACAAAATCTGAAATATAATACAAGGCCAAACTTCAGCATCTGGATACTATCTGATCTGATCCCCACTCCTTATTAGCATTGCTGACATTTCCATGACCAGCTTTGGATACCTCCAATGGCAGGGTGCTTACTACTGACAAGGCAGCAGACTCCATGGCTAGCAGTTCTTCCTCTTTCTGAACCAGAACTGCATCCTGGGAATATCTCTGCTTTTTGTGTCCCCACAACTCCATCTGAGGCAATGCAGGCTCTTGTAAAGAATGAAGACTGTGGTGTCTGACAGAGCCAAGCTCAAATCCTAGCTCTTACCAACTTGCTTGTCCTGGCCATGTCTGGCTCGCTGGCCTCACAGGACTGCTTTGAGGATAAAAGAGAATGTATACAGTCCCAACCTGTTTGGCTCTGTGGATAGAGCGTTGGCCTGTGGACTGAAGGGTCCCAGGTTTGATTCCGGTCAAGGGCATGTACCTTGGTTGCGGGCACATCCCCAGTAGGAGGTGTGCAGGAGGCAGCTGATCGATGTTTCTAACTCTCTAACCCTCTCCCTTCCTCTTTGTAAAAAAAAAAATCAATAAAATATATATTTTTTAAAAAAAAAGAGAGAGAGAATGTATGTAGGTGCTGGGTACACAGAATGTTGGAATGGTCTCCTTCCCCATCCCCTCCCTGTAGTTGTCACCCAGGGTCTGCCCTCTGCCAGTCACCCCCAGGTCCTGTCAGGTGTGATGTACACACCCACCCCATCTGATTATCCTCTTCCAAATGCCACCGAGGATGTCTCCTCACCCTCAAAGGAGCACTCAAAACTGAGCATCAGCTAGGGCAGGGAAAGAGGGTGACCAGTGTAGTCCCGGAGACCCGCTGGCTATTACCTGGGGCAGGTGACAGTCGGGGGTACTGGTGTCGCTGGGTCTGCCTTGCCCAGGAAGCCCACCACCCTCTCTCTCCAGCCACAGCCTCCCGTGCAGCCCTGGCTCTGAGGCGGGGGGCACTTAGCTTGTCCTGGGCGAAGCCACTATTTCCCTCTTCCCTGGGGTGCCCCTGCAGCTGGAGCGGCATCTCTGTTCATCCCCACTCCTCACCCCTGCCCATTTCCAGTCCATTCTGCCTCCTCAATCCCTCCCCAGTCTATCCCACCTCCGCTTCCTGGACCCAGGGCAGGCCTTAGTCATCTCTAGCGTGGGTCTCTATTCTCCAGCAGGCTTTAAAAATTACAAGAGTGCCATGTCAGCCCCCTCCCCACCAGCTTACAAGTCCTTAATGGCTGCCTGTGCCCAGCGGGATCCAGTCCACACTGTACAGCATCCTAGGCCTCCCTCCCTGCCTGGGCCGCTCAGGTCGCACAGTCTGCCCCTTCAGTACCTTCAGCACTGAAGCCACTGCCTTTCAAAACTGGGCACATCTTGTCTCTTGACCTCTGTGTCCCATTTCTCTTCTCCACCTGGCTCAGATGCCACTCTCTCTGCGCCCACCCCGTTTCCGTGGCCCCTCCTGGTAAAATCCCCCACCCGCACTTCTGCAGGGAGCTCAGCTCTCTGGGTGCACAGCTCCGGTTGCGGATGGGCTGGGGAGGCCCGTGGACGTTATATTTTCCCCTTCAGGCTACCCTGACCTCATCACCCCAGGGTCCTTAGCAAGGTCACAAGCGGACAGGGGACCGCAGTGCCTGACTCTGGCACCAGGTAGTCCAGGGTTCGCTTCCAACCTCCCGCACTCAAGCGCCGGGGGACCCTGGGCAAATGACTGCACCTCTTCGAGCCTGAGCGTTCTCATCGCCACTCGGGGCGCGCAGACACTCCGGCAGCTGAGGAGCAGGCGAGCTCTTCCTCCTTCACCCCTACTCCGCCACCCCGGGGGGAGGTGCAAGTCGGCGGGTCCCCAGGAGGAGCAGCAGAGACAGCCTGTCCGCCCCCGCCCCGGTGGGCAATGAGTAACCAGCTCCGCGGCCAGGGTGCTCTTTGGACGGAGCGGGACAAAAGGCCCTGTGTGCACTGCGGGTTACTGATTGACCGTCCCCCTCCACCCACCCTGCCGAGCGGACACCCGGGTCCCCTTGCTGGGATGGGGCAGCTCCCGGAGCCCCATCGCCGCTCGCCCCCTGGCGGCTGGGAGCGCAGCCAGGGTCCGCTTCGGGTCTCGGTACACCTGGAGCCTCCGCGGGACAGCTCCCGGCACAGGGTCCCGGCTCACCTGGGTCTTCTGTGGCCCTGGTCCTAGCTCCTGCCAGGCCGATCCCCTAGCCCAGCGGGGACCGAGGACTCAGCCAGGGCGCTCCTCCGCCTGGGGCCGGAGAGCTGGGAATGCGCTCGCGAAAGCCGCGTGGAGCCGGGCAGCCCAGCGCCCCGCCCACCTCGGGCCCGGCCCCTCCTGGACCTGCTGTCCTGACAGCCGCGTGGCTGCGAGTGGCGCAGAATCCCACCCACCTGGAGACCAGTTCCTGAACCCAACAGCGCCGAGCGACCGACGGATCAGCCTAATCCCAAAGGCCCCGCCCCAGCCTGCAGCACACCCCCTCAGACTCCGCCTCTTTTGCCCCATTCAGGCCTGACTTTCGAAGTTCTAGTCCAGTCCTTGCTCTCCATCTCCTGCTCCACACCCTTCCCGAACAAGACCCTGCAGTTCTCCCCCGCTCGCCTCTGCAGACCTTGGCCCAGCCTGGTCCTCTGTCTTCTGCGTAGTCGCCAGGTAGTGCCTAGCGCACTGCCTCTGCCCCCATCCCCACCCAATCTCTGCACAACCTTCCGAGTGATACTAAAATACGCTCTGACTCCATGTGTATTTTGCGGTTGACCGTGCCAACCACAACCACCCCTTTCAAATTTTCCAATAGCTTCCTTTAAAGATGCTAGGCATGACCTGCCGCTGCGCGCATCTCCATTTCTTCCTTGTGTCCACCCTACTTTTGCACTTGTGGTTCCCGCTTCCAGGAAAGATGTTTTCTCTCTAGGTCTGCTTAGTTCCATCTCATTCTTAGGTCTCAGCTCCCTTCCTCAGAAGAAGCCCTTTGGACTTACCAGGTTCCTCTTCAGGTCTTCTCTTCTTTGAGCATGGAGAAAGAAACTGAGTGTGGGGTGGGGGGTGGGCCGGGAGGTGGTGGTCGTGGTGAAGTGATTCAGAATACAGATTGCAGGGCTCAATCTCATCACACATGGCTTTGGCAAGTTACTCCATCTGCATCTTCATTTTCTCCTCAGCAAAACAGGTATAATGATAATGTATCATCCCCAAGAAGTGGTTGCAAAAAGTAGACATGTTAGTATGTGTAAGCCTTAGAACACTGCTTGACATGAGCACTTGCTTTGTAATGCTAGCTATGATTATTTAGGACCTGCTATTTTTCTTCTTCATTATATATGTGTGTGTGAGAGAGGAAGGGAGAGGGAGAGAGAGAAACATCAGTGATGAGAGAGAAACATTGATAGGTTGCTTACTGCATGCCCCCTACTGGGGATCGAGCTGGCAACCCTGGCATGTGCCCTTTGACTGGAATCAAAACCCGGGACTCTTCAGTCCGCAGGCCCGATGCTCTATCTTCTGAGCCAAACCAACCAGGGTTTCTTAATATTTCAAAAAAATATTTTTAAAAAATTGATTTGGCCCTGGCTGGTTTGGCCCAGTGGATAGAGCATCGGCCTGAGGACTGAAGGGTCCCAGGTTCGATTCTGGCCAGGGGCACATGCCCGGGTTGCAGGCTCGATCCCCAGTGGGGGGGCGTGCAGGAGGCAGCCGATCAATGATTCTCTCTCTCATGTTTCTATCTCTCTCTCACCCTCTCCCTTCCTCTCTGAAATCAATAAAGATATATATTTTTTTAAAAAATTGATTTGAGAGAGAGACATCAATTTGTTGTCCCACTTATTTACTAGTATGCATTCGTTGGTTGTTAATCCTCACCTGAGAATATTTTTCCATTTACTTTTTTATAATAGAAATTAATATTTATTGCAGATCCTCTATTAGCCAAGCATTTATAAATTCTTTAAAAAAATCTTTATTATTGAAAGTATTACATATGTCCCATTTTTTCCCCATTGACCCCTTCTAGTTCCCCCCGCTCCCCCCACAACCAGGCCTTCACCACACTGTTGTCTGTGTCCATGGGTTATACATATAAGTTCTTTGGTTGACCCTCCCCGTCACCCCCCCCCCCCCCCACACACACACCTTCCCTCTGAGATTCCACAGTCTGTTCCATGCTTCTATGTCTCTGGATCTATTTTATTCATCAGTTTATTTTGTTCATTAAATTCCACATGTGAGTGAGATCATGTGATACCCATCTTTCTTTGACTGGCTTATTTCACTTAGCATAATACTCTCCAGGTCCCTTTATGCTGTCTCAAAGGGTAAGAGATACTTCTTTTTTATTGCTGCAAAGTATTACCTGGTGTAAATGTACCACAGCTTTTTTATCCTCTCATCTACTGATGGGCACTTGGGATGTTTCCACTGAGCCAAACCTGCTAGGGCTCCAAATCTCAGCTACTATAAATTGTGCTGCTATGAATATAGGACTGGGGATTGAATTGGCAACCTAGGCATGTGCCCTGATCTGATCTGATCCCAATGAATGGGACGATGTTTAACTGAGCTACCTGGCCAGGGAAAAATTTTTAAATCTTTCAATTACTATTGACTTCATTACTATATCTCAAGAGCTTGGCACACAGTAGGTGCCCTCCAAATAGCTCTGCCTTATTTGCAAGTACTTCTCTCCTGAACATCTTGACAGTGACGCATAGGAGGTCAGCCAAACTTTGATCTCTGCCCAACATTCATCTGAGGTCCAAGCCCTTTACTCCTTGAAGGCTCCTGGAGAAGAAAGGGAACCTCTCAACTAGGGTCTTAGCTTACCTCCCAGTTAGCCCTAGGCTGGTGGAGACATTGGCCATCGGAAAGCAGCTTCCATTTCCATTGTTATGTCAAGAAGCCTAGTCTCTCACCCTTACTCCGGAAGAGAGTGTGGAGGGGAGGAGGATGGAGGCTTCCGTTGCATAACTAAAAGGCCCATTAAAGTGAGAATGGCTGTAATGAGTTTAAAGAAAGCCTTGAAAAAGAGTTAGAAGAAAATGACTCTGAAAGATCACAATTTGACGATGGTAGCTCTGAAAAAGTTATTGATGAGGAAGGCTCTGAGAGAGTTTGACAAGGAAGAATCAAATGAAAAGGAAGAAGAAGATGTATATAAAAATTTTTTTGATGATGAGTCTGATGAAAAAGAGGGTGAAGAAGATGCAGATGAAAAGGGGCTTGAAGATGCTGATAAAAGGAGGAAGAAGATGATGCAGATGAAAAGATGTTTGAATATTTAGACGAAAATAAAGATGAAGTAGATGCAAAGGACGATGAAGAAGGTATAGATGAAAACATGTTAGAAGATGAGGATTCCTGTGAGAAGTTTGATGATTCTGATGAGAAAGGGACTGTGGGCCGTATGGGGGGGAATGTTCGGGAAGAAAGGGCGCTATCTACATGCAGCAGCTTTATCCTCAGTAGTGATGATGGTGATGATATTTAATCCCTTAAGCTTGCTTTTGAGGGAAAGTCCTCCATCTACATTTTGCCTATGCTCTAGGATAATTACTAGTAGTGTTAATAAACATTGCATAGTGATAGGATGCCATCAGATTACTGCGTTGCCTTTTTCATTGTTACCTGTACTTAATGATCATAAATATATGTTAATTGGCTGTTCAGTTAAAACTTCAGAGTATAATGCAAGTAAACTGGGTACTCGTCCTTTGTCAGATTTGTTAGACGCATGCAGAATATTTTTTTAAATATTCTGATTGAAGTCTGTGATATTCAAAAATAAAAATAAGTTGTTAATATGCAGAAACTGAAAATGACTTGAGTTAAATTGCATTTTAAGTTCTTGCTATTGCTTTATTTATACTTAAGTTTTTAGTGTTCTAAGGATTTGAAAAATCTGATAAGAGTCTCCTTGCTTCCAGCTTATATTACCACTTAGGTCCCCGTTTCTCTTCTCTAAACCAGAACATGTTACTAAACTTATAAGGTAAACAGTACTTTGGAGTTTCCCCCTGCCCAGTCCTTGCAAGTTACTTTTATTTGTTTTCCTTTCTACCCTGTTTCCATGAAAATTGCAGGAGTGAACTTCCTGAGGTGTATCCACAGCTTTCTTTACTGAAAACATAGGGAAGGAGATTAGAATTCTGCTCTGTACTGTTTGGCCCCTTTAGAAGTTGGTTGGAGTGGTGGGACCTCTCCCCAGAAAAGTGCACACACTACACAACTTTTTGTATACAGTTTTGGGAGATTCATTGATCCCCTGGAGTTTAAGAATGTCTGCCATCACTCATACTTCAATTTTGTGTGTTTTTTGTTGTTGTTCTAGTATGGTGCCTGGTACTGTGCTAAATTGTGTAGTCCCAGTAAAATGTTGGGTCTTCTTGCTTATGCTTTCCAAATTAAGTATTGATGAATGTAGCATTAAGAAGTTATTCTCATAAATTAGAAGCATTGAAATAAACTGCATTGAAGTTTTTTGATTAAAAAAAATAAAGTGGCCCTGGCCAGTTTGGCTCAGTGGATAGAGCGTCGGCCTGCAGACTGAAGGATCCCAGGTTCGATTCTGGTCAAGGGCATGTACCTTGGTTGCGGGCACATCCCCAGCAGGGGATATTCAGGAGGTGGCTGATCGATGTTTCTAACTCTCTATCTCTCTCCCTTCCTCTCTGTAAAAAATCAATAAAATATATTTTAAAAAATAAAGTGATTTGTTTCCTTTATTTTTCTTTTCCTTGTCAAACACAAGGATGATCTCCTCCCAATGATAAATCAGAAGAGAATTGGCTGTCTTTTAAAAACAGCTTGTCCTACCCTAGCTGGTTTGCCTCAGTGGCTAGAGTGTTGGCCTGTGGACCAAAGGGTCCTGAGTTCGATTTCAGTCAAGGGCACGTACCTTGGTTGCAGGCTCCTCTCTGGCGCAGGCCGTGGTAGGGGCGTGTGCAGGAGGCAACCAATGGATGTGTTTCTCTCTGTTCTTTCCCTCTCTTTTCTACTCTCCCTAAAAATCAATGGAGTTGAAAAAAGAGATAGAGGAAGACATAAACAAATGGAAGAATATACTGTGTTCATGGATTGGTAGACTCAACATCAATAAAATGTCCATACTACCCAAAGCAATCTATAGATTCAATGCAATCCCCATTAAGATACCAATAGCAGCCCTAGACGATTTGGCTCAGTGGATAGAGCATCAGCCTGCAGACTGAAGGGTCCCGGGTTTGATTCCGGTCAAGGGCACATGCCTGGGTTTTGGGCTTGATCCCCAGTAGCGGGTGTGCCGAAGACAGTCAATCAATGATTCTCTCTCATCATTAATGTTTCTATGTCTCTCTCCCTCTTCCTTCCTCTCTGAAATCAATAAAGTTATGTTTAAAAAAACACCAATTATTAAGATACCAACAGCATGTTTCACAGACCTAGAACAAACTCTTCCAAAAATTCATGTGGAATAAAAAAAGACCCAGAATAGCCGCAGCAATCCTGAGAAAGAACAACAAAGTTGGAGGGATCACAATACCAGATATCAAGCTATATTACAAAGCCACTGTTCTCAAAACTGCCTGGTACTGGCACAAGAACAGACATATAGACCAATGGAACCGAACAGAGAACCCAGAAATCAACCCAAGCCATTATGCCCAATTAATATTTGACAAAGGAGGCAAGAGCATACAATGGAGTCAAGACAGTCTCTTCAATAAATGGTGTTGGGAAAGTTGGACAGATACATGCAAAAAAAAATGAAACTAGACCACCAACTTATACCATACACACACAAAAAAACCCACCTCAAAATGGATAAAGGACTTAAATGTAAGACGGGAAATCATAAAAATCTTAGAAGAATCCATAGGCAGCAAAATAGCAGATATATGTCATAGCAATATCTTTACTGATACAGCTCCTAGGACAATGGAAACTAAGGAGAAAATAAACAAATGGGACTGCATTAAAATAAAAAGCTTAACAAGAAAGCCCACTGCATGGGAGAACATATTTGCCAACGTTATCTCCAATAAGGGTTTAATCTCTAAAATTTACAGGGAACTCACACAACATAACAAAAGGAAGGTAAACAATCGAATCAAAAAATGGGCAAAGGACCTAAGTAGATACTTTTCGAAAGAGGACATACAGAAGGCCGAGAGACATATGAAAACATGCTCAAAATCACTAATCATCTGAGAGATGCAAATCAAAATGACAATGAGGTACCATCTTACACCTGTCAGAATGGCTATCATCAACAAATCAACAAAGGGCAAATGCTGGTGAGGATGCGGAGAAAAAGGAACCCTCGTGCACTGCTGGTGGGAATGCAGACTGGTGCAGCCACTGTGGAGAACAGTATGGAGTCTCCTCAAAAAATTAAAAATGGAACTCCCATTTGACCCAGTAATCCCACTTCTAGGAATATGTCCCAAGAAATCAGAAACACCAATCAGAAAGGATATATGGATTAGTTTGGCTCAAATAAACTCTTACAAAAATTAAAAAAAAAAGAAAAGAAAGGATATATGCACCCCTATGTTCATAGCAGCACAATTCACCATAGCTAAGATTTGGAAACAGCCTAAGTGGCCATCAGCAGATGAGTGGATTAGAAAACTGTGGTACAGCCGAAACCGGTTTGGCTCAGTGGATAGAGCGTCGGTCTGCGGACTGAAAGATCCCAGGTTCGATTCCGGTCAAGGGCATGTACATTGGTTGCAGGCACGTCCCCAGTGGGGGATGTGCAGGAGGCAGCTGATGGATGTTTCTCTCTCATCGACGTTTCTAACTCTCTATTCCTCTCCCTTCCTCTCTGTAAAAAAATCAATAAAAATATATTTAAAAAAGAAAAGAAAAGAAAACTGTGGTACATCTACACAATGGAATACTATGCTGCGGTAAAAAAGAAGGAATTCTTACCATTTGCAACAGCATGGATGGACCTGAAGAGCATTATGCTAAGTGAAATAAGCCAGTCAGAGAAAGATAAATATCACATGATCTCACTCATTTGCAGAATATAATGAACAACATAAACTGATGAACAAAAATAGATACCGAGAAAAAATATTTTAGAATATAATAGAAGTAACCCTCTTATTTGCAGATTTTTAATATTTCCTACAACTTTTGTGATATTATACTATGTTGGTACAGTTTTGGTAATATTATTATATTTAAAATATTTTCTTCTTGAAATATTAATGTTTATTGCATGTAATATTATTATATTTAAAATTGTTTTTCTTGAAATATTAATGTTTATTGAATGTAAATGGCTAATTATTTTGTACTACAATCTGATAATAGATTTATTTTGTATATTGTAAAAATAAATTTTTTTAAAAAAATCAGTGGAAAAATATCCTCGGGTGAGGATTAACAACAAAAAGAAAATAATACATAAATAAAAAAATAAGTAAAAACAGCTTGTCCTGATTTCCCTCCTCCAGGGTCCCTCCTTGCTGGAGGCTTCTGGCACTGGGGGTGTCCAGCAATTGGGAGCTTCCTGTCCAGAGGGGGCTTTACCGGACCCCCTGGACTCCTGAAGAAACTCAGTCCCCCACCTCTGGTCCTCTGCTGGCTCCCTTAGTGAATGTGTTTGTTGGGGGTGGCAGCGGGGTGAGCTGCCAGCAGGAACTGGACCCCACACAGCTTTCATTCAACGTCCAGGCACTTCCCAGTATACCTGAGACAAAGGCAAAGGCTGCCTCCTGATACGCCCAAGTCCCTTAGATTGGCAACCTCCCCACTGGGTCTGTATATCCCTTGTCCAGCCCCCCTCTGGCACTCACCACCTCTCACACTGACCCTCTGCAGAATATGACACTCTCACAAGGTCATCCATTCACTCATTCATTTGCCAAATGCTTATTATGTGGTATGCACTATTCTAAATCCTAGGGATAATGCAGTGATCAGACCCAGCCTCTACCCTTTAAGGAGCTGCTGACATTATAGTGGGAAGACATAGATAAGTAAACAGAACACAGAAGGAGATCTACCAAGGGTTTGAATCCAGGCCTGTCTCCCCCTCACAGTCTCACTCTCTTGCCAACAGTCTGTCACCAGTCAGGGACTCAGGAGCCTGCCATTCTCAGTTCCTGACTTTAACCTGCCTCTGCCTCAGTTTCTCTCTCCAGAAAATGGGCACACGCGCGTGTGCACACACACACAGAGACCAAAACTAAAACAAACAAACAAACAAACAAAAAACCACAAGAGAAAATGGGCACACTTCTGCTTCCTTTTTCTCCAAGGTGTTGGAGGAAATTAATGAGTTAAGAGTGTTCCCATTTGGCCGGCATGGCTCAGTGGCCTATGAAGCAGGAGGTCAAGGTCTGATTCCCAGTCAGGGCACATGCCTGGGTTGTGAGCTTGATCCCCAGTGTGGGACATGCAGGAGGCAGCCAATAGATGATTCTCTTTCATCATTGATGTTTCTATCTCTCTCTCTCCCTCTCCCTTCTCTGAAATCAATAAAAATATTAAGAGAGAGAAAGAGAGAGAGAGAGAGAGAGAGAGAGAGAGAGAGAGAGAGAGAAATAGGTTTTACCAGACAGAACAGGAAGTAGAGCAGAAGTCCACACCTTAGCTGAGCTCCCATTATGTGCCAGGCATTTGCTAGGCTAGATGTCATACATGCATTACATCCTTTTATCCTTCTCCCAAGCCAATGAGGGTAGAGATCCTTAGCTCTGTTTTGTAGGTGAGGAGCAGATGGAATGACTTGTCTAAAGTCACACAGCAAGTGAACAATAGAACTGAGACTTAAACCCTATCATTTGGGTCACAGAGGGAGAGCTGGGATTGCTGACACATCAGCCCACTTTCTTCCCTCATCCTTAACTGTGGCCAAGAAGGTGGAGATTCACCTGAGGATGAGTGGGGGCTGGCTCTGGGCATTGCTTTTCCTGCCCATTTGGCCAGCAATGATGGGGCACCTATGAAGTGCCAGGCCCTTGACAGAGGTTTGCAGACTCTGGGCTCCTGGAGTGCCAGGCTGGGCCAGGAGGGACGCCTGAGGCCAGGCCCCTGCCCCACACCCACCTGCCTGGGAGCAGAGTTGTGGGGAGGGGGCAGACATGGCCTGGTGCCCACCATGTTGCTCTTGGATGGCAGCCGGCCTAGGGAACACTGGGGCTCTTATGCGGAAGGGTTACCCTGAGCTCCTGCCCAGGCCCCATTCCGGCCCAGGCCTGGTTCCTTCCTCTGACCCAGCCCTGTGTTTTCTTGTCTTCTTTCTTTCATTTTTTAAAAACAATTTTTATTTTGAGAAAGTTCTAAAATATAGGGAAATGTACAGTTGCTGCTCAGAACTGACAATTGTTCTTACCATTTTTTCCCAACCCTTTTCTACCCTGGCTTCTCCTACAGGTTTTGTGGAGGTCTGGCCTGCCTCTTCAAAATGGAGGTGACACTGACAGCAACTGAGTGGTGAAAGGTTGGGTGTTAGAGCCAGACAGCTGTGGATTTGAATCCTGAAAATGTGTGACCTTAGATAATGTTAAGCCTCAGTTTTGTGTTCTGTAAAATGTAAATAGTAGCTCTTCTGCGAGGTCTCAGTGTGATGATGATATAAAACCCAACGCGCACAGCCCATGTTCAGTAAAGAGGATATATATATATCTCAGGCATGAAACAGCTCTGGCCACCAAGACAGGCATCAAGCTAGGATGAACTAAGGGACTGTATGTCTGCTTTGCCCCTGATTGATATAAGAGCAACACCACCAATCAGCTGTCTCCTTGCCCATTGCCAGGGGGTAAGAGGGCCAATATTAATATTAGCAACTACGGTCCTACATGAGACCTACCCCAAGGTATGGGGAACACACTCCTATGACCAAGAGGGAGGGACTGTGAGGGTCACCCCTCCTCCAGCCTTCGTATTTCCTCATTTCCCACCCATTGGACACATATGTCCAATTTCTACCCTGTAGATACAATGCCAGGAACTGCAGACTGTCCAGGGCATTGTGCTGTTGTCAAAGAGCCTGGCACTGATATTGGCAGCCTGGGAAAGCTTGTGGGGAGGCCCCTTAGACCAAGTCACATGGAGGAGAATGGGCTAGGAAGGATCGAGGCTCCCTCTGGGCCAGTCCTGTGGCTTCCCAGAGTCGCAGCATCCCAGTCTGCTTGTCCTCTTGTCCCAGACACTGTGGGTCTGTGTCCTCCTCACACCTCTGGGTCTTGGCTTGCACATTTGTTTGGAGGAGAGAGGGGGCCTGGATAGCTGGGAAGTGGCAGAGGCTAGACAAGAAGGATAGAAGATTACTGGTCTGAAGGGATCAGGAAACAAGCCCCAGAGAGGCCCTCACCCTTCTTTACCTTGCCTGATGCCCACTTGGAGCACGTAAGGTTTTGTTTGGGTACAAATAACAGAAAACTTTAGTGACAAGGACTTAAACAAAACAGGGGTTTATTCATCCCTCACTTAGCTTCAAATCTGGAGGTGGGTGAATGTGGGTTTGAAGTCAGGGTTGTGGTCTCTTCAACTTTCTAGACTTTTCCCTCATGGTTACAAGATGGTAGCTTCAACTCTTGCCATCACACGGTGCTCAGGAAGGAGGAAGGAAGAAGCCACAAAGAGTTGTTACACTCAGTAACTTCTGATTTTTATCTTTTTGGCCACACTGACACATGGCCCCCCTGGCCTCAAAGTAGGCTGGGAAGTATATCCATTCTGCTGGACAGATCATCTTTCCTAACAAAACAAGGGTCTGTTGAAAAGAAGTGCTGACTGAGCATTGGGCAAGCTCTTAATCTCTGCATCACTAATCTCCTCATCAGCCCCAAATATCTTCTTTAAAACACAGATTTAACCAAGTCATTCTGAAACCATTGTAATTAGCTAGTTATCTATATATATAAAAACCTAGAGAGAGGAACTAAGATGGCGGCATAGTTAAACAACTAATCTGCTGCCTCACACAACAATTTCAAAAATACAACTAAAAGACAAAAACGTCTACCACCCAGAACCACGGGAAAGCTGGCTGAGTGGAAGATTTACAACTAAGAAGAGAAAGGAACACAATCGCTGAAAAGCTGAGGTACGGAGGCACGCGAATCGGGCCGGCGGCGGGCGGCTGGGTGGGCGGCTTTTCTTCAACCCGCAGGGAGACAAGCTCCCGATCACTCTGAAATCCAGTTTCTGGGGACACTCGGGGGACCCAGGCACCTACGGGGAGAAGCTGGACTCTCGGCCATCGGGTCGGAAAGTGAGAGTGACTTTTTTGCAGAGGTGCGCCCAGCAATCATTGTTTACTGCGCTGGAGCGCAGGGCGCAGGGACTTGGAAAAGTGGAAAGGCAGAGACAGCTGACGGCAGCCATCGCCGTTGGCCACGCCCCAGCCTAGTGACGCCCTGAGACCCCACCCAGCCCTGAGACCCCGCCCCGCACATTCTACAAACCCGCCCAGGCTCCACTCAGCGGCTTTTGCATATAAATGGCCTGTTCTGTGGCAGCTCAACCAAATTAACTGCAGCTCCAGTCAGACTGCTCCAAAACCGCCCAAGCAAAGGAGGAGAAAACTAGCCCTTGCTGTAGCTCCTGCTGGGGGACACACAGTACACAAGGGTACACCAAGAGTGTCCACCTCAAGTAACTGGGAGGCTGACCCGTTGAACCAATAGGACACCTTGTACACAAAACTACCCTACCAACTTAGGGAAGCAGAGAATATGAGAAGGCAAGGAAACAGATCACAAACCAAAGAAATGGAGGAGAACAAGCGAATGGACATAGAGTTCAAAACCACGGTTATAAGGTTTTTCAAGAATTTCATGGAAAAGGCCGATAAATTCAATGAGGACCAACTAGAAATTAAACATACACTGACTGAGATAAAAAATATTATACAGAGACCCAAAAGCAGACTAGAGGATTGCAAGAATCAACTCAAAGATTTGGAATACAAAGAGGCCAAGGACACTCCTCCAGAGAAGCATGAAGAGAAGAGAATTCAGAAAGTTGAAGATAGTGTAAGAAGCCTCTGGGACAACTTCAAGCGAACCAACATCAGAATTATGGGGGTACCAGAAGAAGAGAGAGAGCAAGATGCTGAAAACCTATTTGAAGAAATAATGAACGAAAATTTCCCCCACCTGATGAAAGAAATAGACTTACAAGTCCAGGAAGTGCACAGAACCCCAAACAAGAGAAATCCAAAGAGGACCACACCAAGACACATCATAATTAAAATGCCAAGAGCAAAAGACAAAGAGAGAATCTTACAAGCAGCAAGAGAAAAACAGTTAGTTACCTACAAGGGAGCTCCCATACGATTATCAGCTAATTTCTCAACAGAAACCATGCAGGCCAGACGGGAGTGGCAAGAAATATTCAAAGTGATGAATAGCAGGAACCTACAACCAAGACTACTCTACCCAGCAAAGTTATCATTCAGAATTGAAGGGCAGATAAAGAGCTTCACAGATAAGAAAAAGCTAAAGGAGTTCATCACCACCAAACCAGCATTATATGAAATGCTGAAAGGTATTCTTTAAAAAGAGGAAAAGAAGAAGAAAGATAAAAATTATGAACAACAAATACATATCTATCAACAAGTGAATCTAAAAGTCAAGCGAATTAAAAATCTGAGGAACAGAATAAACTGGTGAACTTAATAGAATCAGGCATAGAATGGGAGTGGATTGATAATTCTCAGGGGGAAAGGGGTGTCTGTGTGGGGAGTATGGGAAGAGACTGGACAAAAATCATACACCTATGGATAAGGACAGCGGGGGGGGGGAGGTAAGGGCAGAGGGGGGTAGGAGCTGGGTGGTGGGGAGATATATGGGGAAAAAGGAGAAACAATTGTAATCTGAACAATAAAGATTCATTAAAAAAAAAACAAAAAACCTAAGCAACCAGTCGACCGGTGACTATGACGTGCACTGACCACCAGGGGGCAGATGCTCAACGCACAAGCATGAAAACATGGAACAGACTGATAAGTCTCGGGGGGCGGGGGGCGGGGGGAAGGCGGGAAGAGATTAACCAGAGATCTTATATGCATCCTAGAGGCCCAGTGTAAAGATTCGTGCACTGGTGGGGTCCTTCGGCCTGGCCTGCGGGGACCAGGCCGAAACCAGTAGTCTAACATCCCCCAAGGGGTCTCGGATTGTGAGAGGGCACAGGCCAGACCGAGGGCCTCTAGTTAATAATAAGAAAGGAGACCCTAGCTGGTTTGGCTCAGTGGATAGAGCATCAGCCTGCGGACTGAAGGGTCCCAGGTTCAATTCCAGTCAAGGGCACATGTCCGAGTGTGGGCTCAATCCCTAGTAGGGGGCATGAAGGAGGCAGCCAATCAATGATTCTTTCTCATCATTGATGTTTCTCTCTCTTCCTCTCCCTTCCTCTCTGAAATCAATAAAAATATATGTATTTAAAAAATAATAAGAAGAAAGGAACAAAGGGGGAAGCCAGGCATTATAGGCATGTCATTTGGGCAGCTTCACCAGGAAGATACAATTTCACTCTCCCCAGGGAACCACCAGCCCATCCCCTGCACATTACTGGGGGAAGAAATATAAAAAAGGGGGAGATAGATGCATGCGAGTGAAGTTGGGGTGACTAAGGAAGGTGTTGTCAGTCACACCTGGGAACAGATATCGTTGGCTAGAATGGGTGTGCCCACTGTAAACCTGAGAAAATTTGGGAATACAGAATCCTTTAAACAGGAGTTCTCTCTTTTGTTGGTCTCGGCTCTTGTAGCATTTGGCTCTCTTGTATTCGCCTGTATGGCCCATGGCCATGCAGATCCCACATGCAATGGACTGATGGACTGCAGTGTGGAAACACAAATTAAGCTAGCCCGATGCTGTATCGCACTGTGCAGACATGGAACAGAAACTTTGGACATTGACTCTGATTTTAGCTCTTCTGAAGCTGAAGTTATGCTTCTTCCTTGGTGGGACAAGGGGAGATGGGACCTTGGACACTCAGGGATATAATTCCACACAAATAAAAATCACTCATTCTTCTGTGTGAGTCTCAGAAAATTCTTTTTCTCAGGATATCATAAGAATTCCACTCCCATGGGCACCAGGTGGGGATGAGGACCGCTCCCCACCATTAACAATTCCTCCACTTTAGCTACTTTCTTCCCACTACTCTCTGGCATCTCCAGCAACTCAGCCTGGCCTCAGGACTCTTCAAGACTGGCCTCTGCTGCTCTCTACTGTCCCTTCTCCTATCTCTTCAGAGACACCTGCTCTGTGGTCCCACTGCACTGAGCCCCAGGCAGGCCCTCCTGAATGTGTCTGATTGTTCTCACCGTGGTGCCTTTGCACTTGCTGCCCTGTTGCTGAGAGGGTCCTCCCTTGGTTCTGCCTGCCCATGCCCTCCTCCCTCCAGCCATCCCACCAGATGCCTGCCATTCAGCTTTCAAGTATTCCTTGTTCTCAGAGACCCTTCCTGACCACCCCAAACTGGACACCTAAACCCTTTCTCTCTCTCTCTCTCTCTCTCTCTCTCTCTCTCTCTCTCTCTCTCTCTCTCTCTCTCTTTCTCTCTCTCTCTCTCCTCTCTCTCTCTCTCTCCAGCTCCTCATTTTTCTTTGAGGTCCTGGCCCTCTCCTATTTCTAGTCCAAACCTGTAGAGAATATTTATGAGTTTGTTTGAGCCAAACTGACAACATACAGGGGAGTATGATCTCAAATGCTCCGAAGAAAGACAGTTTTGCAGTTTCTTTTATGCATTTGAAATTAATCAGGGAAGTAAGGAAGGATCCATTAGGGTAGGAGAAAGCAAAGTGAGGATTGGATTATAAGATTATGTGCTCTCTTAAGGGTGGTTATGCCTTCTAGAGATATTACTTCTGGCATTTCAAAGGTGTATTAATCTAGATGCACAAGGACAATAAACAAGACTGGCTTAAAAACCTTTCACTAAAGGTTTTTAAGTTATAGGCCTGGGCGTGATCTGCCCATTTAGGAATTTATGATTTATTGCAGCACCCCTTTTTTGTCCCCAGGGGTTTGGATGGAGCCAACACTTCTCCTTTGCTCTCCTGGTGGGTATATGCTCTGAACCTTGGCTAATGTGACTATTCCACCGCCACCCCCCTCAGGCTATTGTGATTGGGTCAAGGATGAGCACGTGACTGAAGCAGGGCCAATGAGGGCCAATCTGAGTTGCTCATTGGAACTAATAGGAAACTAACTCTCAGAGGTTACTGAGATATGAAGACGTAAGCCCAGAGCTGCTTAAGAGAGCCTGCCTGTGAATGAAGCCAACACAGGAAATAGGAGGGCCAAGAGATGGAGCAGTGCCTGGATGCAGCCATGCCTGAAGCCAAAATTACCTCTTTGAACATTTCATTTATGTGAGCCAAATAAGTTTTTTCTTAAGCTAATTTGACTTCTTATTTTACTCATAAATAAAAGACTCCTAATAAATGACCTCTGGGTAGAAACTCCTCCCTCCGTTGTGTCTCCACTATCCTCTTCTGGCTCCTAGGCCGTGGTACTCATCCTACCTAATAATAGACAAATATGCAAATTGACCATACCTCTGACACACCCACAAGCCACATCCACCATCCAATCAGAGTGAGTATGCAAATTAACCCAACCAAGATGGCTACAGCCACAGAGAGCAAGGTTTCCTAGGTAACAGAGGAAGCCAAGCTTTCCACCTGTCCTTGCCAGGCCTAAGCCTCCACTCAAGATACAAAGTTTCAATTATAGAAGGTAAACAAATTCAAACAGAAATGGCGGCAGAATGGACCTTGAGAGAGCAGGCCAGGGTTGCCCCCGGCAACAGGGGAAGCAAAGCTTTCCGCACACCCTGTCCGGGCCCACCCACTTAAGGCAACAAAGTTTCAATTATAACCCCAACACAAATGGCTGCGGGTTGCGGAGGGAGCCCCAGGCTTGGCTCCGCTCCAGGCTACAAAGTTTCAATTGTAGAAGGAAAATAAATTCCTGATACCAGGGCCTCTGCTTGGGTTGCCAAGGGGCGTGGCTGGCCTGCAAACTACCACAGGCCCCTCGCTCAGGCCGCCCCACGCCCCAAGGGAACCCCCACCCTGATCCGGGACGCCCTTCGGGGCAAACCAGCTGGCCCCCACCCCTGCACCAGGCCTCTATCCTATCTAATAAAAGAGTAATATGCAGATTGATCATCACTGGAACACACAATATAGCTGCCCCCATGTGGTCAAAGATCCTGCCCCCATGTGGACACAAGATGGCCACCACAAGATGGCCAGCAGGAGAGAGCAGTTGGGAGGGACCAGGCCTACAAGGGAGGGCAGTTGGAGGTGATCAACCCTGCAAGGAGAGGGCAGTTAGGGGTGACCAGGCCTGCAGGAGAGGGCAGTTAGGGGCAAACAGGCTGGCAGAGGAGGGAAGTTAGGGGGTGATCAGGCTGGCAGGCAGAAGCGGTTAGGGGCAATCAGGAAGGCAGGGAGGCAAGCAGTTGGGAGCCAGCAGTCCTGGATTGTGAGAGGGATCCCATATTGGAGAGGGTACAGGCTGGGCTGAGGGACAACCCCTCTCCGTGCACGAATTTCATGCACCAGGCCTCTACTTGTTTATAAGTCAGCAAATTCATCTTGTTCTTGCTCCTATTTGCTTGAAACCTTTCATGGCTTCCCATTGCTTTTAGGATAAAGACCTGTATTAAATATCTATTACTGCATAAAAATTACCCCAAAACTTAAAATAAACATTTGGCTAGCTGCTGGCGGAAGACCTCCATTTCTTTCTATGTGAGCCTCTCCACGGACTGCTTGAGTGACCTCATAACCTATCAGCTGGTTTCCCTCTGAGCTGATGATCCAGGAGAGACTGACCCTGCCCTTTTATGACTTACTCTCAAAAGTCACACTTCAACACTTGAACCTTATTCTAATTGTCAGAGTGAATCACTAATATCGAAGTAAGAACATCCAAACCTGTATAAAATTTTTACCAAAATTTATTTAAGCCAAATAGAAAATACACCTGGAAGTAAGATCTCAACAGACTGAGATCAATGCAGTGGAGAATAATAGTTTGCAGTGTTATTTATGCATTTGCGATTAAGGAGGGAACTTAATGAAGGTTACACAGAGGTGGGAAAAAGCAAGGTGGGGACCCAATTACAGGGTAGTTAAGACTACATGGTCTCAGCCCTGGCAGGGTGCTAAGTTGCTTAGAGTGTCGTACCGATATGCCAAGGTTGTGGGTTTGATCCAGGGTCAGGACACATACAAGAATCAACCAATGAATGCATAAATAAGTTTCTCTCTCTCAAATCAACGAAAAAAAAGAAAGACTATGTGGTCTCGGCCCTAGCCCATGTGGCTCAGTTGGTTGAGCATTGTCCTGTGCACTGAAAGGTTGCTGGTTCGACTCCCGGTCAGGGCACATACCCAAGTTGCGAGTCCAATCCCTGGCTGGGGTGTGTATAGGAGGCAATTGATGGATGTTTCTCTTGCACATTGATTTTTCTCTCCCTCTCCCTCTAAAATCAATAAAAACATATTAGGGAAAAAAAAAAAAAAAAGCCCTGGTTGGTGTGGCTCATTTGCTTGGGCATTGTCCCATGCACCAAGAGGTTGTTGGTGGGTTTGAATCCTAGCAGTGCCTCCAAAAAAAAAAAAGAAAGAAAGAAAAAAAGAGAGGTTGTTGGTTTGGGCACATGCTTGGGTTGTGGGCTCGATCCCTGGCTGGGGGTTGGGGCATGCAGGAGGCAGCCCATTGATGTTTCTCTCTCTCTCCCTCTCCCTTCCTCTCTCTCTAAAAAATCAACTTAAAAAAGAAATATATAGCATAATCTATATTTTTAAAAAAAAAAAGACTATGTGCTCTCTTGAGGATGGTCATGGTTCAGAAGGAGGAGTCTGAAAGGGGGCATTTCAAGGGTGTGTTAACCTAGATGCACAGGGCTGGTTTAAGGCAAAGGTAAACCTTTTACCAAATAAATTACATGCCTGGGGCATGACTACCCAGCATGTTCTGCCCAGTTAAGAATTTATGATCAGATCACCCTGTGAAGTTACTTTCTGTAGAATCCCTTTTTTATCCACATTAAGTACAGCCCACATGGGGGTGGGGAGTGGGGTAGAAGGAGGAGATTAAATTTGACCTCTTGAAGAGCACAATATAAAGAAATTTGTGGATATATTTTATTTTATTTTTTGTTAATCCTTACCTGAGGATTTTCCATTGATTTTTATTTTTTTAGAGAGAGTGGAGGAGAGAGGGAGAGACAGAGAGAAACAGCAGTGTGAGAGAGACACATCAGTGGTTGCCTCCTGCACACACCCCGACCCGGGCTGGGGAACCTGCAACCAAGGTAGGTGCCCTTGACCGGAATCCAACATGCAGCCCTTCAGTCCGCAGGCTGATCCTCTATTCACTGAGCCAAACCGGTTAGGGCTGTGGATACATTTTAGAACCACCACAAGATCAGATCTTATTCTGGTGTTTGTCATCTGAACTGTTTGCTAGGTTTGAGAAATACCTCCATTTTATGTGGCACAGTTCACTCTCATGATAGAAGCTCAAAGCGCTAGCTACTCCCCCAGTTTCTCTTCTAGCTGAGGTTTAAGTTCTGCCAATTCACCGCATCACCCAGAGAACCAGTGATGCCAGGAGTGGGGATCAGGAGTCCCAGGAGGAATGTTGCCTGGTGGGGGCCATGGTAACAAGACAGAGCTCCTGGGCTCGGGGCAGTGAGATCTCGCCCAGCGTGCAGGCTAGCTGGGCTATGGCACAGGCAGCAGTGCCGTGTCGGTGGTGACAGTGGTGTCCTTGTGTACCTGTTCTGTGATGCTGGTTATGTAGCCCAAGCCCAGTTCTTTAGTGCGCTTGGTAGTATTTGTAATCCTCACCCAAGGATATTCTTTCCCATTGATTTTAAAAATTTTGGTTCTATTAGATTTCATTACATAATACAGAATATTCGTCATGTTTTATGCTAGCACCTACATTTAAAACATATATTCTTTTATTGATTTCAGATAGGAAGGGAGAAGGAGAGAGAGAGAGATGGAAACATCAATGATGAGAGAGAATCATTGATCGGCTGCCTCCTGCATGCCCCACACTGGGGATCGAGCCCACAACCCAGGGATGTGCCCTGACCAGGAATCAAACTGTGACCTCCTGGTTCATAGGTCGATGCTCAACCACTGAGCCACACCAGCCAGGCCACATGTTTTACATCACTAAGTTTGGGGGTGGTTTATTATGTAATAAAGGTTCCCAGAATAACCAAGTAATCATACCTTTCTTCCTATAATGAGATTTTCCTTGAGGAGCCCCACTCTCAGCTCCTGTGCTCTGGATATGAATGACCTCCACCCCCCTGGTTTCTGCTAGAATGATTGGGAAGGAATTGCCAAATGGAGATGTCTGGAACCCAGAGCTGTTGGGTAGCCTTCTTTGTCACCTATTAGAGAGCATCTGCCAGAGAACGGAGCCAGAGGAAAGAAAGCAGAAAAGAGAATGAGTCTTTTTTCTCTTCAGCTAAGACAGCAGAAGAGAGGATTTACTATACACGTTACATTCAGCCACAACTGAGAACAGAATGAGTCCAGACTATCACAGGTCTAACACAAAGGACCAAAAAGGGCTGTTTTTGTACAAGCAAGGTGGGTCTTTCAAAAGGGGGTCTCGGTGATAAGATGGCCATGGCTATTCTGAGTCCATTAAGAAGTTCCAAACAGGCATGCAGTCCAACAATTTGTAGTAGCAGCCCTGGCCTCTGGCTTTCCTGTTTCTGCTCCTGTGGCTTCAATGGGTGCACAAACTAGCAATCTGCTTGGAGCTTGGCCTCATCTTTTTTAATTTCTCTTGATTGCTGAAAGTATTACAAATGCCCCCCCCTCTCCCCGCCGGCTAGTGACCTCTCTGCCTCATCTTTCTTCTTTTGCACTTCAGCCTGCACATTTGATTCTTCCTCCATTTGGCTTTCGTGGTGTGGAGGTTTCTAAAGAAGATGGCACTCATTTTAGGAGCAAGAGACTGAGTCTTGATCCAGCTGTTTCTGAAGCCAAACTCATCCCTGGACTTTAAAATTGCATAAGCCAGTAAATTCACTAACTTGCTTACACCTATGTGAGATGGGATATCTGTTACTTGCAACTGAATGAAAATGCTCCTTGAAGGTCAGGAAGTTTGACGGGGTCTGAGCAAGTTCCCAGCACAGGGTGATTAGGGTAACACAGAGGTCTCTAGAGAGTGTGGAAAAAGGAATTTATTTTTCCTCAGCCCCTATTCTATGGCAGGGCCATGGAATGAGACAGAATCTCTGTCCTGGAGGACCTCATGGGTACAAACGAGTCATTGCAATTATAATAAAGGGCTGCAAAAGAAAATGCCACTGCAACCAGAGCATATAGTAGGACTGAGCCTAGGTGGGGGTAGGGCAGGGAGGGTCTCCCTGAGGAAGCCACAAGCAAACTGAGACTTGAAGACTAAATAGGAAGGCTGGGGGTGGGGTGGGGGGTGGGGTGGGGCATGTTCCAGGAAGAGGGAACAGCATGTTCCAGGGTTCCAGGCCCCTGAGGCAAGAAGATGCTCTTCACCTTCAAGAAGGGAGATGTGTCACTAGGTAAGGAGAAGGACTGGGTGGGCAGGAACCGGTCCCTCAGGACATACTAAGATTTTTAGCAATGAACAATGAAACACACTCCAACTAGGTGAAGTTCACCAAACTATCAGTAGCACCCTGGCGGGTTGCTCAGTAGTTAGAAAGTTGGCCCACGGACCAAAGTGTCATAGGTTTGATTTCCATCAAGGGCATATCCGTTGGTTGTGTGTGCAGGAGGCAACCAATTGACATATCTATCTCACATCAATGTTTCTCTCATTCTCCTCCTCCTCCCTCCCTTCTACTCTCTCTAAAAATCAATGGTCAATATTCAGTTTCCTATATATGCACATGTTAACCTTAAAAAAAAATAAATGTTAGCCCTGACCAGTTTAGCTCAGTGGATAGAGCATTGGCTTGCAGACTTAAGGGTCCCAGGTTCGATTCTGGTCAAGGGCATGTACCTTGGTTGTGGGCACATACCCAGTAGGGAGTGTGCAGGGGGAAGCTGATCGATGTTTCTAACTCTCTATCCCTCTCCCTTGCTCTCTGTAAAAAATCAATAAAACATATTTTAAAATAAATAAATAAATGTTATTTTAAAATCATTAAAAAAAAAATCAATGGACAATATTGTGGTGAAGGCCTGGGGTGGGGGACAGGTGCGGGTAGAAGGAGTCAATGGGGGAAAGAAGGGGACATCTATAATACTTTCAACAATAAAGATTTCAAAAAATGTAGATGCTCCTAGCAGGCATGACTCAGTGGTTGAGCATCAACCTATGAACCAGGGAGTGAGATCAGTCTCTCAAAACCACAGGGTCTAAGAATGGAGCAAATATGTTACCCAAAGGAAGAGTTAAATAAAGGCTGATGAGTAGGCCAGACATCAGGTGTGCTCCCAGGTAGGTGACTAAATTAGAGCTCTCAAAGAGAGGTGTCCTCTGGAGGGAAATGTCCTGGGAAGGGCCAGGTGGCCTTAGGGGCTCAGGAAAAGTCATCCTAGTCTCTTCTGCATTAAACCAAACAGTAAGGTCCTGGGGCTGGTCTACTTTGCCCAGCAAATAAAATAAAATAAATAAAATAAAATAAAATAAATAAAAGAGGAGCATTTTCCATCTAGTGGCCATCGGGGTCATTGCACAGGTCCATTTACAGGACTGGAAGTTGCTTTGTTAGTGTGAAGTTCCTGGACAGATGAAGCACCGTTTGTGGACATGGAACCTGGGAGTGTCAGAACAGAGACCTGTGCTCTCTATAACGTGGCCTTGGCACAGGGCAGTGTAAGTGAGGTTGTTATGTGGACAGATGGTCAGAGAGAGAAGTTGTATTTTTTTAAAAAAAACATTTTTATTGATTTCAGAGAGGATGGGAGAGGGAGAGATAGAGATAGAAACATCAATGATGAGAGAGAATCATTGATGGGCTGCCTCCTTGCACGCCCCCTACCAGGGATCGAGCCCGAAACCCGGGCATATGCCCTTGACCGGAATCACACCTGGGACCCTTCAGTCTGCAGGTCAACGCTCTATCCACTGAGCCAAACCAACCAGTGCGGGAGAAGTTGTATTTGATGCTAGTGACTGCCCAGCAGAGTCTGGTTAGGAGTGAGAGCAGCTTGCCTCGTAGGGGCCGCTGTGAAGAAGGAAAGGCCTTCTTTACCTGCTCTGGGAAGAACCCCAACTGCCCATCATCACTACCTCTTCATCAGGTACTCCAGCTGGGAACTGTGATTTCTTCCAACTTCTACTTCATAGCAAATATCAAGGCTTCAGGTCACACAAAGCTGGTGGCAGGGCTCAGACCAATGCCCAGGGATCCCACATCCCAGACCAGTGTCCTGTACACACTCTATGGCTGCTGTATGGGCCAGCTCTGTGTCTGCACTGAGGGTTTTATTACATCCCAACACTTGCTTTGCATCCAGCTCTGGACTAAGAGCTTTACGTGCACGGTTTCATCAGTCTTCTCCTCAGGTGTCATTGGCTGCAGAGGCTGGGGTGCCTGGGAAAAGCTGAGATGCCCCAGCAGTAGAAGGAGACTTTTTTTTTAAACAAGCAAAAGTTTATTTAAAAAGTCACAGAGGTAGAAGAAATGAGCCGTGGAAAAAGTGAGCTAGGCGGGTTGTGTTGACTCAGGAAACAACTTACAAACCCTTGGAGCTTAGGAGAAAGCAAAGGTACATGCTTTGAGGGAAGAAAGGGGGAGGAAAGGAGTGGGTGTTCGAGAGAGAGAAAAGATGGTGGCTTTTAAAATATATACATTTTTAACGATTTCAGCGAGGAAGGGAGAGGGAGAGAGAGATAGAAACATCAATGATGAGAGAGAATCATTGATCGGCTGCCTCCTACACACCTCTACTAGGAATGTGCCCTGATCGGGAATCAAACCGTGAACTCCTGGTCCATAGGTCGATGCTCATCCACGGATCCACACCAGCAGGGCTGGAAAGCTTCTTTTTTTTGTTTGTTAATCCTCACCCGAGGATATTTTTTCCATTGATTTTTAGAGAGAGTGGAAGGGAGGGAGGGGCAGAAAGAAAGAAACATCCATGAGAGAGACACATCAATTGGCTGCCTCCCACATGTGCCCGGACCAAGGATTGAACCCCAACTCTTTGGTGCAGGGGCCAACACTCTAACCACTGAGAACACTGGCCAGGACTTTTAATTATTTTTTAATCCTCCCCGAGGATATATTTTAACAATTTTTTTGGTTGTTAATCCTCACCCAAGGATATTTTTCCATTGCTTATGAGAGACAGTGGAAGGGACGGGGAGAGACAGAGAGAGAAACATCGATCCATTGCCTCTGCATGCCCTGACTGGGGATTGAGCCGGCAACCTGGGCATATGCCCTGACCAGGAATTGAACTGGTGATCTCTTGGTTCATGGGTCAAGGCTCAACCACTGAGCCACACCAGCTGGGCTCGAGGAAGCTTTTGTTTGTTTTTTAATATATATTTTATTGATTTTTTTACAGAGAGGAAGAGAGAGGGAGAGTTAGAAACATCGATGAGAGAGAAACATCAATCAGCTGTTTGTACATGCCCTTGACCGGAATTGAACCTGGGACCCTTGACTCTGCAGGCTGACGCTCTATCCACTGAGCCAAACCGGTTAGGGCTGCTTTTGTTGATATTTAGAAAGAGAGGAAGGGAGAGAGAGAAACACCAAGGTGAGAGAGAAACATCAAACGGTTGCCTACTTATGTGCCCTGACTGGGTATGTGCCCTGACAGAGGGTGGAACACACAACCTTTTGGTGTATGGTAGGATGCTCCGACCAACTGAACCACCTGGCCAGGGTCGGAAGGTAACTTCTTCCTTTTTTATTTCTCTTCTTTTCTTCAGAAAGAGGCTTCTTGAGGGAGCCTAGGGAACAGCCACCTCTGGCCCACATGTTGCCTGCCCCACATCCTCCATCCCCTCAGGTTGAATTAAGTTTCTGGCATTTCATAAATTATTTTTTTAAAATTGAATTTATTGAAGTGACATTGGTTAATAAAGTTGTTTCAGGGTACAATTCTATAATATATCATCTGCATATTGTATTGTGTTCACCACTCCAAGTCAAGTCTCCTTCCATCATCATTTATTCTCCCCTTTACCCTCTCCAGCTTCTCCCCACCCCCGTTTCCCTCTGGTAATCACCATACTATTGTCTGCCTACAAGGTTTTCTATTTTTGGTTAATCCCTTCACAATCATTAAGTCTTAACACAGGACTGTGCCAAATGCAATCTACCTGTGGACTCACCTTCCTTCTCAGGGAGGCCTAGAGTTTACTCTAAGCCAATAATAGAAACAAGGGCAGTCGGCTTACACAGCATCTATCATGTAATTGTTTCATATATAAATTTCCTTTTTATTCCTACAATAACCCTATAAGGTAGGTACTGTTTCACCCTGAGGTATAGGTCAACTAACCAAGATCACATAGCTCCACAGTGGCAGAGCTGGGATCTGAACCCTGGCTGCCGGATTCCAGAGCCTGAGTTCTTTGCTATTACACTAGACTGCCTCTCCATGGCTGATTCCTCTCCCTCTGTGAGACCTTTCTTGGCCATCAGAGTCATGGACAGTCCTCTCTGATGTTTACCTGCTGGATTGTACTGTGGGTTCTGGGCAATGACATCAGAAATCATTCTAGGCTAGAGAAATTCAAACCTGATCTTGGGGGTGAACAGAGTAAGAGTGCCCCTGATATAAAGTCAGGATTCTTGGGTTCAAATTCCTAGGTATCACTAGACTGGCCAAAATTAGAGACCAAAACTAGCAAGTGCTGGCAAGGATATGGAATAAGTGGAACTCTCCCATAATGCAGGTGGGTATGTAGGTTGGTAGAACCACTCTGGAAAACCATTTGGCAGTATTTAGACAGGCTAAAATGTACCTACCTATGATGTAACAATTCCACTCCTGGGGATATTCATGCACATGTACACCAAACAACACAGACAAAATGATTCACAACAGCTTTATTTATAATAGTTTAAAACTAGGAACAACCCAATTGTCCATCAACAGTAGAATGGCTAATTGTGGTGTATTCATATAACAAGTTACCACACAACATGAGAAAAATGAACTTCTGATATACCCAATAACATGGATGAAATCACAGACATAATATTGAGCAAAAATGGATGTATGATTCCATTTTTATAAAATTCAAGAGCAAGCAGAGCTAAGTTATGGTGATAGAGGTCAAAGTAGTTTACCTCTGGGGCAGTGGTCAGCAAACTCATTAGTCAACAGAGCCAAATATCAACAGTACAACGACTGAAATTTCTTTTGAGAGCCAAATTTTTTAAACTTAAACTTCTTCTAATGCCACTTCTTGAAAACAGACTCGCCGAGGCCGTGGTATTTTGTGGAAGAGTCACACTCAAGGGGCCCAAGAGCTGCATGTGGCTCGAGCCGCAGTTTGCCAACCACAGCTCTGGGGGATACTGACTATGTAGAAAGAGAAACAAGGGAACCTTCTGGGGAGCGGGCAATGTTCTGTATTTTGATCCCGAGGGTGACTGCCCAGATGAATACACATATGTGAGGAGGACTCAGCAAACTGTACTCTAAAAATTGGCACACGTTACTACTTACTGTATCCTGTATCTCAAAAAGTCAGGATAAAAATAAAAAATGGTTAAATAAAGACACTACTTGGGATGGCTGACAAGTTATTTTTGCCCATCTGCACCCAATCTTCTCCCTTAGTCTGGAGGGAGCCCTACACTTTTTTTTCTTAGGGACACATCTCTCCCTTTCAGTCAATCTGTTTTAGGTGGAGTTCATTGCTTTGCAGGCCCCAAATCAAAGCACCATTTCCCCTACCTACAGTGAATGGTTAGGGATGGGAACAGGACCAAGCTGGCTGAGTCAGTCCCAGAATTTCTTTTGGAACTAATAGGAAAAGATGTTCTTCCCACTTCAGTTGCTAATCTATCAGGATATAAGCTTAGAGCTGCCAGTGGCCATCTTTCCACCTTCTGCAGAGTCTGCCCAAGGGAGGACACACAGAGGAAAGCATGGCGAGACTGAATTCTTACTAGTGACACTGTCAGAACCTGGGTCTAGCCATCTCTGTACCAAGTTTTTTCATTAAGTGAATCAGTAAATTTCCTTTTAGCTAGCCATTTCAAGTTTCTCACAGTTAATTAGAGCCTAATACACTGAGAATCCTGGGTAAAATTATGAGAAGTATGAGGGGGCTTGGAATATAAAATAACCAGTGAACATTGTGTGACCTGTTTTGTGGGTGCTGCTGCTACCCCTGCCCTGCGTGGCTGCTTGCTCTGAGACCATGACCCGGCCAGATGGGTGAGGCAGGCCAAGGGGTCTTGTGGGAAGGACTCGGGTCCTTGTTTGAGAGGGTTCTGGAATAGGAATCTAGACAACTGGATCCACTCCCCATTTTGCCGTTTTAGTGGCAAGGCCTTGGGCAAATCACCACACCTCTCTAAGTCTTGTTCGTTTTCTGAAAAATGGAATGTCATCATCTAGTTCAAAAGGTTGTTATGCGGATCAAATGCTAGTTTCCCAACTTCTCCGCCTTTTCATACCCTTGGCTCAGTTAGTACCTGCATCCTGGGCATTCCCACAGCACCCTGTATGACCCTCTGACCATTGCCATAATCGTCTTTAACAGTGGTGAGCTCTCCAAAGAAAAGTGTTCATTCCTGTATCCCCATGCCAACAGGGCTGGGCACACAGCTGGCAGGGACTCCTGAATCCAAAGCGGTCCTGCAGGCCAAGAATATGGCATGGTGTGGCAGCCCACCATTCCTCTGCTCTTCACTTCCTTGCATGGTAGATGGGCCCAATTCTGACATCTTGGGTTGGGGAGAGGGATTCTGGGGAAAATGCTGAGGCGGTCTGGGCTTTGGAAGCTGAGAGCTGAGAATCCACACTTGGGGCTGTGTAGGGTCTTTTCCAGCGGGCCTAGAGCAGGTGCCCAAGAACAGTTTGCTGAGTGAAGAATGGGAGCTAAAGCTGTGTGAGCACCTTCCTCAGATCTGACCGTCAGAAACAAAGGTTGGACAAAGGACTCCTGAAGCCATCATACTCCTTTCTCAGCTCATTTCTGGGTCATGGAAAAGGATCTCCCAATAATTACCAGGGCCATTTCTCCTTATGCATATTCATCCATCCATCCATCCATCCATCCATCCATCCATCCATCCATCCAAGAAACACTTAATGACACACCACTCTGTACATTAGGGAAGTGGGGTGAACAAGGCTAGGTCTCTGCCCTGAAGGGGTTAGCCTGGAAAGAGCCATATTGGACACAGGCTCCATTTGACCTCTGTGTCCTTTCCTGCTCTCCTACATTCTTTCTGTGCATAGCAGCTAAAATAATCCTCTCAAGCAAAGCAGGTTACTAGTTTAAACTTTCTCAAGACCTCCATGAGACTCTCCATTACAGGGGAAGGTGAATGAGTAGATGAGGTTATATTGAATTTAGGGCATGCGTGAAGACTTCCTCAGGGTTGCCAAACAATTTGGATGCCTCTCTCTGTCCTCACTCCTAAGATCAGTATTTAGGACCGTGGGAGTATGAATGGGATAAGGGTGAGGGATCAAGATACACATATTAGACCCAATGGCAATATGGCCCCAAGTCCTAGTTCTGTTAGGTTGCAGTCTGGCTCATGGGATAAATTCTTTATTTAGATGCTTCAGTAACCAAGAGACGGAGCATAAGCACATACCCACACACAACACTAAAGGCATTTCACAGGCAGAGAGTAGAATAGGGGCTTCTTTGGCCCAATGAAGGAGGGTTTCTGATGGTACCACTCCCTAGAATTCCTGCTTGAAAGATAGAAGGAAAAATATACTCCCAGTGAAGTCCCAGGCCATAAAACATGGCAGAGCTGGAGAAATCTAGGTTTGGGGCCTGGGAAACATCTGATTCTTCACTGTGGAAACTTGTACCAGCCCTCCTTTCTTTACCTGGCACCCAGGAATCTCCTGGTGGGTGATGGAGGGGTAGCACCACAGCAACCTGGGCAGGTGGTCTGCTGCACATGGGGAAGGAAAGGGCTAGTGAAGGCCGATGAGCAGCAATGAATCTCTGAGCTGGCTGGCTCGAGAACCATCAAGAAAAATTGCGTATGGGGACTTTCCCATATGAACTGGGCCAGAGCACCTCTGACACAGAGGAAAGGCCCCCCTGGAGCCTTTCCATGGTCCCACTAGGTACTGAGGCCTTCTCCAGCGGCTGCAGGTCCTTAGCACCATTCGGGAACTGTGGAGAAGGGGCAGGAGGGACAGCAACACTCTGCCAGGACTGCGGCACTGCTCCAGGAGGAGACTTCACAGTGGGCAGAAACCTGTACAACTGGCCAGCATCTGGTCCCAGGCTTAGGAAAGTCTGCACATTTTGGGGGAGGGTGAGTGTCACATTATCTCTAAGCTTCCATGTGGCAGCTATTTTCATCTGCCCTTTCCTGCCTAGGCCAAGCTCTGGCATGAAAGTGCCATATTTCATTGGAGATGCCTAGAGCCCAGGAGAGCTCAGTTGTTTAGTTGCAAGGAGTGGTCCAAAACTGACTTGCAGAGGAAATACAGGACTGGAGCCTCATGACATATGGCCTAGAAGGGCCAGGGAAGGGGAAAGGCCATCCCATCCTCTAAACTACTACCCTGTGAGAACCCAAGTCCTCTAAAAGTCCCTCTTTGTCCTGACTTTCAGGGCCCATTCCAAAGGGGAAGAACATGGGTGGGTTTGCCTGAACCAATCAGAGGCTGCCTGTGGCCTGTTCCTGAGGCCTATGTAAGAAAGGAGGAAGAGGGAGCCAAGGGCTGACCATGGTCATAGTCAGGAGGAGGCTGGCTCATGGCTGGTTCAACCTGGGGTGCTGGACAGAAACACCTCTAGTCTTCCAAAGTAGTTGAGTCTTTCCGAATGGGTTGTCTTTACATTGGAATCTGGCCCAGAGATGATACTATTGTTTTTGGTGACCTGTAATATGAGAAGGAACAAAGGCACAGGGTCAGTTTCTGGTGGTTGTAATGGTGCCCCAGTTGCTTATTCTAATGGTAGTCAGCTCTTCTATGGCCTTGGAGTGATAAACAGGACAGCTCTCTTTTACGGAGGGCCACACATATTACACACGATAATGGATGCTTTGCTTACAGCATCCTATTTCATCCTCATGGCAATTTTGCAAGGAGGAGTGGGGAATAGCACCTCCATTTTACATATGAGAAAACTAAAGTTCAGAAAGTATAAGTGACCTGCCCATAGTAAGCTTTTAAGTGTGTAGATTCAGGATTGCAGCCCAGTCCATGTCTTCCCACTATAGCACACCATTTATTCTGCCTAAAGGGCCCACAGGACCTGAATGGTACATAATGACCATTCTCCCCCTCACGCAGAATCTACAGTGGCTCTCCTGTCACTGTCCATTGCACTCTCTGGTCACCTAGTATCACCTGATATCTTATTTATTTATAAATTTGCTTCTACTACCAGAGGGGAATCCAAAGGATCAGGGAACAACATTGGTTTTGATTCCTACAGTAGCCCCAGTGTCCAAATCAAAAGGCCTGGCACATAACAGGTGTCAATAAATATTTGTTGAGTGGATAAAAGCTTATCTCTAATAGCTCCCCTTATTGGTACTTGAACTACATTATCTCTAACCCTCACATCATCCCAGAAGGTGGGGATAATGAGGCTCCATTTGGAAGTGGCAGAGCAAAATGAATGGGCTTTGGAATCAAAGAGGTTTGAAACCTGGGTTTAACTCCAAGTATCCTAGGCAAGTCACCTCACCTACCTGACACGTTTCCTTGGGTTGTAAAAGAGTGGTCCTAATTCAGAGCTGTTTTGAATTAGATGAGATTGTAGCTATACTCTTACAGAAGAGGAACTGGAGGCTCAGAGTAGTTTACTGACTTGCCCAAGGTGACACAGCTGGAAAGTATAGGAATAAAATAGTAAACAACACTAGCATTTTCAAGTATGGGTAGCCTCAGGACAGGGCTCTGGCTGGCTCCAGAATGTCTGTGAAATTGCCACCAGTCAAGGTGTCACAAGCTGCAGACTTGCTGAAACAGGAGAGAGCCTGAAGCTGGGTTGCTGGAGCTTATTTCGAGTCCATATCTAAGAGAAATCTCAAGAGTCCTCCCAGTTAAAAACATATCTACAAATAAAGAGAAAGACCTCCTACAGTGTGGGAGAGGAGACTTAAAGCAGAGTAGAGAGGACCAAGGACATTTTTGACTCCAACATTCTGTTTCTACCACCTTTAATTCATTTGGCTCTGTGAGTAATGCAGAACCAAATACTGAAGTCAAAGTTATCATTTCAGCAGACTTGCCTGCCTGAAACTTACAGATGAGTTTCCTCATCTGTAAAATGGGGATAATTTCTACCTCAGAAGGTTATGTTGTGGCACACTGTCCATACTACACAGTTCCTTTCTGAGAGGCGGGACATAACATGAGGGCCCTCCCTGGCCAAACCCTAGCCTCTTCATCTCACGTGGTGCTATAACCTCCCTGTCAGCATGATGCCCTGAAGGAGCATGCTGTAAGCCAGATAAGCCTCAGTTTGAATTATGGCTCTGCCTCATAGGTTCACTTTTTAAAAAAATACATATTTTTGTTGATTTTAGAGAGGGAGAGACAGAAATATCAATGATGAGAGAATCACTGATTGGCTGCCTCTTGCACACCCAATACTGGGTATCGAGCCCACAACCCGGGCATGTGCCCTGACCAGGAATCGAACTGTGACTACCTGGTTCATAGGTCGACGCTCAACCACTGAGACACGCCGGCAAGGAAGAGGTTCACTTTTAATGGTGGTTGGCTATCTCTGTAAAATCAGAATAATAATCCCTTCCTCCAAGGGTTGCTTAAGAATTACCTGAGAGAGAAACTACTTGGCATATGGCCTATAACAGAACAGGTGCTCAAAGAATGTTAGTCATTTTCAAGAGTACCATGAATAGCCAACTCTCTGTTCTTCTGTTCCCTCAAAGAACTTATCACAGGATGAGAAGAGATAAACCAAAGAATTTATATACTTATATGCATAGCTCATGGATATTAGTAATAGGGGAGTGAAGACCTGGGAGGCCAGGTAGGGACTGGGAGGAGGGTAGGGGGAAATGGAAGATATCTGTAATACTATCAACAATAATATATATATATATATATATATATACATATATATATATATATGTATTTTAAAACGAACTTATAACAATTTGTAATTATTGGTTATTTACTTATGTTTGTCTCCTATCAGAATGTAAGGTCTTGAGAGCAGGGGTTGGATCTGTTGGGGCTACCACTCAGGGTGTTCAATAAACCTTTGATTAATGAATGAAAGAACCTGGTAATACTTTGTAATGACCTGTAGAGGGAGCTCTTGCCATAGAATTGATGGTAGTGAAGAACAGGGTCTTCAGACAAGTGAAAAAAGACTTCTCTAGTCAGATTGCTACAGGCCAGGAAATCCAAGTACTCTTTTCCCCCTCAAGTACTCTTAGGAGACCACCAAGGAAACTGTCTATGCTTCTTTACCAAAACTTTATCCCAGGAGGGGAGAAAGCTAGGGTGAAGCTGATGGGAGAAAAACTTACAGAGGAGATATTTCTTTCTGTTAACTGATCTAATGACTGAGAAAAAGCTGTCCGGATTCCCTTTTAGCCAAGGAGTATCTGGCTTTGTTCTGATTCAGCAGCCCAGAGCTCCTGCTGCAGACCTTGAACTTCAAAGAATGATTACTCACTGGTTCTTGTGTTTGAAGCCGCTGACATGAGCTTGGTACTGTTCTATGGAGTTCAGCACTATCTTACATGTCTTGCATGGGTAGCCCTTCCCGGCTGAAACACACATAAAAGCCAAGATGCTTAGTTATCCAATAAGAAGAGACCTGGGGACCGCTGCTTTTGATAGTGCATGCAAATGTACTAGTACTTCTGAGGACAGAGGGGTGGGATGAGGTCAGGTGACTGGCCATGATGAGAATCCCAAAGGCCTCAATGCTCAGGAGGCATATGCTATGTGCCTAAGTGCTCCCTGAAGATGGAAATCTCTTCTTTCCCCTTTGGGCCACCCAGTTCCAGTGTTTCACCTGGTCCAGAGTAGGTGTCTGTTGAGTAAATAAAAGATTGACAGAACAAAGAGGTAACATTTGGTATAACTGTCTTTTCCACCTTGACTGTACTAAGTGGCCTCATTAAGAATGCCCTTTGTGGCGGTTTGGGCTCCCTACAAGGATTTATTAAGTTGCCATTGGGGGACCCTGATGAAGCAAGAATTGCGACTGTTTCATTCTCATGTGGTAAGTTCTAACACTGGAACGCAACTGAAGGGAACCACATTTTTTGCCACCATGAAGCTGCTTTTGGGATATTGATTTTAAGCTGCTTATTAAGAAACAAAAGACACAGAACTTTTGACTCTCCCCCACTTTCCTGCCCAAGAGATTCAGAAAGACCTGCTTCAGGGAGATCTGAGGATGTCGCCTTCGCCTAAACTGAATTAAGTGTGGAAGTAGAACAAGGCTTCAGGCGGGTGCCTGTTAGCCAGATACCCCAGGTCCCACTGTTTCCGAGTCGCCTAATGGGAATTTTCCTGCCACGTGTGTGCAGCTCTTCCTCAACTCGTGGAAACCCCCATCCTCACTTCTGAAATCTAAGACCCCATTCTTCTTTGTCTAAATGTCTGACATATACAACGAATGGTGCCTGTGTGGGAGGAGTTTTCATGCCTACGTGAATTCCCCATTTGCAGGTATTAAACTTTGATGTTCTTAAAAAGAAAAAAAAAGAATGCCCTTTGCCCAGAGGTCTCTGGGAAGGTGCCACTCTCCTTGGGCTTGCAATAACAGTAATTAATGAAAATGCCTGTTATGAAAATCAATCTGTTTTTCTACCTTTGGGCTCTCAGACTCATTGTCTCACTACCAGGGCTGCTCCGATGACGAAGTGGTCTTTTTCCACGTTGTCTAATAGAGAAATATGGTCAGGAGCCAAAATATGGGCTGGACTCCTGGCTCTGTCTTCATATGACCTTGGCTGACTCCCTTCCCTTTTCTGATCCTCAGCTTTACTCAATTATAAACCAATTATATTACAACTCATAACCATAATACTTATCAATAAAAAGTCTCTATCATTTCTTACCTATAGGACCAGTTACTTAATCTCTCTGAGGTTTGGTTTTCTCATTTGCAAAAGTGAGGCTTCTCTGAAACAGGTTCCTTATCTATAAAATGAGGTCAATGTTGGTATCAACCTCATCAGGTTATTGTAATTACTCAAATAAAAGCATTTGGCACACAGTAAGTGTTCAACAAATGTACGCTTTTATCACTATTACTAGTGACCTGGTGCACGGATTTGTGTACATTGAAAGGAAATTAATTAGAAGGTGGCTGGCAGGGTGGGACTGGGCAAGACAGGCTGGACATACTCTGGAGCTGGACTCGCCCTCGAGCCAACCTTCCATGGCCCCTCCCCAGCCAGCTGCACCTGGGGTGGCGTCGTGGTTTGAAAGGCATCTGCAGAGTGGGGTCCCTCTGGTAGGTGGGGTACTTCGGCCTGGTCTGAGGGGGATCAGGCCGAAACCGACTCGCCAACATCCCCTGAGGGGTCCCAGAGTGCGAGAGGGCACTCTGCAAAGTTGCTGTCGCACAGGGTGTGGAACACAAACACAAGTGTGCAGTAAACCAGATTTGGGGCCGACAGTGCCCCAGCAACAACATAACCCATGGCCGAAGGTGGAATCGCGCGGCCCCGCAAGGAATCAGGCTCCCTCCTCTCTGGTTTTGGGGTGCATCACCCGAGAACCGCTGCTGCCAAGTCACTGCAGCTCAGCAGCTCCTGCATTGAGCGTCTTCCCCCTGGTGGTCAGTGTGTGTCATAGTGACCGGTCAGGTGGTAGGAGGGACACTTAGCCTATTAGCCTTTTATATATATAGATTCACTCTTATGGGTTCCATGAATCATGCTGGCAAAGAGGTGGCGAATATCTTTTAAGCAGCCTTTCATGGCAACTGCAGCTTCTGAGAATCCAACAATCTCCTCTACTCAAATAAGCTAGCCAATGTCCCAGCTCTGTTTCCCTTGTTTCTTCACTTAAGGAGAAACTTCCTGCAATCAGAATTCAGGTCCTTTTTAGACATTTAAGGCCAGAACTCATGGCTCAACACTAACATGGAAAAGATGCATAATGGACTAGTAGAACTACCCTGCCCCAAGGCCAAGAATGGGACCTGGGGTCGGTGTGGCTAAGAGTCACTGATACCCAGATTATAATAGCCTACTCTTATTATCTATTAAGCACTAGGCACCACACCAGAATTTTGGAAATATATGTCTTTAGATCAGTGATGGCGAACCTATGACACGCGTGTCTGACACGCGTAGCCATTTCTGATGACACGTGGCCGCTGAGGCGGCCGCATGCCGAGGATGAAACATTTGCGAAATAATGTTTTTTCCTCAAAGTGACACACTACCCGAGTTATGCTCAGTTTTTTGGCGAAGTTTGACACACAAGCTCAAAAGGTTGCCCATCACTGCCTTAGATTCTTACAACAATTGTGCAAGATAGGTGGTTATCTCTATTTTTCAAATTCGGAATCAAACCCAGGAAGGTTAAGTGGTTGACCTGGGGTCAGAGCTGGGATTTTCCCTCTGGCCATGAAGCCCCTGTTCTTCATGTGTCTCAACTCTTCTATCTCCTTTGTGAGGTACAAGATCTCAACACACTACCTACGCATCTGTAAACTAGATGCAAAATGGTATTTGACACATTATCCACTAATCTGTAAGCTAGATTCAAAATTGTCATTTGAGCCCTGTCAGTGTGACCCGTTTGGTTGAAGTGTATACCAAAAGGTTGTGGGTTCAATTCAAGGTCAGAATACATGCCTAGATTGTGGGTTCAGTCCCCAGCCAGGGTGTGTAAGGAAGGCAAGTTATCAATGTTTCTTTCTCACATCGATATTTCTTTTTCTTTTTTTAAAATATTTTATTGATTTTTTACAGAGAGGAAGAGAGAGGAATAGAGAGTTAGAAACATCGATGAGAGAGAAACATGAATCAGCTGCCTCCTGCACACCCCCCACTGGGGATGTGCCCACAACCAAGGTACATGCCCTTGACCAGAATTGAACCTGGGACCCTTCAGTCCACAGGCCGACACTCTATCCACTGAGCCAAACCGGTTTCAGCACATCAATATTTCTTTTCCTCTCTCTCACCCTTCCTCATTCCCCTCTCTCTAAAAAATAAATAAATAAATAAGTAAATAAGCATGTCCTCAGGCGAGGATTAAAAAAATAAATAAGAGTTAAAATTGTCATTTGGGAAATTGCAGAATTCATCGATGCTCTAAAAAAACCCAATATTTGTTCAGTAATTATCATCAGCTTTTCATTTTACATGTTTGATATTTTGGTTTACCCATGTAATTTCATAAAGTATAAGTCACGAGAGCTGGTTTTTGAACATCTGGCTTATTTGGAAAAACACCTATATCTCCTTCTTTTTACTGCTAAGCCTTCTTTACACGCGCGCGCACACACATGTGCATGTGCACACCCTTTCCAAGGCCAATGGTGGCTTCCTTATATCTAAATTTAATGGACAACATGGATGCTTATGAGGCCTCATCCTATTTGAGCTTTCAACAGCTCCTGAGAGAACTGGTGACTCCTCCGTTCTTCAACATCTCCCGCCCATAGCTTTCAGCATGCACACTCTTGTTTTCTGTCCTCTGGTGGCTCCTTCTCTTGCTAACTCCTGTTTGACTTCCACCATTAATAGTGGCATTCCAGAGGGTCTTTTTCCATTGATTTTTAGAGAGAGTGGAAGGGATGGGGAGAGACAAAAAGAAACATTGATTGTCTGCCTCCAGCACACTGCCCCATCCAGAGCCTGGGATTGAGCCTGCAACTGAGATACATATCCTTGACCAGAATAAAACCTGGGACCCTTCAAGTCCTTGGGACCACACTCTTCCACTGAGCCAAACTGGCGAGGCTCTCTCTAACGTCTTTAAGGAATCACAGTCATTCCCCAGACTTCAACTGCCACTTACTAGGTTAAAATATATGGAACTACCAATATTTAAGTTTCTGATCTACTAAAATGACAATATCTCTAACTCAGACCTCTTTGTTTGAGGTCTCGACCTATATATCCAACTGCCTCGTCGACATCTTCTTCTCATGGATAGCTTAAACTCAAGCTGACAAAACCTGGTTATCCAACAAAATGCTTAAGAATAAATCTGGGCACCACCCTTGACCATTCCTTTTCTTTCATCTCTCACATTCAATGGCCAAGTCTGACAATTCTACTTCATAAATACATCTCAAATCCATCTATTTCTACCTCCCCCACTGCTATCTTAGTCCAAATTCCTGTCTTCTCCTCTATGAATTACTACAATTACCTCAAGGTTGTTCTTTCCCCACTACCCTTCCCCCTTATTCTAAACCATTCTCCACTTTGTAACAATGATTAAATATGTCAATGTCAATGTTTTCTCAGTGCTTTTAGGATAAAAACCCAAATCATTAATATAACACACAATGCCATAAATGGACACTTGCTCACCTCCACAGCATCATTTTGCTCCATGTATCCCCCCCCTCCCCCACTCGCCCCCTGGAAAGCCTTCCTTGATCCCTGCTCCCTCATATTAGGTTAACTCTATAGTATCCCATTTATTTCCTGTTGTAAAGCTTGTCACACTTATTATTTGCTCAATGCCTATTTTCTCTGTAGTCTCATGGAACTTGGACAATACCTGTTATTTACTACCATATATACAATGCCTGGCATGTATTAAGAAAGAGATTAAGAAATATTTCTTGACTACATATGAATTTTATAAGACCTGAAAACTGTCCTATGTATAGGGGTTGAATAAACGGAGGGTTCAGCATGGGGCAGAGGAAGCAGACCTATTTTGTGTAGGAGACAAGGGAAAGTAGGGAAAGAAAGTGATGAGGTGAAGCAGAGGATTGCAGTAACCTGGAGGAGATGCTGAGTGCTCTGGAGGCTGGAAGGATTTGGCTGCCGAAATGATATGCAGGTTTTAGTTCTTGGGTAAATGAAAAAATGTGAGCCTGGAGTATCTATCCCTGGACATCTCACATTTGACCCAAATCGTCATGAGACACTTGCCAGGAGCCCCATGGAAACTATTCTCTGGACCTAACACAGAACTTAACCTGTTTCAGTGCTGGCTCTGCTATTGCCTAGTGTAGGGCCTAGGACAAATCACTTCATCTTTCTGATCCTAATGTCTTCATTTATAAAATGGGGATAATAAAATCTGCACAACAGAATTGTTGTGAGGATTAAATCAGGTAACTACAAGTGAAAGCATCTAGCCTAAGGCCTGGATGACCACAGCCATTGGTAAATGTAGGATGTCTGACTGAATGAAGGAAGGAATGCATGAACAATCTTCGAATGAATTGAAGCCAGCAGGGAAAAGAAATCAACAATCCTTTGCTAAGGCAGAAAGTTGAAGTCACTGCCTGCATACCTTAGTTCAACACTAAAAGTAAGAAGGGTCAGGGTGGGCTCAGTACTTTTGCGGGTAACCTGTACCCAAAAAGCTTTCTGCTAAGTACATTCAGAGCTGGAGGTAGAAGGAAGGTTTGAAGCCAGACAGAGCTAGAGACCTATACTGATGTTGTCTGATTAACATCAGGTCATATCAGCTATATGTCCTTGAGTAAATCACTCTGAGTCTCATCTTTTTATTTGTGAATTTGGAAAACCATGCCTATTTATAGGAATGCCGTGGGATTAAATTATAATGTATATCTATATATAAAAGCCTAAGCAACCGGCCGACCAGCCAGTAGCTATGATGTGCACTGACCACCAGGGGGCAGACGCTCAATGCAGGAGCTGCCAAGCTTCATTCACTTGGCAGTGGCAGTTCTTGGGTGATGTACCTGGAACCAGAGAGGAGAGCCTAATTCCGGGTTGTGTCACCGGAGAACTGCCCTCTCGCAATCTGGGACCCCTTGGGCGATGTCAAAGAGCCGGTTTTGGCTCGATTCCCACAGGCCAGCCAAGGGACCCCACTGGTGCACGAATCCATGCACTGGGCCTCTAGTATTAAATAAAGAGGCACATGACGCCCCTACTCCTCTGTCCAGGTTTTCATGAAAGACTTTGGCTGACCTTTAAAGCAAATGCCTTAAGCAAGAAAAAAAGATCAAGGCTATAGTTCTAGGATTACATATGTAATTTAGACAAATGGAGGAGTATGAGTATAGAAGGGAGGTTTTGGCTTGAGATAAAAGAACAGAATGGCTACAAGTTAAGATAAGCAGCCCAAAACATTGCCGTGCCTGTGTCTTGCCAGTAGAGAAGAGATAATGAGGAAGGCAGGGCCGAGTAAAGGAGAAGCAGGAGCTGGAGCAAAAAAGGGTCAGCTGCAAGAGACCCCTGGGTCATGCTAGCTGGATGCTATATGTTCCTATCAGTTACAGGCCAAAATATTCAAATCTGGTCTGGTATGTCATGAAGTGGGGTTCTAAGGAACTTGGATCTGAGGTTTCCAGATTCCTCAGCATGATACTAATCCTATTAAAGGGGAAGGCACTGCCTGTATGTGGGAATGGTAAGTAGATACCAGTGATCGCTTTCAAATTAAGTCTTAATTTTTTTTTAAAATTGATTTTTAGTGAGAGAGGAAGGGAGAAGGAGAAAGAAAAACATTAATGTGAGGGTGGAACATTGATTGGCTGCCTCCTATACACCTACTACTGGGGATCGAGCCCACAACCCAGGCATGAACCCTGACTGGGGAATCAAACCAGCAACCTTTTGGTGCATGGGCACAATGCCCAACCAATTGACCCACATGGGCCAGGGCTCCAATTTTGAACAGGTTTATAAAGCAGGGTCCTTCAATGGCATTGGTGGAACAATCCTTGGCACCCCACTCAAGAGCTGCCCACTTTGCTTCTTAGCCACTGCTTTGCACCCTTCTCATTTGTGTCAGTATTGCCCAAGGACAGCCTGTGCTGCATGGTGCTTTCGGGTTTGGAGGGTTGTTAGAGAGCCATGATCCCTCCCCTTGCCTATATGTGGTCTGGAACATCTAAGACAACTATATGTTCACCTCTTCAGCACTGTGGGAAGAACCCAGATGGCTCTGAGAATCAGTTTCCCTGAGCCCAAGTTGTTGGTAGCTGGATGCTATGGGGCCTCAAGTATTGACTATCTGGTGCTGGATCTCCTTGGCCTAGGGAGGAAACCCTGAGGACCAACACAAAAGTTCACATCGGCTGCATGAGACAGGAATTGTGCCAGTGTTGGTCACTTCTGTACCTCAATGAAGAAACACACTGGGTGCTCAATAAATAATCACTGGCTGAATGAGAAATTAATCTCTCTTCTCTTCCCCTCCCTTACTATAGGCAGTGAGTAGTTACTGTGATGGGAAGGGCTTCTAACTTTTTGTGAATGCTCATTCCTGTGATGCTGATGAGTGAGCACCTTGAGGTCAGGGGAGCAGCTAATATTCTCAGTCAGAATGGTCTTCACCATGTTATCCTAGGACAGTGATGGCGAACCTATGACATGCGTGTCAGCACTGACACGCGTAGCCATTTCTGATGACATGCGGCCGCCTTCGCATGCCGAGGATGAAAAATTTGCTGCTCCTGAAGATGAAACATTTGCAAAATAATGTTTTTTCCTCAAAGTGACACACTACCCGAGTTATGCTCAGTTTTTTGGCAAAGTTTGACACACCAAGCTCAAAAGGTTGCCCATCACTGTCCTAGGAATACAGGCAGGCCTCAACTGCTGGGAAAGGAGGGGCCCTGAGGACACTCTAAAATCTGGCAGGAGCAGCTGAGGCCTTCGCACAAAAAATGTGTGTGACAGGGAGTTTAAATCAGAGGTTGCAAACTGGTGGCCCCTGGCCCAAATCTCACAGGACTTAACATTTTAAAAATTTAGTTGCACATTTAAAAATAAGAATTCTTATTCAAATCTGGCTTCTAGATTCTTGTGAAAAACTGGTAATAATTGAATAGAGCTGGCTCAGTCAGGCATGCACTTTTTAGCTGACCTATCACCTCTAGGCTCTTTCCCTTATTTAAACTTCCTATCTGGCTTCTGCAGGCATTTCAGTTTGCCTTGTCTGCCCTAAGAGACCTAAGGAGGAAAAGCATAGCCTTGGTGGTCCAGCTCTGATTCAACTATGGGTGTGAGCTGGGCTCCCTTACCTGAGTCGGTGACAGCAGGGTCTGCCAGCCGCCCATAGTGTGCCATGAGTTTGAGCTTGGTCTCCTGTTTCCTGTGTTTCTTGCCCACATAATGTTGATGAGCCATGGCAGGGTCGTTGAAAGTTGCGTGGCAGAGGCTGCAGAACTTGTCTGGGTCTATCATCTCTCTATTCTGGTGTAAGGCTAAGGTGGAGGCCACAAGGAAAGGGTTTGTAAGGCGTTTCGACAGAGCTGCAGTGAGAGAGTTCAAACAGAAACAATGAAAAAACCCAGAAGGTGCCAGGCTTTTGAGTATACTGAATGCAAATGAAGGCTGGTAACTAGTTAATCACACTTGCACAGGGGGCCCTGCCAGGGTGAATCACACAGTGAAAGCCTTCTCTGATTAAGAAAACTGCAAAGATTTGGGGAGCTACTCTGTTCAATAGCTTTAACTACTTTAGGCACATGAACCCTGATTTTCTCACATTCTGAGGAGGTTCTGCACTTCTACTATCAAGTTGTAAATGACAACAGACTAGAGATGAACATGCTTGCAGTCTTTTTATCCTTCAGAAATCGCCAGAACTTCACAGTAAGTGGGTGTTTTATTCCCATCTTCATAGTATCCCCGTTACAGAGCTGGGAGGCAATGTACAAATGTAGAAACTGAGTGTCTAAGGGCTTGCAGGGTCATTTACAAAAGGCAATTATACTGGGAGGCTTTTTGCAGAACACTTCTTTCTGGGGTAAGGTGGGGAGAGAAGAGGATGACATTGACATTTACTAGTCATTACGTGCTTTGTACAAGTATTTTCTCCCTTGGTCCTCAGAACTGCTCCATGAGGTATATATCATTTTGCTGCACTACAGAGAAAAATTAGGGCTCACAGAGCAAATGACTTGCAAAAGACCACCCAGCTAGTGAGTGGAACCAAGGTCTGTGTGATCCTAGACACCATGCCCTCTTTGCTCTGCCAGGCTGCCAGAGTGTGGCAAGGGGACCTGAAGGCTACAGTTCATGCTTTCACCTTCAGAAAAAATCCCTGGCGTTGGTTAGTGAATTCGGTTAATCAGAGCCTGGTATGGACATATGTGTAAGCCTCCTGTGGATCAAGAGGTGTCCGAATGCTGACTGCAGGCCGTGCTGCTGCCTTATAAAGTAGATGCCATAACTCACTAATGAGTCCTCGTGGCTGGAATGGTGTGGATCTAGTAACCACTGATTTACAAATGTGGGCTAGAACCTCCACCAATGGTGGAGGAGGGGTGGGGCTCAGCAGCACTCACAGATGTCTGAGGGGCTCTTTCATCGTGGTACCACTTCAATGCGGGAAGTTTTAAGGATTTTTAGCAAGCCAGAAGAAACTTGCTGGCTTTTCCCAGTGATTTTCCAGGATAGGGAATCTCAATTTCTCTGGCCATTGATTTGTCCTGGTCATTGTTTCAGCAAGTCACTTGAAAAGTAATATACGTGTTGCAGAATATTTAATAATATGAGAAAATATTCAGCATGTGGTACTGAGTTAAAAAGAAAAGGTTATACAGAAATCTGTTTCTTATGTCCTCAATTCTGTAAAGCAACAAAACATACTGGTGATGTATGGAAAAAGACCAAAAGCATAAAGTAAAAGGGCTTTTCAGTATTTTCCAACTTTTCTACAATGAATGTAGATTTTTGACATCAGAAAAGAGATAATGGTTGATATAAAGGTCATTTTTTAAAAGATACTGAAGAGAAGCATCAGAGGCAAATGCTTAAGTAAAGTTAAAGGAACTACTTAATGGACATCCAATAAAAATGAGACCTCTGGGAATCTTCCCTCAAGAAACAGCTTGAAATATGGAAAGAGTATTCTATATTAATGTTTGTTATAGAGTTATTTATAAATACCAAGAAGGGGAGAGGGAAAAACATTAGAGGAATGGTTGAATGTGATATGATGAGATGCCTTCTAGTCATTAAAAATGTTTATAAAAAAGTTTTTAATAATATGAGGAAATACAAATGTTAAATTAAAATGAAAAGAGTATAAAAGAAAACTGCACGCACAATATAGTTATATTATTGTGAAAAGACACATACACGGTTTATATGTGTGTTCTGGTATTTTGAAAGTCACCAACATATTAACAGTGTTTTCCTCTTGGTGGTAGAATTTGGGTGAAAATTTACTTTTTTCTTTGTACCTTTTGCATTGTTTGAACTAGAATTATTCATGAGTATGCATAATTTTTATAAAAACAAGATTATTTAAAGTATTGTATGTTTATATGTTCATATACATGGATTCAATCTAGATACACATAAAACAGATACACACACACACACACACACACACAGAGCAAAAGATAACAGGATAAACAGTACTATAAAATGTTAACAATGGTTACCTTTGAATGGTAAAATTATGGGTACTTTTTCTTTCCACTTATCTATATTTTCCATATTTTTTACAATGTGCTTCTATCACTTTTACATTAAAAATGTTTAATTTCAGAAATATACTAATAACTCATATGATAACAGGAAAATGTGCTTAAACTGAAAGTAAAAGCAGGATACATGTATGACAATTACAACTATACAAAAAAACATACATGCATGTAGCAAAGGCCAAAAGTGGATATGGAAAATAACTTCCAGAATATGAAATCCTTGGGACTAGGCATATTCCAGGGAATTTTCCTATTTATGGAGAGATAAGTCCATATAAAGATAAGTGAGTGATCTTATAAAGTTCTGTTCCTAAGCTGGTTTCTCTTGGCCTAATGTTTAGTATTTTTTTGTTGCCATGAATGGTACCAACACCGACTTTAACGAAAGCCATTATTATTAGTAATAGGCTCCAGGTGGTAGATGCCTGCCCAACTATTGCATTTGTTGTGGGGAATGCCACTCACTGGCTATTTTAATGATGGTGCTACTACTAAAAATAGCAGCTGTCATTTACTGGGCATCTGTTATGTCCTAGGTTCCATATATATTATTTCATCCTCACAACCTATGAAGGTGAGGAAACTCAGGCATGAAGAAGTCAAGTCATATAGATGGTAAATAACAGCCCTAGGATTTAAACCTGGGCATCTGTGAGTTCAAAGTTATTCAGGTTTATAGCACAAATAACTAGATTTGAGTGTGATAAGAAGGTGTATTATAAGTGAATTTTTTTTTACTCTATCTTCAAAGCCTTCCAAAACATTGTTGTCTTGTTTTCATAATACAATAATGTAAAAAAGGATAGTAAGTATTATAGATAGTAAAATCTACTTCTTGATCCAAAATGAAGAGAGAAGCAAAAGTTACCAAGAAAAAATAAAGATCAAAGAAATTTCATTCTTGACTAACTGCAGTTAACAGAGGTTAAAAAATCCCAGAAAGTCAGGAGTTAATGAAATGAAATCAAGGGTCCCAGTGGTGACAAGATAAAGGGGGTTACTTTAGAAGTCACTATACTGGGAATAAATTCATAGCAGTTGCAAACTCAGCTTATGGGGCAATAGTGACAGTACTGAAGTATTCAGCTTTGAAAGGCAAGTCCCTGTCTTGAGAAGAGGCACCTTTGAAGATTGAAGTGAGCAGGGCATGACCTGAGTACACAAAAAAGACTAGGTTTTAGCTTTCAACTTGGAACATATGATAATAAGGGCAGATGGATGCTGGGAGGAAAAAAATCTAAGTGGGAGAGGTAGGAAGCAGAATGCTCTCATGGTGTGCATGGTCTGAAGGACTTTGACACTCCCAAATTATTAGTCAGAACAAAAGCTCAGGGCTAAGACGCTTCTACAGAGAAAAACTGATGTAACCAAATAGAGGTTAGGTGAGTACAACTCTGAGGCTACATTTCAATGAAGCTGAGTCTACTTTAATATTTTTAAGGGCTCCCAAAAGCAGTTCAACCTCTTCATGTCTGTGGCCTCAGTGAGAGTTTCTGGGAGCACCTGGCATTAGTGCCCTAAGGATGGGGGTGAGGGGGTCCCGATATAGCACTACTCAGGAAAACCAGTACCTTCCACCTTAGTGGATTGCTGCTTCAGCTTTAAGTTCTTTGCGTGGGTCTTCCCCAGGTAGTGCGACTGGGCCACGACAGGGGAGGAAAAGGTCATGTTACAGATGGGGCAGCACTGGTTCTTGTCTTTGCTTCTGCTGCTCTTCTGGTTGGGAGAAAGAACACAGGTCTGAACATGTCACTGCTCGGCCAGAATATCTAAAATGGTTCCCCATTGCCCACAGGAGAATGGGTATTCAAGGTCCCGTTCGCACACTACCCCAACCTACCTTTCTGGATTCTTCTCCAGCTAATTCATGCCAGGCTCTACTCACCATTCCCCACTTTATGCTCTGTTAATTTCTTACTTTTTGTGTGGACCATTCTTGCTACTTAGAATGATCTTTACTTCTTTTCTGCCTGGCATATATCCGCTTAGCCTTCAAGGCCCAGGTTAAATATCACATCTTCTGGGAGACTTTTACTCAAGAAAATTATTCAATAAACAATTATCAAGCCACTTTGTGTGACTATTCCAGGAAAAATTAATTTTGTTCCTCCTCCATACTCCCAGAGTGCATGAAACAGACCTCTTTAGCATGCCACTTGTAACCCTAAGCTGACAGTGTAATAGCTTGGGAGACTTTTCTGTCAACATGGACAGCATAGACTGTTTGACTTTGTTTCCTATCCTTAGCAATCTTCTGGAGTCTGGCACACAGCAGAGGCTCAGGGTTTACTGAACAAGTACTAGTAGATCATTGTATTTTTAAAAATTTTTACTTATTGATTTGAGAGAGAGAGAGAGGGAGAGGGAGGGAGAAAGGGAGAGAGGGGAAGAGAGAGAGAATCAATTTGCTATTCCACCTATTTATGCATTCATTGGTTGATTCTTGTATGCGCCTTGACTGGAGATTAAACCCGGAAACTTGGTGTATCGGGACTACACTCTAACCAACTGAACTACCAGGCAACACAACATTTTATTTATTTATTTATTTTTGTTATCCTCACCTGAGGATATTTTTCCATTGCTTTTTAGAGAGAGTGGAAGGGAGGAGGGGGGAGAGAGGAGAAACATCAATGTGAAAGAGACATATTAATTGGTTGCCTCTCAAATGTTGGGGCCAGGGACTCAAACTGCAACCCAGGTACCTGCCCTTGACCGGGAATCAAACCTGTGACCCTTTGGTGCTTGGGTCAACGCTCTAATCACCAAGCCACACTGGTCAGGGCAAGACAATGTTTTATCTTTATTACTAGAGGCCTGGTGCACAGAATTTGTGCACTGGGGGGGAGGGGTCCCTCAGCCCAGCCTGCACCCTCTTACATTCTGGGAGCCCTCAGAGGATGTCCGACTGCTGGCTTAGGCGTGCTGGCTATTGCTGGCTTAGGCGTGCTCCCCTAAGCCAGCAGTGCCACTACCGTTGTGCTTGCCAGTCTTGAGCCTGGCTCAGGGTTTCTGGCTGAGCAGCATTCCCCTTGTGGGAGCGCACTAACCACTAGGGGGCAGCTCCTGCATTGAGCGTCTGCCCCCTGGTGGTCAGTGTGCGTCATAGCGACCTGTCATTCCGCCATTTGGTCGATTTGCATATTACTTTTATTACATAGGATTATTATTATTATTTGTTTAATCCTTATCCAAGGATATTTTTCCATTACTCTTTAGGAAGAGTGAGAGAGGGAAAGACACAGAGAAACATCGATGTGAGAGAAACACATAGAATATTTGCCTCCTGCATGAGCCCAACTAGGGCTGGGACTGGGGAAGAGCCTGCAACCAAGGTACGTATCTTTGACCAGAACTGAACCCGGGACCCTTCGGTCTGCCAGCTGACACTTTATCCACTGAGCAAAATTGGCTAGGGCAAGACAACGTTTTAAACCTTGGCACTATCAATATTTTGGGCTGAATAATTCTTTAATTGGGGGAGGGGTAGCAGCCTGTGACCTTGTTTGAAACTACTGGACCACCCCGAGTTGAAGGAACTGAAATACAATGAGGTGAAGTGACTTGCTCAGGGTCACAGAGTTGATCTTGATTTTCTTTTTCTTTTTTAAAAAAAGTTCTTACTGATTTCAGAGAGAAGAAGTGAGAGGGAGAGAGAGAGATATGATGAGAGAGAACCACCGATCAGCTGCTTCCTACATGCCCCCTACTGGGGATCCAACCTGAATCCAGGCTTGTGCCCTGACCAGGAACCGAACCATAACCTACAGGTTCATGGGTACACGCTTAACCACTGAGCCACACTGGTCAGGCTCCTTTTTTTTAAAAGAAAAAATGTGTATTGATTTTTAAGAGAGAGAGGAAGGGAGAGGGAGAGAGAAATATCAATGTGAGAGGGAACATCTTTTGGGTATCTCCTGTATGCTCCCTACTGGGGATGGAGCCTGCAACTCGGGCATGTGCTCCGACTGAGAATTGAACCAGAAACCCTTCAGGGCATGAGATGACACCCAACCAACTAAGCCACATTGGCCAGGGCTATTTATTATTATTATTTTAAAAAGTATTATTTTTATTGATTTTAGAGAGGGAGAAGGATAGATAGAAACATCAATAATGAGAGAGGATCATAGATCGGCTGCCTCCTGCATGTCCTACACTGGAGTTCCAGCCTACAACCCAGGCATGTGCCCTGACCAGGAATCGAACCTTGACCTCCTGGTTCATAGGTTGATGCGCAACCAATGAGCCATGCCGGCTGAGCTACTTTTAATTTTTATTGAACTTATTGAGGTAGCATTGGTTAGATCCTGACTTTCGGAATTCTAAATTATAAGAAGGGCAAGTAGGGGATCAGTCTAGTGAATTGGAGAAGGGATGAGCATGGCGCTTCCAAATCTTAATAGGAGGCATAGTTTTTATATTCACTGGGTATACACTAGGAATTGAAATTTTACCTTATGATACCCTTAAGAGGTAGAAATTATTATCTCCATTTTATGGATAAAGTACACAGAGGTTAAGTGATTTACCTAAAGTCATCTAACCAGTAAGTTGTAGAGCTAGTGCTAGTTTCTTATCCCATGATGTTTGCACAGCCTCCTATGGAACAAAAATTATAGTACCCCTGAGGATTTTGGGTTGTTTCAGCATAATTCCCACATTATTTCTAAGCCAAAAAGCAAATGTGTTTACATCTCTATCAGAGCAGGCATCTGACAAGGTGTTCCTACCACTTATTGACTCAAAATATTCAAGTGCTGAGCTCAGCTCTTTTCCCTGAACTCAAGAAAGCAGCCTGGCCTCCTTCCACTTTGTTCCTTAAGTAGTGAATAGGCAGCTTCTTGTTCTACTCCATCAAACCACTGGGTGGTAATACACAGCAACGGCTCCATTTCCTAAGCTCCTGCTATGTGCCAGGCTCTGTGTGGGGTCTTTTTCTTTCCCTCATTTTAGTTTGGAAAATCCTAAAACATAGTTGATATTAGCATCCTCTTTTTGATAAAGGAAGAAATCAAGGCTCAGAGAAGTAATAAGATTTGCCCAAGTCACACAACAGGGCTGGAATTTGAAGCCAAGTCAGACTCAAAGCCCATGCTCTTTTTACCACACCAACCTGTCTACTAGCTTCATCAGGAAGCGAGCAGTATCAACATGGCAGCTGGATTACCTGATCTGAGTCTAGCTTCTTCATTTCCCCCTTTAATGTCTCCATTCCATGGATTGCTAGGTATCTCTTCACTTTGTTGGCATGTTTTTTGCTCTGTAAGAACCCAGGAAAAAGATCAAAGATAGCCAAATGCCAATTCATATCTAAGGAAATAAAAAACACTAGATTTTCACCTGATTCATCCTCATAAAACTTTTAAGCAGGAGAGGGTGTGGGAAGAAACCTAGTCTTTTGAGTTCCCACTCTGCTCAAGGCACTTTACATGCTGTCAAATCTAATCTTCACAACAACCTTTGAGAAAATTATCATCATCTCTATCTTGTTTTTGTTTTGTTTAACCCTCACCTGAGGATATTTTGTCCATTGATTTTTAGACAGAGTGGAAGGGGGAGGGGAGAGACAAAGAGACAGAAACATTGATGTGAGAATGACACATTGATTGGTTGCCTTCCCCACGAGGATTGAGCCTGCAACCGAGGTACATGCCCTTGACTAGAATCGAACCTGGGACCCTTTGGTCTGTGGGCCAATGCTCTATCCACTAAGCCAAACCAGCTAGGGCATCATCTCTATGTTATAGATGAGGAAACAGAGGCTGAAGATACTGAGGATTCTTGCCCAAAATGAGTAGCAGAGCTGTGATTCAAACTCTGGTCTATTTAAAGCCAAAGCTCATACTTTCTACTGTACAAGCTACAAGGGAAGATATAAGTACAGGCAGCCCTCGGGTTACGTCAACGTATGTCGTTTCGTGGTTACGTCGCCATCTCCCATTTATTTAGAAAAAAAAAAAAAGTTCCGTCATTTCGACGTATGTACATATGTGCTTTATGTTGTTTATTATTTATTTACCACAAGTAAAGGTCAGGAATTATCGTTCTTTTAAATTTTTTTTACTGTTTCACTTCATTACTGCTGTGTATGTGCTCCATGTGAGTGATGTAGGTGCTTATGTAGGTGGGCTCCCACTAAAATCATGTTACGTCGCGCCGGAGGAACAGATCTCCAACGTAACCCGAGGACCTACTGTATAATGATTCTGATTTAGATGAGAGAAATGGGACTTGGGAAAATTAAGTCAGTCTTCAAGTTACAGTCAACATGCATGGAGGCAACATCTGGGTGGCTAAAAAGGAATTGCACTTCACAGTGCAAGTCGGGAGAAGTGGGGGCTTGGAACTAGGTCTGGAAAGTAGAGCAGTTTTAAAGGTACTATGGCATACCTGGTAGTGTGCCAGCTTCTGAGATTCTGAAATGAGCAAGGCGCAGCAAACCTTACACTGGGTGTTGGTGAAGAGACACTGGTTCTTCTGGATCATATGCTCCACTATAGAGAGGAAAATAAAATCTTTGAGTTAAAAATCTGCTTCAACAGCATTGTCTTTGAACCCTGCCTCAAATGCAGGCACTGAGTAATGGAATGCCATGCTATTATATCTTGACAAACCTCAGTCATTCTTTCCCTACTGCTTTCATAACTCATGCTATGTTCTCGCATCGTGTATACTATTACTTTATAATTCTATGTAAGCCAACTTCATTTTCTAAATAAATTGTTTAAAAAATTTTAAGCTGAGATATAATTGACATATAACATATTAATTTCAGGTGTAGCCTAGTTAACATCCATCACCACTCAGTTACAATATTTTTCTTTTTATGAAAACTTTTCAGACCCACTCTCTTAGCAACTTTCAAATATACAATACAGTTATTAACTACATTCACCATGCTGTACAAGTAAATTCTTTTAAAAAGAAATCTTTAGATCACAAACTAAATAGGTAGCAATAAAAATGAAACAATTTTAGCCAGATACTGGCACAGTGGCTTGGAGCTCTCCCTAAAGAGAACAATAAGAGAGCAGCAACTGGGAAGAGAGGTCTTAAGACAGGGTAGCACCCAACTGAGACTTCTTTCCTGAAAGAACTGGAAGGATTGAAAGACTTGAAAAGGAAATCATTTTCTGTTCTTTTAAAAAATTCATTATAATCATACATTTTGTATCTTTTTATTATTTGTGGAACATTTTCTGTGGAGTTAAGAATGAAGTAACCTTCGTGGGGGGCAGGAGGGACAGGATCGGGCTGAAAGAGATTAATGGGGAAAAAGGAAGACCTGTGTAATACTTTTAACAATAAAGATTAGAAAAAAAATAAAGCAACCTTCAAATTTGCTCCACTAAAAGATCAATAGCTTTTTCTTTTTATTTATTGATTGATTTCAGAGAGGAAGGGAGTGGGAGAGATAGAAACATCAATGATGAGAATCACTGATCGACTGCCTCTTGCACGCACCCTACTGGGCACATATCCTGACCAGGAATTGAACCTCCTGGTTCATATGTCGATGCTCAACTGATCCACACCAGCCAGGTGCATTTTCTAATTATTTACATTTACATTGGTATAATGGTACACATAGAATTGGGTAGAAAACTGTATTGGGGTTTAATTATTAAAAGATTAGAATATTCTTTTAAAAAATATGTATCTTTTTATTGATTTCAGAGAGGAAGAGAGAGGGAAAAGAGAGAAAGAAAGACAGATGTGAGAGAGAAACATGGATCGGTTGCTTCCCGTAAACACGCCGACCAGGAATTGAACAGGTGACCTTTTGGTGCATGGGAGGATGTTTAACTGACTGAGCCACACCAGCCAGGGCTAGAACATTCTTTTTGAAATATCCCCTCACACTTGTCAGAATGGCTATCATTAATAAATCAATAAACAAGTGTTGGTGAAGATGTAGAGAAAAGGGAACCCTCATGTACTGTTGGTAGGAATGCAGATTGGTGCCATCACCATGGAAAACAATATGGAGGGTCCTCAAAAAATTAAAAATGGTCCGGCTGGCGTGGCTCTGTGGTTGGGCGTCAACCTACAAACCGGGTGGTCACAGTCCAATTCTCGGTACAATTACAATGGATGAATTTTATGATATGTAAATTATAACTCAACGAAAGTGCAAAGAGAAAAACAATAATGTGAGTAGAAACTGGTGTTATAGGTATCTACCTAGATCTCATATAAATATTGTAGAGGTGTGGAGACTAGGCAAATGAACTGGTGTGACACCGTACATTAATACACACAGAGACAGTTCACTTTTCAATGCACAGTCGCTGTGTCCTATGTCCTCTGAGGACAAAGGTCACTTCCTCTTCTTGTGTGCACCCAACTCTTAGGCATTCCTCTTCACTATACCCACTACATTATAATAAAACTGCTGCTTCCTGGGCCAGACTAAAAGCCCCTTCAGGGCAAGAACAGTTTTTTCCTCACCTCTGACACCCAAACAGTCTTGAAATAGAGCAGGCATTTGTGAAATTAATGAGAGAAAAATTGTGGGGTTAGGGGTGGGGGAGGGAGGGCACAAATTTGTACATAATAATTTAGGAATCAGGCTAGACTAGTTTTTAAACTGGAGAAGTATATATATACACGAGGGTATAGGTCTGTGTACCACCCCAAACTTAAACATACAGTCCTTGGCTGTGATAAAAAAATTCCATTTTAGCCTTAGCTGGTTTGGCTCAGTGGACAGAGCGTTGGCCTGCGGACTGAAAGGTCCTGAGTTCGATTCCGGTGGAGGGCACATGCCAGGGTTGCAGGCTCCATCCCCAGTAGGGGGCGTGCAGGAGGCAGCCAATCAACGATTCTCTCATCATTGATGTTTCCATCTCTCTCTCCCTCTCCCTTCCTCTCTTAAATCAATAAAAACATATTTTAAAAAATTCCATTTTATTCCAGGGGGCATCAGTTCACAGGTAAACATACTGAACTTTTCAAGATTTGTCTATCATGCAAGCACAAACCATTAGAGCAATCTGATTGCCCTGCAGATTACTTGACAGGATTAGCACAGAAGCCCTGAAAGCTGGTATTCTTTTGGGTAGTTAAGCAGCTAGCTTTTCTAAGGACTGTTAAGAGGGTCACACAACCAGGTCAGGCCAGCTTTTTCCATCTCCTCTATGTCCATCTTACCCACTGCTAAGTAAAATGCAGAGCAAGCTGGAAAGCTGCTTTCTCAGGTTCCTGGCCCCCATCTCAGAAAAGGGTAGGGACCAGACAACTACAAACGGGGGTCAGCCAGGGTTCCATCACCAAGGCCAGCAGGAACATGGGGGTATGAAGAAGGCCTTCTAGAGCCCTTGGAAATTGGGGCATGAGAGAAAGGAGGCTAGAGACATTACGGGTGGGGGAGCCTGGAGACTGGGACGATGGAAAATCAGGGAGAAAGGGTGAGGAAGCTAAAAGTCTGGCGGGATTGTTCTGTAGGTCTCACAGAAGGTGTGGATAGGGACTACAGTCCACGAGCCAGGGAAGAGCTGCGCTCTGGTGGGTGAGGAAGGCGGGGCAGAAACACCCGCGGGCTGAGCGTGAGAAGGCCCCTGACCATATGCACGCAGGAGCCTTGATTTTCAGGAGCGGGCCTACGATGCCCGGTGCTTGGGCCGAAGGTCTGCTCGAGTTCGGGAGTCCGGGCTGCGTCACGCCAGGGGGCGGGCCGGGAGTCAGGGGGTGGGACCACAGAGCCGGGGGCTGGTCCGCAATCCAGCCTCGCGCTTCCGCCACTCTCGCGAAATGGGCAGGCGGGCAAGGGGACTCCTTCCTCCGAGACCCCCACCCTCCCTCTTTCACTCACCTTCCTCCCTCCCCACTGGCTGGGCCCCGGACACTGCTTCCCACAGGCGGCACGCCCTCTCGCGGTCGAAGCGCAGCCCGTCCGGTTCCCGACCCTCCGGCTCCTCCGAGCTGTTGTACGGCTGGACCCCTCCGCTGTCCGTGGCCGGCACCGTACCGAACGCGGGATACTCCATCTTCCCTGTAAACCCAGATCCGCCGATAGAACCGTGGCCTCGCGAGATGTGGCTGGACGGGTGACTTTGCCCGGCTAACAAATCTCGCGAGGTTGGGAGCCGCAAACCGCGTTGCGGTTCCCGCCCTGGCGGTTCTTTTGCCTGGTAACTGCTTGGGATCTCGGACCCTCTGCTGCTGATTCGGAAGTCGGTCAACAATTCTGCAGCGGCTCCCTCCTTTCCGGACGGCTAGTGCAGACCTTGGCTCAGGGGTCTCACTTTGCACACGGTTAGCCTTTGACACACATCATTTCGTTCTCATGAAGACCCTGTTATGTGGGAATATTTTCCCCCTTTCGCTGGTAGGGAAACCGAGGCTCAGAACCTAGAAGTGGTTTACTTGAGTTCACTACTATTAAGTTAGTGATAGAGGAAACTCCATCTCCGCGATTAAATACCTTTTGAGTTCCAACTGTTAACCCCCTGCCAAGACCTCTCCTTAAACTCCTTTCCTGTCAAACTGGTAATTCTGTCGGAGCCACAATCTCTTGCCAAGGTTATTGCTGTGGAGTGCTCTGGTCCCTTTCTTTGCTCTTCAGGTATTCTAAGCAGAACAGCCCCAGTGATCCTCTTGAAACAAGCCCTATCATGACACCCAGATGCTCCAATTCTCCAACACCTTTTTTTTTTTTTTTAATCCTCACCCAAGCATATCTTTCCATTGATAGGGAGAGTGGAAGAGAGAGAGGGAAAGACAGAAATATTGATGTGAGAGAAACACATCAATTGGTTGCTTCCTACATGAGACCCAACCAGGCCCTGGGCTGGGAAGGAGCCTGCAACCAAGGTACTTGCCCTTGACTGGAATCGAACCTGGGACCCTTTGGTCCGAAGGTCAATGCTCTATCCACTGAGCCAAACCGTCTAGGTCTCTCCAACACCTTTTTATCTCTTCAAAAAGCTAAAATCACCCAGCTGGCCTTGGTGGCTCACTTCCAGGAAGCCACTCAGTAAGTTTCAGTTTCTAGGTCTTTTATTTTTTACTAGAGGCCTGGTGCACGAAATTCATGCACTCAGGGGCGGGGGATTCCCCTGCCCAGCCTGCGCTCTCTTGCAGTCTGGGAGCCCTTGGGGGATGTCCGACTGATGGCTTAGGCCCACTCCCTGGCCTTAGCACTGCTGCAGAGGTGGGAGAGGCTCCTGCCACCCCCACCTATGAGCCCGGCTTCTGGCTGAGTGGTGTTCACCCTGTGGGAGTGCACTGACCACTAGGGGGCAGCTCCTGTGTTGAGCGTCTTCCCCCTGGTGGTCAGTGCGTGTCATAGCGACCGGTTGTTCCGTCGATTTGCATATTAGCCTTTTATGCCTGCAGGATTGGGCCAAAACCGGCTCTCCGACATCCCTGAGGGGTCCCGGATTGCAAGAGGGTGCAGGCCAGGCCGAGGGACCCCACTGGTGCACGATCGGGGCCAGGGAGGGATGCAAGAGGTTGGCTAGCCGGGGAGGGACTGTGGGAGGGCTCCAGGGCGTGTCTGGCCAGTCTAACTCAGTCCCAATCGGCCAGACCCCAGCAGCAAGCTAACCTACTGGTCAGAGTGTCTGCCCCCTGGTGGTCAGTGCACATCATAGCAAGTGGTTGAGTGGCTTTAGCATATCATTAGCATATTACGCTTTGATTGGTTGAATGGACAACCGGACGCCTGAACATTTAGCATATTAGGCTTTTATTATATAGGATTTTTATTGATTTCAGAGAGGAAGGGAGAGGGAGAGAGACATAAAAACATCAATGATGAGAGAGAATCATTGATTGGCTACCTCCCGCATGCCCCACATTGGAGATCAAGCTGCAGCCTGGGCATGTTCCCTGACTGGGAATTGGACGTGAACTCCTGTTATTCCAAAAACTCAAGCCTCCAGCAGAATTCCTGTAATGGTTAGCATATCAATGGCAGGAGCTATCTGCCTGAAGGCCATGGGAAAAATGCAAGCTAGAATTAAGATAGAGTCAGAGACTGAGCGTTTCACTCCATTACAATTGGAGGTAATCTTAGAGGCTGCCTTCCATTGGCTGGCTCTCCTTAGGGTTGCAAGATGGCTGCTAACAACTGCATCACCAATCTTCTTTGAGATAGGATGCCCCAAAAGGACCTTCTTGGCCCTGCATTGACAACTTTTCTGATTTCCTGTCTTCATACTACAGTTCAATTAGCATGTATTGAGTGTTTGCTTTTGGCCAGGCTCTTTGCTACTTGCTAGAGTTACATGGAATCCATGTCATGGATCATGTCTTCAGAAAGCTAACAAATCTTGTAGAAAAGATAGATATATACAACAGATAATTGCACTGTATAATGTGTGATTGAAAGTCCCAGAAGCTGAGGAACCAAGCAGGAGAAATGAACTGGAGTTACAAGAGGCAGATGAAAAAGTGGTTTAGCTGGATTTGGGAGGATCATTTGGATGTAGGTGACCTGATTAAATGTTACAAAAAAGTACTGCGACTAATGTATAGTTCCACTACCCAAGTGTTAACACTTTGCTATGTTTATTTTTAGGTGTCTTCTTTTTTTTAAAATATATATTTTATTGATTTTTTACAGAGAGGAAGGGAGAAGGATAGAGAGTTAGAAACATCGATGAGAGAGAAACATCAATCAGCTGCCTCCTGCACACTCTCCACTGGGTATGTGCCCGCAACCAAGGTACATGCCCTTGACCGGAATCGAACCTGGGATCCTTGAGTCCGCAGGCCGATGCTCTATCCACTGAGCCAAACCAGTTAGGGTAGGTTTCTTCTTTTTTAAAAAAGAAATCATTGAGGCAAGATAGTAAGAACCTAGGAAAATTCCTTGTCAAGTGGAATGGGGAAACTGAGACAGCTGAACAAACTGGCTGAGCAATTTACCCCCAGCTACAGGTCACCTCCCTAGAGATAACATCTAGGACTAAGCTGTATTTTAGCACCAGGCCAAGAAAAGCAGCAAAACCAGGTGGGCATCGCCAGGATCAGCTGCAGTGACTAATGACCCCCTGCCCTTGTGCCAACCAGTCAGTGGAGACCATGAGCCTGAAAGGGTACACCTGGAAAAGCTGATGAATATTCTGTTGAGATCCTTCCTTAAGACTGGTCCTAAACTCCCAGCCTTTAAAAAAACCTCAAAATGAAGGTCCCAAAATGAATGAGTTCCCCCTCCCCCGGAACATGCCCCTGTCTTTCCCTTCCCCCTCTTCTTCCCCCACAAGCGTGCATCTCCTAAACTCCAGGGGTCCCCATGAGACTTGCAACCAGGGGAGCAACGGGCAGCAGCAGCTTGTCCCAGGCTAAACCCCTGAACCTGTCTCCAAGGCCTCTTTTCTCTGACTTCCCAGCGAGCTAAAGCAGCTCCACCTACGCTTTTTTCTTTCTTACAATATTTCCAGAGAGCCAAAGCAGCCCCACCTATGCTCTCCTGTTGCTTTTTCTGTCAGAAGCCCTTGTTTCACTGTCCTCAGCTTTAATAAAAATACTCTCAAAATCACCTAGATTAATGTTGTGATTTTTTTTTTTTGCATAAAGTCAAGGACCCACACATTATGGGCCAGCCTGAGGCAGAACCACTAAAGGCCAGGTCTCCTTTCCGGTAACATCATGACAGGTCTGAAGTCCTGTTTACCCCCTCTCCCCATCCATCCTGGCTTCCACCCCTCCCTGCCCTCATAACATGATCACATTGTGTGTTCATCTATCCATGTAGTTCATTTTCTATATGCACGTTTCCCATAATCAGGATATACTGTTATTCTCTGTACTTTTAAATGTATGTATATCATTTTACAGTGTATGTAATTTGTTGGCATGTCACCAATTCAGTAACTCATGCTATGAGCTATCAAATGTTGCTACTTATTAGTTTTATTGTAATATTTTATCTTAGTAACATATCACATCATCCATGTCGTATTGGACATTTCTGTTATTTCTATCTTTTTTTATTGGAAGGGAGCAGGCTTGAATATAAACATGTCTTTTTGTGTACACCTGTAGCAGTTTCTCTATTTTTTTAGACATGAAATTGCTGGGTCATGCACATTTTAAATTTCACCCCCCAAAAAGTAAACCTACTTAAAGATTATCATTAAAAAAAAAATTTCACCAAAGTGGCTGTTCTGATGTTACACTTCACCTGACATCCCTAAGTGTTTCCCAGATTTCCCCCTCCCCTGAAATGATCAGACTGTAACATTTACCCGGAGAGTTTTCAAGCGGTCACGTGAACAGATAATTTCAGTATAACTAGATACATGCAAAAGGGCCAGAAGAGGTTTGATGTGCCAGAGAAAACTTTGAAGGGTTAACTAGAGTGTTTTGCGGGCTCTGTGCTACTCTGGTTTCCTTCAAAGAGCTAGTGCAGGGCTAACACCTCGAACCAGCACGCCGCGAGAGCCCAGGCAGGGGCCCGACTGCTGGAGGCACCCCGGCGGTGGCCCCCGCCCCCCCCGCCCCCCGGCAGCAGTTGGTACGTCCTGGCGGTGGCTTCCCCCGCGCGGTGCTCGTTGGTTTCGTCACCGGACGCCCGCGTCTCCTCCGGGCAGTGCCCGACTTCGCGCGCACCTCCGCTCGCCCGCCCCCAGCTCCTGACGTGGTGCAGACGCTCGTGACCCCCGCACCGGGAGGAGGGGCTCGGCCCAACCGCGAGGGCCGGTCGGTGAGTACCTGCCGCCTCCGCACTCTCCAGTCCGCCCTCTTCCCGCCGCCTCTCCCTCACGGGGTCCGCGGCCCGCTGCCCACTCGCAGGGGCGCCTCTGACAAGCGGGTAGGGCCCTCTCCACGCTCAGTCGGGCCTCTCGGGACACCCGGATGGCCATTTGGGACGCCGGCTAGGCGCCTCCCAACGCCGGGGTGGGCCCTTGGGCCGCCTGTGGGCTTCCGCCCCCGGTGCTGGGCCCGCCCCCTCACCCTGGGGGTGCGGCCTTCATCCTTCAAGGCGTCCCCTTCGCAGTTCTTGCTCCCCGCCCGCCCGCCTCTCCGAGGCGTCTTCCTCCAGCGGAAGCCGGAGGCAGCAGCGTCCCTCCCCTCCCCGGAATCAGGGTAACGGCCCCCGGCCGCCGCCGCCTCTCGCCCCTCCCTTGTCGGGCTACTGCTTTGTCGGGAGCGAGCCTTGCATTCACTGCTTTGCCAGATTTCCCTTGGAAATCCTTATCATTTACCACTCCCCCCTCCAGCGGAACTGTTGCCTCTCCTCTGGACCACGACAGACCGGTGCTTCAATCCTTTTCCACAAACGCGTTTATTGAATCTTCACGAATAGGTGCGGGACCTTCAATTTACAGATGATCAATGACAGCTCGAAGGCAGAGCTGGCTTTGAGTCTAGGCAGCTTGACCCCAGTGTTCCTGAATAGCCGCTATGTCTTACTGAGACATAAGTAACACCCAGGAAAAGTGGAAGTATTATGCTTCTGTCTTTATTTTTTCCTGTCAGGGAGGAGGCATTGCTGTGTAATTCAATCAAAGAATGTCTTTTTGGAATCAGACACATGGGGCTTCAATTCTCAACATAGTCAATTACCAAGTTAACGTTTGATTTTGAATAAATTTCCTAACGTGTAAATAGTGATAAAAACAGCTTATACAAATCAATAAAAACATGTTTAATAATAATAATAATGACAGAAAACTTCCTCTACCTGGTGAAGGAAGTAGACATAAAAGTTCAGAAAGCACAGAGTCCCAAACAAGATGAAACCAAAGAGGCCCACACCAAGACACATCATAATAGAAATGCGAAAGCTTAAAGACGAGAGATTCTTAAAAGCAGCAAGAGAAAAGCAGTTAGCTTACTACTACTGTCAGCTGATTTCTCAACAGGCACTTTGCAGGCCAGAAGGGTGTGGCAAAAAAAGATTCAAAGTGATGAATAGCAAGGACCTTCAACCAAGATTACCCAGCAAAGCTATCATTTATTGGGAGTCACTAATGGGAGGTCAGATAAAGACCTTCCCAGACAAAAATAAGCTAAAGGAGTTCATCACCACCAAACCAGTATTACATCAACTATTGAAGGGTATCCTATATTATAAAGAGGTAGTATGCAAATTGACCATCACACCATCACATGATGGCAGCACCCACAGCAGGGGTGGGGCCGGCCCTGCCGGAGGCCTTGGGTCCTCCTGCATGCGCCCCACTGACTGACAGCTCGCCCAGGCTCGTTGCTCCTCCAACTAGCTGCCCTTCCCTCTCTTTTTCCCTCCCCCGAAGCTGAAGTCTCACTGTGGTGTCCAACAAATTGGAAGTTATAACTCATGTCGTTGAGAGTATCCTCCCTTCCTCAGCCCGGGCTGGCCACTCCGTGCTCCTGCCGCCAGAGTCCCCTCAGCCCCGCCAGGGGCCTCGGGTCCTCCTGCACCCCCCCACTGACTGAGACTCAGGCAAGCAGGGCCAGCCGAGGCACAGGCAAGCCTCAGATGGTGGCTGCCCAACCGCTCAGGGCCGGCCCGAGATGCAGGCAAGCTCCAGATGGCGGCTGCCCAGCTGCCCAGGGCTGGCCTGAGGCTCAGGTAGCCAGGGCTGGCCAGACTGGCGCTGCTGGCAGTGGCAGCAGCAGAGGTGTGATGGGGGCATCACTTCTCCTGATCGCTGGGTTGCCTCTTGCCCCTGAGGGCTCCTGGATTCTGAGATGGGGCAGGCCGGGCTGAGGGATGCCCTCCCCCTCCAGTGCATGAATTTTCATGCACTGGGCCTCTAGTTCTTTAAGAAGAGGAAGAAGAAGAGAAAAAAGATAAAAAATACGAACAATAAAATGGCAATAAATACATATTTATCAACAATTGAATCTAAAATCAAAATAAATGAACAAGAAATCTAATGAACAAAATAAACTGGTGAATAAAATAGAATCAGGCATGGAAACATGAAACAGACATGAATATCAGAGGAAAAGGGGGCGGGGGCGCGGGAGAGATTAACCAAAGATCTTACCTATGGACACAATTGGGTGATGAAGACCTGGGGCAGGGTGGGAACCAGTGGAGGGGGGCAATGGAGGGAGAAAGATGGACATTTGTAATACTCTCAACAATAAAAATTTAAAAAAAATCCTTACTCAAGGATCCTTTTATTGATTTTAGAGAGAGGAAGGTGGAGAGAGAGAAAAAAACATCGATATGAGAAAGAAACAGTGATCCTGAATGGGCCCCAATGGGGGATTGAACCGTGACCTAGGTATGTGTCCTGACCTGGAATCAAACTAGCAACTTTTTGGTGTACAGGATGATGCTCCAACCTACTGCACCACTTGGCCAGGGCTCAATTTCTTAATATTATGGTTTTGAAGCACAAAGGTTGTTTTTTTAAAAATATATTTTAAAAACTAATTTCAGAAAGGAAGGGAGAGAGATAGAAACATCAATGATGAGAGAGAATCATTGATTGGCTGCCTCCTGAACGCTCCATACTGGGGATTGATCCCACAACCCAGGCCACATGTGTCCTCTTGGTTCATAGGTCGACGTTCAACTACTGAGCCACATTTTGATTCCCAGTTTCTTTATTTTTGTTGTTGCTTATGCTTTTGATGTCATATTTAACAAACCATTTCCTATTCAAGATCCCAAAAATTTATGCCTATGTTTCTCTTAAGAATCTAATTCCATTTCTTGCAACTTTTTGTATATGATAGGTAGAGGTCCTATTTCATTTTGTATGTGGATATCTACATTTGTTGAAAAGACTATACTTTCTCCAAGTATTTTGGCATCCTTGTTGAAAATTGACAACGTGTGGATGTTTTCTGGATTGTCAGTTCTGTACCATCGATTTTTGTCTATCCTTGTGCCAGTGTGCCACATTGTCTTGTTAACTAGCTTTGTGGTAAGATTTTTTTGAAAAACATTTTAAAAATTGATTTTAGAGAGAAAGGGGGAGGGAGAGGGAGAGAGAGAAACATTAATGATGAGAGAGAGTCATTGATTGGCTGCTTCCTGCACACCCCCTACTGGGGATCAAGCCCACAACCCGGCATGTGCCCTTGACTGGAATCGAACCCGGGACCCTTCAGTCCACAGGCCGACACTCTATCCACTTAGCCAAACCAGCTAGGGGTGTGGTAAATTTTGAAATTGAGATATGTGGGTCCTTAAAATTACTTCACTTTTTTCAAGGTTGGTTTGCCTATTCTGGGACCCTCTGTTTCCATGTGAATTTTAGGATCAGCTGTCTATTTCCCCAAAAAAGCCAACAGGGATTTTAAAGTTTCCATTTGCAAATCTTCTACTTCCTTCATTAAATTTATTCCTAAGCTGTTAGAATTTTTCAAATTTCATTTTTGGATTATTCATTGCTAGTTTTTTTGTATTACCTTATATTGTGTAATCTTGCTGAACTCATTCATTATAGTATTTTGTGGATTTTTTAAAAATTATAAGATTATGTTATCAGCAAATGATGATAGTTTTACTTCTTCCTTTTCAGCTTTGTGTCTTTTATTTCTTCTTGAATAATTGATCTGCCTAAAAATTTCAATAAAGTTCAATAGAAAGGATGAAAGCAGACATTCTTGTCTTATTCCTATCTTAAGGAGAAAGCATTTAGTCTTTTATCTTTAAGTATGATATTACTGTTGGTTTTTTGGAGATATATTTTTATCAGGTTGAGGCATTGGTATTAAAAAATCTTTTTAGATAAATTATAATATGCAGTCAAGAAAACCAATTATCTAAGTCAGTGTTTAAGGAACTAGGATAATTTGTCGTATTATTCCTATTAAAATTTCATTAAAGAGTAGTGGAAAAGTTCAGACATCCAGTTTTACTTTTATTAGGTGAGTATATTTTTCTTTTATATGATTAAATTACAAATAGCATCTAGAAAACTTATACTTTTAAAAAAATATGTTTTTATTGATTTCAGAGAGGAAGGGAGAGGGAGAGAGAGATAGAAACATCAGTGATGACAGAGAATCATTGATCTGCTGCCTTCTGCACACCCTCTACTGGGGATCAAGCCCGCAACTCAGGCATGTGCCCTTCACTGGAATTGAACCTGGGACCCTTCAGTCCACAGGCCAACTCTCTATCCACTGAGCCAATCCGGCTAGGGTTAGAAAACTTATACTTTGAATGAATTGTTTGTCCATTAATTTCAGACAGCAGGATGCCACGAAGAAAGAAAAAAGTTAAAGAAGCCCCTGAAGCTCAGAACTTGGAGAAGAAAGATGCAGAAACTTCCAGTCCTGTCAATGTGAGGAGGAAGCGTAAACTGGAGGATGCACTCATTGTGATATCTGATAGTGATGGAGAGGTCAGTATTTTGAAGTGTGGAGCTTTAGGTCTCAAACTAGGCCTTGATACCCAAGACTGGTTTGTGTTGTGACTAAACCTTAATGCCAGCTTGCCAGACCTTGCAATTTTTACTCAGTTTCATTTTGATCATCTGTTATTTGAGTTCTTGCAATAGACTCTGAACTTGCTTCTGTGCCTTCAGCTTTTTCTCTCTACATTTCACTTAGCTTACTCCAACTTTCTTTTAAGATTTCAGATTTTATATCTTTGTACTTGATTGCTTAAAAGTTTGTGACCAATACCTACAAGATCAGTTTAGAACTTTAATACGGTTTACTCTACAGAACCTTCACAGTCTAATCTTACTTATATTCTTATAAGCAGTTCATTTCTTGTCCCCTTGCCAAGACTTATTACAACTATTAAAGTTTTCCCCATTTGATGATCAAAAAGTTGTGTGTGTGTGTATATATATATATATATATATATATATATATATATATACATATATATATTATATATATATTTGATTGATTTTTTACAGAGAGGAAGGGAGAGGGATAGAGAGCTAGAAACATCGATGAGAGAGAAACATCGACCAGCTGCCTCCTGCACACCCCCTAGTAGGGATGTGCCCGCAACCAATGTACATGCCCTTGACCAGAATCGAACCTGGGACCCTTCAGTCCGCAGACCGACGCTCTATCCACTGAGCCAAACCGGTTTTGGCAAGTTGTATATTTTTAATCAGAAAGATTGAGAATTTTTTCATAACTCTATTGGATATCCTCCTATATAATAAAGAGGTAATATGCAAATTGATCATGCCCTCACAAGATGGCTGCCTATGACCAGGCTGGCAGGGGGGGGTTAGTGAGGGATGACCAAACAACTGAACAAGCAGGCTGTGTGGGGCGACCAGGCCGGCAGGGGGATGCAGTTGGGGGCAACCAGGCCGGCAAGGGGGGGCAGTTTGGGGCAATTAGGCTGGCAGGGGGCGCAGTTAGGGGTGACCAGGCTGGCAGAAGGGGGAAGTTGGGGGCAACCAGGCTGGCAGGGGGGGCAGTTAGGAGCAACCAGGCCAGCAGGGAGGGGGCAGTTGGGGGCGACCTGGCTGGCAGGGGGGGCAGTTAGGGGTGACCAGGTAGACAGGCAGGTGGGTGATTAGGAGCTAGTGGTCCAGGATTGTGAGAGGGATCCCAAATTGGAGAGGGTGAAGGCTGGGCTGAGGGACACCCCCCCCCCCGCATGCATTTCGTGCACTGGGCCTCTAATAAATATGATAGAATCGTAAGGGAAAGAATGGAAAGATAAAACAAATACAGTGGAGTGGTTACCTTTACATGGGTGAAAAGGGATGCAATTGGGTGTAAGAAATTCATGCAGGGTGGGGGGGAGTCCCCTCAGCCCAGCCTGCACCCACCGGGATCGGGCCTAAACGGGCAGTCGGACATCCCGCTCACAATCCAGGACTGCTGGCTCCCAACTGCTCGCCTGCCTGCCTTCCTGATTGCCCCTAACTGCTTTTTTTTTTTTTTTTTCCAATTTTTTTATTAAGGTATTATATGTGTACATATTTTATCATTGCCACCCCCCACCCCACTCCCATATATGCCCTCACCCCCCAGAGTTTTGCATCCATTGGTTATGCTTATATGCATGCATACAAGTCCTTTGATTGATCTCTTATCTCCCCCACCTCTCCCTAACTTTCCCCCTGTAATTTGACAGTCTGTTTGATGCTTTACTGTCTCTGTATCTATCTTTTTGTTCAAGTTTATAATGTTCTTTATTACCCATAAATGAGTGAGATCATGTGATATTTTTCTTTCATTGACTGACTTATTTCACTTAACATAATGTTCTCCAATTCCATCCAGGTTGCTGCAAATGATGAGAATTCCTTCTTTTTTATGGCAGCATAGTATTCCATTGTGTAGATGTACCACAGTTTTCTGATCCAGTCATCTGCTGACGGGCACCTAGGCTGTTTCCAAATCTTAGCTATGGTGAATTGTGCTGCTATGAACATAGGGGTGCATATATCCTTTCTGATTGGTGTTTCTAGTTTCTTCGGATATATTCCCAGGAGTGGGATTACTGGGTCAAATGGGAGTTCCATTTTCCTAACCGCTTTTGCCTGCCAGCCTGATCACCCCCTAACCACTCCCCTGCCAGCCTGATTGATGCCTAACTGCTCCCCTGCCAGCCTGTTTGCCCCTAACTGCCCTCCCCTGCAGGCCTGGTCACCCCTAACTGCCCTCCCCTACAGGCCAGGTCTCCCCCAACTGCTCTCCCCTGCAGGCCTGGGGCCCCCCCCCCCCCCCAACTGCCCTTCCCTGCAGGCCCGGTCACCCCCAACTTCCCTTCTCTGCTGGCCTGGTCCCTCCCAACTCCCCTCCCCTGCTGGCCTGATCCCCACAACTGCCCTCCCTTCCAGCCTGGTCCCTCCCAATTTCCCTCCCCTGCTGGCCATCTTGTGGTGGCCACCTTGTATCCACATAGAGGCAGGATTTTTGACCACATGGGAGCAGCCATCTTGTGTGTTGGAGTGATGGTCAATCTGCATATTACTCTTTTATTAGATAGGAAAGAGGCCTGGTGCATGGGTGAGGGCCAGCTGGTTTGCCCTGAAGGGTGTCCCGGATCAGGGTGGGGGTTCCCTTGGGGTGTGGGGCGGCCTGGGTGAGGGGCCTGTGGTGTTTTGCAGGGCGGCCACACCCCCCGGCGACCCAAGTGGAGGCCCTGGTATCTGGGATTTATGTATCTTCTACAATTGAAACTTTGTAGCCTGGAGCGGAGCCAAGCCTCCTGCTCGCTCCCTGGCTGCAGCCATTTCTGTTGGAATTTATTTATCTTCTATAATTGAAACTTTGTAGCCTTGAGTGGAGACCAAGGCAGACCAGGGCTGCAGAAACTTGGCTTCTTCCATCGCTGGGGAAATCCAAGCCTCCCTCCTGCTTGCTCTGTGGCTGCAGCCATCTTGGTTGGGGTTAATTTGCATACTCACTCCTGATTGGCTTGTGGGCGTGGCTTGTGGGTGTGGCGGAGTGATGGTTAATTTGCATATTACTCTTATTTGATAGGATATTTATGTCTAAACAGTATACATATATATGTTGCAAAACTGAGTCTTAGTGGTTAGGCCAGTGATGGCGAACCTATGACATGCATGTCAGCACTGACATGCGTAGCCATTTCTGATGACACGCGGCCGCTGAGGCGGCCGCGTGCCGAGGATGAAACATTTGCTGCTCCTGAGGATGAAACATTTGTGAAATAATGTTTTTTCTTCAAAGTGACACACTACCCGAGTTATGCTCAGTTTTTTGGCGAAGTTTGACACACCAAGCTCAAAAGGTTGTCCATCCCTGGGTTAGGCAGTTCTACCAACATTTTTCTATAATCTACCTTTTCCCAAAGATTTGAAATTTTATCTTTATTATAAATTAAAATCTTGTCTATAATTGTTTTGTTTTGTTTTAGATTTTAAAATTTTGTTCCATTGATCTGTCACATAATTTTGGAATAATTGTTCAGTTATTATCTTGGGTTATTTAGGTAGGCACTTGTATCTGCTAATAATGGTCATTTTCTCTCTTTCTAGTACTTATAGCTAATTTTTTTGTTTCATTGCATTGACTGTAGCCTCCAGAATAATGTTAATTGTTAACAGTGATAGAGTACATCTTTGTTTTGATTTTGAATTTAATTGTGGAAGTATTCTGATGTTTTGTTATTTGTTTCTTATTTCTACATTATATTTATTATAGAAATATCCTTTAATTGCTTATTTTCTATTAGTATTTTTAGGAATGGATGTTTAATCAAATGCCTTTTCATTATTTAGCAAGATGATGGCATAGTTTTTCTCCTTTAATCAATTAATATAGTTCATTAATACATTGTCAAATGTTGGAACATTTTTGCATTTCTGGAGAAAAAATTTTACTTAGTATTACATTAACATAATATAGAATTTACTTTTTCATATCATTTATGAGTTTTGCATTTATATTCCTAGTGGCATTGATTTTTTTATAATTGTCTTTTTTTTTTTTTTTTTTTTTTTTACTATATCAGATTTTAGTTTCAGATTTATGCTATAATATAGAAGGGAGCTTTTTTTTATTATTTTTATGTCCTACCGCAGTTTAGATAATAAAGGAATGATCTGTTCTTTAAGGTTACTAGCACTTGCTCATAAAACTATCATACCAACTAATTTTTAATATACACTTCATGTTCTTTTCATGTCTTGGTATTTTTGTGCACTTTTTAAAGACTTTTTTGTTTTGTTTTGTCTTAGAATGTAAGTGAGTAAATGGTATAGTCATTCAGGAACATTCTGGCACATGTTCCTTAATCTAGGAAATTTTCCTGTTGTTACTTCTGGCTACATAAAAATGTAAAAGTTTAACCCTTTATGGTTTTAAACAGCTCAGAACTTAAAATGTTTGTCAAAAATAAAGCTGAAAGAATTTTTCTACCATCAAGCTCATCACACATTTCCTAAAAGTATTGCTGTGTTGCCAATATCTGTGCACTCATGAGGTTGCAATGGAAATATGTTGCTAGCTTTATTTGTTTTATTCATTGATCTTCCATATCATGATCTGCTTTCTGAATATATTAAGCTATGTTGCCATTGGAATATGGTACTTGAGCTACCTTCTTTGCCTCAGACTCATACATTATATCCAAGTAGACAACTTTGCCGTCTTGAACTAATTTCTTTCTATATAGTTTTTTTTGTCTTAGTAAATATAGTATTTATAAGAAATCTATAAAGTACTAATATTTATATATGAAGTATTAAGCATCTGTGTGAGCTTATTAATTTAATACTCAGATTTTTTATTTATTTTGAACTTTATTTTATATATAAATGTTTAAGTTTTCATAGTTTTTTAGTTAGTATGTATTTAGAAATAAGACACTCTGATTGTTATACTACACCATCAATTGTGGGTTTAAAACTGAACTCAATATGTGAAGGATCATACTTCTGAGTAAAACTAGAATTAAACTTTTGCCCTTTATTTCTTCACAATTACTTGGATCATTTTTTTTACTGCTACTGCTATTTCAGAAAGATTTGTGTTTTCTTGATGACAAAAGTCCAGTGAAGTTTGTTTGAAATCTGTAAATTAGGATTAAAAATAAGTAATATAAAGTTTACTTTTCTTGTTTAATAGTATTAAAGTATAACTTTAAAAATGGGCTTGATTAAAAATATAGTTAATATAAGTTATAAATAAATGTCTATATTTTCTCAGATATTTATATACTTTGGATTTTAATAAATAACTAACTTTAAAGCAGCACATATTATAATTTGGTATTTTTGCAAATGACTAGTCTGCAGCTTTCACCGTGTAAATCCTCTTATCCTGCATGGATGTTGTAGCAATGTCAGATTGCTGTAAAAGTTTCTAAATGCTTTATTCTCAATTTCTGTGCTTATTTTGTTGCAGACTAGAAACAATCAGTGTGCTGATTTTCACCTATAGATCATACTTTGAGTAGCATTGATTGAGGTTGTTTACAGTCTTTTACAATGACAAAACATTCTACTCTGAACATAATTATTCACAAAGAGGCTAAATATCTGTAGAATAAATTCCTAGAAGTATATTGCTGGACAAAGTGTGTTGTATATTTATGACTTTAGTGGTTATTTCGAATTTGTTCTCTAACCTAGAATATTGCATCCATTATATCCCATCAGAGAACCTGTTTCCCCACAGTAAGTGTTTTATAAAACATTTTAATTTTTACTTAGTATAGGTAAAAAAAATATATAGTATCTATAAAATTGTTTTGATTTGCATTTCCAAAGTGAAATTGAGCATCTTTTCATATACTTATGAACCCCTTGTGTATGGTTTTCTAGGAAGTGTCTTAACGTGTCTTTTCCTATGGGAAGAGGCTAAATATTGTTTTGTAAGAGGTCTTTATATATAGTCATGCACCACTTAACATCACATTCTGAGAAATGCATTGTTAGGAGATCTCGTTGTGTGAATATCATAGAGTATACTTACACAAACCTAGTCTTACACACCTTAGGCTATATGGTATATATAGCCTATTGTTCCTAGGCTACAAACTTGTATAGCATGTTACTATATAAAACAGCACAAGACTAATCAAGAATAAGAGAAAATGATGCAATCAAGATATATGGTAAGCACAAGATATATGAGGTTGCTGCTGGTGTAACATGGCATACTGTTTTACAGCAAACTTTTTTTGGTAAGTAGAAGGAATCCTATCTAATAAAGAGGGAATATGCTAATGGACCATCACTCCATCACAAAGATGGCTGCACCCACAGCTGAGGCCAAGTTCCCATAAGGAACCTTAACGAGCAATCAGCAGGGACCTGAGGCTATGCCCTCCCCCCCCCCCGCCCCCGTGGGGCTTGACAGGGGACCTCAGGCTGTGCCCCCTACCCTGCAGGGCTTGACAGGGGCCTCAGGCCATGCCCCCCACCCGGCAGGGCTTGACAGGGGACCTCAGGCCGCTGCGCCCCTTCCCCCCCCCCCTGAGGCCATGCCCCCTGCCCAGGGGGGCTTGATGGGGGACCTCAAGGTGTGCTTCCTGTCATGGTGCTGGGCTAGGGGACCTCAGGCTGCTCCCCCCGCCCCAGCACCAGGCAGGGGGACCTCAGGCCATGCCCCCCACCAGGTAGGACTTGACAGGGAACTTCAGGTCGTGCCCCCCACCCCCACCCCAGGCCGGGGGACCTCAGACCGCACCCCCCACCTGGCAGGGCTTGACAGGGAACCTCAGGCCGTGCCCCCCACCCCAGCACTGGGCCAGGGAACCTGAGGCTGTGTCCCCCACCTGGCTGGGCTTGACAGGGGACCTCAGGCCATGCCCCCCACCCAGCGGGGCTTGACAGGGGACCTCAAGGTGCACCCCCAGTGCTGGGTTGGGGGAACTCAGGCAGCGCCCCCTCCCAGCAGGGCTTGACGGGGGACCTGAGGCTGTGCCCCCCTCCTGGTGCTGGACTGGGGGAACCTGAGGCTTCGTGCCCCCCCCCACCTGGCAGGGCTTGACGGGGGACCACAGGCCATGCCCCCCACCCAGCGGGGCTTGACAGGATCTCGGGCCGTGTCCCCCACCTGGCAGGCCTTGATGGAGGACCTCAAAGCATGCCTCCCACCCTGGTCTGGGCTGGGGGACCTCAGGCCACACCCCCCGTCCTGGCGCGGGGCCAGGGGACCTGAGGCTATGCCCCCTGCCTGGCAGGGCTTGACAAAGGTGGGACTGGCCAGGTCTGGATCTAGCCCAATGTTGGGGGGCGGTGGCCAGGTCTGGGTCTCACGTGATTTTGAGGTGCATGTGGGTGAGCGTGGACTTGACTCTGGGTCCCACGGTGCGCCCCAGACTCTGACAGGAGGAATGTTTTCATATACATTTTACTAATTTTCTTTCATCTCTGACACTTCTATTATAGAGAAATGGCAAATAGCAATATTGAATTATTTCCTCTAATTAATCACCTTATAATGTGCACGAATTTCGTGCACTGGATTACTAGTATAAAATAACAAAAATTATAGTAAATACATAAACCAGTAACAGTTGTTTATTACCATTGTCAAATATTATGTACTATATACAACTAGTGGCCCAGTGCATGGATTTGTGCACATTGAAAAGAAATAAATTTGAAGAAGTATTTTAATATCGCTATTCACCCTTTCTCTATAATAGAAGTGTCAGGTTGGTCATGTAGCCTTTTACACGCATCAGCGAGAGCTTTATATGTATTGTGCATGCACAAGTCATGTTTATTTTTAAATTGCCAGTGCACATCATATGTACCAGTCCGATGGATGTACGGTTGGTCACGTAGCTTTTTATATACATAGATAGTATGTTCTATGCTTTTACATGACTGGCAGCAGTGTAGATTTGTTTACACCAGCATCATCAAAACATGTAATATGTTGTGTATGATGTTGCATTGGCTATGATGTCACTCAGTGATAGGAATTTTTCAGCTCCATTATAATTTTATGAGACCACTCTAATATATGCAGTTTGTTGTTGAGTTAAATGTCTTTATGCAATGTATGACTATAAAAGGAAAATTAGCCCTTTGTCTGACACATATGTTGCTTACTTTCTCCAAGTTGTTCTCTTGCTTTTTGAAGTACTGATTAAAAAAATTTACACTGAGTTAAAACATTATTATTTTTTAAACTTTCTTTTTTTTTGTTTTGTTAATCCTCATCCAAGGATATTCTTTTTTCAAGGATATTCTTTCTATTGATTTTTAGAGAGGGAGGGAGGGGGAGAGAGAGAGAGAAACATTGATGTGAGAGAAACATATGGATTGGTTGTCTCTTGCATAGGCATAATCGGGGATTGAACCTGCAACCCAGCTATGTGCCCTTGGTTGGGAATTGAACCCGCAACCCTTTGGTGCGTGGGCTGACATTCTAGCCATTGAGCAATACCAGCCAGGGTGATTTTTAAACTTTCAATCAAGCCTTTTCTGAACTTGGGTGCATGCTTACTACTATTTTGCGGATAGTCCACTTTTTACATGAGCATGTGTATGACAGATAATGTCAGTATGTTAAATATTTTTTATTTTTGTCATATTTATTGGTTCCAGATCTACATTTTTTTGGTACTGTAAAGGATCTCTTTTTTTTTTTTTTAATTGATTTTAGAGAGAGAGGAAGGGAGAGAAAAACATTGATATGAAAGAGAAATTTTGATTGGTTGCCTCCTGAATGCACCCCACCCAGGGATTGAACCCGAAACCTAGGTATGTGTCCTGACCAGGAATCAAACCTGAAACCTTTTTGTGTGTGAGACAACGCTCCAGCTAACTGAGCCACCCGGCCAGGGCAGTACTGTAAAGGATCTTTTACTGATGTTTTCTGTGAATGTCTACAACTGCTGATTCTTCAGAACCTCAGCAGCCTACTAGCTGTAGAGGAGATGGAAAGAGTACCACTTTTTATGGTAGCCATCCTGATCATATTTCTTTGTTTTGAAACAGGAACCACAGGAGGAAAATGGATTTCAGAAAATGAAGACAAAACAGTTGAATAGAGCAAAGTGTTTGGCTAAAAGAAAAATTGCACGTATGTTTTTGTTTTTGTGTTAAGAATTGATTAGAAATTATAAGTCATAGTGTTGTACCAAAAAAAGGAGAAAGTCTTTATTTTTCCATTGTTATATGAAATGTTCTCTTTTAGCCATTTTAAGTACTCACAAATTATAAAAGTTTTCTTGATATATACTATTTAGTTTTGTGTTCTGGATATTAATAGTCTGTTTGCATGTCTCAGTGGGAGGTTAACCTGAATGTTGGGAGAAGTTAATTATTGTAAATTATAACCAGCATAATCAGCTTCACACAAATTTTGTACTTCTCTTGTTTAGCTTAGCAGAATCATTTGGTAAGGTAATATTTAATGCTGATAAGGTTGAAACTTGCTGACATTTTCCTTAAGGGAGCATGCTCCCAGGGTGTGATTCTAATTTTTTTTCTTTTTCTTTTTCTGGTTGAATTTTTATCTAGTAGAGAGGTAAGGTAAAATGTTTTAGTAAACAGCAGTGTTTATTGAACTTTGGTCTTAGAACATGTTGATATTTGAAAATAACAGATAGTAACTAGTGAATGAGAGTGTCCTTTTAATTCTGATTTAATTCTGAGTGGTTAAAGTAAATTTTTAATGGTGGCTTTGTCAAGTTATGTGGCTCTGTGTTGTCAGTAAAATATACATCAAATGATTGAGTTCGATAATTGAAATTGAAGTTTTGAGTTTCTTTAAATAATATATAATAACACATAATTTAACTATGATTATTATTTTAAATATGTTTTTATTGATATCAGAGAGAAAGGGAGAGAAAGATAGAAATATCAATGATGAGAGAGAATCATTGATTGGCTGCCTCCTGCATGCCCCCCAACAGGAGACCAAGCCCGCACCCCGGTCATGTGTCCTGACCGGTAATCGAACCTTGACCTCCTGGTTCATAGGTTGATGCTCAACCACTGAGCCACGCCGGATGGGCTCTTCTGAACTTTTAATAGCAAACCATACCACCACTGTATGAGCCTGCCAGTGATGTTATTTATCCTTTACCAGTTGCAAAAATAATTGATTCCCTAACATTCTTTACCAATGACCAGTTGGCTATGTTTTTTTTAAAGTATCATTATGAACGCTGGGATTCAAACATATTTAATGTGTTTTAATTCATTATTTTTATCGATATTCTGGTTGTTCTAGTTTTGGCCAGAGAGAACCTTTTTACTTTGGCTCTTAAAGTTGATATGACCCTGGTAGTGTCTTATAGCTTCCTTGCTCACAGATATGACAGATACTCTAGCTCATCTTCTACATTTCTAGCTACAGACTTTGAATCACCCATTTCTCCTAGGTACCCCAGTTGCTTTTAATAGGAAATGATGTTTGGAGATCACATTCTGGTCACTAGGGAAGGTCTTTTCTACTGGGTAAACGGTCCCATCAAGAGGATTCTAATTGAGCAAATTATTCTGGTTAAATGTCGAGCATAAAACAGTATGATTGGCAGGTAGCAAAAAGCCCTGACAGCCTGTTCCTCTGTTTATTCATTCACCAAATATTTGAGTATCTACCAGTTGCTAGGTATTCTTTTTTATACAGAGGTGGACAAAAGTAGATTAATAATAATAAATAATATAATAATTAGTAAATAAGTAATAATATAAGAATAAACTGTTTCATGTACCCACAACTATAAACCTACTTTCGCCTACCCCTGTATGCTGGAGATAAAACAGTGAACAAAATAGGCAAAAACTGCTTTCATAGGAGCTCACAGTCTAGTTAATCCAGGATTCTTGTAACTTATGCTGCTGATCTTGGCCAATACCTTACTTTTGGGGACTTTCCTCATTTATAAGATTATAAAATTGTATTACACGGTCTGTAGTGTCTTCACTTGAAAAGTTTAATAATTCTATTCGTTGCCTCCATGCTTATTCATTGTTTGTGGTATCCCTTCCCTCTCTTTCCCTGCCCTTCTACAGAAATGACAGAAGAAGAACAGTTTGCTCTAGCTCTCAAAATGAGTGAGCAGGAAGCTAGGGAGGTGAACAGCCAGGAGGAGGAAGAAGAGGAGCTCTTGAGGAAAGCCATTGCAGAAAGCCTAAATGTAAGCATGCTATGCTGAAAAAGTTTGTGAGGATTGATAAGCAATATTCTTTTTCTTCTACAGTGTTATGGTTGCATTAGAAACTAGCTGTAGTAGTGCATAGGATTTTCAACTAATAAATATTCCCACAATTTTTAAAGCCCATGTTGGATTGTTGATAAACCTAATTTGAAGTGTTTTGCTAATTCTATATGAAAGTTTTCTTCCATCTCACAGATTTTCAGTCCATGGCTTAAGAGAACCAAAGTAGCTGGCCGCTCCTGAAAAGAATTACCTATTAACAATAAACCAAAAGGGGCAAGATAAAGTACTTACCTCCCCTGTTTTGTAGAGAGAACAAAGAGAATGAGAGCGAGAGGTGGGTTACAGAGAGAAAGAATGGGTAGTTTTAAAATGTTTCAAATAATGTTAAATTGTGCTTTGAATAAGTGTAATTGAAATTGGATATTTGCCAGTGACAGGTCCTGAGCCATTTATGCCATCTACTTCTCTATATTAGAAAAGGGTTTAGTATAGGACCTAGGATAGTACTTTGCACATAGTAAGCATTCAGTATGCATTGTGGAATTCATTTGAATTGTGCATCTACATTTTAAAGAGGAGAATCTGTTAGGGACAGTGGCCTCCCCTTTTTGTCGTTCCTATGACCCTTCATGTGTACCTATTTTAATAATAAACCTGGTCTGGTTTGGGATTACTTGTTTCAGAGTTGCCAGCCTTCTGATGCTTCTGCTACCAGATCTCGAGCTCTGGCCGTTGGACCATCTTCACAATCCCACCAAGAGAAAACCACAGACTCTGGGACCACTGAAGGCATGTCTCCCTGTTCTGACTCCTTGCACTCATCAAATATAACCATATCACAGGGATCTCATACTGGGAGTAGATATACAGAAATTCCCTAAATTTCTATGGTGGTATTAAAGAGGTTAAATCAGAAAGTTGTTGAGATCTCACTAATATCCAGCATACTTTTATCTCCAAGGAAAAGCCAACAGTTGGTTAAACCCAAGAAAAAGCCAATGGTTGGTTAAACCCAAAGAAGAGCCTTTTTTACCCACATTATGTAGTTCTTGGTAAGTGAGAACTTACCAAGCCCTCTTAATTAAAAACAGTTTGTCCTTAGCCCTACTTTTTCTCAAATACCTACAGGCATATGGCAGCTGGTACCTCCATCACTGTTTAAAGGCTCACATATCAGTCAGGGAAACGAGGCTGAGAAAAGAGAGGAGCCTTGGGACCACACTGAAAACACTGAAGAGGAGCCGGTCTCTGGCAGCTCAGGAAGCTGGGACCAGTCAAGCCAGCCAGTGGTTGAGAATGAGAACGTTAAATGTTTCAGATGCACTGGCCACTTGGCTGAGCACACACAGTGTGGGAAGCCACAGGAAAGTACTGGGAGAGGATGTGATTTTCACGAAGCTGCCCAGGGTAGGGGGGACACATCTAGGCACTTTCTGCCTGCCTCAGCAGATGCCAAAGGTATCCAGAACAGTGGGGGCACTGTGCACTACTTCTGGGGTATTCCATTTTGCCCAGCTGGAATAGATCCTAACCAATATACCAAGGTCATTCTCTGCCAGTTGGAGGTTTATCAAAAGAGCCTGAAAATGGCTCAGAGGCAACTCTTTAAAAAAAAAGAATTTGGGGAACCAGTGTTACCTAGACCTCCTTCTCTGATCCAGAATGAATGTGGCCAAGGAAATCAGGCTAGTGAAAAAAATGAAGGCATCTCAGAAGATATGGCAGATGAAGACAAAGAGGAGGAGAGGCAAGAGTCTAGGGCATCTGTCTGGCACTCAGAAACCAAGGATTTCCAAGAAAGTCCAATTAAAAGCTTGAAAGAAAAACTTTTGTTGAAGGAAGAATCAGCAACCAGTCATGGTCAGGTAAGGGTCAGTGATACTGTGATTAAGGGTGATTTATTCACAGATTAAATAAATATTTTAGCTATGCTTTTTGTGTTTCCCCCCTTTATTTTTTTTCTTTTTCCCCCCTTTATTTTTAATGAAACACATGCCCATTATAGGAAATTAGGAAAGGACCAAAGAATGTAAAGAAGAAAAAGTTATCCATAATCCCAGCACCTAGAGAGGCAATCATTATTTCTGTGCATATAAAAATATTTTTTCTGTTTACTTTTTCAACAAAATGGAAACTCTTCTGTATAAGCTTTGTTCCTTTTCCCCACTTAATAGTTTATCTTAGATCTTTTATTTATTAACTACTGAAAAACATTTTATAATATGAATGTACCATAATGTTTTGTCTTTTAAAATATACATTATTTTTAAAAAGTTTAGTTTTTGAATGGGTAACAGTGTTCACATGGCTCAAAATTTAAAAAGATATAAATAAACTATCTGTCTTCTGTCCCTATCTCCAGCCAACCAGTTTCCTCCCTGGAGTCAACCTTTATGACTAGTTCTCTAGTGTGTCCTTTCAAGAGATTTTATGTAGTGCTAGTATAAGCAACTTCCTTTACCCAGATCATGGTATACTCTACACATTATTATGCTCTGTGGTTTTTTCACTTAATATCTCTATGAGATCATTCCATAACAGTACATATAAGAGTTTCTCTCTTTTTTGGATGTGTAATATACCACGTATGGGTGAGTTTTATTTTATCCAATGCTTCTGTTGGTGGACATTTCGGTTGTTACCAATATTTTACTACTACTGCAGTGATTACTGTTGCACAGAAGATGTTTCATTCACATGGGAGATATTTGTACAATAATTTGTTGTAGATATAATTGGTGGGTCAAAAAATATATATGCATTTACAGTTTTGTTAGCTATTGTCAAATTGCTTATTGATAGGGGTTGTATAAATTTACACTCACTGCAATGTATGAGTACAAACTTCCCCATACCCATACCAATACAGTATTATCAGGACCTCTTGATCTTTGTTAATCTGAGAGATGAAAAATATTATCTCAATGCAGTTGTAATTTTCATTTTTCTTACTATGTGTGTAGTTGAGACTCATTTCTATTTCCTTTTCTGTGTTTAGATCTTACAGGAATTTTTCTTTTTGACCATTTTTTTCTTAGTGGTTTGTAGGCATTCTTTATGTATTAGGGTGATATGAAGTACATGTAATTTTCCAGTTTATTCCTCCCCCCCGCCCCATAGTGGTCTATTTCCAAGTTTGCTTGTGGTAATTTTTTTATAATTTACTGAAAACAGTCCCTTGTTTGGGGACATTTAGGTTGCCTTTTTAGTTTTATTCTGACATACCTAGATTGTATTATATATGAAAGCTTATATTCAGTTTTGTTCTCTGAATATTATAAAAGCAGTTATATGATTTTAAACTCTTTATACACTATAAGTAGAAAGAGTATTCTGTTTTATGACTATACTGTTCCTTGTTGCTATTTCTGTTTTTAGTTTTGTTTTGCTGTTACCCTATTTGTTCTGTCTCTTATGATAAGGGTTCTAGAAATGGTAGCTATGAGAAATTTCATAGCATAGTGCAGAGTATGGATTTGAAGTTTGAATTTTGACTTTTTTGTTTTAGTATCTGTGTACCTTTGAGCAAACCATTTAACCCTCTGAATCTGTTTTTTACATCTGTAACATGGGAATAGCAAGTCAGTAGTTTAATGATTAAAGTGAATTGTGTAAAGTACCTAGTATAATGCTTAGGACATTCGGTAAATGGTAGTTCTCTCTAAGGGACTAGAAGGTCATTCACTGAGAGTACCTTCTGGGAATCATTCTTGCCTAGCATTCTCTTCATCCACATTATGGAAAAATTGCTGTATGTGAAGAGAAAGCATTTTTCCTAACAGTACTTCTAGTGATTTGACTCTTTTTCAAATGAAAGGTTATGTTTATAATAACATGTTTTGTTTCCTAGTTTTTGCAATGTAGAGATGCTTCCCATTAAAAGAATAAACTAACTCTGCAATGATTTATTGCAACTCAAGTTGTTAGCTTGAAAGATTTTAGGGGCCAGAGTTCTAGAGCATAGACTTGTCAAGTTCTGAGGTTTGAAACAGTGTCTTTGGAATAGCATGGACGTGGTCAGACTTTAGTGGCTAGCCTTAATAGATTGAAGTTCTTTTACTTCATGAACAGGCCACAAAATACTATAAGTATTATTAATTGGTACTATTTAGTTATAATAAATAAAATCAAGCTACCTTAATTAAAAAGAAGACTTTATCATAAGGAATCATGGTGCCTCATAAATTTTAAAACAGGAGAGTAACCAAGCCTGCAGAAGATACTGAGTCTAGAAAATCATCTGTAATTTTTCTGTATCTCAATGCTATATTGTATATACTTCATTCCCCCCTCCCCCACAGACTGTCTTCCTTTGCTTCTGTCTTTCACATGGTAGGTGGAAAATACTGATCCTACACAGCTCTCAAACTTAAATACAGATTACAGGAGATTTACTTTCTCCCAGTTCAATTTCAAATTTCTAGGAAAGGAACTTATGGCCCATTTGATGTTAATAGCTCTCACCAGAACAGTTGGCTGTGGCCTGAAGTGGGTATGTGTCACATTGTACAAATGGCTATGATGCTATAATGCAGTGGTTGGGGTGAGGGGCAGTCTTCAGTGAAAAGAGACCAGGCAGACAATCTAGTGAGTATCCAGTGCAGTCATTAACATTAATTTTAGAGATCACTTAGAACTATTGAAAAATGTTCAAAAATTTTTAGAATAAGATTGAAAGCCTCCACAGTCTTACCATCTAGTGATGTATTCCTTCTTTTTTTTCTGTACCTGTTTTTGTATAGTTAAGATAATATTTTTGTATTTTAAAGTTAACATGTAAACATTTTCTTATGTTAAAATTATAGATTTCATTTTTAATGATTAACATTCTGGCTTATGAATTTTTAAACTATTTTTCTATTGCTGGATATTTTGATTATGATAAACATCTTTCTAAATAAAAATTTTCTTTATTTAAAATTAATGTCCTTAGGGATAGGGAACCAGAAAAATGTTGGATTAAAGAGTTAGGAACATAAAGGTTTGCTATTTGTTGCCAGATTGCTTTTCAGAAAGCCTGCTCAAATTTATACTCCTTCCTTCCAGCTGTGTATCAGAATACCTACTTCACTGCAGCCTTGCCAACATAGAATAGTATCTTTAAAAAATAAACAGCAATAAACTTACTGATTATATAGGCAAATAATGAAAGTGTTAAATAATTTCACCTCTTGTCTTGGTCTTTGGCTTTTAGGAACTGTGGGTAGAATTTATATTTTTGTTAAATATTTTCTATTGATTTTGATTTTGCTGGAGTTGCCCACATTTGAGACTACTTGGTTGATAGAGATAGCAAAATAGTCCCAGAAATAGGGATTCAGAAAAATACTCACCCTGAGACAGATTGCTTACTCTATATGAAGGCTATAAAAGCTTTAAAATCAGATGTTAACTGGTTTCTGGCATCACTGAGATAATAGGGAAATTGTTAATGAAGATGGAGTGATTATCTTGATAACTGTTCAGCAGGGAAGTAGAGGATAGTATATTAATGTGATCACTGTTTTTCAATATCTGATCTTTAATTTTTTCAGTTCAGATACTGGAATTTGTTTTCCAGAACTGATCACATTGTATGTGGGTATGAGAACTGACTTGACTAACCAAACTTCTAGCTGACATGAGCACCAAATGACAGTTTGTTAATTTATTATGGAAGAGAGACATTTTTAGTGACTGGAATACTCAGGTCTGTCATCTACTGTATCTCCTTCTAGGATGAGGTATATGGAAAACTGAAATAGTAATCAGAAAATGGAAATTTTAAGAGATGATTCAACTAGTCTATGAAAAGACTTGATATACTACCAGTGCCTGACAACAGAGGATTTTTCTATGGTGACCAGATGATATGTCGATTCACTTTCACTTCTCAGGCCATGGTGTTGATGGCACTGCTTGAATCTGGATCTTTGAATTTTTCTCTTGTAGATTTTTTGGTAAACTATCTTTTTCCTATTAACGTATTCTTCAGGCAGACAGCTATGTCTTGATTAGGCCACAGTTTCCTTAAAGTTATATTGCTATTATGCTTCCATGTCCACCTTGATTAAATTTGGGTGTTTTAATTGCATTTTGTTTGCTTGTTTTACTGTGTCGTTTTCATATTCTGGAAGAGCCTCACTTTACCCCTGTCTTCAAATTACTGCTATTGAGGTATAAATTTAGAAATTAAAAATGATATATTGAAATGAAGACATTTTTGGGATATGTTGAAATGATTGGGAAGAAGATCATTTGAGTAAACAATATAACATTACTGGTTAGAGCATGGATTTTGGAGTTAGGTCCAAGTTCCATTTTTGACCAAGTTTGTGATTTTGGGCAAATTATTTAACCTGTCAAAGTTTCATTTCCCTCATTTCTAAAATAATCTAATTATTTCCTCAAAGGTTTCTTGTTAGGACTAAAGCTGATAATGCATGTAAGTGATTATCATAGGTCTGGCATAAATAGGTGCACAATATATTTTTTTAAAAAGTTACTCTGGGAAAGGTAGAGATGCTTTAGCCTAAGGCAGAAGTGGAGGTATCTTATAACTTCTTAGTGCTTTGATTGCTTCTGAAGCCCAAGGCTTAGTCAACAAATCATTCTAAGAAGGTAAAATTCTATTAAATGGACACTAGGGCCGAAACCGGTTTGGCTCAGTGGATAGAGCATTGGCCTGCGGACTCAAGGGTCCCAGGTTCGATTCCGGTCAAGGGCATGTACCTTGGTTGCGGGCATATCCCCAGTAGGGGGTGTGCAAGAGGCAGCTGATCGATGTTTCTCTCTCATCGATGTTTCTAACTCTCTATCCCTCTCTCTTCCTCTCTGTAAAAAATCAATAAAATATATTTTAAAAATAAAATAAAATAAAATAAATGGACACTAGGTGTCAGTATTTACCTTTTAAAAAACCATTTTTAAAAAAAATTGCTTTCAGAGAGGAAGGGAGAAAGAGAGAGAGAGAGAAACATCAATGATGAGAGAGAGCCATTGATTGGTTGCCTTTTGCATGTCCCCTATTGGGGATCAAGCCCACAACCCGGGCATGTGCCCTTGACTGGGCATGTGCCCTTGACGGGAATTGAACCTGGGACCCTTAGGTCTACAGGCCAATGCTCTATCCACTGAGCCAAATTGGCTGGGGCATTATTTACCTTTTTTGAGATTTCAGGAATGAAACTGGTTTTTCTCTACTGAAGTCAAACAAATAGGTGACATATTTATTGCTGTTGTATTTTAGTACTTCTGACAGCTTTGTTCAACCTTTATTTTTCATAATGGCTACATTTCTGATCACAGCTTTATCTTCCCTTTGACTGAAGGGATTCCTGTTTTTTAGTATATTTCATCATTTTCCTGAGTAGTAAAGAGATGGCTAACTTGTTTAGGTTATTTATACCCTCTAGGAGACCCTCTAAACTTCAGCCAATAGTTTTACATCTATTGGAGGAAGCCTTACAGTTAGGGACACTTCCTCAGAAGCCCACCTAAGTTAGCAATAGTTGCTTTTTCTGTGCTCTTCTGTGTGCACCTATATTTAATGAGTAGACATTTGCAACAACTACCATTAATCAAAGAAAATAGTCTTTTTCTTATCCAGTCCCTATCTGTTATATTTCATTTAAAAAATAGATCTTTTAATTTATTTATTTTGTTAATCCTCACCCAAGGATATTTTTCCATTAATTTTTAGAGAGAGTGAAGAGAAAGGGACAGAGAAACATGGATGTGAGAGAAACACATCGATTGGTTGCCTCCCACACAAGCGCCGACCAGGGCCTGGGCCAGAGATAGGCCTGCAACCAAAGTACATGCCCTTGACTGGAATTGAACCCAGGACCCTTTAGTCCCCAGGCCAACACTCTATCTACTGAGCCAAATTGGCTAAGGCTGTTATATTTCTTAAAAGATATCCCTGTAGCCAGATACCAAAACCATAGTGGCAGTTTTCTAGTGAAAGGAATATTTATAACCTTCCTTTTGGAATGTTCTATGTTATAAGTCTGTTTTGCCCAGAGAGACGTCTTTCATGGATTTCAGTGTTTTTCCCAACTTTGTATTTCCACTGAAAACTGGACTTTTCTCTATATCTCCTTCTCCAACAAAAGCTTTATAACTGCTTTACTGAAATCATAATTTGACTCACCATTAATATTTGTCTTGTATTTACAAAGTGCATCACAGACCTTGTTTAATTCTCATAGCACTCTGTGAGGCAGTTGTTGTTTTTTAAATATATTGTTATTGATTTCAGAGAGGAAGGGATAGGGAAAGACAGATAGAAACATCAATGATGAGAGAGAATCATTGATCAGCTGCCTCCTGCATGCTCCCTACTGGGGATCAAGCCCTCAACTCAGGCATGTGCCCTTGACCGGAATCGAGCCTGGGACCCTTCAGTCCACAGGCCAGTGCTCTGTCCACTGAGCCAAACCAGCTAGGACTAGGCAATTGTTAATACTCATTTTAAGATGAGGAAACAGCCAGGCCAGTGTTGCTCAGCAATTGAGCATCAACCTATGAACCAGGAGGTCATGGTTTGATTTGATTCCCAGTCAGGGTACATGCCCCAGTTGGGGACTTGGTTCACAGAAGGGGACATGCAGGAGGCAGCTGATCAATAATTCTCTCCTGATTGATGTTTCTACCCCTTCTCCCGTCCTCTCTGAAATCAGTTAAAAAAAAATATATAAAAGGCTAAGTGTCCCTCCGACCATCCGACCAGTAGCTATGATGTGCACTGACCACCAGGGGGCAGATGCTCAATGCAGGAGCTGCCATGATGCGCACTGGCCATTTAAAAAGAAACGGCACTGCAGACCTGGCGCTGACAAACCAACACTTGGCTTCCCCTAATGGGACACAGGCCCCGCCACCACCCCGAGCGACACCCCACCAAATCGCAGCCAATTCTGCCAAGACCCCATGGTGTAAAATGTGGTCCACAGCCCAGCCCAGCCCAGAAACAGTGGCTGTGGGCTCCAGGTAATGATGTCATGTAGCAACGCCTGGCTTCCTCTTCCTAGCGACTAGCATCCCTGGGTTCCTTTAGCCCAGGAACAGAACTTGCTTTATAGCCAGGTGGAAACATTTTACACTTCAACCAAATGTTTGTGAAGCATTTTCCCGTGCCACTTCTCATTTGATCCTCACAGAAGTCCCGGAGTAGGTAGGAGACTTGGTAGAATCCTATTTTCTTTTCATTAGCCAGAAAACAGAGATTTAGAAAGTTTAGAAACTTGACCCAACTGAAAAGAGTAAGAAATGGTGGAACTTGAAAATGACTTCAAGTTTTCTCACTGTGCAGAATGTAGTCAAATGCTGCTATAGTTAAATATTTTACCCTTCGTTCTCTCTGCGTGATCTACAATAATAATCTGCTTCGTATTGATATTTACTGCTGTGTTGCTGACAATTACTTGAAAGAGAAATTGGGGTGCTTCACTGTGCTGGTAAAAGTTTAGCTAAATCAGAAAGCAGGCCTAATTAAGCAAGTTTATTCTATACGAGGGGCCCAGTGCACGAATTCGTGCACCGTGAAAGAACTGTGGGCTGCGAAGCTGCAGTAGGCACAGGGGTGGGTCTTGGCCCATCCTCTGTGCCCCTACCCGGGCCCTCCCGCTGCAGCCCCTGGTCCCCTGTCTGCTGGCAGCCCCACTCCCACCGACCAACGCCACTCCCATGCGCTGATGGCACCGGCCCCACTCACACCCGCTGAAGGCGCAGAGCAATTGGGGCTGGTGCCAGCAGCAGGTGCAAGCAGAGCTGCTGCCCGGATCGCCCCTCAGGAGCAGGGGGAGGTGGAGAAGCCCTCAGGTGCTTCCACTTGCACTCACTGATGGCGCCGAGCGATCGGGAGCAGTGTGGGGCACCAGCTGTAGGTGTGAGTGGGGCCGTCACCAGCAGCGGGTGTGAGGCAGCTGCCAGCCCCAATCTCCCCTCAGGAGCGGGGAGAGGTGGAAAAGCCCTTAGGAGCGATTGGGGCTGGCAGCTGCCACTCGCACCAGCTGATGGCACTGAGTGATCGGGGCTGGCGCTGGACACCGGCTGTGGATGTGAGTGGTGGCTCCGGCACTGGCCCCAATGATAGCTACCGGCATCCCGCCTTGGTGTGGCGCCCCCACTCACCTGCTCCACCATCCTGCCGCGGCCGACGCCCACCATGTTCCGCGCATGCCCCCTGGTGGTCAGCGCACATCATAGTGACCGGTTTTTCGGTTGTTCCGCCAGTTCGGTCTGTTTGCATATTAGCCTTTTATTATATAGGATATATAAAAGGCTAAGTTGACTCATGCATGCACGGTACCTATAAAGCTCTCGCTGGCACCAATCTCATGTGCGTGTTTCAATCTGTCATTGTTGATTGTGAATTTGGTTGACTCTTCTATTATAGAGAAAGGGCAAATAGCAATATTAAAATATTTCTTCTAATTAATTTCCTTTCAATGTGCATGAATCAGTGCACTGGGACAGTAGTGTGTGTGTGTGTGTGTGTATAAAAGATGAAGAAACAAAGTCAGATGTGACTTACTCAAGATTACAGAGTTAACAGGTGATTCACCCATAATTTAAATCTCAGTCTTTTGTCTCCACAAGATATGTTCTTTTGACTGAAACTTACTGACAATGTAATATGCTATTGTTAACTGCTGAGTGATAATGTTGAACAATGAGGTGTTTTTGTTTTTTTTTTTTATAGGAAGAGAAACTAGTTCATCTGTGCCTATATATTTAGGATGTTATGTATTTCTTTGCAGTCTTCCCAAGGTCTATTTGCTGAGGAAACTTCTGAAGAAGGAAACTCTGACCCTGCCTCACAAAGGTAAGATTATATGTTACGGGTCTGAATTCTCCTCTGTTGATGCCAGAATAAGAGAGCTGAACCACATGAGTAAGACTTGGGGGACAGCTTGCCAGGGTTCTTTTAGCTCTTTTATAAGCATAGACTAGGAGAAATCATTGTTTTCTATATGCATCTCATAGAAGCTTAGAATATTTGGTTGAAGAAATCATAGGGATTTTTTTGTTGCTGGTTTTCTTGTCCAATCCAGCCATCTAGTACAAATCCCATTTTCACTGTTTCTGAAAAATGGTTACATCCTGCTACTCTCTTAACTAGCTACACTAACTTCCCAAGCCAATGTGAAGGCTCTAAACTGATTTCTTTACGTTCCTTCTAGTCTTCCTTTCCCCTTTGTTTCCTCTGCTTACTAGTATATTTACTTTATCTGCATATCTAAACCATATGCATCTTTTAAAAAAATATTTTTTTTTTATTGATTTCAGAGAGGAAGGGAGAGGGAGAGAGAGAAACATCAATGATGAGAGAGAATCACTGATCGGCTGCCTCCTGCATGCCCGCTCCTGAGGATCAAGCCCGCAACCCAGGCATGTGCCCTGGTCAGGAATCGAACCGTGACCTCCTGGTTCAAAAGTCGACCCTCAACCACTGAGCCACACCGACTGGGCCGTATACATCTTTTAAGTCTACTCTTACGACTTACCTCCTTTTTGAAGCCTTCATATTATTCAGGCCACACAGAAACTGTATCTCTCTCACTCCCTAACCTATGCCACTTTTCATTGATTATATCTCATCTTTCCCTTAAATGGTAATATTTGTTTTACCTCCTTAATTATTCTTACTGGTTGATTGATAGGTTACTTTCTTAGGTCTTCTCACTTTAATATATAGTAATGGATTGGTTATAAACTGGATCAGGCTTCTAATTACTTTTCCCTTTATCTGGTTGTTGACCTTTGGGGATTACTCCATCTCCTATGTGGATGTTGAGGCCCAGTTGCCATTTGCTGTAATTTAGTTGGTGTTCTTAGGTTTTTGGTTAATAGTACATACTAGGTATTTCTTCTTGAGCTGAAGAATATGACTTTGGTTTGATTCTCCTGCTAAAACAGTTTTGGAAGTGGTTTTAACTGGAGTTCTGCTTCCTACAGGCCTCTCTGTTTTGTTGTAGTGAGCCTTGTGCAGAGCAGATGTATGTTTTAATAAATGATTATACGCTTTGTCACCAGGAGAGAGTTGGAACTGCAGGCAATGTGGTTTGACTTTAAATTGATTAGTCCATTTTATAAATGTCAGCAAATTGTTTTGTGATGGACCCTTTGAATTGAGTCCTAATGTTACATGCAGAGTAAACTGTATCTGATTTGGGTTTATAACAAATGGTATGAGATGTTTTATTTAGAGAAAGAAATCACTTGTGGTTTTCTATCAAGGTTTAGTTATTTATCACAAATCAGTGGTGGTTATTTTCTCTTCTCTGTGGTTGATGTGAGGATTTGTGTCCTCTTGTATACTTGATCAAACTAATCGTAAAGCTCTATGGAGCATGAGGGGGCTAGCTCAGTTCTCTTAGCCATGTGTTCTGTGTCAGGAAGAGATTGCACTCCATGAACAGGCAGGGGAAACCAGAAGGTCAGATGAGGGGAGCCATTCATAATTATGTTTTTCTCAGAAGAGATTTTCAACTTCTGTGGCAGTTTGGAATTGTATCTTATTTTTGTTGCCTATAAAGCCACATCTTGAGATAGAGTCGAAATTTAACTGCAAGTGTGTTGTCAGGAGAATCTTCATATTTTCTCTTATGAGCTTACAAATCTCTAGCCTTCAGAAGGCCGAGATGGAGACTCTGAAACACCTTTGACATCCTTTTATTGGAATGGAGTTTTTGTCTTCTGTGATCTTCATAGATAGTCCTTACCCTTCAACCTTTCTTTGTGAAGACTCCAAAAGGGTGTTCTTTTCATTTAGAGATTTCACTGGAACCAAAGTTGTAAGCATGTTTGTTTCTCCTATTTCTGGCCTGGAGTTTTCACTACTGATTCCTTGCTTCCCTGTTGTGCTTTTTTGGTATTGCACAGCAGGTATCAGATTACTGGTGGCTTTGTGAATGGCTCACCATTGCTTTAGGTGCTATATTCTGTTTATTTTATTGGGAATTCACTTGGGGTTTGGTTCTTTTTCAGCATTGTTGCTTTGACCAGTAAGAGAAACTTAGTCCTTATGCCAGAGAGTTCTGCAGAGGAAATCACTGTGTGTCCTGGTAAGCATCCCACTGTGATTTTACTGACTTTCTGATCCCTAGCTATCTTTGTGCCTATTAATTTGTCTGACGTTTCCATCCCACTCCCAGGAGGTTTATGTGTGATTGATGTGTGTGTGTATCACCACACACATACACATATACATACTGTTTTTTCTCATGGACATTGGCTCTGATTCCCAGCCTTTTCCCAAAGATATTTGAGTTTTGAAATTAACATGGCTTGTTTGTCTTGTTTGCTGACTAGCCTCATCAGAGATGGCAGCAAAGCATCAGGAATAGCACTTAATTGTACATTCAGAGCCTAGAGGACTTTATGTTTTTCTTTATGGATTCTCAGAGTTGGGCTGTCCTTAAATCTGCCTGTCATTGAGCAGATTTTTCTCAGAGGCTTTTACTAGTTAGTTTTACATTGCCACTCACAGGATATTATTGCATAGGGAATCAAGAAATTGAATTTTCGTGCATAGTTCTGTCACTGACTTACATTTTAATCTCAGACAAGAACTTAACCTGGTTAAGTTCTGTACTTTGGTTTTGTTAATTGTAGAGATGAAAAGACATGTGTACCTTGTTTTAGATACAAGAGCTGTTCATTAAAAAGTGCACAGCATAGATTTTGATATATAAATAATTTTAGATAAACTAAGGTACCTATGGTCTAAGAGAACTCTTGGCTTGAACAGTATGTACTGTGAAGAATTATTTTGTGATACGAACCACTATTTTCTAAGCAATTTGTTTTAGCTTGTATTATTATTATTATTTTTGGATTTTCTTAAATGTGGGGCCCATTATTTTTATCAGTAACCTTATTCATGTGAGATTGAGTTACTTCCTATTAATGTTTAAACTTTTGAGCAGCAAGTATTATACAAATATTATCATAAATCATACCTAGTTTTCTCCTAGGTCTTATTAAACCTATCAGGGTCAGAAAGGCTAATATAAACTAAGTTTGAGTTTTTATGGGGAAAAACTTGAAAGAAATAAAAATAAGAAAACTGTTAAGTAAATATTTTTAAACATTTGGCAGCATATCATTAAGGGACTTTATTTTATTTATTTATTTATTTATTTTTTATTTATTTATTTTTTATATATTTTTATTGATTTTTTACAGAGAGGAAGGGAGAGGGATAGAGTTAGAAACATCGATGAGAGAGAAACATCGATCAGCTGCCTTCTGCACACCCCCTACTGGGGATGTGCCTGCAACCAAGGTACATGCCCTTGACTGGAATCAAACCTGGGACCTTTCAGTCCACAGGCCGACGCTCTATCCACTGAGCCAAACCGGTCAGGGCTTCTTTACTTAAAGTTTAACTATGTTAGGTTTTTAAAATATATATTTTTATTGATTTTAGAGAGAGGAAGGGAGAGGGAGAGAGATAGAAACATCGATAGAGAGAAACATTAATCAACTGCCTCCTGCATGCCCCTAGTGGGGATTGAGCCTGTAACCCAGGCATGTGCCCTGACCAGGAATTGAATGGGGGACTTCTTGGTGCATGGGGCAACACTGACCAACTAGCAACACTGGCCGGGCTCTATGTTGGTTTTTTATTGAAAGTGGTTTCTTAGTTTGTTTGAAATGTAGTAGGATTACTGCCTACTAAGAAACTCCACTATCAAGTGCTTCAGTTTTGGCAAGAGTACTTAGAAATGCTATGCTATCTTTGTGAAAAGAAAGCTTTATCCCTCTCTCTGTCTGGGACTTCTAACTTATGCCATTCTGCTCAGAATCAGACTGTCTGTTTAGGATGATGGCATACGATGCTACCCTGGGATCTTGAAGGAGGAACCTGCAAATACAATAATCTTTTTTTAATGAAGATGTTTTTTGTGTGTTTGTGTTTTTTTTTTTTTTTTTTTTTTTTTTTTCATTTCAGAGAGAGGAAGGGAGAGGGAGAGATAGAAACATCAGTGATGAGAGAGAATCATTATCAGCTGCCTCCTGCACACCCCCTATTGGGGATTGAGCCTGCAATCCGGGCATGTGCCTTGACCTGGAATCATATCCTGATTTCCTGGTTTATGGGTTGATGCCCAACCACTGAGCCGAACTGGCCAGGGCCTAATACAATAATCTTGAAAGCCCTAGTTAATAAGAGAGGAAAAAGCAAGCCCTTTATGACTGAGGTTAGATAACTTTTAGATCATAACTGTTATCACTAGTCTGCTAATTAAATCCAGCTTTTTGCTGACACAACCACTTCTAAAGTAGATCACAAAAGGTTTTCATAACCTGTTCCTTTTGCTAAGAAAGTATTAGCTCCTTCTTCATGGAACTGGACTTCTGAGTCTCTGAAAACACACACACAAACACACACACACACACACACACACACACAATTCTAAATATATAATTTAAAATCTGTGCATTTAAATTGTCTGAAAACTTTGTTCTAAATGAGTGAAACACAGTTTGGGTATAGTAATCCATCTTATCTATTTCATTTTATAAATTTCTATTAGTTTTTTTTTTTTTTTTTAAATATATTTTATTGATTTTTCACAGAGAGGAAGAGAGAGGGATAGAGAGTTAGAAACATCGATGAGAGAGAAACATCGATCAGCTGCCTCCTGCACACCCCCCACTGGGGATGTGCCCGCAACCAAGGTACATGCCCTTGACCGGAATCGAACCCGGGACCCTTCAGTCCACAGGCCGACGCTCTATCCACTGAGCCAAACCGGTTTCGGCAAATTTCTATTAGTTTTGATATGGAAAATTATGACATCCTTTCAGAGTTACTCACTTTGTTGAAGAAGCAAATTTATAGCTTTATGTCCAAAATGTGCATGACACTAGGATTGTTTATTTCTAAAGCTAATGACCTCTTACGTTGACTTTACAGTTGAACATTTCAGCCATTTACAGAAAGCTTAGGTAAAGACATTTTATTGTTACTGTAGTGCAAGCAATAAGCAGTTATTCTTTTCTGATAGACTGAATGTCTCTTTTGGTAATATCTCTCAGGGAAACATGACAAAAAATTTGAAGTTTATATACTGTAATCTTTTTTCCAACAAGATGGTAAAATTGTGTGTGTGTCCAATTTAAAAAAATTCTAGTTTATTAAAATATATTTAACACTAGAAATGTACTTAATCCTTCTTTGATGTTTGAGAAAATGCTTCAGTATCTTTCAGGTACTTTATTTGCCCAATATTGGCCATTCATTATATTTGAGAAGCACAGAAATATCAGTTAGATGTACAGTATGTACAGTGTACATAATAGAGAACTTATTGGATTTGTGTTCTGAGATCAATTTCTTTTCCAGATTTATTGTTCTTCTTTAAAATTTACCTTTCTTTTGTTATATTAAGAGATAGGGGTCTATACCAGCGGTTGGCAAACTTTTTCTATGAAAGACTAGATAGTAAATATTTAGGCTTTGTGGGCCATGCAGTTTCTGTTGAAACTACTCACCTCTGCCATTTTAGCACAAAAGCAACTATAGACAATACAAAAAAGAATGAGCATAGCTATGTTGAAATAAATATTAACAAAACCAGGCAGCTGGCTGGATTTGGCCCATGAGCTATGTAGTATGCTGACTTTTAAATTATGACACTATGAGGGACCTCATCTTTTATTTCCACATTTCTAGTAGCCTATATAGTGCCTGGAACTTATTGTTGAATAAATATTTGTTGAATTAGTGTGAATGAATCGATGCTGTTTAAAGAATATATGAAAGAAAGGCATATGTGAGTATTCCAGTCAAGATGGTGGCATAGGTAAATGTGGTACTCACCATTTCCCACAACCACATCAGAATTACAACAGAAATACAGAACAACCATCATTCAGAACCACGTGAAATCTAGCTGAATGGAAGTCCCTACAACTAGGGAATTAAGAAGCCACGGAGACTGGTAGGAAGGACAGAGACACAGGGCCAATCAAGGAACTGGCTGGTCCCACACCCACATGTGGCAGTTTAAAATCAGGAGGGATATCTTGGCTGTGGAGGTTTCCCAGCCCCACCTCAGGCCCCCCAGTCCAGGATTCCAGTGCTGGGAAGAGAAGTCCCCATAACTTCTGTTTGTAAAAACCAGCAGGGATTGTGGCTGAGTGACACGGAGGTTGCAGGAGACCCAGGCAGTTCCTCTTAAAGGGCCTGCCCATGGACTTACTCAGACTCACACCCTCTGAGCTCCAGCACTGGGGCAGCAGCTTGAAAGGAACCTGGGACATTTAGGGAGGAACCAACTTGTCTGGAATCAGGGCGAGAGCTGGAGGGGCAACTTTTTCCCAGACAGAAGTGCTGGCAGAGGCCAATCTTCCTTTGCTTAGTACTCGCTGCCACAGAGCCTATAGGCAGGCACCATATCTGAATCTCTATCAACCTGGCTCACACTTTTACCCTGCCCTGGTGATTTCCTGAGACCCCGCCCTTCCCTACTTGCAGGCTCATCCAAGCCATTTCCAGTGGCTTTTCTATACAACTGGACTCTCTTGTCTCATGCTTCGGACGTTCCTAAAATCTCTCAAACAAGCAGCAGCTGGTCTCAGTGTGCCCTGTACCTCTCAATAAGTGGCCCCAGGCCCAGTATTAGCAGCAGCCCCCCTTGGTTTATAGCTTTGCTTCTTGGGCACCTCCAAGCCCAACACAAGTAGCAGCCATCTGCAGATTGTTTTGTAGCTCATGCTGGGTAGCCCTGGGCAGGGCACAGGCAGTGACTGACTTTGCACCTCCTGAGAGGCCATAGAGCCAGTGAACCTGGTGGTCAGCTTCAACCATGCTGGATTACAACCCTACCACCTCCATGAGTGACACACTCAAGGGGCGTACTCAGTGAGCACCAAAGCCCCACTGAAGCTAGTCTTGCTCCATAGGGTTGGCTCCTGTACAGTAGTTCTTCTGTTGTAGTCTCAGCCGAGCCTCTCAGCTGATTGGCCTGGGGGTCAATCCCACCCAGTGACACCAACATAAATCAAGGCTCAACTACAATAGGACAGTGCACACAGTTCACACAGGGGTGCACCTGGAGTGCCCAGCTCAAGTGATTGGGAATGCTGAGCCATTGGGCCCTACAGGACACCTACTACACAAGGCCTTTCTACCAGTCTGGGAGATGTAACAGATCTACTGAATACATAGAAACAAATATAGGGAAGCAGCCAATATGCAGAGACAAAGAAACCTGTCTCTAAAGAAAGAACAGGAGAAATCTCCAGAAAAAGACCTTAAATGAAATGGAAACAAGAAAACTACCAGATACAGAGTTCAAACAATGGTTATAAGGATGCTTAATGAACTTAGTGGGAACTTCACGGAACTTAGTGAGAACATCAATAACATAAAAAAAACCAGTTAGAAATTAAGCATACACAGTATGGAGTTTCCTCAAGAAATTAAAAAATGGAACTCCCATTTGACCCAGTCATCCTACTTCTAGGGATATACCTAAGAAACCTGAAACACTTAGAAAGACTATATGTACCCCTATATTCATAGCAGCACAATTTATAATAGCTAAGACTTGGAAACAGCCTAAGTGCCCATCAGCAGATGAGCGGATAAAAAAACTATGGTACATTTACACAATGGAATACTACACGGCAGTAAAAGAGAAAGAACTCTTACCATTTACAACAGCATGGATGGATCTGGAGAGTATTATGCTGAGCGAAATAAGCCAGTCAGAGAAAGATAAGTATCACATGATCTCACTCATATGTGGAATCTAATGAACCAAATAAACTGATGATGATAAATAGACCCAGAGACATAGAAGCATGAACAGGCTGTTGAACCTCAGAGGGAAGTCAGGGGAGGGTGGGTGGGAAGAGATCAACCAATGAACTTGCATGCATATATGCATGACCCATGGACACAGACAATGGGGTGGTGAGGGAGTGGGGGGGCTGGGGGAGGATGGGAGTGGGCTGGAAGAGGTTAATGGGGGAGAAAAGGAAGACCTATGTAATAATTTCAATAATAAAGATTAAAAGAAATTAAGCATAGACTGACTGAAATAATAATTTACAGGGGATCAACAGTAGAGTAGATGAAGCGAAGAATAAAATAAAGAATTTGGAATATAAGGAAGCAAAAAACACCCAACCAGAAGAGCAAAAAGAAAAAAGGATAAAAAAATATGAAGATAGTGTAAGGAACCTCTGGGAAAATTTCAAGCTTACCAACATTTGCATCATGGCAGTGCCGGAAGAAGAGAGGGAGCAAGAAATTGAAAACCTATTTGAAAAAAATGACAGAAAACTTCTCTTACCTGGTGAAAGAAATAGACATACAAGTCCAGGAAGCACAGAGTGGTCCAAACAAGATGCACCCAAAGAGGCCCACACCAAGACACATCCTAATTAAAATGCCAAAGGTTAAAGACAGAACCTTAAAAGCAGAAAGAGAAAAGGAGTTAGTTATCTACAAAGGAGTGCCCATATGACTGTCAGTTGATTTCTCAACAGAAACTGCAAGCCAGAAGGGAGTGGCAGGAAATACTCAAAGTGACGAATAGCATGGACCTATAACCAAGATTACTCTACCCAGCAAAGCTATCATTTAGAATTGAAGGTCAGATAAAGAGCTTCTCAGACAAGGAAAAGCTAAAGGATTTCATCACCACCAAACCAGTATTACATGAAATGTTAAAGAGTCTTCTTTAAGAAGAAGAAGAAGAAGAAAAAAGATTAAAAATATGAATAAAATGGCAATGAATACATGTCTATCAACAATTGAATCTAATAAACAAAATAAATGAACAAGAAGAACAGAAACAGACTCATAGATACAGAGAACATTTTGATGGTGCCAGATGGAAGAGGGGCTGTTGGGGATGGGTGAAAAAGGTGAAGGGATTTAGAAGTACAAATCACTAGTTACAGTGTAGTCATGGGCATGTACTGTAAAGTACAACATAGGGAATATAGTACTAGGTCTACCAGTTAATGTGGATTTCATAATCAAAACACGATAATTTCAAGGGAAACATCAAAAGTGCCTTATTCAAAGTAATGTCCATCACTAGCTACACATTTCCCCCATCTTTCAGGTAATTTGTGGATACTGTCCCAATAGAACTTTTCTTGTTTTGAGGCAAACCGTTCAGAGACCAAATTTTCCACTTCTTTGTTCGTTTTGAAGTGCTGCTCAGAAAGTACGTGTGCCATTGATCGGAACAAGTGGTAATCTGAAGGAGCAAGGTCTGGTGAATATGGTGGGTGGGTTAATACTTCCCAGGCAAGATCTTTTAATGTGTCTGTAACTGGTTTTGAAGTGTGTGATGGTGCATTATCATGAAGCAAAATTACTTTGCTGTGTCTTCTGGCCCATTCTGGTGGTTTTACGATCAAAGCGTGGTTCCAATTGATTATTGTTGTCAGTAGTGATCAGTATTAACGGTTTCACCTGGTTTTAGAAGTTCATAATACACCACACCTTCCTGATCCCACCAAACGCAGAGCATTGTCTTCTTTCTGAAGCAATTTGGCCTTGCAGTCGATGTTGATGGTTGACCTAGATCAACCCATGATTTTGTGTGTTTGGGATTCTCAAAATAAATCCACTTTTCATCACCAGTCACAATTCGATGCAAAAAAAGACTTTCTTTCGTGCCATTGAAGCAACATTTTACTGATGACTTTTCAGTTTTCCATTTGTCTTTCGTTCAGTTGATGTGGCACCTATTTCCTTCCTTTAAAATCTTTCCCATTGCTTGTAAACGATCGGAAATTATTTGCTGAGCAACGTTTAATCTTTCTGCAAGTTGTTTTTCAGTTTGACACGCATCTTCATCCAATAATACTTGCGATTGTTGGTCTTCAAACTTTTTCGGTCGACCTGGATGTTCTTTGTCTTTCACATTGAAATCATCATTTTTAAAGCGCTTAAACCAGCGTTCACAAGTATCTTGAGATGGAGCATGTTCACCATAAGGTTCCCAAAGTATTCAGCAGCACTTTTCTTCAAAATAAAATAATGAATTAAAACTTCCTGCAAATGCTCTTTTTTTGGCATGAAATTTGACATTTTTAAGCGTAAAAATATCTATGATGTTAACACCTTCAGAAAATTTGACGTATGAAGTTTTGAAGCTTGTCAATACAACAAAATAGCATACATATATCGCATACATATCAACATATGTGTAACTCCATCTATTGAAAAAAAAATCCACATTATTAACCGATACACCTAGTAAATAATATTCTATTAACTATGTATGGTGTTAGGTGGGCATGAGGTTTTTCTGGATGATCACTTAAAGTTTTTTAATGTCTAATCACTGGGGGGATACATCTGAAACATATAATATTATATGTCAATTGAAATTGAAAAAATAAAGAAAAAATAAAATAAAGGAATATCTTTCTTGAGAATGTATTTTCTATTTCTGCTCCCTAATTTTTGTCACCTCTAATCATTCCTTTTACTTCAGAACTTCAGGTTTTTGTTTTCTGTCAAAATAAATATACTTTAAAAGCACAACTGTGCTGGAAAGAAGACAAGTGGATTAATTGATGAATGGATAAACAAACTGAAATATCCATACAGTAGAATACCATACTAAATAAAAAGAGGTCAGACACAAAGACAACACACCATATAACATTCTAGAAGAAGCAAAACTATAGTGACACAAAATAGACTGGTCATTGCAAGGAGCCAAGTAGGAGGGGATTGAGTACAAAGGAGTACACTTTTGGGGTGCTAGAAAGGGAGAACTTTTTGGGATGTTAGAAAGATTTTTTAATATATATTTTAATCCTCACCCAAGGATATTTTTTCCATTTATTTTCTTAGAGATAGTGGAGGGGGAGAGAGAGAGAGAGAGAAACATGGATGTAAGACACATTGATTGGTTGTCTCCCAAATGGGGGCCAGGGATTTAACCTGCAACTGAGGTACATGCCTTGACCAGGAATCGAACCTGAGACCCTTCAGTGCTTGGACTGACACTCTAACCACTGAGCAAATGATCCAGGGCAGGTTTTATTTTATTTATTTATTTAAGAATATATTTTTATTGATTTCAAAGAAAGAGGGAGAGGGAGAGCGGGACAGAAACATCAATGATGGGAGAGAATCATTGATTGGTTGTCTTCCGTATGCCCCACGCTGGGGATTGAGCCTGCAACCCTGGCATGTGTCCTGACTGGGAATCGAACCATGACCTCCTGGTTCACAGGTCAACGCTCAACCACTGGGCCACGCTGGCCAGGCCAGGGCAGGTTTTATATCTCTTGATTGTGGTGGTAATTACATGGTATAACTGATATATGTATAAATTGTATATATTTGTCAAAACTCATCAAATTATATACAGTAAACCATTTTCGGACCTTGATTTAACAGACTTCGGATTTAATGGACAAAATTTCTGGTCTGTATGTCATATGTGAAAATTAACAACCTTTTAATTTTAAAATGCTTTTAACCAAGATTTGCTTATAGTTAAATTAACAGGTTATTTTTTTTTGTTAATTCATTTTTATTTTTAACAAATTGTAGCGAATAGGCCATATGTTGGAAAAAAACTCTAGTAACTTCTTGCTGACCTAGTTAAATATTACATATTTACAACTATAGTTTATATATTTAAATCCAAGAGTCACCAATTGTAAACAATGTTTGGTGAATGATTAGCGTGTGATCACACAACATTGTCCGTGGTAATTGGTTCTGTTGTCAAATGGCATGACTTTCTGCAGCAGTTTTAATGTATGCTAAGCCATGCCCCAGTTGTGTGCATTTGTTTACTCATGGTGACTGGTGAATGCACACATTTACTATACCTATTCAGTATAAATATAAAATTATAGTAATACATATAGAAAACTTTTCAATGAAATTAAATTTGTTATGCATATTTAATTTTAATTACACAAACATGTCTACATAAATATAAACAGGTAAACTAATTTGTCAATTTTTTTAACATGCTTTCAGAAAACCTACTTTATTATATAATGGACTTTCAGTTTTAATGGACACCTCCTCTCCTGAATTAGCCACTTATATTGAGGTTTTACTGTACAGAAAATTGCTGAATTCTATTGTATGTATATTATGCCTCAGTAAAGCTTTACGAAGAATCAAGCAAATTATATGATAAACCACCTCAGTTTTATCATACTCTTTAGGGGAAATAGATGTTTGTTTGTTTTTTTAACTGAAAGTACAAAATGAAAATTAATGAGATTTATATTTTTTTCAATTACAGAGACACAGTTAAGTTCCTCTGAAACTTTTGACCTTGAAAGAGAAGTCTCTCCAGGTAGCAGAGAGACCCGGGATGAAGTAACAATAATAATGTCAGATAAGGAGGTGAATATTCTCTCTAATTTTTCTCAGTGTTTTCTTTCTGTTGGTAGTCCTCTGCCTCCTGCATGCCCCTTACTGGGGATCAAGCCCACATCCTGGGCATATGCCCTGACCAGAAATCAAACCATGACCCTGTGGTTCATAGGTCGACACTCAACCACATCAGTCGGGCAGTTCATTTCTTGAAGTTTCTTTTGAGGCTAACAGGTAAGAGATCAAGATTTGGTATTCAGCTGCCTCTTTTGAGAAATAGCTGTATAGTATTTTACAGTAGTAAAAGAAATAGAAGCATTTCTGCAGAGACTTAATCCCTGATGGCATAGTCCTGATAAAAGTTTCTTTGTTTTTTGGCTTGGGGTTCCTCCATTATAGTTTTCATTTTTACATTTCATAGTTACATTTTTTCCATTTCTTTTCTTTATTGTTGAAAGTATTACAGATATCCCTTGTGGTGTTTTTTTCTTCCCAATGACCCCCTCCACTTCACACCCACCCCTCCCAGACCTTCATCACTCTATTGTCTATGTCCATATATGAATATAAGTTCCCCAGTTTATCACTCCCCACTCACCCCCGCCCCATAGTTAATATATAAATAGACCATTTTAGTTGTGATAGAAAAACCTTATTTTAATATAAAAATGTTCAGAAACCTTCTGGGTTGCCTATGAGTGTGACTGAAAGTGGTCTTGTCTTCACAATAAGACAGTAATAGACTACTCCCTCTTAAATATATTAAGAGTTGAAGGTACATTATCTACATTTTATAGAGCTGGTGATGAATACAAAGGAGGATAGTACTGGGTGTGAACACTGTGACATTCATGTCATATAATATTTCTGTGCTTGGTGAACTTTAGAAGGCCAAGTAACTGCGCAGGTGACACTAACTTTCAACAACTCAGGACTACTTGTAAATTATCGGTATCTTTGATTTTCTCCCCTCTGCTCAAATGGCTTTGCATGTACAAGATGACTTTTCATTGTAAAATTTATGAACAGAAGAACCTGTATTTATAAGAAGCTCAGTGACTAAGCTTGGAATAAATAACACCTAGAACTTCTAGACCTACCTCCTATAGGAGAATAATAGAATCATATAGTTTGCCAGTACCTGGTAGAGTCAGCTTTCAGAAACAGAGTGGAAGGGGGTGACTTTTGCTTTTGCCACACCATGGTAGAATGGAAAATACTGAAGGTTTGATATCATACAGGCCCGGATTTGAGTCTAGATTGCCTACTTAGTAACTTTGTGATCAGTAGATTACTTTGTCTTTCTAAGCCTCAATTTCCTCTTCTGTAATACTGGAGCTAGAGACACTTTTATCAGTTGGATTGTTATGAGGGATGGATATGGAAAATGTTTGGTCAAACCTGGCGTAGTATAGGAACTCAACCATTGTTAGTTCCTTCTCATCTTTTCCCTTTCAGAATATGTCTTTTTAAGTATAAAACACATGTGTTGAAACAACATATTTTGGCAATTGTAGAAACTGTTTGATTTGGTATTTAGGTGACCTGTTTCCCTCTCTCATGGATCACATTCACCACAGTAGATTTCAGGGATGGCCTAAACTTAGAGTCAACCCCCCACCCCAAAACCCAGTTGTTTCAGAGCTCAAATTATCTACCCATTGCAGTTTTGGTCCTGTTTTGTTCTTGTACTAGAAGATGGTTTATTTTTTCCCTGTAGTAAGGCATAATGACAGCCCAGGTGATCCTTGCTTTTAAATGGAAGCAGTGGCTATGCAGGATAGTTTCACATTGATTGGACAGGACATGCTGTCCTTTGAAGCAAGTGTTAGGCAGTAGTACTGCAGTGCTTAATGCATACTGTTGAATTAATCACTGCAGAGTTCTCAGTTCTGATCTGTAAGGTAAAATAAAACTGCCTCTGAGAGACACTGGCAACTATTGAAAAAATGATGAGTATAGCACAAGGAGAGGAATAAGAGAGGTAAGATATAAGAATGGCTTCAGCAGGCCTGACTGGTGTGCCTCAGTGGTTGAGTGTTGACCCATAAAACAGGTTTGATTCTTGGTCAGGGCACATGCCTGGTTGCAGACTCAATCCCTAGTAGGGAGCGTGCAAGAGGAAGCCTATTGATGATTCTCATCATTGATGTTTCTATCTTTCTCTCTCCCTTCCTCTATGAAATCAATAAAAAATATTTATTTTTAAAAATGGCTTTAGCAGCAATGTCTTAATTACTTTTATTTGGCTTTCTTATATATTTGGGTCTTAGTTGTATTTCTTCTTTCAATCCAAAGTCATAAAACACAAGAGGTGGTATATCTTACTGGTTTAAGCTGAGACCTAGGTTCTTAAATTTTAATTGTGCTTCTTTTGCTTAGAGCTCTTTTGTTTTCTAACTCCTTATATATGTCTCATGTAAAATATCACAGTTTTTTTGTGAGATTGAAAGTGTCTTTAAGGTGCTGCTGGTATACAGACTAGTGAAACACTGCATACACAGTATACTGACCCAAGGAGAACAGTGCCTTGCAGCGTGATAGAGAGGAATGTCCTCAGTTTTTGGAGCCAAATAGTCCTTGGTTTGAATTTTAACTCTGCCACTTATTTGTTCCATAACTTTGGGCAATTTGCTTTACTATTTTAGACAATGCTTATCTTGTGTAAAAAGGATATGTTAATATCTTTGTTAGATTACTATGAGAATTAAATGAATATTACATGCAGAGTACTTAGCACATAGGGAGCAGGCACTGAATAACTATTGACTATGTTCTCTCTCAATCCTCAGTCTTGAATTTGCAAACTAATTGGTATTGTCTCTGAAAGTAAATGAAGTATAGATGGAGTTTCTTGCAGTTCTTTGGGGAAAAATTATTTTATAAAGTAAAGCTGTTACAATGGCTGTTTGTCATGTTCTTTAGTTTGGTAACAGGGAAGATGCTGAGAAGGAAGTACCTTCTACTTTCTCATCCAGTACCAAGGTATCCTGCCCACTATGTGACCAAGGCTTCCCACCCACAAAGATTGAGCGACATGCCATGTACTGCAATGGGCTGGTGGGGCAAGATATAGGTAAGGACTTATCTGTGTGATGGTTTTTAAATTCTATACAATACAGTGCATAAAAAAGAGACAATTCTTCAAAGTTACAGTTTTTTGTTTTGATTTCTATCTAATTAATTTTTAGTACTTTTCATGTTCTTTATTATTTTGGCAGGTATGTTATTTTGTGGCACATACTTGAGAAGAAGGGGAAGGGGAAAATCTTGTATCTTTTTAAAGTTTCAACTTGTTCTTTGCCATAGTAGGCCAAAATTCAGTGCGATGCCATGGATTTTGCATTTCAACTTATATATTCAAATATTGAGACTCCCATGGAACTCGAGGAACTAAGATATAGAGTTGCCCATTTTCAATTCAAAATAAGTGTGTATGTGTGTGTGTGTGTGTGTGTAAGTAAACTCTACCTAAAGACAGCTGAAAAATATTTCTAATTTCTATTCATGTGCTACATGTCTCTGCTGTATCCCCCTGAAGCTATTGGTTACCTTTTTTTTTTGTGTGTTAAACCTCACCTGAGGATATTTTTTCCATTGATTTTTAGAGAGAGTGGAAGGGGAGGGAAAGAGGTGGGGCGGGGGTGGAGGGGTGGTGAGAGAGAAACATCAATGTGAGAGAGACACATTGATTGGTTGCCTCTTGCATATGCCCTGCAACCCAGTTATGTGCCCTTGACCGACAATCAAACCCACGACCTTCAGTGCACCGGCTAATGCTCTACGCACTGAACCACACTGGCCACGGTCCTATATTATTCTGCAACTTGTCTTTTTTTTTTTTAAATTTAACAGTAAATTTAGGCCTTTCCATGTGCAGACAATTTTTATATAGTTGAGATCTGATTAATGTAAAGTTTTGTATTTTGCTTTTTCTATTTATAGCATAACATTTCCTTCATGAGTCACTAAAAGTTAGGTGTAAAAATATTTTAATGCCTATGTAATATTTTGTAATCCAAATTGCCTCCATTTACTTAACTGTGTTTAGAATGCTTCAAGTTGCCATGTACTGAGCCTCCTGTGCTTAAACTGGTTGCTATATTTTGGGGTCATTTTCCCAGGATATATTTCTAGTTTGGGTGGTAGTAAAAAAGGTGGGCTCTGGAGTTCAATCAATCTGAGGTTGAGTCCCACCTCTGTCACTAGAGTATGTGACCCTGTGCTAGTTTCCAAGCTTTCCTTTATTCATCTGTCAAGTAATAGTAGTAATGATCTTATTTTGTTGTGAGATATTTTAAGGAAAATGCCTAGCACAGTGCCTAGCATACAGTAAGTACTTAAGAACATTCAGGTGCTGTTACTACTCACAATAGTGAATTACTAGGTCAAATATTTTGTCATAATTTTTAAGGTTCTTTATGAATAGCATTGTAGTCTTAAATACAATGAAAGGTGAATACCTAAATCTGGTCATCAACATCTTTTAATAGAAGAGCATTGAAGGCCTAGGATTCTAGATGCACTTTAATTTGACATAGCTCTTTAGTCTGATTTTTAGCAGAGAGTTCCAATGGCTGAAAGAATTCTGGGGCTAGGCATTTGGTGACTAGAGAAAGAAGATACTGTCTTGTGTATCTAACCAAACATGCTTACCCAATCGGTATTGCCTGTGTCAACAACCTACTCACTATTGAGGTCCAGAAATAAATGAGTTTGAGAAGCTAGGCTTAGCCTGGGCTGTAAAGGCTGGATAGGTTTGGGTAAACCCATAAGAAAATAGGGGGCCATATATCTTCTTGTGGGTTAGATAAGATAGGAAGCAAAAGAAACAGCATTAAACAACAGCTTCCCCTTAATCTTCCTAGTGGTGTTAGCTTGCTAATAACCTAAATTACCCTCTCTGGTGACATTTTAGGCCTTTTGAGAGAATTTGGAGGAGGGAGTCCTCACTAGAACTATCCCATTCTCTGCTTTCCTGGGAACAGAATTTGGGGCTGTAGGTAGGGTGGGGAAGTTAGAGGAATTATGCAAAGTACCTACTAGTGTGCCTGGCATAGGTCCTCAGTAAGTTTGCTGTGTATTTGGTTTCTCTACCAGCTTGCCTGCCCCTGTCATCCTTGCCAGAAGTAGTGATTGTTCTGGTTCCTCTCAGCTTTATATCTGAAGGCAGAGGCCAAGCCCTCAGCCTAATTTTTTTTACCTTTGGTTAAAGGAAGCTTCTCTTAATATGGAGTGGAAAAAGTTACTCTCAAAGATACATGATCCAGGTTGGGAGACCAGTAGCCTAGTGCCTAAGGGTATGGAATAAGAGAGAGACCTCCCAGAGTTAAATATCCAGCTTTACCCTCCTTCCTGTTTTCCTCTGAATCTGATCCTAGACATGCTTGGTTTGCCTGTGTTAAAAAAAAAAAAAAGTAATTAGAGTCATTTACATGAAGTGTCTACCATTTATGCCTAGTTACTGTGCAGCACAATAACAATTATGCATATCATTAAATATGTGTCTGATTAACTTTGCTGTAAGTTTTATGTTTTTATAATATGTACTACACTGGTTACATTGGCTCAGCTGCTCACTTATTGCTCAATGGCATTACTATCTATTCACAACTATGGAAAAATTAGAGCAATCTTTAAAGGCACTGTTGGAAGGGAGAGGATTTGCTAAATTAATCTAGACTAGGACAAAGGCAGCTTAGCTTCCCTTTGCTTTCTGGAAAATGTCTCTGAGATCATTTTATTTTATTTTTAAATAAATATTTATTGTTGAAGGTATTACATATGCCCCCCCCCCCATTGACCCCCTGCAGCCTGCCCCTGTCCTCCACCCCAGGTCTTCAGCACCCTATTGTCTGTGTTTTTGGGTTATGCATATATGCATGCAAGGTCTTTGATTGATTACCTCCCACCCACTCACCCTCCCCCGCTTTCCCTCGGAGATTCTACACTCTGTTCCATGCTTCCATGTGTCTGGTTCCACTCTGTTCATCAGTTTATTTTGTTACTTAGATTCCACATGTGAGTGAGATCATGTGATATTTATCTTTTTCTGACTAACTTATTCCACTTAGCATGATATTCTCCAGGTCTCTTCATGATGTCTCAAAGGGTAAGAGATTCTTCTTTTTTACTGCTGCATAGTATTCCATGATATAAATGTACCACAGCTTTTTAATACACTCATTTGTTGATGGACACTTGGGCTGTTTCCAGATCTTAGCTATTGTAAATTGTGCTGCTATGAACATAAGGGTGCATACATACTTTCAGGATTCTTAGGATATTCCTAGAAGTGGGATCGCTGGGTCAAATGGCAGTTCCATATTTAATTTTTTGAGGAAACTCCGTATTTTTCATAATGGTTGCACCAGCCAGCAGTCCCACCAACAGTGTACTAGGGTTCCTTTTTTTTTCCACATCCTTGCCAATACTTGTCATTTGTTGATTTATTGATGATAGCCATTCTGACAAGTATGAGGTGATACCTTATTGTTGTTTTAATTTGCATTTCTCTGATGATCAGTGACTTTGAGCATTTTTCCATATGTCTCCTGGTCATCTGTATGTCCTCTTTGGAGAAGTGTCTATTTAGGTCCTTTGCCCATTTTTCAATTGGATTGTTTGCCTTCCTATTGTTAAGTTGTATGAGTTCCTTATATATTTTGGATATTAACCCTTTATGAGATGTATCATTGCCAAATATGTTCTCCCATACAGTGGGCTTCCATTTTGTTTTGTTGATGGTTTCTTTTGCTGTGCAGAAGCTTTTTATTTCGATGTAGTCCCATTTGTTTATTTTCTCCTTAGTGTCCTTTTTGCCCTAGGAGATGTATCTGTAAACATATTGCTATGAGAGATGTGTGAGGTTTTGCTGCCTATAGCTTCTTCTAGGACTTTTACAACTAGGTTTTACAACTTACATTTAATTCTTTTATCCATTTTGAGTTTATTATTGTGTATTGTGTAAGTTAGTGGTCTAGTTTCATTTTTTTGCATGTACCTGTCCAGTTTTCCCAACACCATTTATTTATTTTTTTATTTTTATTTTTTTAAAATATATTTTATTGATTTTTTTTACAGAGAGGAAGAGAGAGGGATAGAGAGCCAGAAACATTGATGATAGAGAAACATCGATCAGCTGCCTCCTGCACAACCCCCACCGGGGATGTGCCCGCAACCAAGGTACATGCCCCTGACCGGAATCGAACCTGGGACCCCTCAGTCCGCAGGCCGACGCTCTATCCACTGAGCCAAACCGGTCTCGGCCCAACACCATTTATTGAAGAGACTGTCTTGACTCCATTGTATGCTATTGCCTCCTTTGTCAAATATTGAGTGTAATGCCTTGGGTTGATTTCTGGGGTCTCTGTTCTGTTCCATTGGTTTATATGCCTGTTCTTGTGCCAGTACCAGGTTGTTTTGATTACGGTGGCTTTGTAGTGTAACTTGAAATCTGGTATTGTGATTCCTCCAACTTTGTTTTTCTTAAGATTGCTGCAGCTATTCGGGATCTTTTTTGATTCCATATAAATTTTTGGGTTGTTTGTTTTATCTCTGTGAAGTATGCTGTTGGTATTTTAATAGGGATTGCATTGAATCTGTAGATTGCCTTGGGTAGTATGGACATTTAATGATGTTGATTCTACCAATCCATGAACACGGTATATTCTTCCACTTGTTTATATCTTCTTCTATCTTTTTTTTCAACGTCCTATAGTTTTCTGAGAATGGGTCTTTTGCCTCCTTTGTTAACTTTATTCCTAAGTATCTTAATTTTTTTGTTGCGATGGTAAATAGAATTGTTTGTTATTTCTCTTTTTGAGAATTCAGTATTGTTATATAAAAAAACATTGATTTTTGGGTGTTGATTTTGTATCCTGCTATTTTTTTATTTAAACACCTAGGAAGACTAAGGCTCTTCATTTATTCAACCTACTATATAACAGATACAGTAAACAGAATGTACAGAGTCCCTGTTCTCAAAGGGCTTATATTCTAGTAGTGGGATACTGACAATAAACAATATGTCAAGTGATGATAAGTATTTTGGAGGAAAAAAGAAAGTGGAGAAAGGAGGAGTAGATAGGAGGTAGCAATTTTTAAAAAAATATATTTTATTGATTTTTCACAGAGAGGAAGAGAGAGGGACAGAGAGCCAGAAACATCGATGATAGAGAAACATCAATCAGCTGCCTCTTGCACAACCCCCACTGGGGATGCGCCTGCAACCAAGGTACATGCCCCTGACCGGAATCGAACCTGGGACCCTTCAGTCCGCAGGCCGACGCTCTATCCACTGAGCCAAACCGGTTTCGGCAAGGAGTTAGCAATTTAAATTTGAAAAGACACTTCTCCAAAGAGGACATAAAGATGGCCAGTAGACATATGAAAAAATGCTCAAAGTCACTAATCATCAGAGAGATGCAAATTAAAACCATAGTGAGATATCACCTCACATCTGCCAGAATGGCTATTATCAACAAATCAACAAATAACAAGTTCTCGCAAGGATGTGGAAAAAATGGAACCCTTGTTTACTGTTGGTGAGAATGCAGACTGGTGTAGCCACTGTAGAAAATAATATGGAGTTTCCTAAAAAAAATTAAAATGAAACTGCCTTTGACCTAGCAGTCACACTTCTGGGATGTATCCTAAGAATCCCAAAATACTAATTTGAAAGAATATATGTACCCCTGTGTTCATTGCAGTATTATTTATAATAGACAAGATCAATGGATGAGCAGATAAAAAAAAAAAAAGCTGTGATACATTTACACAATGGAATACTATGCAGTTGTAAAAAAGAAGGACATCATACCTTTTGGGATAGCATGATGGATCTAGAGATTATTATGCTACGTGAAATAAGTCAGTCAGAGAAAAACAAATACCATATGATCTCACTTATATGTGGAATCTAATGAACAAAACAAATGATGAACAAATAGAAACGGAGGCATGGATACATGAAATAGACTGACAGCTGTCAGAGGAGAAAGGGTTGGGGGCACTGGATGAAAGAAGGTAAAGGAATTAGCCAAAAAACATAAATACATAACATATAGACCCAAACAACAATGTGGTGATAGTCAGAGGGAAAAGGGGTGGGGGCTAGGTGGAGGTTGGCAAAAGGGGGAAAAATGGGGACCGAGAGAGATTTTGCTTGGGGTGGTGGGTGCATGATACAGTGTGTAGATGATGTTTTATTGAGTTGTACACTTGAAACCTACCGTATTTTCCAGCATATAAGACGACTGGGCGTATAAGATTTTCCTGGGTTAAAAAGTTGTTTTATACGCCTGAAAATACAGTAGTCCAATATACCTAATCCATTATATCTAATCCCAGCAATGTAGTCCAATATACTGTATTTTCTGGCGTATTAAACGACTTTTTAACCCAGGAAAATCTTATACGCCCAGTCGTCTTATACGCCGGAAAGTACGGTATATGGTTTTGTTAACCAATGTCATCCCAATAAATTCAATTAATAATAAAAAAAATAGATGGTGACATTTGAGCAAGAGAAAAGAAGTGAGCGAATAAGCTAAGAGGATTTCGAGGTGGAGAAGAGAGGGTGTTACAGCAGATGGAATAGTAAGTATAAAGACCCTAAGGTGTGAGCAGGCTTGGTATGTATGAGGAATGACAAAGAAGCTAGTGTGGCTGTAGTGGAATAACTAAAGGAGAGATAAACAATGAGACCAGATAGGTAATTGGGGAGGAGACAAGTGAACAGGGCTCTTAGGCCATAGTAAGGACTTCATTTTCTACTCTGAGCAAAGGAGGAACCATTGGAAGGATTTGAGCAAATAATGAATTAATATTTGAGCAAAGAATCACTCGGGCTGCTGTGGAATAGATTGTTGGGATTGGGGACAAGGGTGGAAGCTGGGAGAACAGCCACTGTTTTATTTTTGGCAGTGTGATAGAGTGAGAGAAACATGGGTTGTGGAACTAGGTGGAGCTGTAATACTTGTCATCTGGGTAATATTTAAGAAATTGCCTTACCTCTTTGGGGATCAGGTGCCTCGCTTGTAAAATTAGTCTGACATCATTAGGATTGTCATGAGAATCAGAGACTCTTTATAAAGTACCTAGCACTGTTTCTAGCTTGTAATAGGTATTCAGTAAATGATAGCTGCTGTTATTATTGAATACTAGAGGCCTGGTGCATGAAATTCGTGCACTTGGGGGGGGTGGTGTCACTCAGCCCAACCTGCACCCGCTCCAATCTGGGACTCCTCAGGGGATGTCTGACTGCCTGTTTAGGCCCGATCCCACAGGGATCGGGCCTAAACAGGCAGTCAGACATCCCTTTCACAATCCAGGACTGCTGGCTCCCAACTGCTCGCTTGCCTCCTGATTGCCCCAACCGCTTCTGCCTGCCAGCCTGATCACCCCCTAACCACTCCCCTGCCAGCCTGATCGACGCCTAACTGCTCCCCTGCCAGCCCAATCATCCCCAACTGCCCTCCCCTGACAACCCGGTCACCCCCAAATGCCCTCCCCTGCATATTCCCTCTTTATTAGATAGGGTTTTTTCTTTAACATATTGGACAGCCCTAACTGGTTTGGCTAGGTGGATGGAGCATCAGCCTGCAGACTCAAGGATCCCACGTTTGATTCGGTCAAGGGCATGTACCTTGGTTGGGGGCACATACCCAGTGGGGAGTGTGCAGGAGGCAACTGATCGATGTTTCTCTCTCATAGATGTTTCTAGCTCTCTATCCCTTTCCCTTCCTCTCTGTAAAAAATCAATAAAATATATTTTAAAAAAAAGAAACATTTAAGATTCCTCCATATTTGCCTAGCTGGTGTGACTCAGTGGTTGAGACCCCAGGCTGCTGCCGCTGGCAGGGGATCGCGTCGTGGGGGTGTGCGCCCCTGCCAGGCTGAGACCCCAGCCAAGACTGCTGCCGTTGGCAGGGGATTGCGCTGTGGGGGTGCGCGCTCCTGCCAGGCTGAGACCCCAGGCTGCCACTGCTTGGAGGGGATGGGGCTGTGGGGAGTGAATTTGTTTTTGTTTTTTATAAAGGGTCAGGAGGGCCTCTGGGCAGTATTCCACCAGGCCGCTTACTCTGCAGGCTCTCAGCAGCAGCCCTCCCTGAGACTGGGGGACTCCAGCAGGGCTGAGACGGCGCTGCCATCTTGTGGCTATGGGTGCCGCCATTTTTGTCATGGAGTGATGGTTAATTTGCATATTACTCTTTTATTATTGGATAGGATTATTTTTGCCTGTGAGGTCTGTGTTAAGATGTCAGCCAGATAGAGTTAAGGGAAAGATGAAAGGCAGAGAAAAGCAATCTGATTGTCAAAGTGGTAAGAATAAGCTAGTGAGAAATAGATCATTGGAGAGTTAGGGAAGCTGAAGGCATTAACTGTGTACACCTCGGGGCTAATTCACAGAGATGTGGCTTAGAGTCAGGATACTGCCTGGAGTGATTATCTCTTCATGGATATCTCCCAGGAAAATAATGGTGTGTAAGTGGTTGGGTGGAGCTAACAAAAGGACTCAGGCCTAAAATAGGCTTGACTTGGGTGACTCAGCAAAAATAATTTCTTTAATTGGACAAAATTGATTTTTTTCTTTAATATATACCTGTATTTGCCTACCTGAATGTAATTTGTACCCCATTCAGTCCTCTCACTTACATTAATGTGGCTTCTATGGTACCCAGGACAATTAGATTAAATATATTGCTATTGATACCTGACTAAAGAGGTGTTTACTCAGTGCTCTTGGGAAATAGCATAGGTTTAATAGAAATAACATGGATTTGGGAGATGGACTGACCTGAGGGGAGATACACAAGTCCAAACACAGTACAGTTGAATAGATAAGATATGCACATGAATAACTGTAATACAAGGTCAAATCTACTAAGGGACATACAGATAAAATCCTTGCTGTTTCAGAGGAAATGTGATTAGAGATTAAGAGGGAAGGGCATTAATGTAAAAGAACAGTAGACAAAAATCACATAAATAGAAGAATGCGAAGGGTGTACAGGAAAAAGCAAGCAATTTAATGTGGTTGTAGTGTGGGCAGTATGAAACGGAATAATAGGCAGTTGGAGAACAACAAATGCACCAGTAACTTGAGTTTTATGAGTTAATATGGGGCAAAGTTTTTTCCAACTGTAAAATAACTTTGTATGCTTACCCCACTGTAGTATGTAGGACTCTTTCAGATGCAAATGTTGGAAATATAATTAAGTAACCTTAAGCAAAAAAGAGAAAGTTTGCATAGTAATTGAGAAGTCTGGTATAGGTTTTAGGCAGAGCTGATGTCTTTCTCCATCTTTTGACTTCACTTATCTATTCAACAGATAGGCTTTTTCTTTGTTCTATTAATCCTCATTCCTATAATCTGTTAGAATTGAGTTTATTCCAAATTGTGGTAAAATTAGGTCAGTTATAAATATTGTGTTTGCCTTGTCTTTTTAAAAAAATGTTTCTATACACAGCTTTATTGAGCAATTGCTAGGCTGGAGCCTTTTAGAATCAGGGATGTGATTGCTGCCTGAAAGTTGGGTTGCTGCCTGAAAGTTGAGTTGTTGTTTTTTGTTTTGTTTTTTTAAAGGTAGTGGAAGATTGTGGGCGGTGGGGGGCACGGTGGTGGTGGTGGCGGAGGTGGGGGGTGGGCCTACAACCCAGATATGAGGCCTTAACCGAAAATCAAACCTCAGACCCTTCGGTCAGCAGTCCTACACTCTAACCACTGAGCAACCTTTTAGGGCCAGATGTCTTTATGTGTATAAAATGATACTATCTCTGAAGCCATTGATTAATTTTCTTTGTATAGGGATTCAACTTAACAAAAATGTTTGTGTCTTGTTGTTAGTACTTGGGGGAAGAGGGTGCTTGAGAGGTGATTAGTGATATGGTATAAAGCTGGATGGGACCTCAAATTTTTATTCAGGGAATTCACAATTCAGTGAGGCAAACAGACTTGGGCACAACTAAGTATGATACAAATCATTTGAAGTGCTAAAATAGAGGCCTAAACCACTCACAGAGGAGGAAGGGATCACTTCTGATTCACAGGGGTGTGGTAAGAAAAAGAACAGATTCTTACTTCAGTGTTCCCTAACATCTTTTTTCTATTAAAATTTTGGATCTACAATAGCAATGAGCCTTGATATGTATAAAGTGTCTGAATTTCTGATAAGAGTTATTTCTTTAAACGGGCTTACTAAAAGTGGAATTACTGGATTATATGTATAAAGTTTTTAGATTGCTTTATTGGAAGGTTATACTCATTTAAATTCTCACTAGTAGCAGTGAGTGTACCTCTCATCATACCATTCCAAATACTGAGAAATATTATTTTTTTTAAAAAGCTTAGCATATTTCTGGTAATCGATGAAATTTCATTATACTTTATATTTCTTTGTTAGTAGTAAAGTTGAAATTCTCTTTGTGTTCTCTGAACTTGGTTTCTTAGTATTTTTTATTTATTCATTTATTAAAAATATATTTTTATTGATTTCAGATAGGAAGGGAAAGGGGGAGAGAGATAGAAACATCAGTGATGAGAGATAATCATTGATTGGCTGCCCCCTGCACGCCCCCTACTGGGGATTGAGCGTGCAACCGGGCATGTGCCCCTGACCAGAATCGAACCTGGGACCCTTAAATCGGCAGGCCGGTGCTCTGTCCACTGAGCCAAACTGGTTAGGGCGGTTTCTTAGTATTTTTATTATCAGTTTATATGAGTTCTTTATAAGGCAATTGGCTTTTGCTTTGAAGGTGCTTTCCAAAATTTTCCCACCCACCCATCAATTTTTACCAAGTTTCCAGATTTATGCAGCAGGGGCAGCAACCCCCTTCTTGTGTGAATGCTGTCAAAGCTTTTATTTCTTGAAGCAGAAGTGGTGCTGATCCTGCAGAAAGATCTAATCGGTGTGAATAGAAGTGGCACTGATACGAGAAAAAGAGTATTAGAATTCATCCAGAATTAAGAAGGGGAGTGGGCAGCAAGGAGAAAGGGTAAAAAATTCATTGCCATTGATGATGGAAGGAGGAAGCTAAGAGGTAGGAAGTGGTGGCCTGATATAGGGGTTGTCTTAGTTGTCTTTTGAAAACTTTTGTTCTACCTCTCTGTGGAACATTTCCTCATAAGCAGCTCCACTATGGTGCATCAATAAAGTTGCTGTTTGATTTGGTATGTGAAATGGCAGTCTGAATGTAATCTGTGTCTTTTTGAGTCCTCCGTGCCTTTGCTGTTCCCATCTTGTTCCTCTCAATATTGACTGTCTTTGCTTACTACTACTTTTTAAAAAAATACATATTTTATTGATTTTTTACAGAGAGGAAGGGAGAGGGATAGAGAGTTAGAAATATCGATCAGCTGCCTCCTGCACACCCCCTGCTGGGGATGTGCCCGCAACCAAGGTACATGCCCTTGACTGGAATTGAATCTGGGACCCTTCAGTCCGCAGGCCGACGCTCTATCCACTGAGCCAAACCGGTTAGGGCTCTTTGCTTACTTCTACTCACTGTGCCTTGCTGCTGAAAAGCCAGGCTTCAGGATTTCTTTTAGCAATTTTTTTTCTGCTAGGTGTGTGTATTCCTTCCTTGAAAAATAAAATAGCTCTTATTAACACCTGAGTTAATACCCAAAGCATTATGTGTTAAAGGAATATTAACAGCTAAAAACCACTTTGAAGAAGTTCTCTTACTTTATGATCTAGTCATACTTTTTAATTTAGGCACCTCGAACAATTTTCAACTGGTGTGCTGCAAGAATTTTAAAAACATCAATACCTGACTATTTAGTCAGGGGCACTGACCTCCTTTCTTTTAGATTGTCAAATAAAAAATGACAACAGCCAACACAACAATAGCCGTAATGTGTGAATGAATAAAAATTATACCTATTTTTTTTGTCAGATCAACAAAAAATATATTTTTGGTGTGCTGCAAATTCTAAAAATTAGTTTAGGTGTGCCATGTGATGAAAAGGGTTGAAAATTGCTGATTTAGAGCATGTTAAGAAAGAAAATTCAAGGAATTAATATTAGATCAGTCATCTCCTTTAGAACTCATCAGGACTATAATTACCTTACAGGGTGTTATTGTTATCTCCAGTTTACCTGTGAGGAAACTGGTATCAGAGAAGTTTAGTACTTGTCCAGCATCAGTTAAGCAGCAGAGCTGGGGCCAGCGCCCAGGTCTCCCTGACTCCAGAGCTAGCGTTCTTCATTATTATGTTCTATCTGCCTTTCCACATGTGGAGACGGGGATATACATAGGGCAAAGTTTGAGGACACCATAGAAGCCTCAGTCAGTTTTAGGAAGTCAGTATACTAGAATCCTTCACCCCTGAATGCAAACATGGAATCTTATCTCATCAGACTTGACCTTGTCAGCTTTTCAATTACCTGGAAGAAACAGTTTGATGGATTCAGACTATTTTCTAGTAAACTGAGTTAATGTGACATAAGTCACCTCTGTATAAGCATATGTGCAAAGTCAAAGGGTCAAACAAACTATTGGAATTACTTCTGTGGTGGCTGTGGAGATTGACCATTCATGGACTGACTTGCTAATAAGGAATTTTCTAAGGGCCTAATATAAAGGAAACTCTTAATAGCAAGATGTTATTTTCCATTAAGCAAAAGGATTTAATTTGCCAAATCTTTATAAATCATACCTAATTGTAACCAACAATAGCTACCATTTATGAGCACCTATTATTTACTGGGAACTATGCTTTTTGTATATTCTGTTTTAATTCTCAGAACAACCTTTTGAAGCAGATATTATTTCACTTTTATAGAAGAGGAAACTGAGGCTTGACAGGAAAATAATTTCCCAAGATCACATACAGTACTTAGAAAGCAGCTAGAGCTGGGATATACAGTCAGCTTTAATTCAAAAGCTTATGCTCCGAAGAGTCATGCATGAAAGTTCAGATTAAAAAAAAGTTTGAGAATACTAAATCCAATATGATAGTCAATATATTGTTTTAAGAATTTATGGTAAGACTGTGGTATAAGAACAAAGTAATAACGGTTTTGAGAATGAAGGCTGCTTGTGTGGAGATAAAGGATGGAATCAGGAAGAAGCACACAGCTAATTGGTTTTGGTAATGTCTAGTTCTTAAGTTGGATGATTGGTTTGCACATATATTCTTTTGTACATATTATAAAACATTTAAAAAAGCTCACATATTTGTATTATGTTCCATTGCCATTCATTTCACTTTCATAGGAACCTTGATAAAGGTCACTGTTGATCCTTGCCTAGACTTGTTTTTTAAATATTGAGGTGTCAATATTTAAACAAATTTTTAAATGAAAAGTGGTATATGGGCCGAAACCGGTTTGGCTCAGTGGATAGAGCGTCAGCCTGCGGACTCAAGGGTCCCAGGTTCGATTCCGGTCAAGGGCATGTGTACCTTGGTTGCGGGCACATCCCCAGTAGGGGGTGTGCAAGAGGCAGCTGATCGATGTTTCTCTCTCATCGATGTTTCTAACTCTCTATCCCTCTCTCTTCCTCTCTGTAAAAAATCAATAAAATATATTTTTTAAAAAATGCCAAAACCGGTTTGGCTCAGTGGATAGAGCATCGGCCTGCAGACTGAAAGGTCCCAGGTTCGATTCCGGTCAAGGGCATGTACCTTGGTTGCGGGCACATCCCCAGTGGGGGGTGTGCAGGAGGCAGCTGATTAATGTTTCTCTCTCATCGATGTTTCTAACTCTCTATCCCTCTCCCTTCCTCTCTGTAAAAAATCAATAAAATATATTTTTAAAAAAAGTGGTATATGCTCACTGAAAAAAATTGGCAACATAGAAAAATAATCATCCCAAATAATCACCCCTCCTTCCCACCCACTGAGTTAGTTGATATTTTAGTATATTTCCTTTCAGTCTCTTTTTTTTATTGTTTAAAGTATTACAAAGAGTAGTATATATGTCTCCTTTATTTCCCTCATTGACCTTCCCCCAGCCTCTTCTACCCCCCAGCACATGCCATCACCCCCTGCCCCCACCAGTGTCTTGCGTCCATTGGTTATGCTTATATGCATACATACATGTCCTTCGATTGATCTCTTACCACCGCCCCCTGCCCTCCCAGCCTTCCCACTGTAAATTGACAGTCTGTTCCATGCTTCTCTGCCTCTGTATCTATCTTTTTGTTCATCAGGTTATAATGTTCTTTATTATCCACAAATGAGTGAGATCATGTGGTATTTATCTTTCTCTGCCTGGCTTATTTCACTTCGCATAATGCTTTCCAGTTCCATCCATGCTGCTGCAAATGGTAAGAATTCCTTCTTTTTTATAGCAGCGTAGTATTCCATTGTGTAGATGTACCATAGTTTTCTAATCCACTAATCTGCTGATGGGCATTTAGGCTGTTTCCAAATCTTAGCTATGGTAAATTGTGCTGCTATGAACATAGGGGTGCATATATCCTTTCTGATTGGTGTTTCTGTTTTCTTGGGATATATTCCTAGAAGTGGTATTACTGGGTCAAATGGCAGTTCCATTTTTAAATTTTTGAGGAAACGCCATACTGTTTTCCATAATAGCTGCACCAGTCTGCATTCCCACCAACAGTGAAGGAGGGTTCCTTTTTCTCCGCATCCCCTCCAGCACTTGTCGTTTGTTGATTTGTTAATGATAGCCATTCTGATAGGTGTGAGGTGGTATCTCATTGTTGTTTTGATTTGCATCTCTCAGATGATTAGTGACATTGAGCATGTTTTTATATCTCTCTTGGCTTTCCGAATGTCCTCTTTTGAAAAGTGTCTAGATCCTTTGCCCTTTTTTTGATTGGATTGTTTATCTTCCTTTTGTTAAGTTGTATGAGTTCCCTGTAAATGTTGGAGATTAAACCCTTATCGGAGATAACATTGGCAAATATGTTCTCCCACGATGTGGGCTTTCTTGTTGTTTTTTTGATGGCTTCTTTTATTTTGGTGTAGTCTCATTTGTTTATTTTCTCCTTAGTCTCTCATGCCATAGGATCTGTGTCTATAAAGATATTGCTATGACATATGTCTGCAATTTTGCTGCCTATGGAGTCTTGTAGGATTTTTATCGTTTCCCGTCTTACATTCAAGTTCTTTAGCCATTTTGAGTTTGTTTTTGTGTATGGTATAAGTTGGTGATCTAGTTTCATTTTTTTGCATGTATCTGACCAAATTTCCCAGCACCATTTATTAAAGAGACTGTTTTGACTCCATTGTATGCTCTTGCCTCCTTTGTCAAATACTAATTGAGTATAATGTTTTGGGTCAATTTCTGGGTTCTCTGTTCTGTTCCATTGGTCTATATGTCTATTCTTGTGCCAGTACCAGGCAGTTTTGAGAACCGTGGCTTGGTAATATAGCTTGATGTCTGGTATTGTGATCCCTCCAACTTTGTTGTTCTTTCTCAGGATAGCTGTGGCTATTCAGGGTCTTTTTTTATTCCAGATGAATTTTTGTAGAGTTTGTTCTAGATCTTTGAAATATGCCATTGGTATTTTAACAGGTATTGCATTGAATCTATAGATTGCTTTAGGTAGTATGGACATTTTAATGATGTTGATTCTACCAATCCACGAACATGGTATGTCCTTCAATTTGTTTATGTCTTCCTCTATCTCTTTTTTCAATGTCCTGTAGTTTTCCGAGTACAGGTCTTTTACATGCGTAGTTAAGTTTATTCCTAGGTATCTTAATTTTTTTGGTGCAGTGGTAAATGGGATTTTTTTTCATTTCTCTTTCTGTGAGTTCATTATTGGTGTATAAAAAGGCCATAGATTTCTGGGTGTTAATTTTGTATCCTGCCACATTGCCAAATTCATTTATTAGGTCTAGTAGTTTTTTGATGGAGTCTTTGGGGTTTTCTATGTATAGTATTATGTCATCTGCGAATAAGGACAGTTTTACTTTTTCTTTTCCAATTTGGATGCCTTTTATTTCTTCTTCTTGTCTTATCACTATGGCTAGTACTTCTAGTACTATGTCGAACAGGAGTGGTGAAAGTGGGCATCCTTGTCTTGCTCCTGTTCTTAGGGAAAATGAATTTATTTTTGCCCATTGAGTATGATGTTGGCTGTAGGTTTGTCAGTTAGGGCTTTTATTATGTTGAGGTATGATCCCTTTATTCCCACTTTGCTGAGAGTTTTTATCAAGAAAGGGTGTTGGATTTTGTCAAATGCTTTTTCTGCATCAATTGATATGATTATGTGATTTTTGTCTCTCCGTTTGTTTCTGTGATGTATCACATTTATTGATTTGCGGATATTGTACCATCCTTACATCCCCGGAATAAATCCCACTTGGTCATGGTGTATGATCTTTCTAATGCATTGCTGAATCTGATTTGCTAGAATTTTGTTGAGGATTTTAGCATCTATATTCATCAAGGATATTGGCCTGTAGTTCTCTTTTTTTGTGGTGTCTTTATCTGGTTTTGGGATTAGCGTAATGCTAGCTTCATAGAAAGAGCTTGGAATTGTGACTTCCTCTTGAATTTTTTGGAATAGTCTGAGGAGGATAGGTTTTAGTTCTTCTTTGAATGCTTGATAGAACTCCCCTGTAAAGCCATCCGAACCAGGGCTTTTGTTTGCTGGAAGATTTTTGATCGCTGTTTCAATTTCTTTGGTAGTTATCGGCCTATTCAGGTTTTTTGATTCTTCTTGGTTGAGTTTTGGGAGCTTGTATTTTTCTAAGAATATGTCCATTTCATCTAGGTTGTCCATTTTGTTGGAATAGAGTTGTTCATAGTATTTTTTCATAATCGTTTGTATTTCTGTGGGATCGGTTGTTACTTCACCTCTTTCATTTCTGATTTTGTTTATTTGGGTCCTCTCTCTTTTTGCTGGTTTGGTGGTGATAAACTCCTAGTCCTTTTTTGTCTGTGAAGCTCCTGATTTTACCCTCAATTTTGATTGATAGCCTTGCTGGGTACAGTATTCTTGGATTCAGACCCTTCCTTTGCATGACTTTGTATATTTCATTCCATTCCCTTCTGGCCTGATGTGTTTCTGTTGAGAAATCAGTCACTAGTCTGATGGGAGATCCTTTGTAGGTAACTTTCTGTTTCTCTCTGGCCGCTTTTAAGATTCTTACTTTGTCGTTTGTGTTTGCCAATTTAATTATAATGTGCCTTGGCATCGGTCTTTTGGGGTTCATTTTGTTTGGGACTCTGTGAGCTTCTTGGACTTGTGTGAGTTTTTTTCTTCCCTATATCAGGGAAGTTTTCTGTCATTATTTCTTCAAACAGATTTTCTATTCCTTGCTCAGTTTCCTCTCCTTCTGGTACCCCTATTATGCAGATGTTGTTTCGTTTCATGTTATCCCAAAGTTCCCTTAGGCTCTCTTGTTTTTTAAGCTTTTTTTTCTAGATGCTGCTCAGCTTGGATATTTTTTCCTACCTTGTCTTCTAGCTCACTGATGCAGTCCTCTGCTTCTTCTAGTCTACTGTTGATGCTTTCTATTGAGTTCTTTATTGCAGTGATGTCATTTTTCATTTCTTCTTGGTTCTTCTTCATTTCCTCTTGGTTCTTGCACATATTGTTGAATTTGACTTCCAACCTTTTCAGCGACCTTATGACAATTTCTCTGAATTCTTTCTCTGACATATTGCTTGCCTCCATTTCATTTACTTCCTTTTCTGGTGATGCCTTCTTTTCTTTCGTATGCGGGCTGTTTGTCTCCCCATGATCTCTCCTCTCCGGGTGTCTGGTTATGTAGCTCTCTCTCTCCTGCGTTGACTTAAAGGCACAAAATGCAACATAACAAGGCACAACGCACAAGGCACTGAACACAAATGTATTCACGATACTAATAACCCCAAATAAAGGTGACCACCAGAGAAAAGAGGATTTGGGGATTAAAAAAAAAGAGAGAGTTCAACAATGACATTAAGAAAAGGAAAAAAAGTAAGAGAGAAAAAAAAGAGAATAAAAAAGAAGGGGGAAAACACTATTTGTATGGGGAGAAAACTCCAATAGAACAACAACTAATCCAAAAAAAAATGCAAATAAGTAACACCAGATATGAATGCAAACTACAAACAACAACTAATAACAAGCAAGGAGAGGAAAAACAGAAGCAAAAAAAAAAAAAGAGAGAGAGAGAGAGAGAAACAATCACATAAACAAACCAATCTAATGAACAATCAAACTAACAACAACAATAGGACAGAGAGAAAGAAGGGCAAAACAAAATAAAACAAAAAACATAAATAAAAACAACAACAACAACAAACAAAAAAGGGAAAAGAAAAAAATTTGGATAGTGAAGAAAGAGAAGAGAGAAGTGTGTATGGACTTGGAGCAGGGGATCGGAAATTAGATATTATAAGTAGGATGAATTTTTAACGGGGTAAAAAGAAGGAATAGGGAAAATCTAAAGCAGGAATAGGGTAAGAGAAACAGGACAACAAAAGGGGAAAAGTGAGGAAGAGAGTGTTGGCATAAAGGTAAAGTTGAGATAGAGTGAAATGATGCTAAAGGAAAAATGAAAATGGAATGTAGAACACTAATCCCAAAATAAAATATAGAGAAAATAAAATGAAACTTATAAAAAAGGAAAAATAGTAGTAGTAATAATACTGATTAAAAATAAAAATATAATACTTAAAAGGGTAAAATCAAGTGAGAAAAAAAAATTTAGTTTCTTAAGTAAAAAATAAAAATGTGCAGTAGTGAAGGTCATTCACTTCCTCTACTGTTCTGTTTGGCACACCTATTTCCTGTCAGGTAGTCAGGACAGTATTGAAGTTCCCTGTGTTCCACAGCTCCTCTGTGTCATACGCCACAATCTTATTTTCAAGCAGGCAGTATTTCTTTGTTACTCAGCCTGCCTGTGGTTGTATTTACACAAGAGTCAGTTTGTGATTCAACCCGTGGGTGGCAGTGTTTCTGTATTGACATCCGGGGCTATAAGTCCTCTCTACCCAGTATTTAGAATTTGTTTTCCCTGCCACACTTAATACTGGTTTGAGGTTATAGACTGCCCCAGAACTGGTTTTCTGATCCTTTCTTCCTGCTCTGATCCCCAGATTCCACAAAAACAACTTTCCCCTGCAGTCTCTGAAAGTGTTTTTAATTGGGTGATCTTGTGTACTGAACTTAGTAATCAAAAGCAAGGATTTAAAGAGAAAAAAGAGCCAGAGTAAGTGCACGAACTTGCAACTTTTTCGCCCCAGCACTGCGCGCAACTCTGCTCACGTCTCTGTGCATGTCTTTTTCCCCTGGCACAGTGCAGCTGGTTTACTGGTAAAGCTTCAGTCTGCCTTTTTGTGCCCAGCCCAGCTATAGGTTGATTTCTAGAGTTCTTTTCTACCAGCAGCCCTGTGGAACCCCTTCCACATTTGTGGACTACGCTGGCCCCAACATCCGCGGATTTTGTGGGGCGCAGACTTCCTCTGAACCTCTAAATCCTGCTGTGCATGTTTCCCCCTTCAGCCTGGATCAAAGACCTCACCTTTCTCTGGGCGAAATCTGACCTTTCTGTGAGAAGGTGCAGAGCTCATCCGAGTCCTCGTATTTGCGCTGCTTGAGACCTGGTGTTTGTAGGTTCGCTGCTGGTCCCTGGGTGTAGTGGTTGTAGGGTCCCGGGTGGTATCTGATTCTTCCCTATTGAAGGTAAGGCTAGGCTTCCGATCACAGCCACCCCCCCCTTCAAGATGGTGTGATCTCTGCGGCAGAGCCGGTTGCTCCGGGAGAGATTTCAGCAGCAGTGGAGGCTGCCCGGTCAGGGGAGCCCGGTCGGTCCGGCAGTCCCCAACAGTCCCTTGGAATATAGCTGTCCCTCACTCACAAATAGACACTCCCCATATGGCAACACACTCTCCTTTCGTTCTCTCACACACTATCTTGCAGCCTGCCTTCCTGTCGGCAGCCATCTTCCTATCCTCCTTTCAGTCTATATTTTGAATTCCTGCATAGTATTTTATCCTGTATTTGAACATTAGGTCATTTAAATTTTTTATTGTTATAAATAATGCTTTGATAAAATATCTGTTTTACAATCTCATCTGAATTCACATAATTCCTCAGAGTAGATTCCCAAAGTATAATTCATGGGTCAGAAGATATGAGTTATTTAAAAATTCTTGATATATATTGTCATATTGCTTAAGTAAAAATTCCAGCTGTTAAAGAAAAAGATTGAGCTATATATTTTATACACAAGTACTAGTAGGAACTAGATATACACAAAAACTAGTAGGAACTGTTTTTCTAAGACCTCTAAATTATTCAATACCTCATGGACTGAGAAAACATAAAAAAAACCCAATTAGACCAAAGGAGTTGAATATACTTTTTTCAAAGAAGATATACATGTGAAAAGATGATCAACAACATTAGTCATTAAGGAATTAAAAGTTAAAAAACACAATCAAATAACACCTTGTACTCAGTAGGATGGCTATTAACAAACCTGAAAATAACAAATGTTGGTAAAACTGTGGAGAAGTTGGAACCCCAGTATATTGTTGGTGGCAATGTGACATGATGCAATCACAGTGGAGAAAAACATAATGAAGTACTGACACATGCTATAACATGAAAACGTATGTTAAATGAAGGAAGCCAGTTACAAAACCCCATATATTGTATGATTCCATTTATAGGATATAGCCAGAATAGGCACTCCACAGATTAGTGATTGCCTAGAGCTGGGAGTTTTGGGGAAAATTGAGTATGAATGTTAATAGAACAGATTTCTTTTTCAGTTAACAAAATGTTCTAAAATTGATGTGGTGATGGTTGTACAACTCTGTGGATGTACTCAAAACTATTGAATATATGTGAATTATAGCTCAATAAAGTTTTATATTGAAACAAAAAAGAATGATGACAGCAGAGTCAGGATGGGTATTGGAGGTATGAGGATCGTGGAAAAGATGTGAAATAGACTCTGGGAGAGTACAAGAATATACTGACTATGGGAACATAGTAAGATTGGTAGGCAGTACTTGAGGGGCCTCTTGAGGTTTGTGGACTTAAATATAATGTGAGCCCAGTTGGCACTGTTGTGCTGCTTAGGAAGGAACAAATAATAGGTGGAGTGCTGGACTTAACCAAAATTGGGTTTTGCCAGGGAGTACAAAAGAAATTAGAAATAAGTTGAGGGAATACTCAAGGGAATGATTAGATAACCGTGAGATCTAACTTAGGAAAGAAGGAAATTGAGAACATAAGAGGGTAAAGAACACTGAAAAAAGTGATAGTTTGGAATTAGATATCCTAGAGAGGCTGAGAAATTATTGGAGTTAGGGTATTTAGAGCGAGTCAGTTAGAAAAGATCAGTGGGGGTGATCAGAAAATGGGACATCTGAAATCGAGAGCTTGCATGTGGCACTATTATTATTGACAGGCTCAACCAGGATTTCTCATTGGAATCACGAAACATAGACAATGAGCAGATTGTTATCCTACTTCTGTCAAGGATGGTACAAAACTGGTACCAACCATTCTAAATGCAGCGGACAAAGATTAACTCATCACATACAATGTATGCCTCAGGGCATTAGGCTTACTTCTCTCTCAGAAACCCCCTTGAGAAAGACTGGGATGGTCATCAAGGAACTGAGAGGCAAGAGCATTTGATGCATCATACCTTAGGTTGAAACCTATAAAATCTACAACTTGATATGTTTCAGTGTAATCCTATCTAATAATAGACAAATATGCAAATTGACCATACCTCCGACACACCCACAAGCCACGCCCACCATCCAATCAGAATGAGTATGCAAATTAACCCAAACCAAGATGGCTACAGCCACAGAGAGCAAGGTTTCCTAGGTAACAGAGGAAGCCAAGCTTTCTGCCAGCCGTTGCAGGCCTAAGCCTCCACCCAAGCTACAAAGTTTTAATTATAGAAGGTAAACAAATTCAAACAAATGGCGAAAGAATGGAGCTTGAGAGAGCAGGCCAGGGTTGCCGCCGGCAACAGGGGAAGCAAAGCTTTCCACACACCCTGGCGGGGCCCACCCGCTTAAGGCAACAAAGTTTCAATTATAACCCCAACACAAATGGCTGTGGGCCTTGGAGGGAGCCCCAGGCTTGGCTCTGCTCCAGGCTACAAAGTTTCAATTGTAGAAGGAAAATAAATTCCAGATACCAGGGCCTCCCTCTGCTTGCGTTGCCAGGGGGCGTGGCCCACCTGCAAACCACCACAGGCCCCTCGCTCAGGCTGCCCCATGCCCCAAGGGAACCCCACCCTGATCAGGGACGCCCTTCAGGGAAAACCAGCTGGCCCCCACCCCTGTACCAGTCCTCTATCCTATCTAATAAAAGAGTACTATGCAGATTGATCATCACTGCAACACACAATATAGCTGCCCCCATGTGGTCAAAGATCCTGCCCCCATGTGGACACAAGATGGCCACCACAAGATGGCCAGCAGGAGAGGGCAGTTGGGAGGCACCCGGCCTGCAAGGGAGGGCAGTTGAGAAGGACCAGGCCTGCAAGGGAGGGCAGTTGGAGGTGATCAACCCTGCAGGAGAGGGCAGTTAGGGGTGACCAGGCCGGCAGAGGAGGGAAGTTGGGGGCAAACAGGCTGGCAGCAGAGTGGTTAAGGGGTGATCAGGCTGGCAGGCAGAAGTGGTTAGGGGCAATCAGGAAGGCAGGCAGGCAAGCAGTTGGGAGCCAGCAGTCCCGGATTGGAGAGGATACAGGCTGGGCTGAGGGACAACCCCCCTTCCGTGCACGAATTTCATGCACCGGGCCTCTAGTACAGTATATAGATATTGAAATCACCAAGAATGATGGCAGGAGTGGTGAAGAAAAAGACAGTGATATATTAAAATTTTCAGTGAATGGTCGGGAAATGTGGGTGGCTGGTGGAGGGCAGGTGAATAGAACAGGCAATGACTACTTCAGGGTTGGGTAGCAGGGGTAACACCTGATTTGTGCTTCAAACTAGGTTTTTCCAGTAGGCTGGAAGCAACGAGGAGGAAGAGGATATCTACCCCAACTCCAGGTCAGTAGTACTGTGGTATAAGGAAGAAGAAACAAGCCAGTATTTGAGAAGGTACAAGGCAAAGAAGTATCCTCAGAGGACAGCCATCTTTCAGTGAGAGCAAGAAGATGAAGAGAATGTTCAGAGGAGGTTGAGAATGTCGTTGGGGAGTGGAAGTGGGGGTTGTTGATCACTGACAGGAATTACAGAAGGCAGAGTCATTTCGAGAGTAGGAGTGGATGATTGGATCAGATTAGAAAAGTCCTCCCAGATGACAGATTAGAGTTATGTGGGGATGAGAGATGCCTGGGAGGCTTGGATTTCTTGTGGTGTCAAGGTAAACAAACTTAAGGCATGTTTTATCCTGGTTATCTCTTAAAGGAGCAGTGCTAGCGAATAGAACTGTCTGTAATGACAGAAATGTTCTATATCTGTGGGGTCAAATATGAAAGCCAGTAGTCACATGGCTATTGAGCACATGAAATGTGGCTCATGGGACTGAGCTGAATTTTAAATTATATTTAACTAGAGGCCCAGTACACGAAATTCATGCGTGGGGGAGGGGGGGAGGGGGAGAGGGGGTCCCTCAGCCTGGCCTGCACCCTCTTGTAGTCTGGGACCCCTCAGACATCCCTCTCGCAATCTGGGACCGCTGGCTCCTAACCGCTCGCCTGGCTGCCTGCCTACCTGATTGCCCCTAACCCCTCTGCCTGCCTGCTAGATTGCCCCTAACCACTCGCCTGCCTGCCTGATCACCCCTAACCACTCGCCTGCCTGCCTGATCGCCCCTAACCATTCGCCTGCCTGATCGCCCCTAACCATTCGCCTGCCTGCCTGATCGCCCCTAATCACTCTGCCTGCCTGCCTGCCTGATTGCCCCTAACTGCTTGCCTGCCTGCCTGATGGCTCCTAACCACCTCTGCCTCACCCTCTGCTTCGGCCCTGCTGCCTCGGCTTTGTCCGGAAGGACATCCAGAAGGTCATTCAGCTGTCTGGTCTAATTAGCATACTACACTTTTATTATTATAGATTCTAATTAACATTTAAATTTAAATAGCCACATTGCTGTTAGGCTAGTTTCTTAGGGGAGGCAGGCAGCATGTAGGTGAAGTGCACCTTTCCTTCTTCTTCTTACAGCCCACTGAGGAAGTGCTTGGCTGGGGGAGGGGCACTTTTAATAAGGAACATACACAAGTCTATGGCCTCCTGTTATTTTCTGCTGAGGTGGTTTTGAGGTTGAGGGAGATAAATTGAGAATGACAAATCTCTCTTCTTTGTATATATAATTTCTACTCCTCAAGGAGCCATTTGTTTCACTATTATAGTTCTAGGCCATATGTTTTATTTGTGATTGCCTGTCTTTGGATTTTTGGAAACAAATGTGCTGATATTTACAAAGTATTGATAATTGTTCTATAATTCTTTGGTTATTTGCTGTTCATTCTGTTTGTACAAATCAGTATGGGAACCACTTAAAACTAAGACCTAACCCAAATTTTAGACAGGCTGATAAGTGCTTATCCTAAGGATGGGCTTAAATCTTTTGGCTAAGGCTTAAAAATAAGTGTGGAGGAATAATAATGATAATTACAATTAACAACTTATGTTTGATAAGTGCTTTCTGTGAACTGGAAACTCTTACAGCTTATTTGGATTACCTAATGTGATTCTTACTAAAACTCATGAGGGCAGATGCTGTATCATCTCATTTTGTAGATAAGTCAAACTCATACTCAGGTTATTTGCCCATGATGAATACTTAGTAGAGTCCCAATTTGGACACTATTTTGTCCAACTCTAAAGTTAGTGTACTTTATTCCACCAGGCATTGCTCCTTCCTTTTGTCTTACCCGTGCCTAGGCAAGTCCCAAGGGCAACTGTTTCCATCTCTCAGGTCTTAGTGACATCCTTCCTCTCCTCCATTTTGCTTACCTTGCCTGGTGGTTATTTTCCTGGTAGTTGTTCTCAGACTCCATTGTTCCCTTTTGAAATCTTTGGCTGTTGTCACCAGCAGCAAGGGTTTTGGATTTCAGTTTCATACTGAATTCTCTGCCTGCTACTAGTTGAAGTGACTGTCCCAACCCTCATAAACTGGAGTTGGAAGCTCCTTTAAGAGCAACTTATACTTTTCTGTTCCTTTGTAGGGAAAACTTAGCTGCAAGGCCCAGTCCGGTCCGTCCTGATTCTAACATTAAATAATAGAATTAGCATGTGGTTCCCAGCAATCTGCCAACTCTCTCCCCTCAGATTCTTTTCCACCTGCCTACTCACTTACTACTTATCTCTTTTTCTCTTCCCATCCTTTACTCTTTTATTTTCCAGGAGAGGCAGCCTGCTCTCATAGAAGAACATATGCTTCTTTTATGTCAGACTTGTATTGGGGTTTGTTGTTGTTGTTGTTTTGGCTTTGTGATCTTGATCAGTTATTTAATATTTCATCATCTATAAAATACGGATAATGATGTATGCCTTGTAGGATTTTGTTCTAAGGATTGAGATTATGTTTATAAAGTCTCTGGTACAGAGCAGGTCCTCATAAAACAAGAGCTCTTTTTTCCCCCTTGAATCCATTGCTATGATTTAATTGGCAAATATTTATTAGTGTCTAATATGTACTAGATTTTGCTGAGGATGCTGAAGAGATCAAAACAAAACTCAGAATCTCTAAATTCAGAAAGTTGCATGATGTAGAAAGGAGACTGGCATACAAACAAATAACAACAGGAATGTGCTAAGTGCAATAGAGGTGTATATATAAAGTGCTAGAAGCAATTTTTTTCCAGCCCTGTCGGTGGGATGGTTTCCAAGTATTTCTTTTGGAAAAAATACTGGGTAGTCAAGATGGGGGAACAAATGGAAAGAGAGAGAGAAAAAATAACCCTTAAAAGTTTTTGTAATCTGTGAGGTGCCAACCTTTTAAGAATTGATTTTAGCAGTGCCCTTGATAAAATCTCTCATGAAGTCCTTGTACATAAGATGGAGAAATGTGGGCTGGCTGATAGAGTAGTAGGAGGATTTGAAGGCTATACAACTATGTCCAGGATATTTTTCTCCTGCAATACTTTATTTTTACTTATAAAATCTCTGAATTGGAAGGAACCTTAGAAATAGATTACCTACTTTCTCTGTACTCTGCTCTCTTTTTCTCCCTTTTAATTCTTAATTCAACAGTACAGAAAGTATATGGTGAAAAACATACCATCTTCCTAATTCAGTCCTCAAGTGTCGCTGTCATCCTCCCCAGAGACAAACACTATTAATAGTTACTTGTGTGTATCATCTTGTTTTATTATGCATGTCTCTTTACACTTGGTGTTATAGTTAATTGAGTGTATATGTTGTCTCCCTTAATACATTGTAAGCTCCTTATGACAAGAACCCCACCTCATAATTTCCTATATCTCCTCAAATTACTCACATATTGAAGATTCTCTGTAAATATTGATGAAGATGCTTGTCATATATGCAGATGACACAAAACTGGAAAAGAGAGCTAATAATATTAGATGACAGAATCAATATTGCAGATGAACTTGACAGACTGCAATGTTCACCTGAAAAGAACAGGGACATTCCTGGCTGGTGTGGCTCAGTTGGTCAGGCATTGTCCCATGCACCAGAAGGTTGCTGGTTCAATTCCTAGTTAAGGGCACATGCCAGGTAGGGGGCATTCAGGAGACAGCCCATAAAAGTTACTAGTATACTTGCACATTTTCGATGTTTCTCTTTCTCTCTCCCTCTCCTTTCCTCTCTCTCTAAAAATCAGTAAACTATTACCGCCCCCCCCCCCCAAAAAAAAAAAGAACAGGGAATATAAAGTTCTGTGTTTAAGGGGGGTGGTGGGGGGGAGAAATACACAACAGTGTAGTTACCCAAGTATAGAGTTCAGAGATTTGTCTTGATAACATATTATTTGAAGATGATTGGGGAGGGTAGGAGATGGACCTTAATTGCCTTAAGTTCAGTTTAAGCCAGTGAGAATTTTGGTTGGAAAGATATAAATCTCTCCCTCAGATACTGCAGGTTGGGGTAGTACACAAAAACCTGTCTTGGTGTGGACTAGGTTTTTAGGTACCGTGGCAAATAAGGGATAAATAGATCTCATTAGCATATACGGACATACCTTGTAGCTGGCAGTTTCAGTACATATGTTACAGGTGTTATTCTCTGTACTAGAAAGTCAGAAGTTTCTCAGACAGTGCACGTCTTCCAGTGGAGTAGGATTTTAAACTTTGCTTCTTGCTATACGTTTTGTCTTTTATATTCAGAGTCTACTGCTAACTGATAGTTTTTCTTCATTTTTTGTTGAAAGTGTTGACTTGGAGACAAATAGAGGCCCAGAGCAAGAGGGACAGTGGAATAGTGGCCCAGACTTCCCTAGACATTGAGAAGTAAGTATGTGTGCTGTGTTTAGGGAGCTCTTGTTTAACATACCGTTGCCTGGATCAAATAAAAAGACCAATTTTTCTCTTACCCTGGGTTTCTTTGGCCTGCCAATCACTTTGTTGCTTGGATGACTGAATTTCTTTTTATTATTCCCATTTTATGTCAATGTATGTGGCCTCTGTATATGCCTTTTTATCACCCTAAAAATAATTCTGCTATCCACTCCACTTCCACATTGCTCTTAACTTTAGAATCAGAGCATAAGTGAAAACAGTAAAGCTAAATTTCAATGTTAGTTTTATAAAACGGTTTAGGTATGGTGATTTAGTAGAATACAAGAAAGCAAGAAAATGTGTCACACATACCAAATTAAGGATGTTGAGTTCTGTTACTCATGTCTGCAACTTTAATTTTAACATTATCTGCCAAAATAAACTTTATTCCTTATAACTTAAAATGTGTGTGTGTCTGTGTAATTGTTTATTATGTACAGTTAACCCCACCGTTTTGGCTGCATTAAACTAATTTTAAAATTAAAATTTTTTTCTTTGAATTTGCATCTTGGTATTTTGGGGAAGCAGTGAGCTATTTTGTGATATAATGATAACAGAAGTTGAGTTGCAAAAGGTTGGGCAATATAGAAGACTTCCTTGGGTTGTGGGTTGCAGTTTGACAAGAAAGCACATTTTAAGGGGTTGGGTTTGAATGCTTTCTCCCAACAGTAAAGATATTACCAATAGTACATTAGAGCAGTTAGTCATTAGGCAGAAACGTTTACCTTAGAAACACAGATTTAGACCCTACATTTTAGAGTTTCCTCCCCTAATCCAGTTGAGCAGAGTTGATCCCTCGCTCCTTTTGGAATCACTGTCATGTGGACATTCTTCTAGACTGTATTCATCACAGTGTATTGCAGTAATTTTGTTTTGTTCATTTTTGACATTTCTGTTTCCTTGGCTAGGCTGTTAGTTATCTGAAGGCAGATACTTGCCTTCATTCATACTCTATTCTTCAGCATCAAATAAAATGTGTCGGAGACAGCAACAACAATAAAACCTACTTGTTGAGTGCCTAATACTGTGTACCAGTCATTGTGCTAGGTGCTTTATTTACTATGTAACTCTAACAATAGCTTTTAAGGCATTTACCCTTTTTTTTTAATGAAGAAACTGAAGAGAAATTGTAAGTAACTGGTTGAGATCATGAGGGCAGAACTGACAAAGCCTGCTTGGACATGCTCCTTCCTCAGTGATGCCATCTTTCACAAAGTAGGAGATTAATAAATGCTTTTTGCATTAACTGATAAACTGTGCAAGGTATCTGCTTTTCTCATAAGGAAGAGTTTTACTTGCATTCTCCGAGATGATTAAATATTTGAGACTTATTTCTTCTATTTTAAAAACCTCTAGAGAAATTCTTCCTTAGAGCCAATCCAAATTTCCCTTGCTGTAGTAATTGAGTTGTAACGGCCAGAAAGAGAAGTCTAAGATAGCAAACTTTGAAAAGTTTTCTTTAGCTTCTTAAAACTGAGATGATCTTGAGTCAGGCAGATCTGGCTTCTGACAATTATTAGCTATAGGACCTTGGGGAGAAAAGTACCTTCTTACTAGGGCTGGAGATTAATTGAGAAATTGTGTTTAAAGCACCTTCAACCATTATTAAATACTTAATAATTGTTCATTTTCTTCTTTTGTTCTCAATGATTCCATTTTTATCAATGTCCAATTATCCTTATAATTTCATCTCTTTCCACAAACTCAACTATTACAAAATGTTAAAAAATAACTATGTGTATGAAATTATGCAGAAGCCTTTGGCAGAACCACATGGTTTTGGTAACTTCCTAGTTGATGTTGCAGGTTGTAAAATTAAGGAAGTCAGCATATGGACAGACTTGATTTACTAATCAGACAATTTCATCTACCCTGGTAAAATTGTCATCTTGGTTTAATGCTCTTGGTGCTCCCTTTTCTGTCTAAATTTTAACTTCCCTTTGAAGAAACGATTACACTTTAATTTCAGAAGAGTTTGACAGAATATTTTATGTCTGAAGAGCAATCAACATTGTTTGAGATAGTTAGAAGTGCTGATTTTATTACCATCCCACGGCTGCAACAGCAGGGTACAGAGAAACAGCCAGGGAAAACCACTAATCACTCAGTCCTTTTGATTGTCATTGGGTTAGTTTTATTGGTGGCCCTGCTGAGCAACTCTGCATTGGTTGACATATCTCCTCCACAGAATAACTTTAAGACATAAAAACATGATTTGAGATATATCCAGGAGCCCAGTGGCAAAAGCAAACCTTAAAACTGCTTTTTCTCTCTTTCTTCTGATTGGCTAGGAATGAGAAGTGTTATCTATGTAAATCCCTGGTCCCATTCAAAGAGTACCAATGTCATGTAGAGTCCTGTCTCCAGCGTGCAAGGAATGACCAGGGAGATGGGCCTGCAGAGAGTGGGAGAGTATACTCAGCTGAGGAGGGGAAGCAGTGGCAGTGTCTGAGGAACCCAAAGGTATGTGGAGTGTTTTAACAGGAAAGGCTACCTAACCTTCCACAGTTCTGTTCTGGGTTTTTTCTCCTCTCTTTTCTCCCTCCTTTTCTTCTGTTTATCTTGAAACAAGATTTGTACTTTTAAAAATGTATTTTTCTTTTAATTAAAAATAATATGTGTTCATTGTAGGAAATACGGGAAGTAGTTCTTTTTAAGTATGAAGATATTGAATGTAAACTATAATAAAAAAATTAAGATAAATGAAAAAGTATGAGGAATCAGGGGACATTATCAACTATAATTTCTTCCAGTCTTTTTTCCTATGCATTTTTAATGCAGTTGGCACCATACTGTATACGTGTGTGTGTGTGTGTGTGTGTGTGTGTGTGTGTGTGTATACACTTAACATTGTAGCATAAATATCTTTCTTGGTTTATTTTTAAACTGTTTTTAAAAATTACTCTTAATGTTTGTATCACACAGTCACTTACTAGTAATCATTTTCTTTATTGAACATTCAGATTCTTTCCAGTTCTTCTGTATTATAAGACTGTGTTTAAAACATTAATCAGTCTTTGTACCACTGGTTATTTTCTTAAAATAGATTTCCTAAAGTGGACTTCTTAGAGCAATGGATATAAACATTTAAAAATCTCGTGAAACATTGCTTTCCAGAAAGGTTATCCAATCATACCCCCACTGCCAATATGTGAGATCAGCTCTCTTGAATGCTTTGTGTGCCTGGCCTTAGGAAGCTGTGGCTCTGGCCTCTGTTGCTGGGAAGATGGATGTACTTTCTGGGCTTTGTGATTAGAGATTAGGAAGAGCAAGTCTTGGCTTAGAGAGAAAGATAAAACAGCAGCTCCGTATTATAGGCTTACATAGCAATCACTGTATGCTAAGATGAAGAAGCCATTATCTGTCATGACAGAAGAAAGCAACCCCTGTATGAATGGGGTGGTTTGTGGTGGTGATTTGGAGTTGGGTTTTATAGGTATGTGCTTATACCATAGAGCCAATTTATTATTCTTATCACTGCCCCGAGAATTTACCTCAAAATTGTCATTTTCTATTTTAAATCTCTCGAAATGTATCATAGGTCAAAGGCTACTTGTGTTTAATATGATCTTGATGGAATAATTTGCCTTCGCTCGAATTCGTTCTTAGATAATATTGGCATAAAGATGTATTCTCTTCATCACGGTTTGCTTTTTAACTTGTGTACCCTCATTTATTAGAAAGCAAAAGACTTTCTTAGAGGTGTGCCTCCACACCTCTTTCCTTAGGAGACAGGTGTGATCTGGGCTAAGGAAGTTGTATTTTAGATTCTCTGCTGTGAGGTAACCCTTCCCTTTCATCTATTTATCTCTGCCACAGGAAAAAGGCCGCAGTGAAGGCCGACTCCTCAGTCTCTTGGAACAGTCTGAGCACAAGACTGCAGGTGAGGAACCCAGGACCAGTTTTCTGGGCTTTTGGCCAAGGCCTTCAAGTGAAAAAAACCATTGCCAATTCCCTATTTGTTAGAGTTGTGTGGGTACACATTTCACCTAAGTAGCAAGCCTTTGAGACTCAGTCTAGGTCATCTTTCCCTAAGAAAGATGGGGAGATAGCCTGTCTTATTCATCATGCATTTCATTTCATGTTTTATGAAGCCTAAACTTCCAGGACTGCCTGTTGAACTGGGAAAAAACATTTCCAGATGACAGGGCAATGACACAAGCCCCAAATACCTTCTAAAGCAGAGGTGGGGAACCTTTTTTTCTGCCAAGAACCATTTGGCTATTTACAACATCATTCACAGGCCATACAAAATTGTCAACTTAAAATTTATGTTACTATGAAAAAAAGTGCCTAGATTTATTGAATTTCAAGTCCTGCCTGTGGTTGCCTTGGCAGAGCCAGACCAAATGATATGACCCATAGGCCAGACGTTCCCGACTCCTGTTAAAGAGACAGGCATGGGAAATCAGACATACCGATGTTACTGCCTCTTTCTAATGTTATATGCTTCATTCATATGTTACCTTTAGCTTAGTGTTCCAACCTATGCTCCTGAGGGATTGTAGGAAGTAATTCTGTCTCTTGGTGCCTAGTATTTAGGGATCAGTAGAGTAGATTGGTTACAAGCATTGCATAGAATTAGTAACACCAACTTCACAGATTGTAAGGATTATATCTATTAAAACTCCAAACATATTCCCTGGCACAAGTAGGCCCTGGATAAACATTAGCTGCTACCATTACTGTGGTTTTTATTAGTTGCTATTGTTAAAATTCACCAGATGCAGATGGAAGAGGAACTTTTTTAAAAAATTTAACAAATGTTTATTGTTCAATTATTACAATTGTTCCTCTTTTTCCCCCCCTCCATAGCTCCCCTCCACCCGGTTCCCACCCCACCCTCTGCCCTTACCTCCCCCACACTGTCCTCATCCATAGGTGTATGATTTTTGTACACCCCCCATACCCGTTTCCCCCTGAGAATTTTCAGTCCACTCCCTTTCTATGCCCCTGATTCTGTTATATTTACCAGTTTATTCTGTTCATCTGATTTTTAATTCACTTGATTTTTAGATTCACTTGTTGATATATATGTATTTGTTGTTCATAATTTTTATATTTACCTTTTTCTTCTTCTTCCTCTTCTTAAAGAATACCTTTCAGCATTTCATATAATACTGGTTTGGTGTTGATGAACTCCTTTAGCTTTTTCTTATCTGTGAAGCTCTTTATCTGACCTTCAGTTCTGAATGATAGCTTTGCTGGGTAGAGTAATCTTGGTTGTAGGTTCTTGCTGTTCATCAATTTGAATATTTCTTGCCACTCCTGTCTGGCCTGCATAGTTTCTGTTGAGAAATCAGCTGACAATCGTATGGGTGCTCCCTTGTAGGTAATTAACTGTTTTTCTCTTGCTGCTTTTAATATTCTCTCTTTGTTTTTTGCTCTTGGCATTTTAATTATGATGTGTCTTGGTGTGGTCCTCTTTGGATTCCTTTTGTTTGGGGTTCTGTGCGCTTCCTGGACTTGAAAGTCTATTTCTTTCACCAGGTGGGGGAAGTTTTCAGTCATTATTTCTTCAAATAGGTTTTCAGTATCTTGCACTCTCTCTTCTTCTGGCACCCCATTATTCTGATGTTGGTACACTTGAAGTTGTCCCAGAGGCTTCTTACACTATCTTCAAATTTTTGGATTCTTTTTGCTTGTTGCTTTTCCGGTTGAGTGTGTTTTGTTTCTTTGTATTGCAAATCTTTGACTTGATTCTTGCATTCCTCTAGTCTGCTGTTGGGTCTCTGTATAATATTTTTTATTTCAGTCAGTGTATGTTTAATTTCTAGTTGGTCCTTTTTCATATCCTCAAGGGTCTTGCTAAATTTATCGGCCTTTTCTAGGAAATTCTTGAAAAACCTTATAACCGTGGTTTTGAACTCTATATCCAGTCGTTTGTTTTCCTCCATTTCTTTCGTTTGTGATCTGTTTCTTTGTCTCCGCATTTTTGCTGCTTCCCTGAGTTGCTAGGGTAGCTTTGTGTGCTAGGTGTTTTATATGGCCCAGTGGCTCATCCTCCCCAGTTACCTGAGGTGGACACTCTTGGTGCACCCCTTTGTGGACTGTGTGTACAGCCTTGTTGTAGTTAAGTCTTGATTGTTGTTGGTATCACTGGGAGGAATTGACCTCCAGGCCAATTGGCTGTGAGGATCAGCTGTGTCTATGCCGGGAGAACTTCTGTGCTGGAGACAGCCTTATGAGACAAGAATTTGCAAAATTGCAAAAGTCTCTGTGCTCAGCTTGGATGGGGCGGAGTCTCAGGGCTGAGCAGACAGTCTTGGCTTCCTATCAGCCCTGCCCTATGAGGCCCCTGGGTCTCAGTGTCCCTCAGTAATCGCTGCAAACACCTCTAAGAGTAAGCCGCCCTCGAGTTTCGCCCGCTGCCGGACAGTCCAGTTTCTCCCCCAATGAATCTGGATTCCCAGATTCTCACCCGGAACTGGAGTTCAGCACAGTGGGGAGCTTCCGTTTCCCACCCGCTAGAGAAAGCCAGTGGCACACTCAGTAGTTAATCCTCTCCTCAAGCACTCATGCGCGCGTCTCCAGACCTCTGCCTTTCATGGCTCCCCTGAGTTTCCGCCTGAGTGCAGTTGGAACTGGGGTTCAGCGCAGTGGGGAGCTTCCATTTCCCACCCGCTAGAGAAAGCCAGCCAGGCACTCAGCCGCCTGCATGCATGTCTCCATACCTCAGCCTTTTGCAGCTCCTTTGATTCTCCGTGTGCTTTCCTCTTTCCTTCTAGTTGTAGAATTTCCACTCTGCCAGCTTTCCTGTGGTTCTGGATGATGTTTGTTTTGTCTTTTAGTTGTAGTTTTGAAATTGTTGTGTGAGGCAGCAGTTTAGGTGTTTACCTATGCTGCCATCTTGGTTTCTCTCCTGGGAGAGGAACTTTTGCTTAAGGCTTTCTGATGACTCTAAAAAGGCAGCCTCTCTGAGTTCCATGTCCTGCTGTCTCCAGATCAGCAGGTTGTGATTCTCTGCAGGTGGCAGATTTCCCTTGGCAACTCCTTGTTCCTCAAGTCCAGATTTGAAGTAGATTTATTCAGAGGTTGTTCATTTAAAAGTGTTCACCTCCATACTTTTGCAGCTGAGTGTTGGATCCTAAATGCTCACATTCCATTAGTCTAGGGATTGGGGATTAGTCTGCAGCCACGTGGATAAGCCTGATGAAAAGCAGTGCCCAGAATACAAGAAGCACATGATCAATGAGAAGTGATCAACACTACTAACAACATTATTACTTTTTCTCTCCTATCATAGATGCAGAGATAAAGACCAAGTCTTCAGAAACAGTGGCCTTCAGGTGAATTGGGGTGTGCATTGAAGTGCGGCTGTCAGCAGTTCTAGAGAAGTAGAGGCCTAGTCCTGGGTTCTGTGAATAGTATGATAGTCAAAATGTAGAAGTTAGAAATCACTGTGGATTTTTCTCTCTCTCTCTCTGCCTCTTTGACCCCCTATATCTTAGCTATGAATGGAATAGTAGCTCAGTTCACTTACGGTGTTAAAACAAACAGAGCAAAAGCTATATCTTACTCCTCTCTACCTCTCTATCCCCACCCAACCCTGCTCTTCTGACTTGGATTTCAAGAAGCTTGGGAATTTGAATCTGAATCCTCATTCTCTTACTGTATAACTGTGTGGCTTTAAGGAACATGATTTACCCAATGTCCTCATCTGTAAAAGGGGAATGATATTACTTATTTGGTTGGATGATTACAAAGATTATGTGAATTAATAATATATGTAAAAACCCCTGCTACAATGCATGATGTATGCTTAGTGCTTATTAGTAGGTGAATATTGAATTATAAAATTTTTCCTTTCTCTCTAGGGTACCCTCACCAGGGATGGAAGAGGCAGGCTGCAGCAGAGAGATGCAGAGTTCCCTTGCACATCTCGACTTAAATGAGTCTCCCATCAAGTCTTTTGTTTCTATCTCAGAAGCCACAGATTGCTTAGTGGACTTTAAAAAGCAGTTTACTGTCCGGCCAGGTAGCCGGACACGGTCCAAAGCAGGCAGAGGAAGGAGGAGAAAATCCTGAATTTCTAGGGTCCGAAGGTTGATAAAACCATTAGCAATAAGGATAGACCATGGTCATTAAGCTTTAGTGGCTCCCAGTTCATTATTGAGCAAGTTTTGACCCGGCATTTTCCACCACCAGCACCCACTCAGCATTCTGATTTTTGTGTTTTTTATGATCTATACAGACAATTGTGTATAGTATTTGGTTTTATAACAGCCTGTTTGAATTCACTTATAGTTAAAAGAAAATTTAAATATATTTATATATGTTTGTATGAAATCTTATTTCAATGAGATGGAGATCTTCCTTTCCCCCCCTCTGTGTTATAAGGTTTTGGGTACAGATATTTTAATTGTGGGGCTAGTTCTCAGACTCATAAATTACATGTTTCTGAATGAAAGTTTTTACTAATCTTTGATATACTACCTATATTCACTGAATGTGTAGTGCACGGTTCCAGAACACTGTGTGGTTTTTCCCTTGACCTTTTCTTTTAAATCTATTTTTATTGATTTCATAGAAGAAGGGAGAAAGAGAGAGGAGAGAGAGAGAGAGGGAGAGAGAGAGGGAGAACACAGTGATGAGAGAGAATCATTGATCGGCTGCCTCCTGCATGCTCCCCACTGGGAACAAAGCCCAAAACCCAGGCATGTGCCCTGACCGGGGATTGAACTGTGATGTCCTGGTTCATAGGTCAATGCTCAACCACTGAGCCACACTGGCTTAGCCCCTTGACCTTTTCTGACATCATTCTGCAAGATGCCAGTTCATTGAATCCTACTCCTTATTCTGCTATCCCTATTATTCAGTGACCTGTTACTTCATCTCAATGCCTCACCCAGTTAATAATTCTCAGCCAGCCCTGGCTGGGTGGCTCAGTTGGTTGGAGCATCGCCCTGTACACCAAAAGTTTGCAGATTTGATTCCCAGTCAGGACACATACCTAGGTTGCAAGTTCGATCCCCAGTTGGGGGCATGGATGGTTAGGCAGCCGATTGATGTTTCTCTGTCACATCGATGTTTCTCTCTCTCTCTCTTCCTCTCTAAACATATCCCTGGGTGAGAATTAAAAAAAAAAAAAAGAATTCCCAGCCAGAGCATAGGACCTTTGAGGGATCTGTCCTGCCATTCTTCTCAGGAATTTGTAAGTGAACACTCTGTTTTTAGTTACTTCCTATGCTATTATTTTCCTTTGTAGATTAACCAATGGGGATGCCAGGCATATTCATTTGTTAAAAACCACGATTGGTTCTCTTGCTGTCAGAGGTCACAGCAGTAACAGGAAATAGATTCTGTTTTAAGTACATTAGTAGAAAGTACACATTCTCAGTCACGTTGCCCAGGAGCTTTCAGAGCAGAACAGAGATGTGGTCTGTTCTCAGTGCATAGGCAGTTGTGGAGTGTGTTGGATGGCAGAAGCAACTACCTGAGGAAGATGTTAGAAAAGCTGGCTTTGGCCCAAACAGACTTGAAGATGAAATGAAAGACTGTGGGAGGTGGTTGCTGAACAGGAAAGGATCCTGGGACAGGATGAACAGGAACACAGACCTTCCTAACTTCTGATTTATCAAGTCCAAAGTTACCTTTTCCTTTATTTAAAACTAGAGGCCTGGTGCATGAAAATTCATGCACTGGAGTGGGGGTCCCCTCTGCCCGGCCTGCCCCCTCTCACAGTCTGGGAGCCCTCAGGGGAGGGAGGTGACCCGGCGATCAGGGGAAGGTGACACCCCCATCACACCTCTGCTGCTGCTGCCACTGCTGGCAGTGCAAGCCTCAGCCGGACCTGGTTACCTGAGCCTTAGGCGGCCCTCGGTGGCTGGGCAGTCACCATTCGAGGCTTGCCTGCACCTCGGGCCAGCCCTAGGTGGCTGGGCAGCCAACATCCAAGGCTTGCCTGCGCCTCAGGCCGGCCCTGGGCAGCTGGGGGGCTGAGGGGACTGGGGGCTCTGGAGGCAGGTGCCTCGGCAGGGCTGAGGGGACTGGGCGCCGCCATCTTTGAGGGTGTGGCAGTCAATTAGCATATTCCTTATTGGCTGTGGGCACTGCCATATTTGTGAGGGCATGATGGTCAATTAGCATATTCCCTCTTTATTAGATAGGATGAAAATCAGGTGTGTGTTAGACTGGGGAGTTGAGAGAGAGCTAGGATGGAAGGCACAGCACAGGCCTTTAGGAAGTCACTGTTTCCTGTCTGGGTGCCTTGCACGCAAGATCTTTGAGTTAGAAGGCAGGATGGTAGGTTCACTGTCCATTCCTTCCATGTCTTGGTGCCCTGATATTGAGGCCAACATCACATAATAGTTATCTTTTGAGCAATTACTATGGTTCAGGCAATGTATGTGCCTTCATTTAATCCTCACAGCAATCCTGTGAGGTAGTATTATCCTTCCCAATTTTCAGATGAGGAAACAAAGGCTGAGAACAAATAAAGCCACTTTTTGTCCATGGCAGTGACACTACAGTGCCCCTCCTCTTCACTCCTAAAGAAAATGTCATATTTTGATTCTAGTATTGATTATTTTCCTGTTTGCCTTCTAATGAAAATTAGTTTATCAATTATGTCCCATTAGCTTAACTCCCACTAGTCTTCTCATTAAATAGCAATTTATTGGAGGTAGAGTTCTATAAATAGGGGATAGTATGTTATTTCTTGCCTAAAGATAAGAAAAGAGAAAGGCTGATTCTACAAAGTGAATTATTTAGCTTAAAATTGAGCAGTCTACTAGAACCTGGGTCAGTGGCAAATTATTGGAGGAGGGTGTGGAATAAGCAGGACCAGGAACAATAGGGAGTCAAGGGGAAACAGCCAACTCCCCAGTGTCCCCTGCTCACCCCCCCCCCCCCACTGTTTTTGGTACAGGCTTTTACATCCAGGGTCCTGTGAGAGGGCATTGTTGAGTGAAGAGATAGTCATTGGAGAGTATCACATCAGCCTGAGTCTGAACCCCTGCTTTTGATAAAAGTTAACCTCTCTGAGATCTAGTTTCCTTGTCCATAAAATGGGGGGGGGGGGGGGGGAATCTTACAGGGTTCTCAGAGTTAAGATAATGTGTATAAAGGCATAGTATCAATCACATGGAGGATGGTGAGGAAGTGACAGTAGTTGCTATTAAACAAGGTGCTAGTTTTAGGTGCCTCGTTAGCGCAGTAGGTAGCGCGTCAGTCTCATAAACAAGGTGCTAGTTTTGTATGCCATAAGTAGTGTTACAGTGAGAGGTGGAAAAGCCAGAGAGAGGTGGGGTGCAGATGCAGGAAGAAACAGTTCTTAGAGGAGCAAGCCCTCCACCTTAGCTTCATCAACCGCCAGCCTTCCATAGGCAATTAGAACCCTGGGCAATTAGAGCTCTCCTAGGGATCCTGGTGGGCTTTTTGCTTCTTGCAAGATGGGAAGCCCCTGTTCTGCCAGTGTTGTGGACTCATGGAGATCTAGGAGCTCCGTGAACTTCACAAGCGGTTGCCATAAACTGGGAAAGAAAAGGGGACTTTGTGTTAGGCATTATGATTCTTTCCTTTCGTCCTTCCAATAGCCCTCTAGCAGAAGCAGTGCCTTGCCCGTTTCTCCTGGGTACTTACCATTCTAGTACGTACCCCACATGGTCCTATTGCAAGAACCTATGACTGCCGTAGCACTTCTCTGGGCTTGTGTGGCACAGGCTCTGATTTCCTCTCAGTTTCAAAAGACCTGGACTATTGAAGTTGTGACAAGTAATTAGGGCCCTGAAGCAGCCCTCAGCCAGTGAAAGATGGAAGTTGGAGGATAAATACCACAGCTTCCTCGCCTCTCAGGTGGGTTCATTCTAAACAATTCTATAGGGCTTAGATCCCAGCAGCAACTTGATTACATACTGTCATTGGCTTCCTTCCCTTCCTACCTCACTGCTCACTCCCCTGCCAGTGCTTACTGGATCAGGACTGGGACCAGGGCGAGGGGTACTCACTCTTGGGTTCATATAAGGGCGGGGTTGACACGTCCGTGAACTTGGAGGGCCTTTTTACATTTTGTAGCAGGACACCTCACATGCATCATTCTAATCCCAGCCCTGGCCTGGATCGCTTTCCAATTAAACTATTTACACTCAAATTTGATGTAATTCTGGGGAACCCAAACTAAGGCAAATCCTATGGGAAATTAGTCTCCATCTTTTACACATGGACAAACTGAGGCCGAGAGAAGTGAAGCAGCTAAGGTCCTACAGCTGGTAAATGGGATGGTATTTGAACTCAGGTCTGCTTGACAGCAGAGCTCATGCTCTGTACTTCACTATACTACCTCCCACCTCTCCCTTGAGTAACAAAATCTCAGTGGAGATTTCAGGTTTGGATGGACTCTTTCTCACCTGTGAGGGCAGTCTTGGCTCTTAAGTTGACTTAGCAGGGTGAAGGGAAGGTGGGTAACACTAAGTGGATAGAAGTATCAGTGGGAAGATGGAGGCATGTGAAACCTAGTGGAAAGGCTGAAGCCATATGCACTAGGAAGGCTGGAAGAAGTTACTGATTTCCTCTCAGTTTCAAAAGCCCTGGACTATTGAGGTTGTGGGAGGGCTCTTCAATTGAACAAAAACTAACATCCTATTCCTTGTCAGGCCTAGAAGTGGGCTCTGGAGCTCTAAAGATGAGTAAGAAACATGTGCTTGGAGCCCACAGTTACCAATGCAAAGATGGGAGAAAATACCTGACACTATGGTACCCATAGGCCACACACAGCTGGGGTTAGGGCCGGGAAGAATTACCCAGGAAAGTTCCCCAAGCCTTGGTGATGACTGAAGTGTAATTTAAAGGTGGAAAGGATGGAAAGGGCAAAGAGGGAGTCATTCTAGACAGATCAGCATGAACAAAGACCTAACAGTAAAGCAGCTTGATGGGTATAAGAGAACTACAAGGCATAGCCTAGTGAAAGGGCATGGAGGGAACTGTGGGGAGCTTATCGAGGGCCTGTTTGCCTTGTTGCAGGGCACTGTCTGCTATGAGAAGCAAGCCTGGGAGTAGCTCAGAGCAGGGAGGGTCTGGCTCCTAGCCCAGCAGAAGTCTAGCTGTGCCCCACCTTTCCTCCTGCTGACCTCCTCTCCCCATTTCTCAGTTCCTTCTGGATAGCTCAAATTTGATCTAATTCTGGGGAACCCAAACTAAGGCAAATCCTGTGGAGAAATCAGTCAGGCTTTGTCCTTCCACTTGTTGGTCAGAGGCCATCTGGTGTCTGAGGAGAATTGCTGGCCACTACTGTGCCTAGACTACAGCAAGGACTATCAGCTGTTCACAGACCTCAAGTCCAGGTTGCCTCCTCCCTCCAAAGGCACTCAGCCTAGGGTTCTGGGATCTCTGCTCCTGTGGAATGGACACAGATTTCCAGAAACAGACGAGGCGCCCTGGCATTCTGGCTCAGGAGACTGCAGACTGCTGCCAGCATGAATCACAGCTGGGCCTTTCACATTCAGTTCCATATTCTCATCTCCCAACTGAACAAAGTTGAGAGAGACAGGAAATCCAGACTAGGCAGGACACTGTGTAATGGGTGACTGTCCTGTCCACTCCCATCTCGAGCTCCCTGCCCTTCAGGGCCTATATGCATTATTGGTACCCAGAGAACTGTGCAGCAGGGTTGATGCCAAACCAGATACAAGAGCTACTGTCCTGGGTTTTCATCATCCTGGTGGAGGTCAGGTACTATCTGTGGATAATGGTAGGGTTATTGCTGATGAGGTAACCTAAAGCTTTAAAGTATCTGCTCACCAGTTTCCCTGAAATGAAAATTGGTGCAGTATGTTGTTTCCTACCATGGTGGGTATCTTAGTTCATTTGGGCTGCTATAACAAAATGCCACAGACTGGGTAGCTTATAAACAATAGAAGTTTATTACAATTCTGGAGCCTTGAAGACTGAGATCAGGGAGCCAGTGTGGTCGGGTGAGGGCCCTCTTCTGGTTGCAGATTTCTGGTGTCCTCCACATGGCGGAGGAGTGAGGGATCTTCTGGAGCCTCTCTTATGAGGAGACTAATCCCATTCATGAGGGCTCTATCCTAAGGTGACCAGATTTTAACATTGGTAAAGCGGGACACCATTGACCGGGGCTGGGGGGGGGGGGGGGGTTCTTGATTAAAAATTTGGTCTATATGGAGCAACAAGAATTTTCATAGAACGCAAAAATAGTATTGTAATATATTTTTTAAATTTCAACATAAGTACAATTTACAAATATAATAAAAAATTATGTATAGTATTATTTTATTCTTTGGCATATTTCTCATTTGAGTGAATTTTTTTTAGTAGATTGCTATCATTGTTTAAAAGGTCATGAAATTTTTCACTAGAATTTGTTAAATTATATTTCACACATAAAATGGCTTTCAAAGTCTCAACACTTAATTGTGATTTTTCTGACGTCCACACTTTATTTACCGTAGAAAAAAACGCGTTCAGTCGCAGCATTAGTTCCTGGTAAGGACAGCGTGTATTCCACAATTTTTAGTGCATTATTTATCCTGGCTAAATAGCCACATGGCCGCCAAAAACTGTATATTCCCTTCCTGTTCTCCCGCCGTTCCCTAGCTTGTCGTGAATTCTTTCCAAAAATTGGGACTTTTTTAAAACGCCATGGGACGCAGGACAAATTGTTAAAAATCGGGACTGTCCCGCCAAAAGCGGGACGTCTGGTCACCTTACTCTATCCTCATGACCTAATCATTTTCCAAAGGCCCCACCTAATACCATCACCTTGGGCATTAGGTTTTCAACATGAATTTTTGGAGGAACACACATTTCATACCATAGCAGCGAGCACAGTGATGCCTCAAGGTTCTGTGCATTCAAGAAGGCTAGTTTAGCCCGGCCTGCATGGCTCAGTGGTTGAGCGTCAACCTATGAACCAGGAGGTCAGAGTTTGATTCCCGGTCAGGGTACAGTCCTACTTTGCGGGCTTGATCCCCAGTGTGTGGCTTGCAGGAGGCAGCCGATCAATGATTCTCATCATTGATGTTTCTATCTCTCTCCCTTCCTCTCTGAAATCAATAAAAATATATATATATATATAAAAAAGGCTAGTACAGGGGAAAACCAACTTGGTGGCCAACAGCTTGGCTACAACCTGAGACTCCCCTCCCCTTTCAGTAGAGAAGACCTATGTTATGAACCTACTGTCCCCCCTTGGCCTACAGACTAACGGCTAGATTCCAGTCTAGCCCCCACCGCTCCCACCATGCACCCCCGTCTCCATGCATCCTCTTCAGAACCTTGGAGCTGTACTCCATTCCATGAAGGTGTCTGATGCTCCATCATGCTGTACATGCTCCTCTCTTTTTCAAGGACCACCTCTGCCAGAATACTACCATTCCTTCAAGGCTCAGCTTCCTCTTGCCCTGCCCACTCCAAGGCAAGTCTCTTCTTCTTCTGTGCTCACATGACCTCTCACTCACTAGTATTTCCACATTCCGCCAAATTGTGCATTGGATTGCACATTTTCCAGGCTAGGCCCCTCCATTTTCTTTCCAGGGGTGAGCCACCACCACAGAGCTCAGACTCCGAGTTTATGTAAAATGGACAGAACTCCCAACCTTGCAGAGGGCATATCCTAGAGCCCTTGATCCATTTCACGGCTCCAATTTCCTGTGGTCATCTTGCTTAAGTTTGCACCATGGCCTTGCCTACCCTCAGCTCCTCTTAGGGCAGACTCAAAAGGAAGTGACTTAGCTGTTGTCTAATAAAAGGGTGGGGCTTGGGGACATTATTACTCAGCTCACTTGTGAGTTACACTTTGGGTGCAAACCAGGTCCTGGGATGCCTCATATTGAGGGAAAAGCGCCCAGGCCCGAGGAGACTGACCAACTGCTGTTTTCCCCAGGTAAGAGCCTCCTCCTCTGTTTAGTTCCTACCTGCCTCAGCCCCAAACCTCACCCTTATCTCTGCTGCTTGGCCCATACTGGAGGAGTAAAGGCTGGAAAGGCTAAGCCTTTGGTCCCCAGTCGTGGCTCCCTCCCCAGCAAACATCTGTGGTATGTGTTTCTAAAAGAAGGCTCATTCCATGTAGCTGGCTCAGCTGAGGGAAGCGAAGAGCCCCACAGTTCTTTAAATGTGTGCGACCTGGGCTGGGGGCTGGGGATCTAGTGATATGGGAGACATGTCCCTCTCCACAAAGACTCTCAGCTGGAAGAGACAGACATGGATATACTTATCGAGAGGGTAAATGCTGGGGTTTCTTTGAGGAAGGCTCACAATCCCTGGCATGGAGAAGTGTGGAACAAATGTGAAATAGAAGAGTGAATGAATGAATGGCTGAGCCAGCCGGGCCTTGAAAGGAGAGTGAAAGCTCACCACTGTGTGTAGGCCTTGGCCCTTTCCAAAGGTAATTGCCTCAGTTACCCCATTTTATCTTTGAAACTGACCTATAATGTATGTGGAACCAACATTCCCATTTGACAGACTTAGAAACTGTGTAGGATTATATGACTCTGGGAATATTTGTTAGAAATGGATTTGATTCTCTGAATAAGACTGCCTGCCCACCCCCAAATTCACAAAGCTGTTTAGCACCTACCTATGCTGAACCCTCTGTTGGGCGTTGAAGATGCAGAGATGAACCAGACATGGTGGTTCCAGGCTCAGGGAACACGGAACAAAGACTAGACATCAAGAGACAGGATGAAGCTTGTAGTCAGTGTATAGCATATGAAGGGCAGTGGTGAGAGGAAGCTTGGTTGGAGGACAGGGTGAAGAGCCTGGAATGCCACAGTAAAGAGTTTTAGACTTCTTTTTTTCTGCAGTGGTAGCCATCAGAATGTGACAGTTCTTTTCTTAGGGGGATAGATCTGGGGAATGACATGATAAAATCTATTTTAGCATAGTTGTTGGTGGCGGGACAGGGGGTGGTGGACAGATTAGAGTAGGAGAAGGTGGAGCATAGGAGAAGAGTCATGGGCAAAAGTAAAGGAGAAAATGAATGTGGCTTTGACTGTTGAGTGTGAGGAGCCTCTCCAAGTTCGGATCATGATGTATAATAGATCATTAGAATTTGGGATTTGGCTCAGGACAGGAATATTTAGGAGCCCTCACACAGAAGTTTCAATCAATTCTTGGGGATGAGAGAGATAAAGAGGGAGTGTGGAAAGGAGAGCTATCAGGAACCTGGGAGCCCCATTGTTTAAGGGGAGAGGAGAGAAGGAGTTAATGAAGATGAGAGATTTAGGAAGGAGGCCCAGGAGAAACCAGCTGTTGAAGCCAAGGGACACGAGGATTTTGTAGTGAAGAGAATGCTCATGGCTTTGCATGCCTGAGAGGGCAGTGCTAGTGGGGACTCAGCCAAAGGCTGGGGTTGGGCAGTCAGATTATAGGTGACCACAGGGAGTGATGGGAGTAGAAGGTGGGAGGGGTAGCAGGGGTGGAAGGTGTCTTTCCTGAAGTTGCCTTTCCAGGAGGAGAGGTGGAGTGATTCGTTGGACCCTCCATTGCATTTCTCATTTCCTTCTCCCCTGAAGGGCACCTGGATCACTGAAGGCTTCCTCAGGATCCTCCTGGAACATCAGTGCCACCTCTAGCTTGAGTGAGCACACCTGACATTCCAACAGTCCTTTAGAGTATGCAAAGGACTTTCAGAATCATTAATTCCTTTAATCCTCACAAGAACTGAATTTTTTTTCCTTTCCCAGAAGAGGAAATTGGGGTTCATAGAGTTCCCATGCAAATTTAGCTAAATAAATCTGAAGACCCTGAGCAAGGTTCTTTTGCTCTCATTATCTCCCTTGCCCCTCCCCAAACCCATCCAGGAGCTGAGGTTTAAATTAAATATTCCAAAACATTTTTCCAGGTGTTATTCCATGTAATTCTCACCAACCTTGTACAGGTACCATAAATGACCTGCCCAAAGTTTGTGCCACGAGTAGAAGCCCTTACTGAAGCACAGATCCACCCCTCACTTCTTCTCCATCTATCTTCAGGAAGAAATCCATGCACCTCAGCTTGCCATAGAGACATCTGTGGTCCAGCCTGCTTGTTGCTCCAGCACATCACACCCTTTCTTCCAAAAGCTCTAGCACATTCCTGAACTCCTAAGCACAGCAGCTTGTCCATCTCGATTGATGCCTATATCAACCCTGCTGGGATTGCTGTAGGGCTGTGAGGTCCCTGAAGGTGGGGCCCTGGTTGGCTTCGTCTATACCCTAGCATCCAGCGGTGTAGGCATCAGGAACTGGTAAATGTGAATGAATAACAGAATGAATGAAAGGCATTGGGAATAGAAAGCAGCCTTCCTGGTACTCTCTTACGACACATGCTTCTGGAAACTGACAACCTTCTGTTTAACTACTAAAGGATCTTTGATGGTCAGAGGTTCTGAGCTCTGCCCATAGCTTCCTTCCTGTCCACTTCAGACGGAAGGAAGTTAAGGGTCTGAGTCACAGCCTCCTAGGGCCTGGAGAGTAAGTGGTTCACCCAGGCTGCCTCTTTCCTCCCACAGGTGGCCACCCCCCATTGTGGAACCACATGGGCTCCACTGGGCCTGTAGGGCTGTGGCAAGAGGAAGGAGCCCCCGGTTGCCCCCAGGAGGGCTTGTCCTGCTCCCCGGACACCTCTGAGCTGGTAAGTTCAGCACTGGGTTCCTGTCCTGTGCTCACTGAGGGCTGCCAAGAGCAGGATTGGCTAAAGATGGTGTGGGGCCATGTGATCACACCTTTGCAGCACCTTCCAGTTTTCAGAGCCTTTCATATCTGATCCGGTCAGTGTCTCCTATGATGCTCCACACAACTGCAAGGCAGGGACTAGCTCCTCACTTTACAGCTCAGGAAGAGGGGGCTCAGAGAAGTGGTGTGCCTTCGGCTAAGGCATGACAGGAGTCTGAGCTGGGCTGAGATGTTTCAGCCCCAAATATATTGCTTTGGCCATGTTGCCACACAGGCACCTCCTCTGCCCCAAATGGGCTGACACAGTCTAGAAAGCGGTGTTCTTAAGGACCTTCCTTCCCCCACTTCTCTAGTCACTCCTGCAGCTCTCCCTCTCCTCCATGCCAATCAGTCAGGTACACAGAGCTGAGGTGACAGTGCGGCTTACTCTACATACTTCCAATTAGCTCAGAAGTGAGTCTCTCTTTTGTCCTCTTGACCAAGATTTAGAGCCCTTGCATACCACATCCTTGAGCCGGAAACACTTGTGTAAGTCATTTCATATCCCTTAGTCTCTGTTTCCTCATCAGTAAAATGGAAGAAAAGAAAATTGAGTCCTCCCACCCCCCTGGAGGGTGAAGTGAGTTACAGGACATAATAAAGGACAGAGGCGTCCGGAGAGAGGGTTCTTCAACTGTTCCCTGCAGCTTCTTCAGTTTTCTAGCTTGTCCTGACATCTGCTGGACTTGGTTTGTTGCCCAAACTGTGGGGGCATCACCCCTCACAGCATTTCATGCTCCCACTTCACCCTCATCCAATCTCTGCCCCAGACCCTGCTGTAAACATTTCCTCTGTGCTCCGCCCACCACCCACCACGGGCCACAGGAGTGAGCAAGGCCTGGCCTGCCACCATCTCCCACTCACTTTATGCCCTTGCTCCCGTGTTGGTCCTACATCTGCCCTGCTGACTTCGTTGCACACACCTGCAGTTTAAAGACATCACCTTAGGCTTTGGGAGACTTCACAGGGATGCCATGTTCCCCATGGCCTTGGCCCCACCTCAGCACCACAGGCTCCCCCTCAGCCTCCTTCCCATGCGCGGTCAGAGTGCAGCCCCTTCTCAGAGTCCCTTCCCCACCCCGCCTCCCAGGTCTCTTGTTGTCACCAGAGGGGCAATAAATCAGGCTCTCCAGGCGGTTGTACCTCATGCTCTGAGGAAATGAAACCCACGTTCCAATGAGCATGTCCTATAGGCCAGCCACTGTCCTACCCCTTCTCAGTCCTCACAGAAAAAGGGGCTGCTATTTTACCTCCTGCTGGATGGAGAAGGAAACCACTCAGAGAGGTGGGGCAATAAGTCCAGACTGACTGACATACAAGCTGGTCGAAGGAGCCAGCTTTGAAGCCATATTGGATCAGCCTCTTTCTAAGGCTTTGCTTCTCACTCTCCTGGCTGAGGTCTCTCCCCAGTCTTCTCGGGAGAGATGGAGGGGGATGACCCAGTAGCTTCTCCTGGCTACTATGCACACGCCAGAGTCGGCCGGGGAAGTCCTGTTTTTCTTGTGGCTTCTGCCATCTTCTTGTCACTCCTCTTGCACCTTCCACTGGTTCCAGGAGGAAAAGGAAGAAAAAACATCCATCTGCCTAAGGCATCAACTCCATCATACTGCTGTTATCATTAAGCAATAAAAACACAACCCTCACCCTGAACAGTATTTTACACTTTCATGGACATGATCCCCTTTAATTCTTATGCCCCCACAACCACTCAATCAGCAAATCCTTCCTGAGTGCCAGCCTTGAACCAGCCACCATTCGGCTCTGAGATACAGCTGTGAGTAAGACATGGCCCTGGCACTAGGGGCTTGGGACCTTCTGAATATTCTTCTTCTTTGGGTTTTGCATAAGAGGTGTCTTGTTACCTCAGAGGGAAGTTTGACTTGCCCAGGGCCACACATTCAGGAAGTGGCAGGGCAACACTCAGATGTAAGTTACCTCATGCCAGGTCCTATGGGGTTTCCTCGTTGCAGCCTTCATCAGCTTTGAGGTCTTTTCAGAAATTGCTAGTTTTTATAAAGCTTTCACATTTATGTAGAAACATCTCTGTAGTCCAACAGATCCGGGTTCAAATCCCATCCTGTGCCTTAATAGCTGCCTGGCTTAGGCAGATGACTGTCCCTGTCTGAGTCCCAGTGTCCTCATTTGTACTAGGAATAACCCCTCTGAGCATCATGGCTGCTGTAAGCATCTGCTGTACGATAAACACGGACTGAACTCCTGGCACTTCTGTTGGGGGTCATTTGTGCCTTAGGCTTCTGTTTCCCATCTCTTCCTAAAGCAGGGGTGGGAGAGAGCCATCCCATCTTCCTCAGTGGGCAGCTTCTCTTCCCAGTCTCCCCAGCCTCTTTATCCAGATGCCCCAGTGGTTCTTTACAAATACAGGTCCAGCTTGGGGCAGCAGGTTGCAGGAACGGAATTCCCATGCAACCAGGGGTGGGGGCCTGGAAAAGGCTAAGCCCAGGAGAATGGAGTCATGGGCTGGGGCTCTCCAATGAACCCAGGAAGGCTGCTGGGCCTCTTTGAAGGATGGCCCAGGAGGTTGCCCAGAGGAGGTTTCCATATAAATGGGAGGCAGCAGGGTGCTTTCTAAGCTCCCCACAGCGGCTTCTGGTGGAGAAGAACTCAGTGTCCTGTCCTCTGCTTTCCTCGCCCCTCCCTTCATGCTAATCTATTTCTGGTCCAGTCTTCCCCCAAATTCATCCCCTTGCACTGAAGAAAATCCCTTTATGCTCTTTCCCCAGATTTTTTTTTCTTTTTAAAAATATATTTTTTATTGATTTCAGAGAGGAAAGGAAGGGGGAGAGGGAGACAGAAACACCAATGATGAAAATCATTGATTAGCTGCCTCCTGCACGCCCCCTACTGGGGATCAACCCGGGCATGTGCCCTTGACTGGAATCAAACTCGGGACCCTTTAGCCCACAGGCTGACGCTCTATCCACTGAGCAAAACTGGCTAGGGCACTTTCCCCAGATTTTCAAATGGCTCATTCCCTTCCTTCATTTAGATCACCTCCACAGGAAGACCTTTCCTGACCAATGTCCAAAAATATCTCTACCTCCCCGCTCACTCTCGACTTCTATTCCTGCTTCTTCTTTTTTTTTTTTTAAGCTGCCATTACTACCAGACAATCTTATCTGCTTACTTGCTTATTTTCTGTCCCTACACTGCAGCCTGAGCTACACAGGGCAGGCCTCAGCTGGTGGAGCAGCACTTGGTGCTGGGAATAGCGCTGGGTGTGTGGATGGGCCTCCCCCAATGCCTGTGGGAGGGATGGCAACGGAGGGGAGGGCTGTCCTCTGCAGAGTCGCCTCCAGACTCTCCTCAGCACTTCACCTTCAGACTCCCTGCCATGTTTTCCTGATCCTACCCTCTTACCTCAGTTTCCCTCCTGTCTCATGCTGATGTTTGGAGTGGCAGGTTTTGAGGCATCATGTGACCTGTCTCCCCATGTCCTGCTCCACCCAGGGAGCTTTCCTGGGTGTGACACAGTCTCAGGCCCACAAGGATTCTGGGATGGGGGAACTCTGGGGGAGGACTTAGGTCCTAGGGCCACCACCAAACCTCAGAACACACCTGGGTGGACACACTGGGTCCCCAGGCGGATCTCTCCTTATGGAGGCCCAGTCCCTCCCAGTGTCAGCACTGGTCTATTGGAAAGAGTGGAACAATAAATATTGGTGGTGTGTTAAAAAAAAAAAAAAAGTGAGGGCCTGGCTTGCTCAAGCTCCAGAATCAAGTGGATCTGGAGAGGGAAGCACCTGAACTTGAAGTTTGTTCACACATGTGTTCATTCACTTGCTCCTTCAATGACAACTCACTGAGCAGCTTGGCTCTGGGTGCTGGGAACCCAGAGCAAATCATTCCTGGTGCGACAGGAGAAAGGCTTTGTCAAACCCTGAATTCAATGAAATAGAAGGAGCCAGGAGTATAGTGATCTGTGGAGCCACGAGGGAACGGAGCAGGAGGAAGTGGGTGGGTCTTTCCGCCAGAAAGGAGCCTTCTGAGGGTATTGGAGCTGGGTGCAGGCCCTAAGCGGCCAGAGAGCCAGCGTGTGGGAAGAGGTGAGGTGTGGAGCTGGGTGGTGCTGGGAGACCAGGCTCAGAAAGGGCTCAGGCCAGCCCTGGGGAAGCTGAGGGAGGGGCTGGTCGGGACAGGTGAGAGGAGGTATGAGCAGGACAGGGCTGGCTTGTCCTGGTTGGGGTTGGAGTACTTGGCTAGGCCAGCGGGGCTCCTGCCCAGATGTTAGCCTGTTTTCCTCCAGGTGCAGGGATGCCTGAACCAATTCAAGGTGACGACCACACAGTTGCGGCAGATCCAAGCCAGCCTCCTGCGCTCCATGGAGCAGGCACTGACGGGCCAGGCCAGCCCGGCCCCGGCTGTCCGGATGCTGCCCACATATGTGGAGTCCACCCCACATGGCACTGGTGGGTGACATAGACTTAAACAGGTGACCAGGCCTGGGGAGAGGGCTGTCATCTGGGGAGGGGGTAGTTTCTTATCTCTGTCCCTATCTCTAAGGTTCCCATCTCTAAGTTCCCTTGACAAGACTCTGCAGGCCTTGGGAATGTTTCTGGGAGGCAGAGAGCTTGGTCTCAACAGCTGCTTGACTCTCTGTGACTGCTTGTCCTCAGAACAAGGAGACTTCGTGGTGCTGGAGCTGGGAGCCACGGGGGCTTCACTGCGTGTTCTGTGGGTGACCCTGACAGGCACTGAGGGGCACTGGATTGAGCCCCGGAGCCGGGAGTTTTTGATCCCCCAAGAAGTGATGCTGGGTCCTGGTCAGCAGGTGAGGGCTCCCTGCCAGGCTGTGGGACCACAGGGTGGCTGGGGCTCCGCTGGGCAGAGCTGAGCCCCTCCCGTGTCCCCCAGCTCTTTGACTTTGTTGCTCGCTGCCTGTCTGAATTCCTGGATGCATACCCTGTGGGCAGGCAGGGCCTGAAGATTGGGTTCAACTTCTCCTTCCCTTGTCACCAGACGGGCCTGGACAAGGTGAGGCGGAGTGGGCGTGGGGATGGTGGGGGAGGGGCTGCAGCCCCATGAAGGCTGTTGGAGTGATCCCACTTTTCTGCCCCCAGAGTACCCTCATTTCCTGGACCAAAGGTTTTAGGTGCAGTGGTGTGGAAGGCCAGGATGTGGTCCAGTTGCTTCGAGATGCCATTGAGAGGCAGGGGGTGAGTGGGGGCAGAGGCCATGGGACAACCCTGTGGCCTGCCCTGTGCTTCTGGGAGGGCCTGCTTATATCCTTTATCCAGTTTAACGTTGGGGTAAATGCTGCTGCCACTCCCATGTTCTAGGTAAAGAAACTGAGGCCAAGAAAGGTCAAACCAATGCTTAGGGCCATGGGGGAAACAAAGATGAAAAGGCTTGACCCTGTCCTCAAGGACCTCTCGGTCTGGTGGGGAAAGCATTCAATAAAAGACTGTCCCTGCTGAGGGGGGTTCCGATGGCCCTGGGAGCACTGGGGAGGGCCCATTGTGCCTTGATAAGGACTTGGAGGAGGAGTCTGCCAGGTGCCTAAGCTGGGGCTGGGGAAGATGTAGTTTCAGAGAAGGGCATATGCTAAAGTCTTGTTGCCTGAGGAGGCCAGTCTGTTTTAACTAATGGCCGCCGTACTGTGTGCATGGCTGGAAGTCAGGGCTGGAAGGGACGGGCTTGGGGAGCCAGGCCAGGATGAGGGTGAGCCAGCAAGGGGTCTCTGTGCAGTCTTCAGTGTACGCTGGCTTACCCTGGTCCTGGTCCTGGTTCTGTGGGTGGCACTGGTGTCCTGGAGAGGATGGCTAAGGTTGGGAGCCACTGAGACCACCAGGGCCTGAGTTGGGGGTGAAGGAGTCACAGGAGCATGGGGTGGGGGGAACCTTCCTCTGTGGATGGAGGGCTTAGAGTGTCTGTGACACAGATGTGTGGGGCATGTGGACACGTGTTCCATGGACTCTGGGAGTCTCCATCATAGACAGGGCCCCAGCCCTGCCCAACCCCCAGGTTCCCCTGCTCTGCCCTCCCGCTGTCCAGGCCTGTAGCATTGATGTGGTTGCCGTGGTGAACGACACGGTGGGCACCATGATGGGCTGCGAGCTGGGCACTGCACCATGCGAGGTCGGGCTTGTTGTCGGTGAGCCAGGGGCCATTTGTGGCAGTGGGTGGGGGGCACAGTTGCCTGGTGGGCAGGCCCTGATGAGGTCGTCTCTGCCAGACACTGGCACCAACGCATGTTACATGGAGGAGGCACGGCACGTGGCGGTGCTGGATGAGGACCGCGGCCGTGTCTGCGTCAGCGTCGAGTGGGGCTCCTTCGGCGATGATGGGGCCCTTGGGTCAGTGCTGACCACATTCGACCGCATCCTGGACCAGGAGTCCCTGAATCCCGGTGCCCAGAGGTGGCCTGACTTTCTATTCTAGGCCCTTCTCTGCTCTGCTCCCCATCCGCTCCCCATCCCCTCCCCTGTCCCTGTGCGCCAGCCCTGAGGGCCAGCCTCTCCCTCCCAGGAGCTCCAGGCTGCCCCCTCAGGGGCCCTGGCCAGGCTCAGAGAAGGAAGGGCTCTAGGTTCTAGAACTCAGAGTTCTCTCACCTTGGCTCTCCCTTATTTCTGACTCTGGCTAGCCCTGACAGGAGTTTGGAGACTGGGGGTAGCTGAGTAAAGTGTCCCCCCCTCCCTTTTGGGTCCTGCCACCCTCCAGAAGCCCCCTAACCCTAACCCAAACTGGAGGGGGCAGTGGGGTCTGGGTAAACACCCACCTGTCTCCTGGGAAGCCCTTTGCTTCTGGAACCTCCAGTCTGGGGGCCCTAAAGAAAATGATGCCTCCTTGAGGGCTCTCACAGGTGGGCGCCTGTGGGCCGAGGCATAGGAAAGCCTCTTCCAGCCACCCTTCCGGCCGGCAGGTTTGAGAAGATGATCGGCGGCCTGTACCTGGGTGAGCTGGTGCGGCAGGTCCTGGCTCACCTGGCCCAGCACAGAATCCTCTTTGGTGGCTGCACCTCCCGTGCCCTGCTGAGCCGAGGGGGCATCCTCCTGGAGCACCTGGCCGAGATGGAGGAGTAAGTGTGGGAAGCCAGTGGGATTAGACAATGGGCTTCTCTGCTTGGGAGAGGGAGGATGCTCTGCCCCCCAGGTAGCCACGGGGCTTTGGGAGAAGAGAGACAGGGAGCATCTGGGATATTTGACCCTCAAAGTAGCACCCTGTCCCCCCAGCGCCTCGGCTGGGACAGCCCGTGCGCACGCTATCCTGCGGGACTTGGGCCTGAACCCGGGGGCCTTGGACGCCGAGCTGGTGCAGCATGTGTGCACGGCCGTGTGCACGCGAGCCGCCCAGCTCTGCGCCGCTGCCCTGGCTGCCGTCCTCACCCGCCTCCAGCACAGCCGGGAGCAGCAGATGCTTCAGATCGCGGTGGCCACTGGAGGCCGAGTGTTTGAGCACCACCCCAGGTATTCGGAAAACACACACCCTGTGTGAACAGGCAGCAGGAACACGTGTGTGTGTGTGTGTGTGTGTGTGTGTGTGTGTGTGTGTGAGACAAGCACCCAAAGGCACTCTGGTACCATGGCTGCAGGGCAGGGGTAGGAATGGCGCCAGCAGAGTGAGGCCAGATGGCGGCTGGGGGCCAAAAGAGGTCAGAGGACAGAAAAGATGTTTCTCCTTGGATGTGCAAGGGAGGGGTCCCTGGGGGCACTGGGCACGGAGTTGGTGCACAGATAAATTTAGAATTGAACTGATTTGAAATGATGGGGTCCAGGCTTCAGTAAGCCCTGGGGGGTCAGGGCCTGGTGCCAAGCCAGGGTGGCCTCACATGTGTTTGTGCAGGTTCCTCAGTGTCCTGCAGGAGACGGTGAAGCTCCTGGCCCCTGAATGTGATGTCTCCTTTATCCCTTCTGTGGACGGGGGCGGCCGGGGCGTGGCAATGGTGACTGCGGTGGCTGCCCGCCTGGCTGCCCACCGGCGCCTATTGGAGGAGACCCTGGCACCGTTCCGGCTGAACCGTGAGCAGCTGGCAGTGGTGCAGGCGAAGATGCGGGAGGCCATGGTCAAAGGGCTCCAAGGGGAGGCCTCCTCCCTCCGAATGCTGCCCACTTACGTCCGGGCCACTCCTGATGGCAGCGGTGAGGACCTGGCCTGAGTGTGTGCCTGGGACATGGGCTCCTGGGAGTCAGTGTGTGCTGGGTGAAGCCACCCACTCTGTCCTGGTACTGAGGCTCTCTGTCCCACAGAGCGGGGGGACTTCCTGGCGCTGGACCTTGGAGGCACCAACTTCCGAGTCCTCCTGGTACATGTGGCCGCAGGAGGCGTGCAGATCACCAACCAAGTCTATTCCATCCCTGAGTGTGTGGCTCAGGGCTCTGGGCAGCAGGTACTCACAGCCTGGGGCTGAAGCAGGGCCAGGGAAGGGCCAGGTGGCCCTCTCCCCGACGCTGACTCGCACTGCCCCTCAGCTCTTTGACCACATCGTGGACTGCATCCTGGACTTCCAGCAGAAGCAGGGCCTGAGCGGGCAGAGCCTCCCCCTGGGTTTCACCTTCTCCTTCCCGTGCAGGCAGCTGGGCCTGGACCAGGTGAGGGAGGGAGAGCTGGGGGAAGACATTCCCAGAGCTCCCACCCACATGCCCGTCAAGGCATCGCAGGAGGCTGGGGAGAGGACTGGGGGAGGGGCAGGCAGAGGCACCACTGGGCTGAGCCTCCACTCGGCCTCAGTTTCCCTAACGTAGTGTGCCCAAATGGGTGGAAGCGGTAAAGTGGCCTGGAATGCAGGGTCACGAAGAGGCCTGGGATGGAAATGGACACGGGTATCCCTGGGGGCTGCCAATAAGCAGGAGAGTGGAGCCAGGGGTAGGTGTGGGCACTTGGGAGTAGTGCAGGCCCAGATCCGGGCTGACCACGCACTGGTGTCTGGCCCAGGGCCTGCAGGGAGCAGCGTTGGCTCCAGGCGCTCGAAGGGGCTGTGCTCACACGGGTCCTGTGCCCTCTCTCCCCTTCCCGGCCTTGCCAGCATCCCTCTCTGTGCCTGGCTGGGGCGGGTGCCTAACTGGGGTGGCAGAGCAGCAGGCTCTCAGTACACACCTCCGTGCACCCTTCAACAAGAACGCCAGACTTTTCGTGCACACACTGAGGCCTGTCATGCAAAGCTCCTCCTGGACCTCTAGTCCAGGTTTTCAGCAGTCCTCCCCGCCTCAACATCCCAACTTGTGCGAAAAATTGCTATGATGAGGGGCACACTGTCCCCGAAGGTGCCCACTGTGTCCTGCCCTACCTGCGTCTCTGAGCGGCTCTGCCTCCTCGGCTCCAACCAGCCCTTGTGTGGCTGTCACCCTCTGCTCCGGCCCTGACCTCCCAGATGTGTGCTCTGTACTCTGCCTTCCCCTCCCCGCATGGCCACTGCATCTCTCGGCTGGGCTCTCGCTCCAGGCTGAGCTGCTGGCGCCTTTTGATTATTTCTTATAAAGTGTGAGAAGCAGGTGGGACTCAAGATGCAAAAGCAGGCATGCAAGAAACACGATCCTATTGATCTTCTATCACAGAACTAAATTTCTGTGTTGAACCCACAATCTTTGGAGGGGTGAAAACTTAATGTTGATCAATTTGGAGACCCTCTTCCCCCTAGGGGCCCCTCTTGGCTGCACAGCGATCGTCCTTCACTGTAATGAATGTGCAGGCACGAAAGGGAAACTCTTGGGGAGACACCCAGGCCCCCACTGGGAAGAAGGGGGCTACTCCTTCCTCTCCTGGGTCCTCACACCTCCCTGGGGAAGGAGGGCAGAGGCCTCCTCTCCTCTCAGACCACCCAAATCCTGTGTCTCCCTCCCTCCCGCCCAAGCGTGGGCCCAGTGTGGAGGGCACAGAGCACCCCTCTCAGGAGGCCATCCGAAACCTGGCTCTGCCTGCCCCACCCACGCTTCCCCAGGCCAGGGTTCTTTGTCTTGTCTGGGAGCAGGTAAGCTTTGCTAATTCTCATGATCTGGTCTCCCCCAAACTGGCCTCCCTCTCATTCACTCTTTCTGGTTTCTGGTTTTGGGACAATGAGCACAGAACACCCTAGATGTGGTCACATAGGGAAAGTGATAAGACAATATTACTGGGGGGAATGTTGGTTAGTATTTCTAATCTCCTGCCCTAAAGATTTGCAGACCTGCTCTCCACGCTTCTCCGTGGGCAGAGCAGTCATTTTCCCCTGCCCTCCCCCTCCAGAGAAGCTCACCAAGAAAAGCACAGCCAAGCCCCCGTCACTAAGTTCACAATTTAAGGCCAATTTCTCACAGTAAAGGCTTAGCTGTCTTGTCCCCTTCCATCCTGCCCACATGTCTGGGTTCTGGCTTTTCTATTCGTCCTTCACTCACATCTGGAACACACGTGTGAATCTCCCAATGACACGGCTCTGTCCCAGCTCCAAGAATTCCTTCTCTCAAGCGACCCTGGCTAGTTCTTCTCAGAAGAGCAGAATCTGCTGCCATGTGGACCCTCTGAGCCTTCCCTGTCCTCCCCTTTCTCACACCCAGCACTCATTTGACAAGCTCCATCCAATCACAAAGGGCCATTCCTTCTGGGCAACCATCTTAAAATGGCCAAACCCTGAGACCATCTGAGCATTCTGGTACTAACGTAGGTTGAACGTTAATAGGTTTCTTCATACTGGAAGGCTTCTGAGGACTTGGCAGGGGGCAGAGGGCAAGGCCCTCCACTGTATGGGCAGAGTGGGCCTGGGATGCTGCTTACAGAGCGGGGACATGGTATGCTGGAGGAGATGCAGGCTTTGGGGAGGCCAAGTGAGATTCCAAGGGGCCCCCTGCCTTGGTCCCACCCCAGGGCATCCTCCTGAACTGGACAAAGGGTTTCAATGCATCAGACTGTGAGGGCCAAGATGTCGTGTGTCTGCTGCGGGAAGCCCTTGGGCGCAAACAGGTAGGGAGTCTGCCTCCAGGGGTGCTTTGGGACTGTGGCAGGCCTTGAGGGGAGCAAAGGGTCTCTTGCTTCCTAAGAGGGGGACCCTCTGCAGTAGAGACCTTTGGGTCCAGCACCAGTTGCCGTGACGACCATGTTGCCCAGCAACTAGCATCATCTTTGTTTTGCAGGCAATGGAGCTGAATGTCGTTGCCATTGTCAATGACACAGTGGGAACCATGATGTCCTGTGGCTATGAGGACCCCCATTGTGAGGTCGGCCTTATTGTTGGTGAGGAGGGCCCTGCTCTTTTGTGCCCCTACTGCCTGATGCTAATTCATGGTACACTCAGTGCTTGGAGCTGGGAGGGTGCCAGGGATTGACAGAGAATGAGCTATGAGGTCATTCTTCAGGTCATCCAAGATTCTAAGTCTTTATTAGGCACCTATCCTGTGGCCAGCTGAGGGATGGATGAAGGGACAGGAAGACACATAAAAGGGGAAAACACCTGCCTTTTCAGATCTGACCATTTAGCAGGGCTTGAGCCCAGAATAGCACGTGGCAGTCAGAGAGCTGAACCTGACTCTCTGTGCCAGGGCGACAGGCTGAGGCCAGAAAGGAAGGGGTCCCACAATGAATGGGACTTGCAAAGAAAGCCTTGAAAGAAGGGATCTGGCTGGGCGGGAAGGAGGGCTCCCACGGGTCCTCAGGCATCAGTCTCTTAGAGCACAAAGTGGGTGATAGCCACTCGAGGGACTGGGAGCTTCTTGAACATAGAGCCTGGCATGGGCAGGCGCTCGGAGGGGTGTGCCCAAACTGCCCTGGGAACAAACCACTGGATGGAGGAAGTCAAGGTGGGGCCGCAAGGAGCCCACCTGCCTAGAGCTGACCAGGTGTTGGGGATAGAGAAGGGATGCCTTTGCCTTCTGCCTGGAATGCCGTTCCTTTCTGTGCTTCTTGGCTTCAAGGCCAAACCCCAACTTACTTCCTCTCTGTAGCTTTTCTGACTCTCTAGGCAGGATGATTCATCGGAACTCCCAGGATGCTCTTCTTTGCGCCTTCATTTAGGCACATACGGGCAGTCTCTGAGTTGTCTGCTCATTGCCCCGCCTCTGGCCACTGTAGGGCTCCTCTGGTCTGACTCCTGTCTCCATCCTCGGCTCTTGGCCCAGCACCTGCTAGTTTGACTAAAGACCTGAAGACCAGTCCAGGGAGCTTAGGCGTCTCACCTGCAGACAGTGGGGGGCTGTCACACATCTCCTAGAGGAATGGCTGGTGGCATTTCTAGGAGTACCCTGGGGTAGCATGGGAGATGCACCGATGGTGGAGCTGGTAGGGGAAGCAGTGGAGGCCCAGAGGGCTTGGTGCTGGCAGGGGCTGTGGAAGAATGCCAGGAAAGAAGGAAGACCAGGACCGGGGGCGTGAGTGTGGGGAGATGGAGATGTAAAATACGAGCCCACATTTTGCTGTCTCAGTGCAGGAAGGGCTCAGAGGGGGTCCTGTCTGATTTAGTAAATGGCTCCTACTCCGTCTGGCCTTCCTGCAGGAACTGGCACCAATGCCTGCTACATGGAGGAGCTCCGGAACGTGGCAGGAGTGGCTGGGGACCTAGGCCACATGTGCATCAACATGGAGTGGGGCGCCTTTGGGGATGATGGCTCTCTGGACACGCTCAGCACCTGCTTCGATGCAAGTGTGGACCAGGCATCCATTAACCCTGGCAAACAAAGGTGTGGGCTGGGCCGGGCAGGGGTGGCTGATGGTGGCTTCCGTTGGCGATGGCAGTGGATGGGGTCTCCTACCCGGTGGGCACACACACTTCCATGCAGGTTTGAGAAGATGATCAGTGGCATGTACCTGGGGGAGATCGTCCGCCACATCCTCTTGCATTTGACCAGCCTTGGAGTTCTCTTCCGGGGTCAGCAGACCCAGAGCCTTCAGACCAGGGACATTTTCAAGACCAAGTTTCTGTCTGAGATTGAAAGGTGCTGAGCCATGCATTACCACCCCCCACCTCCCAAAGGGGTCTTTCCATTCACTTGGAGTGGAATGCTGGTTGGAGGGAGGTCCACCCAGGAGGACAGAGGCCATAAGAGAGGGGAGCTAATGCCAGACCCTACCTCTCTGTGTTCTATTCCTTCCCGTCCCCAGTGACAGCCTGGCCCTGAGGCAGGTCCGAGCCATCCTTGAGGATCTGGGGCTTCCCCTGACCTCGGATGATGCCCTGATGGTCCTGGAGGTGTGCCAGGCTGTGTCCCAGCGGGCAGCCCAGCTTTGTGGGGCAGGTGTGGCTGCCGTGGTGGAGAAGATCCGTGAGAACCGGGGCCTGGAAGAGCTGACTGTATCCGTGGGAGTGGATGGGACCCTCTACAAGCTGCACCCCCAGTGAGTCTGGATGCCAGGCTGGGTGGGAGGCATGCCTGGGTAGGGCCTGGCTGGCCTAGGCTCACCTCAGCCCCTCCCCTCACAGCTTCTCTCGCCTGGTGGCGGCCACTGTGCAGGAGCTGGCCCCTTGCTGTGCAGTCACCTTCCTGCAGTCAGAGGACGGGTCGGGCAAAGGTGCAGCCCTGGTCACTGCCGTTGCCTGTCGCCTGGCCAAGCAGGCCCAGGTCTGAAGAAATCTCCAGGAACCAGCTGTGCTGGACCAGGGCCGGGGCCCCACCTGTCCCCCAGCCAGGCCCAGCCACTCAGGACTCCCAGAACAGCCCATGTGGGACCCCTCTGTGGCCACTGGCCCCAAGTTCCGGCTTCCCCGAGAGAAGCAGCACTTGGGTTAGCAATATATATATAATTTATTTACATTCACGTCCGCTAAAATCCCTACGCGCCCCGGCGGCCGGGCAAGGCTGTGTACATAAGGCCAAGTGTAAGTGCGTGAATGCACTTAAGACAGAGTCAGGGCACGAGCTTCACACGACAGGCCCCAGGAGCGGGCACGCCACGGCACGCACACTCGCCATTGTCCAGCCCAGGACTCCCGTTGCATATTCACACGCCCCGTCGGGCAGGGCTCCTCTTGGTGGGGGAGGGGGAGGATCAGGGAGGAGCCTTGGGTGTCCCTGGGTGGGTGGGAGAAGGGCAGCATGTGAGAGGCAGATGTGGACTGATACTGGGCGTGAGAGATGTGAGTGGCCTCCTGGTGTACAGCATGACATGTGTGCGGGGGAGGGGGAAGCCGGTGATGTGACACACGAGACATGCGTGGGCACATGCCCGTGTGGGGGTCGTGTGCCTGAATCCAGGGGCCGCCCCCCATCCGGCTGTGGCCCTCAGTCCCACAGGCTTGGAGCCGGGCCCCTCAGACGTGCCCCTACCCAGCAGGCACAGAAATGTTTGCATAAGGTCCAGCTCAGGCAGGAGCTCCAGGGCGCGTCCCGAGCCCAGTGTGTGCACACATGCTGTGCGTGTGCGGTCCCCGGCCAGGGGCGGGGGGAGAGGTAGCACCACACACAAACACACACACTCACACAGGGGCTGGGCCTGGGCTGGCTTTTGGCACTGTCCATCCTGGGCCCTGGGGGCAGGTGGCAGTGCCAGCCTGGCCTGGCAGGCCCTGGAGGGGCGGGAGCGTGGGCAGGGTCTGAAGGGCCAGTGTGAAGAGACAGCGTTCACCAGGAGGGGCCTGTCCACACAGCTCCCTGGTGTGGGGGAGGGCCCTGTCCGGCTTCTGCCTGTCCCTGGTCGGTCCCAAAGCTGGTGAGAGTGTAGGTGTTGGGGGCCTGGCTGGCCTCAGCATTCAGCCTCCGACACTGTGAAGAGGCCGCCGTCTGGCTGGCCCAGTCCGGCCACTGCTGCAGCCAGCTGGCTGAGGTTGCCATTGGGGAAGTGCCTTGCCTCCCACAGGTTGAGGATCATGGCTGTGGGGCTGGGCTTGGAGGCAAAGAAGCTGAGATGGCTGTGGAGAGAAGGGGAGGAAGGGAGGCCATTAAGTGGCCTGGCCTCACCGCAGGCTACTGCCTCCTGGCCCCCAGCCCACCCCTCTGTCAACCATACTGGATGCCCTGGCTGCTGGTGGATGGGCCACAGGCCCCACTGAGTGTCCTGTCCATCCCACCCATCCTACCCTGCCAAGTGGCCTTTGCACCCCTCCCCTCCCGCCCATCTCCCATGCACCTGTCCAGGTGGAGTTTCTGGGCCAGAGTCCGCCAGTCGGCACCTCGGCTACAGGGTGGGTCCAGGCTGGTAATGATCTTCTGCCGAATGAGGAAGGGGATCTTGAAGGCACTGGGGCCCACTAGGGCTGGGACCCCCCCTTCACTCTCCAGAGCCAGCAGCTCCATGAATCTTGTGTCCTGCGGGAGCGGGGGGGGCGAGGGAGTGGCAAAGGGGTGAAGATGACTGTTAGAACTTTCCCTGGTCCAAGCCCACTACAACCTCCTGGGGGGGGCGCCCAAACCACCTTAGAGCACAGCACCACATGATATCGATGCTTCCTGGGCCCCCCACTGGGGCTCAGGTGTAATGACCTGCCAAAGTCACACAGCCAGCGAGCACCGGAGCTATCTGGCCTCCTTCCCCTCCTCCTCCCCACCAGCCCTGACCTTACCCCTCCCTCCCCCCCACTCAGCCTCTGCTGAACACTCAGGACCCACTGTGTTCCTCTCACCGCCTGTGTCCTTGAACTCAGTGCCCACTGCCAGAAACGCTGCCCTGCCCTCGCTGCTGCCTGTCTAACTCTTACTGATCCTTTGAGGCCCAGGACAGAGTCCCTCCTCTCCTCAGGGAAGCCCAGGCTGCTCCACCTCTCCTTCCTGCTGCTCCCACATCCTCGTCAGTCCCTTCCCAAGTCAGTCCCACTGCACCTGTCTGCATCTGTCTACTTCACCTGCACCTCTCCCTGGAGACTCGGAGGAAGAGGCCAAGCGGTTTCTGGTTTCTAGGAGGAGGTGTCAGGGCGGGCCTGGGGGTGTGGCACACATTATGGCAGTGCTGATACCCTTCCTGCCCACCTTGGTGATGTTGAAGTTGATGTTGAAGCTCTGCCCGTCACCCTCCACCTGCCACACCCACACCTTGCAGGCCAGGTCGCTGGTGCTGGGGCTGACACGCTCCAAGGTGAAGGTGCAGTGCAGGTACTGCTGTGTGCCATTCCAGATGTGATAAAAGGGGATCTCCTGAGGGGGGGGGAAGAAGAGGGGCAGTGTCAGGGGTGCCTGTGGCTGGTGGGCCCGGCTCCAGGCACCTTGAGCGCCCTCACCTGGTAGCTGACGAGGAGCTTGCTCTTCCACAGGGAGCTGGGCACGTCGTGGATAGACAGGCGCAGGTTGTGGTAACTGTCCTTCAAGTGCAGGACACGAGGTTCCTGGATCAGCTGTCCACCCAGCTGCTTCTCCAGCTGCACCACCTCCTGCAGTGCCACAGGTGGTCAGCTGAGCCTGGGGGCTGGGAGAGCCCCCTGTACCTCAGCCCTCAGGGCCAGGTGCACAGGGTGGGGCTGGGCAGTACCTTGAGTGCATCTCGGGTGTCCTGTAGGCAGTAGACTCGGATGTTGTACTCTAGGGAGGTGCAGGCCACGGGGGCAAACAGCAGCAGCTTGAGGCGCTTGGCAGCGGCCACACTGAGGGCCTCTCCCACGAGGGCAAAGCGGCCCAGCTGCTCGGTGAAGATGTAGCAGGTGCCAGCCTCCAGCTGGCAGTAGTAGAGGTGGGAGGGCGCCTCCTCACCCAGGTGCAACACGTCCTGCGGGTAGGGCCCGATGGGTCAAACTCATGACAAATGCAGCTCTGAGGGGTGGCCAGAGACTGGGGACAGGGACCTGGCTCAAGGGCCAGGTGGGAAGCCGGGCTCCACTCGGAGGCCTGTGTTGGCTCCCTTGGGTGGGCAGTGGGGCTCACCTCCCAGCTGCCCTCGCAGGACTGCTTCTTGAGGCGCAGGCTCCAGCTCTCAGGGCTAGGCTCCCCGCAATGGTCCATAGCAAGGATGACAGGCCGGGTGAGCAGGACTCCGGGGGGCCCGCAGCTAACGATGGGACTCAGCAGGGTCTGACAGCCGGCTAGGGGCAACCTCAAGTGGGGAAAAACAGGTGGGGAGGGAAAGGCATCAATGGACCACCCTGGACTGGGTGGGACGGGGCAGGGCAGTGGCCCCTGGGGTCAGGAGCAGAGCTGGTTTGAGCTTAGGGGCAGCTCTTCCCCGGATCCCCCTCAGGCCAGACCAGACAAGGCCCAGCAGTGGTTGGGCAGGTGGCTTCCTGGTGACTGCAGGCCGGGGGACCCACCCAGCCTCAGCGGCAGGGCCCACGCCCACACCTCACGTCCTCCGGCTTGTGCAGCGTGAGGTAGATCTCGTAGATCTTCCCGCGGGGTATGGCATCTGGGGGGATGAGGAGGCTGATCCCTGTGACAGAGCGGGAGGAGGGCCGGGCTTACCAGGCTGCAGAGACACCGCACACTGCCAGCCCCTCTATGAGTCTCCCTTGGAGGACTGATCGGTGCCAGCCTGGCCTGGGGACAGAGGTGCCACAGGCACTGCTCCACTATCCACACAGCACGAAGCGGAATCACAGCGACCCCAAGAGAGCTGCTCAAAGACACTCGGGTGGCAAAGCATGCCGTCAGCCTGGGCACAGAAAACACTGAGACAAAAGGTGCCAGGTATGCGGTACCCACCTCCCCTTGCCCTGCTTAAAGCCTTCCCTTTACTCCTACGAGATGAAGTCGAGCTCCCTGGCCTGGCATGTAAGGTCTTTCACCTCTGGCCCCAACTGCCTTCCCAGCAGCATCTCCAGCCCAGCCTGAGGTGCCTACTCGCTGTTCTGGGACCACTGCCTGGAGCTGCCTCTGTCTGGGTGCCCCGCCCTCCTCCCCTGCTCACGACCCCCCCACCTCCATGGGCCCTGGCCGCCTCTGGGGATGGCAGCTCTCTGCCACCATGCATGACTTGGACAGTGGCCCACTACAGGTGGGGCCGGGGCCTTGAACAACCTTGCCCGCTTTGATAGCCCTCCTGGGCCTGGGAGCCAATGCACATGTGTCCTGCTGTCTGGCTGAGTCGCCCCTGCCCCAGCGTCTTGCAGGGGCAGCATCAGAAAGCGCCTGCTGAGGGAGGGGTGGTTCCAGGGGAGGCAGTAGGGGCTGGGAAGTTGCTCTGGGGATGGCGAGGGGTGGTCGTGCCCCACCTTCCTGCCCCTTTAGGACAGGGAGCCTCGGTATTAGAAGAGGGAGAACAATCCTATGGCTCTGTCCCACCAAATCTGAAGACACAGGCATGCTCTCCAGAGTGGGCGACTGGCTGTGCCGCTGGACTGTCACCATTTCCCAGGGACCGAGACCAGGAGAGGGGAGCCAGTGGTGGAGTGCTCACAGCTACTGCTCCCTTCACCGGCCCGCGCTGCCTCCTGGGACTGGCTCCCGGCGTTGGTGACAGTCCCAGAGGCTGAGTGTGAACACACCTGCATTCCCAGGACAGGTACTCAGGAAGGTGAGGCAAAACCACGGGCCCTGCTCTCAAGAAGCACCCAGCCAGTGGGGTGAACAAGATGGATGGCAGTGGAGTCCTGGGTGCGGGGGCAGACACCCCACAATGGTGACACCCCACTGAACACCCATGTGTGCCTGCCCCTTCCTCAGAGCTTGGCACGGACCACCTCACCTCATCCCTATGGCAGAGACAAGAAGCACAGAGAGGGAGAGCTGCCAGGCCAAGGCCTGGTGCGGGGGGAGAGGGATCGTGGGGTGCTGGAGCCCACCGTGGCCGCCATGTGCAGAAGCTTCCTCAGGAGGAAAGAGGCCACCACAGTTGGCCAGCAGGGAAGGGGCCACTGTGGCTTTGTCACGTGGGCTTTGCAGGGGGCATTGGGAAGCCATGGAAAGGAGGGGGACATGGCGAAGTGTGGCTGCACTGGGCGAATGCCTGGAGCTGTGACCCGATGGCAGGTAGGCGTGGTGGTCAGGGCCAGGAGAGGCAGCGGGAAGACGAGGAGCAGTGGGGTGCAGGAACATTTGAGGAGGAAGAATGATGAGATGGGTGTGTGACTGAAGCTGGGGTAGAGATGAGGGTGCAAGTGAAGAAGAGCAGGAGGTCAAGGTGACCTCCAGTTTCTGACTCGACTGTGCTGTCCCTGAGGTGGGGAAAGCCGGGAAGCAGGAGGTTGTGGGGGAGGGTGGGAGACGGTGCTGTTTTGGCCACAAGAATGTGAGACTTCCAGATGGAGCTGCCCAGCAGGCAGCTGGGTGTAGGATTCTGTCGCCCAGGAGAACTGTGGCTGGGGATTAGGAGTGGGAGTGATCTTGCACAGACATGGCGATTAGAGCCATGGAGTGGGAGAGGGTGCCAGGAGGGAGCTCTGAAGAACACCTACGTTTGGGAACAGGCACCCGGAGCAGCTGAAAAGGGACCAGAAACCCAGGGCTATGTGAGGTCACCTAAGCCGAGGGAAGAGAGAATTTCAGGGTGGGAGTGGCCAACCACACCAGAGGTATGAAGCTCCTTTGAAAGATGCCCATGGAGAAGGTCTGTGGATTTTTTATCGAGGTGTCTCAGAGACCCTGGCAGAGGGGTTCTGTGAGGTGGTGGGTGGAGGGAGCCCCCTGTCCGGGCGCTTGTCTTCTGCTATTTCTTCACCTGTCCCACCTCGGAGCCCAGGGCCCTCCTGGAGCCGGCACATGTCGACTGGCGGTGTACACGAAGGGACAGAAGTCCTGTGCCCCAGGCCACAGGAGGGAGACAGCTCTGGCCACGGCCTCAGTGTCAGCCCCACTGTCAGCCACACCTGGGTTGTCTCCCAGACTCAACCTCCTTTCCTTGTTGGCCTGGCTCTGCATTTGGGGTGAGGCTGAGTGGCATAGGAGGGACACGGATGCTAGTCTTGCCTCTTAGAGCTCCCCGAGCACTTTGGGGCCCTTCCCACCTGTATGAGGGATCATCAGCCGGCCCCCTAGGAAGTTGAAAGTCCCATAGGCCATGTTGCTGATGCCTCGCGGCAGGGAGCGGAAGTAGTTCTGGGTGGACAGGCGGGAGACAAAGTCCTCGGCCTCCGAGGTGGGCGAGCTGTGGTGCAGCGTGTGGCGGCCGCCACTCAGCGGGCTGAGCAGGTGCCCATTGGTTAGCTGGAACTTGGGGCTGGGCCCATCCTGCCGGGGACACAGGCTGCCCTGGTAGGTGGTGGTGGTGGTGCTGAGGTCTGGCTGGATGGTGAGCAGATGGGGATTGTCTGCAGGATAAAGGCAGACTCAGGGAGTGGCACTGAGGGTGGCCCGGCCCGGTGGCCCCTGGCATGGGGCCCAGGGCGGGAGCTGGGGGCAGAGGCACCACACCTGCTTTGCTGGGCTTGATGCTGACGGGCTGGAAGCCGGAGGTGAGGATGGAGGAGTCGGCCACATCTGAGTCCAGCCCCTCCTTCTTACGGCAATAAACGAGGATGAGGACGAGCAGCAGCAGGAGGAGACACACGGCCACGGCGACGAGGCCCACGTAGAGGGCCACGTCCTCTGGCCCAGAAGCAGCTGCAGGAGGTGGGGAGGGAGAGGTCAGCGGTTCCCACTCCTTGGGCATCAGCACTATTGGGCAGCGGACGCTGGCGCGGGAGCAGGGAGTCAGCATGCATGCATCCCCGCCCAGCATCTGCCACCACCTCGTGTGTCACGGAGCAAATCACACCCCTCACAGGCTCGATTCAGGCGGACGCTGCTGATCCCCAGAAGAGACACTTCCCCAGACGGCCTTGGATGGGGCTGCTGGACTGAACCCCCTCTCCTGGGGCCCAGGGCAGCTGAAGCCGTGGGGAGCTCCTGGAACCCCCCCCCCGCCCCCCAGAGCATGGGATCTGCTTCCTGGGGGGTTTGCCCATCTGGTCCCTGCCAGGGCTCTTCTCCTCGCCTGCCTCTCCAGGACTGGGGCGCGGCTGGGAAGGGTGATTGACTGCCCAGAGGAAGCCGTATTGATTTTAGAAGGGCTTTGCATAATGGAAGAAATGTCCATCAGAAAGGAATTGACACAGATAATTAGGTTTTTAATTGAAAGAATGGGGGAGGGTGTGTTCTAGAGAAAAAATCCAACAGAGATCTTTAATTGTTAGTTATGGCCTTGTAATTAACAGGCCTCACAGGCCTGGTGTCCCCAATGGACTTGCCTGTGCACTTGGGGGACAGGGAGGAGGTGAAGCTTCAGGAGAGGGGGAGGGGGGCATGTGCACAGTAAAAGCTCAAAAGTGTGCATGTTTTGGGGGAGACGAGGGATGTACTGGGGTGTGCAGGGGCACACGTGTGGCTGTTTATGAGGGGAGTCCCCAAGGGTCCTGAGCTTTGGAGAGGGGGTGCAGCTTGTGGCAGGGGACTAAATCCCTGAGCCACCACCTCCCTGGAGCTGGGCAGGGCCAGACCTGGCAAACTCAAGAGGACTCCCAGGGCAGAGGACTCACTGTGCACGCAGAGGTCGCTGGTGCAGTTTCGGGTGTCCAGGTCAGCACCCCGGCACTCCTCGCCTCCGTTGCGGGGTGCTGGGTCAGAGCACTCGCGGCTCCGCCAGTGGGTGCAGTCAAGCCCACAGGCCGACCACTTGCTCCACGGGCTCCAGCTGCCGTCCACTAGGGGAGACAGACACAGGGAGAGGAGATGACGCTGTCAGCCTGGGGAGCCAGCTCAGGCTCTGGGTGCAAGGCCAGGGCCAGGGAGGCCCACCCTGCACACCCTCTGGTGCCCAGCTGGCCTGGATGACACATGCTAATGATGGGAGGCGCAATGACACCTGCCTGTTTGGCTCTACCCTCACCAGGGGGCCGCTGTGGCCCTGGGGCCGTGTGGGCGCCCCCGGCTGAGCCCTGCCCTTGCCCCACTGACTGCACCTGTCCTGACTGTACCTGAGACTCTGGGGCTCAGACCCTCTGCCGAGACTGAGCCGGACATGGACCGAGCCCTGCCTCCATCACACTGAACCCCATCCTGGCCTTGGACTGAGCCTGGCCCTGCGTGCGGGCGGGTGGGATGGAGCCATGGGGGGCAGGCTGGTGGGTGTGATGGAGCCAGGGCACGGAGATGGCGAGGTGAGGAGCGATGCAGGAGGCGGCAGCTGCTGGTACCTGGGCACAGGGTGGCGCAGGCTGTTTTCTGGACATTCTGCCCCTCACAGAAGGCGCCCCCGTTGAGAGGCGCCGGGTTGGTGCAGCTCCGGCTCCGTTTCTGCCAGCCGCGCCCACAGCTGGTGCTGCAGACGGACCACTCGGTCCACGTCGACCACCCACCGTTCACTGGCCGGACAGAGAAGGACTGGGGTCAGGGAGCGGGGGCTTCCTCAGACATGCTGGCCCAGGGACCAGGGCAGGGGGGCCGGAGGGGAAGCCCCGGAGGGGAGGCCACACTGTGCCAACTGCCCCTTCCTTCCACCAGCAGGTGCTGTGGACACTAGGGCAGCCAGTCCTCACGTGTAGCTCCCAGGCCCCTCCAGCGCGGACCCCAGCCTTCAGAGGGGCAACTCCTGCATCCCCTCCCTCTGCCTGCTCCTGGGGGTGCCCAGAACACTACTTCCTGCCCACGGCCACCTTCCTAGTCTCCCTCTGAACCCTCATCTCCTGCACAGTGCTCCCTGCCCACAAGTCAGCCAAGGGATGGTGTGACTACAGGTGACCGGCCCACCCCGCACCTTCACCCAGACACACCCTTCGGCTCCCCGATGGGCACAGTAAGGCCCCTGCCCTTCCCAGTCAGCCCACGGCCTGGCCCGCCTGGCCCTGCCTCCCTGGGGGGCCAGTCACAGTGCCACCCCGAGGACAGCTTCCGGGCCTCTCCCTCCCCCCGCCAGTGCCGGGGCCCACCATAGACGATGACAGCAGCGGAGGCGCTGCGGCGTCGCGCGACGATGTTCTTGGCCACGCAGGTGTAGTTGGCCGTGTCGGCCAGGCGTGCCTGTCGCACCACCAGGCTGTGCTCCCGGGTGATGTACACGTTGGGGTCCAGGGACGGGTCCACCAGGTCCTCATTCCGGAGCCACTCCACCTGGGGAAGGGAGCCACACCACTGCACAGCCCCGAGTGAGGGCAGTCCCTGGGGGTCAGCCTGGGGGCTGGGCAGGCAGGACCTGAGCTTGGGAGTCCCCTCACCTCTGCCGGGGGGATGCCCTCCGGCGGGCGGCAGGGCAACACGATACCCTGCTCCAGGGACACCTCCTTGGCCAGCGGCTCCTGCTCGAAGTTCTTGCGCAAATCTGGAAGAACAAGAGTGTCCTCCAGCCTGGGCGCCTCGTGCCCGTCAGCCTGGCCCGCTGTCCCCGGTCCCACAGGAGCCATGACAATTGGCAGAAGGAGGTGCCGAGTGCCCAGTGGTTATGGGGTGGCTCTTCCTCCCAACAAGGCAGGACCTGAGGCTTTCTGACAGGACCCCTCCCCGGTGACACCCTGGGGCCACCCCCACCGGAGGGCAGGGCCCGGGACTCACAGGCTATTCGGATGTAGGCCTTCTGGCTCTTGGTGGTGCCTGAGGAGCTCCAGGCCACACACTGGCACCAGTACTCCTCCAGCCCGAACACCTTCTCCACCTGCTGCCTCGAGACGTTGATGCGGACCTCCATGGCAGGCAGGCCTGGGGACGGGAGGTGTGGGTAGCCAGGGCCCAGGGCCACACTGACCTCCCTGTTCCAGGCCAGAGCAGACAGCGGCGCAACTCTCAACCTGGAGGGAACTCTGGGGACCCACGGGAGCTCAGCGTGTATGCCCTGGAAGCTAGGAGTAGGTTCTTAGCGTTTCCATTCTTTGTACTCCATTCCCCAGGGGCCTGTCTCCCGGAGTCACTTACAGAAATGCCCCTAACAGGGCTTCTGGCAGCTGGGGCTGGCCTCCCAGGACCCCAGGAAGAAGGGGTGTGGCAGACTGGCCAGCCCGAGGGCTTTGTGGGTAAAAGGGTGAGGAAGGATCTGGCTCAGCTCCCTGGGGGTTAGCAGGTGGATCCTGACATGTGATAACATAATAGCAGCTATTAACAGTATAATTGCACCCATTGCCTAGTATGATAATAGACCCCTGGGCTTAGCAAGCAACTCCCACATGCTGGCTGTTATCTTCCACACATCCCATCCATCCCATCCGAGCCCTGGACCGCACTGCTCCCACTATGGGCGATGAAACAGGCTCATGGCTATCTGAATCCAAAGCATGTTGAGGGTGTCCTGTAGTCACCCTGGGTGGGCTGGGAGGACCCAGGCCATAGGGAGAAGTGTCCGCAAGGGTGAGGGGGTGGCCCACAGGGGGAGGCTGCCTGGGATGGGTGTCGGGACCTGCTCTGCACCAGCTGAGCTAGAGGACCTCTCTCAAGAATGGACGCAGGCCCCTGTCCTCGGCCACGCTGGGACCCAGGGAGTGGGGGTACGAGGAGGGCCCAGACCTTCTGAGGACCCAGAAGAGGGGACAGCAGCCCTCAGCCTCCTGGCGCTGGGCCAAAACCAATGTCCCAGGAGTGAGCAAAGACCGTTTGTTTCCAATTTCTCCTCCTTCTGACCCCAATTTCCCTTGGGTCAGCGGCTTATCAGAAAGAGGGAGAGAGGCCGGGCAGCAATGTGTTTCCATTGTTAACAGAGAAATTCAATTAGGGCCGCATTGCAGGAGGAGCGGCCGTCCAGCTGAGCAGGGAGGCTGTTTTCTCTCTTAATTTCTCTACCCGTGGCTCCCTGACCCCTGCCCACACCCTCCTCACGAGCCCGCAGCTCCCACCTCGGTCCCTATCCCTCGCCCTGCCTCTGGCTAGTTCTCACAGGAGATTGGGGGACTGGTGTCACCTCTGCCTGAGGTCATTCTCTGGGGTTCTCTGGGGGGTGTGGTGAGGGCTGAGAACAGAGGGGCTCTCACAGGGTCTGTGTACGGGGGGCTCTGGGCCCCAGCCACCTTTCAAGCACACCGAGTCTTGAAGCATCTCAGTAGAAGCCATGCACACACTCAGGGGCGCAGACCTCCAGAACATTCTGAACTGGGGAGTTTTTCTCTCTGGGCAGACAGGTCTAGGGGCGGGCCACTCCAGCCTGTATGGGGTGGGGGAGCTCATGCACCACCCGCAAGTCAGCCTGGGAGAACAGCACTAAATTTAAGCGTGCCTATTTCTTTCTCCCTGCCTCCTCCCACTCCTGTCCTGCCACCTCCTCGGCTCCTTCCTGCTGCCGTAAACGAGGGCCAAGTTTGTCCTCCATGTCCCACTTCCAGGCAGCGCCCTGGAACCCCACAAGCTCCAGGAGGGTGCTGGGCCCCAGGGGAGACTCAGACTCTGCCCTGACCATGAGGTGAGGGGCTGTGCCTATGTCCCTGCAAATCAGGGAGCAGCCTGGATCCTGGGAGCAGTTTCTGGGCACGGCTGTCTGCACCTGCCTGGTAACTGTGAGCAGATGCCAGCCTTGGGGAGGGACGGGGCCCAGGAGCGTGTGGGGTGTGAGCAGGGGGCACGTGGGGAGACCTGGGGGAGTGTGGGCTGAGTATTTATGGGAAGTAGAGGATTGGCAGGGTGGGGGTGGGGACTCTGAGGCCAAGTTTGGGCTCAGGTTCTCACCAATCTGTGTCTAATAACCAATCAATTTATGTAACAATAAAGTTTACACCCCCAGACGGGACTCCAACTCTTGGCTTCAAACATTTCAGGCTTTTCCAGCATCAGCAGGGTTGGGTTGAGGGTTTTCCAGCTTTGGTCCATTTTCCTGGTCTCCTGAATTGGGAATGTGGGCAAGTGAGGGGGGAACAGGGTGCTCTCTCCTGGGGTGTCCGCCCAGCCACCTCAGTCCCACACAGGAATGGGCTGACCTCTGATCACTGCCCTACCTGCCTGAGCACAGAATGTTCTGGGTCAGGGTCTGCTCTGTGGCCTGCATGGTGCCATGGCATGTGTTTGTGGGCAAGTAAGGGAAGCCTATCTCTGAGCTTCAAAGCACTCAATGGCTCTGCGTTGAGAAATCAACAAGACCAATAAAAATTCAGATGCGCTGGCCATGGAAGACCTGAGGTCAGATGCTCAGGGCAGGTGAGGGTCCTGGGGGTTAGGGGTGGGACCTGTCCCCAGGAGCTCTGCTGCTCTGGCTGGCTGGAAGGAGGAAGGCCAGCAGAGTCTGTTGTGGGCTGTGGGCTGGGGGCCCTCAGCATGTGTGCTGGGCCTGGGTCTCAGCTAAGCCATGGATTCCAGACCTCGTGATAGCAGGAGACAAAGAGGGGGAGGCTGGGAGCAGCAGGGGCTGCCTGGGGCCTTCCAGGGGTTCTAGGACAGACCCTCAAGGCCGAAGAAAGGCAGGTCTCTGGCGGTGGCTTCCTCCTCCTCACCTGTCCTTTCCCTGGGGGACCCGCCACAGCAGTGGGAGGACTCACGCAAAAAGCCGCACAGGCCCTGGGCATGGGGTGGGGAGGGAAGGCCTGAAGCTGGGCTCTGACTGGGTGTATGAGATCGCATGGCTTCCCTCTCCAGCGTGCAAGCGGCCCTCCTCATCCCCATTTACAGATGAGGAAACTGAGGCTCAGGGAGGGAGGGGACTTGCCCTAGAAAGGCAGACTCTCCCACGGGGACAATGTGAGCCCTAAAGCTGCCACGTGGGCAGGAGGGTTCTGGCACCGCTGCCGGGTAATGTGAGTAGAGGCTCTGGCTCTGGGAGGTGCTGATGGCGCCAGGGACTCTCTTGGGCCACAGAGATCACCGATCTTCTCCACCCCCTCCCATGGAGGCTGACTTCCTAGCACCCAATCCAGGCCCAGCACAGAGCAGGTGCTCAGTTAACGCCCGAGGACTGAAGGAAGAAAGCTGCCAGCAGCAGGCGCCCTTAGGCTGGGGCATTGCTGGGCTCAAAGGCCTGGGCAGGAATCGCTGGGGGTGGGGGTGCCGATGCTTGCAGGGAAGAAGACCAGCCCCCGCTGACCCTGGGAGAATGGGGGGTGAGTTCTGTGGGCCAGATGCCTGGTTAGAGCCCTTTTGGGGCCCGTAGGAGTCAGAGCCAAGGCCTCCATCCCATCTCTATCTGACAGGCTGGTTCTGATGACTGAATCACACTCATCCTAAACCCGGGCAGAGTATTGTGAGAGCTTCCTGTCCTCTGGGCAGGAATTGCCCCCCTCCAGCCTGCCTCGGCCCGGCACCAACTTCCCACAGTGCCAGTCTAGCCACAGCCCACTTCTCCCGCCCCAATCTGTCCCCACCGCCAGCCCGCCATTCTCACACCAGCACTTCTGGTCCTTGGCCTGGGAAATGCTGGCTCCAGGTTGGTCCTAAGATGAAGCTTGGATGGTACTCTTTTCTGGGATCCTTCCTGGGTCACCCAGCGGCTCCTGCCTGGAGCGGGGTCACCTCTATGGGCCCGCGGTCCCCTGCCTGCCTGGGCATCAGCGTGAATTATCCTGGGCACAGCCTCCTGTCCCCGGCTGCTCTGCCGCTCTGACCTCACACTGGTGGCCATACCCACAGGGAATGTGTGCTGTCTGGGGGAAGGGGCTCAGGACTCAGCCTGAGTGCTCCACGAAGCACCACGGCAAAGGGAGGGGAGAGGCGCTTCACTGGGTGAGTGAGTGAGCAGGAGAGGCTGTGGTCAGCGCCGCCGGCCTGCTCATTGCCCACCGGCACCCTAAGGCCAGGCTGGAGGCAGGGTGTGAGGTCCCCCCCCCACCACTCAGTGTCCCCTCTGTAACCTGGGGGAAGAGCAGGTCTCCTACAGAGGGGCACTTCTCCGGTCTGCTTCCGGCCCTGGAACCCCTCTCTCCACGGCTCAGCCAAGTCCACTGGCTCTCTCTCCTCAGCATCTCTGGATCTGCCCCTCCCTTCAGCGCCCGCCGACCCGCCCCCCCGCACTGGCCCCCAAGTGTCACCCATAGCTCTGTCCATGTTAATGGCAGCTGGAAATCCCATGGGACTGTGGCCTCCTGCCAGAGCCGAATGGGTGAGGCTACTGGATGACACCGCTGCCCCCTGTGCGCACCCCACACATTTCCTGCTGACCCCCGGCTTGCACACTGCCCATCTGCCTCCAAGCCTTTGTTGTGCTGGGGCCCCTGCCTGGGACACCCTTCCCTTTTCTCTCCCTGACCAGTTCTATCCCCTCCTTTTCCACGTCACCGCCCCAGGCAGCCTCGGTCCTGCTCTCCTCCGCTGCCACAGCCCCTGGGCCTCACTGCGAGGCCACCATGCTGCCCCCCTCCCTGCGGGTCCGTGTCCGCAGTACAGAGAGCGTGCGCAGAGAATGTGTAAAGGATGAATAAACGAACGAATGCAAACATTAAATAACCACAGTGTTAGGTCCCTGAGTTCTTCAATAATTTGGGATCCACCCCCTCCAAACCCCCTTTCTTTGCTGGCACAGCTACCCAGGCAGCCTTGGGCTGACACAGCGGTGGGGACCCACTCCTCCATGGCTCCAGGGCATTTTCAGCGTCTTCCCTATTACTCCCCACCAGGCTGTGAGGTCTGGGGGTGAACTCCCAGGACGGGCACTGGTGTACGTGCAGAAGCCCTCGGAGTGGAGTCCCGTGTACACCCTGGCCTCCTGCTCGCAGGCTGCAGCGGGCCTCCCCTTCCCGCAGCCCGCCCGCCGCCCACCCCGCCTCACCGCTGCTCCCATCCGTGCTGCGCTCAATCACGTGGTCCACCTGGCGCACCCACTCCCCGTTGCACTTGAAGAAGATCTGCGTGGCGGGCACGGCCTTGCACACCAGCAGCACTGGCTTGTTCTTGACGATGTACACATCCTCGGGCTCCACCAGGAAGTTGGGGAGCAGGTCTGGGTTGGTGCCGGGCACCGGGTTGGCCACCGTGGCATTCTGCTGGGCACCTGCAGCAGGGCAAAGGCGGAAGGTGAACCAGGCCTCTGCTGGGCTTTCGGGGTCCTCTGGGGGTTCCCTGCCCATTCAGGGGCAGGGCCAGGCCACGGGAAGCCAGCTGCTGGGGCTGAGGGAGGAGGAAGGCAGGTTGCCACTACCAGCCCAGATGCTAAATGTCCCCCCGCCCGCCTCGGTGTCCCCTCTGTAACCTGCGGGAAGAGCAGCCACACACCCCAGCTGAAGACGGTGGAGAAAAGGAATGAGACAAGGGTGACAGTAGTCAGGCTCGTTTCCACGCTGGCAGGAGTTCTGGGATCTGGCAAGGCAACCCTCTACCCTGGGGTGGGGGTGGGGGCCCAGGGGAGAGCTGGAGGGAGGGAGGGAGGGAGGGGACCCCAGCAGGGTAGGAGTCCCCTCCTCTGCTGCCCTGGCTGCCTCCGGGTTGCTTCAGGGTTGATCCCCATTCCTGGCCCCTCACACAGTAGGTGCTCAGAACATACCAAGTGAATGAAGGAGGGGAGGTGGCACAGCTTACAGGAGAGGCCCCGGGGAGGGCAGGTGCGGTGGCCCAGGCTGCAGGTGGCCCGGGACAGGATGGGAGCCAGGAGAGCGTGTCTGGGAGCCTGAGGGGCCTGGGCCACGTCCCATCCTTCAAGGAGACCTGAATATGGGTTTCCTTCTAATTTTAACTGAAAACCACAACCATCCCACAAGTCATTTGTTGCTAATTACACAGGTAATTGGCTCTGAGGCTTTGGCAGAGGTAAACCCCACAGCAGTGTGACAGGCTGCTAAACCAGCAGGACCCCTGAGAGGGTGGGGGTTGGGGGAGTGGGGGCACCCTCAGCCTCCACACACAGCTGCCCCCCCCCCCACCGGCCGGCCGGGCCGCTCAGGCCTGCAGTGATGTCCCCACCAGCACACACTCACAGTCCACATGGGCCTCTGCCGATTCTGTTCCCTGCTGTGGTGACCTTGGGCGAGTTGCCGTTTTGCCATCTGTGCGATGGAGGCCGGTCTGCCCGTGGTGGAGCCTGGAGCCTCACCAGGTCAGCCTCCTGGCTCCACTGCCCTCCCACAGGCAGCCCCAAACTCACAGAGGGCTTCTAGCGGGGATGCCTGTCGCCTGGTGCTTGGGCCCACCCTCCAGGGAGCGTCCTTGTGGCCCTTCTCTCCTGCCTGCACAGGGACCCTCTCTTTCTAAGGTGGGCGTTGGCCCCCTCCCTCCAAGACTGTGATTTGGGGGCGGGGATCTGCGCTTGGTCCTATAGGCATCCTGGGCCAGGCGGGTGAGCTGGGAATGCCTGCCGAGAGGCTGAGAAACCTGGTGTGACTTCAGGAAAGCCCCCAACCCTCTAGCCTCTTTCCTCACCTGAAGGACAGGGAGATAGTACCCAATTCTTAGGTTCTGAGGATGAAATGGGGAAAAAAAAAAAAAAAAAAAAGCAAGCACTCAGCGTGTGCTCAGTAAATGTTGGCTGTAGCCAATACCCAGGGGTTTTGCACGGATGATGGCCAAGTTCATCTCCCTCAGCTCAGGAACCCGCACAGCAAGCTATTCAGGGGTGCGGGCTGATGAGGAAACTGAGGCAAGAGCTGGCAGGTGCCTTGCCCTCAAGATGGGGGCGGCGGAGATGCGGGCAGAGAGAAGTCATTTAGATATCTTACAAATGGGGACTCTGAGGACCGAGGGGAGTCCCCAGACACCCCAGCTCCGGCCCTGGACTCAAAAAATGTCTTGGAGCAGCCTCGTGCCCCTTTTGTTATTACGTTTGCTTTTCACTGTCACTCAGCAGCCACTTGCAAGTCCCTGACCCAGGCAGCAGGCTAGGCCAGGGTAGGCTGCATCCGGCTCCGGCTGCAAGGTCTAGAGAATGAATTGGATGGTGAGCTTCTGATATGGATTAGGAGTGGGGCCTCTCCGGACATTTATTGGGGAAGCCACAGGACCTCAGCCCACTCCCAAGCAGGGCCTGCAGGAGGCTCAGGGACAGGGGTCACAGGCTCTAGAACGGGTGGGAGCCCCCAGTGGCAGGGCCTGCCGGGGACCTCACCTTGCAGAGACTCAACGTGATGGCCTGTGCCTGTCCACTGGCTGGGGGTGGGTGGGCAGGGGTCCTGGCTGGGGGTGTGGGCGGGGAGTGGGTGCGTGGCCCTCTGGCCTCCCCATCGATCACGGCGCCAAGCACTGCTCACGTCAGCCGCCTGCTGAACCCAGCACAATCCCTCATGTCTACATTTAACTGCTAATGAAAAATAAATGTACTGTGACCAATAAGGGACATAGCTCACTTCTCCAGGGCCTCCGTCATGCCACACTGGTGTGACCGCCCCTCCCCACCCCAGTGGGGGGACTTTTATTGGGTAGAACCCAAGGGGCACCTTCTAGGTTACAGCTATGCCCTCCAGCAAGGACACTCCACCGCCATGGGTGGGGGTGAATTCAGGCCCCGCTGGGTGTCCTCTAGGGGCTACAGAAGCTGCCTGGGCGGCAGAACTGCCTTCCCCTCTGGCCCCTGAGCCCCCTGTGTGACCTTCACCTGCAACCTGCCTGACGCCTCCCTGTCCGGTTAGGCCCCTCGTCTGAACGAAGGCCCAGTGTGAGCCTGAGGTCTCTCCCCTCCACGGTGCAGGCCGCTAGGGTGAGTGCTTCTCTTTGGCAGGAATCCTGTGCTTGTCTATCAGAGACTACACCAGCGGCGCCTGCTCACTGCCAAGTGACCTGTGATCCTTTCAACAGGGCCAACGCTCCCGTTCACCTCAGTCCCCGCCGCTCTCTGTTGTCCTGCCTTGCTTCTATGTCTGTCATCTGCTTGGCTTCCATGGGCATTTCAGAATGGTGCCAGGGCCTTTGGCTGGTGTCTCTGAGCCTTCTGTCCTGGCTCCGTCAAATCTCCTGTGTGGGAACACCACTGACCCCTCCTAGGCACTGCCTCCTCCTCCAGGTCTCTGCCCATGGTCTTCTGTCTGCAACGCCCTTCCTTCCTCCTCTGCCAGCACCTTCCTCCCTTCTCCTCAGGGCCCAACTCCATGGTCACTACTCTGGAGAGAGGGGTCCCCGCCTCACTCTCCCAGGAAACCACACGTACTGTTCCGCCCTCTCTGCCCTGGGCCGGTCCTCACTGGCCCAGTAGCTCCCACCACAGGAGAAGCAAGTGAGTGGCTGAGGCCTCCATCCCCACCACCACACTGTCCAACCCTGGTCCTTGCCACCCAATGCAAGGCTGCCTGGGCCCACGCTAGGGACTGGAGACTTGGAGTGGGGTGCCTGTCGCCGCTCCTTTCGGGGCTGCTGGGGTGACAAACGTGGAAGAAATGCTCTGCCAGGGCAGATGCACCAGGGCTGCAGGAGGCAGGGGCAGGGCCCGCTGGCTCTTCAGGCCCCGCCACTTCCCGAGCCCCACCCCAGCTCTCCAGAGGCTCCGGCCACCACACCGGCCAAGGCTTTCCCGCCCTCACGGACGTGGCCCAGCGCCCCCCGGATTTCAGATGGAAGATCTCCTTCACTCACTAGCGGTCCTGATGGGCTCTTGGTCACCAGGAATTGCAGACGGGGCTGTGTGGATGGCTCAGGCCCCGAAGGGGGAACCCCACTTCTAGTGAGCCCCAGGGCTAGTCTGCTGGCCCCCACCTGTCTCAGGAGGGCATTGGCACCCCTGCTCTGGCTGCTCTATTCAGGGTGGGAGCAACGATCCTGGTCAGGATCTTAGGATCCATTGCTGGCCCTGGGAAGACCGTGTGTGTGTGTGTGTGTGTGTGTGTGTGTGTGTGTGTGTGTGTGTGTCCATGTGTGTAGGGAGGCTGGGGGCCAAGAGAGGATAAGAGACCAGTGGAGTGGACCATGTGGGCCTGCCTCACGTGATTCACCTGGGAACTTCCACTTGCCTTCAAGTTTCGGCAAATGTGTCACCTCCTCCAGGAGGCTTTCCTGGACCTACACTCTTTGTTACCTGCCCAAGTGCCCGCCCTGTCCCCCAAACCTCCCTCCAGGGTACACACCCCATTCAGGACTAGGGTGGATTTATTTGCACATTGCCTCCGCGCAGAGTGGGAACCCAGGTCTGGCCTGGATACTGATGGAGTGTTTGCTGAGTGACTGAATGACCACCCCTTCTTCTCCCTTGAACTCCAGAAGATCTGCCTACGAGTGGTCCTTTTACTCTTGTTCTGTAGGGAGACCCCGAGGGGGTGCAGAGCTGCCCACAGGCAGAGTCACGGGCAGGGAGAGGGCTCTGCACGCGAGGCTGCCCTGCCACACCCCAACATGTCACTGCTCTGAGGTTGAGCCCCCCTTTCTCACCTGCAGTCTGGGATGATAAGACCTCCCCGTGTAACTCTGCGGCCCAGGGTAGGTGTGAAAGTGCTTTCGAATGTTTTATTTTTAAAGGCACCATGAAAATATGAGGTGTGATTAATCAAGCTATTAATGAACTTGTATTTACTGAGTGAGCACTCAGTCCCTGGGAGCGGGTAGGCAGGCTGGGGGCAGGGTGTCACACCACTGCTTCTCGGAGCAGCCATGCCCAGCTCCTGCCCGCCACCTGCTCCTCCTCCTCCTAACAGCCCATGCTGGCGGAGGGGCGGCAAGCCCCTACTTATTCCACTTCCCTGAGAATGTTCTGGATTTGACATGCGGTGGGGGAGGGGGCTGGAGGCCCAGCAGCCTCCGTCTTCCAGACCAGAACAGCCTGACCCTTTCCCGGCTGCTTGTGCAGCACGGAACCCCCTCAGCCGGGCGCCTGGCTCCAGCCGGCCGTGGCAGGTGTGCGTTTGATCCGCGTGGGGCCCAGGCAGGGAGAGCAGAACGCCAGAGGCCAGCGCCCTGTGACCTTCACCTCGTGTTGGAGGCCCTGAGCGGCTGCTGGCCTTGCCTCTAGGACCCCCTCCATGTGCGCCCTGTGGGGAGGCCTCTTGACTGTTTGCAACTCCTCAAGGGCTGTGGACATGCTGTTCCCAGCTCTGACCCCTCCCCCTTCAGCTAACAGCACTGGCTTTTCTGCAGAAAATGCCCACTCCCACCCCATTCGGGCCATATCTGCCTGGGTGACTTCTACTCGCCCTTCAAGTCCTGCTCAAACACCCCTTTCCCAGGGAGCCCTCCTGACGCCCAGACAGAGCTGGCCACACCTCCCCTGAGCTCTCACAAGCCCTGATCGAACTTGCCTCAGCACCTCACCCATCATATTGTCACCGTTTCTGCATCTGTCAGCACCTTGAGGGCAGGGACTGAATGGTGACGCCCCCCACCCTTCACGCATCCCTATAGACTGGCCAGGGTCTGACACAGTGAGTGCCCAGCGAATGTTTGTTGAATGAATGTTGAACAGCATTATCCCATCCAAGCCCAGAGCCCAGAAGGGAGGATGGAAGTGGAGGACACACATTCAGATCTGGCTGGGAGCTAGCTCTGCTCATCTTCCAATCAATCAATCAATCAATCAACCAACCAACCAACCAGTCAACCAGTCAATTTCAGAAGCCAGTGCTGGACTCGGGAAGCAGAGGCTGATGTGCAGGAGCCGGTGGGGCTGCAGGGATGAGACAGGTGGGGGAGTAGGGATTCCCGTTCTCCTGCACCGGTGGTCTGAGATGGCTTCATGGGTTATTTTTTAAGCTCAGGACAGTCTATAATGAGGGAGCGTCACTCAGGGGCTCTGAGGAGCAGAGACGGAATCCCTGCTTGCTGTCAGACAGACAGACAGACAGCTGTGGGGGCCTGGGGAGTGAAGGAACGGTAGGTGGGAGGCCCCGAGATGACAGATTTGGGGGCCACACAAAGAACCCTGAGGTCCCAGGAGGCAACTCATGGACCTGCCTGGAGGTGACAGCAGGATGCCATGGGCCTGAGCAAGCTTGGTGAATTCTTCCAAATCAACACAAAACCCTGTGCCCTGCCTGCCAGCAGCTCCATGCAGGACCCTGCTTCTCAAGCCTCAGTTTCCTCATGTGGGGCGCACCCTGCACCAGGACCCGGTGGGTCAGGACTGCTCCCTGCCCAGGGTCTCGAGGTGCCCGCCCCTCCTACCCCCTTTCTTCTCCCCTTTGGTCTATCCCTTAGTCATCTGTCGCCCTGCCTGTTGCTCCCAACAGCAAGGGCTTCCTGGAGGGCAGGGGCGGGTCTGCGTCCAGGCTCTTCTGCCCCAGAGGGTGTTCAGGGCACAAGAGGATGCCTGCAGTCTCTCCAGCCCAGGGGTGTGCAGCAGGTGCAGGTGACCGGGTGGGGGTGACGGCCCCTCATGGTGTCCCTATGAAAGGAGGACTGCTCTCCTGACCTGTGCTCACACACATGCGTGTACAGCCCTCTGGTTTCCATGGTAATGTGTCTGTGAAAGTGCCAGAAGCAGCAGCCACCTCCCTAAGTCACCCTCTTCCCCGGCGGGCTCCAGGGGTCCACCCTGTCACAAGGACAGACACAGGGACCACGAGGAAGACATGCATACAGGCTAACCTGCTAAGGACATAGAGGGCGGGGGTGTGTGTGGAGAAGGTGCCACCTCACCAGCTCAGAAGACCGTCACACTGAGCGGGGTGCATGGCTGGGCACCTCTGCTGCCACCGGTGCACAGACCGCACTGCACTCAGGAGCCTTTGGCCAGCCCTCAATTTGCAGACGAGGACCATGAAGCTCAGGACTTGCCTAAGGTCACACGGTCACAGAGGGCAGAGGGGGCACAGGATAGGCAGGGGTCTGGGTGTCTCCTAGATCAGTGTCTGGCCTGCCCACCCCACCGCCCTCTGCTCACTCCATTTACTCCCTGACCCCGTTTCTCCAACCCTCCCGCCGATCCCAGTCCTGGGCCTTTGCACCTGCTCTTCCCACTGCCCCCTGCTCTTCAGGGACGCTAATCCCTTCTAATCCCTCCGCTCTGGCTCCACTCCAACGCTGCCTCCCGGCAGAGGCTCCCCGTGACGGCCGCGGCCCCTCCCCTTTCCTGTCTGTTTTCCTGATAGCACTCACCACCATCTGAAGCCGTCTTGTTCCTGTCTGTGTCCCCTTCCCCTGAAATGGGTCACAGCAATGGGGACCACACTTGTCTTCACTGCTGTAGTCCAGAACCCGGCACAGGGGCTGGCACCAAGCAGGTGTTTGGTAAACATGCACCGGAAGCACGAATGAACAAATGCGGGTCTTCCCGCTCTGTGCCCAGAGCCCACACCCAGTGTCGTACCTCTGCCATCGCTCAGAGCCCCCAAGCCCACCAGAGACTTCAAAATTGCTGGGATGCCTGGGGGTGAGTGCTGTGATGGGGCAGGCCCCAGGAACGCCCTCCCAGGGCCCCTTCCTGCCCCAGGGCCTTACTTCAGGCCAGAGAAATAGTTAATAAAGCTGAGGCCTAAATAAGCATTTGATTAACAAACGATAAAATAGCTATTGTGTCCCTGAATTAAGCTATAATTGTGGCTGATAATTGGCTGGTTAGAATTTAATAAGCTGCAATTAAATAGAATGGAATCCAAGGTAATTATGTGGTCGCACAGCCCACGGAGAACTGGGGAAGGAAGGCTTTCTCCTGCTTTGGGCTCTTCTGCTGGTGCAGTGTATGCTGCTGTGGTGTTTCTGGTGTGTGTGTGTGTGTGTGTGTGTGTGTGTGTGTGTGTGTGAGAGAGAGAGAGAGAGAGAGAGAGAGAGAGAGAGAGAGAGAGAGAGAGAGGACGGTAGGTCTCTTCCACCTTTCACCTGGCAGAGGTAGCCGGTGGGCCAGGCCCAGCTCATTCACCACCACTAGGCTCTGAGTCCGGGCAGCCCAGCTGAAAGAGACATAGAAGGTCTCCTGGCACCAGTCCCTGCAGGCGGTGGACCTCCTGTCTTCCTAATGAGGAAACTGGGCTCAGAGAGGGGGAGGACTTGCTCAAGGGCATACAGCCATCAGTGGCCAGGCTGGGCCAGATTTCCCAGCTTGCCAGTGGAGCAAAGGTAACTCAGACTGGCCAGCAAGCTGGAGGCTGCGCCCCACCCTACCAGGTCCCCAGGCACACACCCCCATTTCCATTCATGTCCTTCACCAGGTAGACATATAAGCTAAATAAGACAGTATGACTGTTCCACACACGCACCCCTGAGACCAAGTGCTCCCCGCCCCATCTCCATTCCCCTCTCCCAAGGCTGGCCCCCCCACCCGAGGCCCTGGGGGCTGCAGAGCTGCCAGTGGCCTCAGGGCAGCATGCCCTCCCCCACCCCAGTCCCCAGCAAGTCATCGGGGATGATGAATGGCATTGCCAACTTGCCGTTTATGACCCATCAGCATTTTTACACTGTTGCTGGCAATTAATTTAATTAAAGACCCTGTCCCAGATATGGAGGCATTTCATATCTCACTGGTTTAATGGGAGCCTGGCCAGAGCCGGAGCCGGGTGTGGTCCAGGAGCGGCTGCACTGGTCCCCAACCTGGCTCAGCCTGGCAGGCACAAAGCAGGCAGTTGTGGCCCTGGGACGAAGCCAGAGACAAGAGGGAGGCCACACAGTGACCTGCCATTGGGAGACACTGCCCACCCATGCACACCCACAGGGGTTCTCACACACGTGCTCGTGTGCACATGCTCACACACGCACGCACATAGTATGTTTTCCTCATGGCACTCACCACCATCTAATGTTACATGGATTGTCTTACTTAACTCTCATGACCATTCTAGGAGCCAAAGAACTATTTTAAGTTTCCAACTTCTGGAAAATGAAACGGAGGCATGGAGAGGTGGAGTAAGCAGTGAGGGCTGGATTCCTACCCAGGCAGGCTGGCTCCAGGACCCCCAGGCTCCTAACCAGGGCACAGGCGGTCAGCCAATATGTGATGGACACAACGAGCCAGGTGCTGTGCGAGCCACAGGCCACACACCTGCGCCCGAGATGGACTCCAGTCTCCGCCCCACGGAGTGTCCAGTGGCCACAGCCCCACCCGGCAAGCCCTGGGCACACAGCATCCCAGAATCAAGCTCACCATTTCTGGGCACACACATCAAGCCCCTTACACACACACTGGCATGCCACCACTGCCCACTGTCCTCCAGGCTAAATTTGGCTGGGACAGCTGATGCCCTTACCAGGATGGTGACCCAGCAGCTCCTGGTCACCAGTCACCCTGTGACCTGATTCTCAGCAGCTGGCCCCTCCTGGACACCTTCTCTGACAGGAAATCCAGGTGCAGATCCAGCACCCACAGGCAGCAGCTCCTCCTCTGCTCCTCGTCCATGCAGCCACCTGGCTGTGCGCTTCCCTCTCCTGGGGAACCTTGCTTCCTTGCCCCCTGCCCCTCCCCCATGCCAGCCTCCTGCTATGGCTCCCCAACCAGGGCCTCAGCTCTCCTCTCTGCTGAGCTCCATCCTGGCACTTTCTCTGTCTCTGGACGTTCCCTAGAACCTCACAACTGCCACCCCAACTTGGGCTCAGCAGCTCCTCGAAACCTCAGTTTGCTCTGTCAGCAGGGCCATGCCCCCCAGGAGCCTCAAGGGGAGTCTCACAGCCTCCTGGCTCCCCAGCCACACACTCCTGCAGCCCAGCGCCCCCATGCCTCTCCTACCCACCCCCTCCTCTCTCATTTCATGGCTACCCACGTCACTCAGCCCCCCATCACTCAACCCTCCCCCTGCACTACCAACGTGCCTTCCTGTGACCACCTGCTGGCTTCAGTGCCATTGTCAACTATGCCACCACAGGCTATTTCTGGAAAGAAAAATCTGATCCCACACTTCAAACCCCTGCAAGGGTTTCCAATGACTGCAGGGTAAAGGTCAGCTCCCCACACCCCCACACCCCCAAACTCAACTCAGCAGCCTTATCCCTGGACACCTACCCACAGCTTGCAGCCAGCTCGGTGCATCCACTAATCCCCTCTTCCTGCACAATGGGCCCCTCACCCTAACTTTTCCCTGCACCTGCAGGGTACCCTGCCCACTCCCAATGGCCCCCAGTCCTGTTTATTCATAATTCAAGGTGTCACCTCCTCCAGATGCCCTCCCTGGTTCCTCTTCACATGCTCCTCTGGCTCTGTGGCTGACAGATGTAGGCTGGTTGGGGGGTGGGGGGCTGCCTCCTCCATCAGACTGTGCACCCTCAAGTGCATGCAGCAGGCTCCAGCCACCTCTTCTCAGCAGTGTCCAACTCAGGGACTGGTAAGTTGGGCGTCAGGGACTATGGTTGAGTTGAAGTGCTCCCCCGAGTCTTTGCAAGCCCTGGAGTGGGCATTGTGTCCTTTCTGCCCCGTCAGCAACTGGCCCACGGCACATACTCCCTGAGGGACAGGGGAAGAGACCCCACTTGGGCATCAGGGGACTGGGTCTCCAGTCCTTACCCACTCTGCCTCTACCTGGATGTGTGGCCTTGGGCAAGACACTGTCCTCTCTGGGCCTCAGGAAAGTCAGGGTGGCAAACTCAGCTGCCTTGGGGCTGGTGGGGCTGGAACGGTAGAGAGTAAAGTGCCTGTCCGAAGGGTCAGCTCAGCCCCGCCAACTGCTGCCACCAGAGGCAGGCCAGCCAAGAGGTGCCAGATACTTTCCTTTCAGGAGAAGCTGGAAATCCATTTTTATGTGAAACTTCCTGTTTAAAATGATGTCAACTAATTTAAACATTTAGACACTGCGTGGGCCAAACAAGTTGGCAAGCCAAAGCCAGACTGGACAATGTCCAAGGTCTCCTCTGACTACAAAGCTAAGGATCGGGGTCATACACAGCCGGGCGAAGTGGGGAGTCCCCCTCCAACACGACTCTGGTCTCCTCCTCCTCCCCCACTCTCGCCATCCTTGCCAGCATCCCATCACCCTTTCTCCTCCCCAGGACCCCTCTTCATCACAGCCTCCAGAAGGAAGTCCCCTGGCATCTGGGCAGAGGCTGGAGGGGCCATCTGTCCATCACCCCAGGTGGTTGGGATTTAATCGACAGCACAAGCTACACCCTGGGCTGAGACCTGAGGGTCTTAGAAAGAGCTGTTCCCTGCTTGAGAAAGGGGGCAGGCTGTGGGCTGTCCTGCCTTGCCTGCCTTTGCCGGGGCCTCAGATCCTGACCCAGGAGAAGGCTGCTGGAGACAGAGACACAGGTAGGCAGGTGTGTGTGTGGGAGTGGGGGGGAGGCAGGGTGGGAGGGGAGAAAGGCACTCCACAGGGGAGACCCCCTGCAATGACCCCCACAAATCTGGGAGGGCAGGAGCCCAGGCCTGGCTGTGGCCTTCTAGTTGGGAAGAGGGTGTTTGGCCACGCCCATCATACCTGGGACAAGACAGTACTGAGCCCTCACCCCATTTTAATTACCTGCTGTCCAAATAATTACCAGCTTGTTTATTTCACTTAATGGCAGCCATATTTTTTCTCCTGATATTGATTTCGTGTTTTCCTGGTTTGTTCATTATCTTTCCTGCCCTTAATGGGCTCTGAGGTCTTGCAGGTGGATGAGAGGGGGCTGGAGGAAGTGGGGGCCGGGCGGGGCGGCAGGAGGGATGAGGGGGAACACACGGAGCAGAGAGAAGAGAGGTGGCCTTGGCCTTGCTGTGCAGCCTGAGGCAAGCCACTGCCCTCCCTGGTTCTTGAATCCCAGACCCCCAGGTCCCTGTACACCCTCTCGTTCTTGATGCAATGGGTGGGACGTTTTAAAATGAAAACAAGGAGGGAAAGGGCAGCAGAGGAGAGAGAAACTGATGTACCCCTCCCAGGGCCCCTACAGGGATGGGCAGATGAAGACAAGCCTGAGGGTAGAAGGGATATGGGGAGGGGTGGGCGCTGGGGCAACACTAATGCCAGAATGAGGAAGGGGGGTGCTCCTGGAGGCCAGCTCGGAAAAGGCTGCAGTGCGGAGGCCGCTGCTTGGCTGGAGCTTGGGAGAGGCCTCTTTGTCCCGTGTCCCCCAGGTCTGATGGGGAGGGAGCAGGAGCCTCCGCCCTCCCTGGGCCTGACCTTCATCCTTGGCCTCTGCCTCACCTGCCTGCCATCGCCATGGAAACGTGGGTGATGCTGTGATGTCACCCGGGCTGTGGAAGAGCAGCTCATTTCTCTGATATGCAGGGGGACAGTAAGGAGAGATGGGGGCAAAGGGAGAGGGAAGGGCCAGGGCCTCTTTGGGTGAAGATTTAGAGCCTCTTGAAGGTGTCATTAGCTCTTAACAAATCACTAATATTGCATGAATATTTAAATCTTAATAAAAAAGGGCCCCGCGAGTCTCTGTGTGGGTATTTATTGCTATTGGGCTGGAATGCATAAAAGTTGGTATCGGTCTGATTGAACCGCTGCTATCACCACAGCTAAATGGGTAATTGGGAGTGAGAGACGCTATCAGTGGATATAAATTATATACAGTAAACCAAGGGCATTAACTAGGGGTTTATTATCAATTATCTCTGTGCTTTAAAACGAACTTTAAGTATATTAATAAGAAGTTTACCGGACTTAATGAATGGAGGGAAGCTAAAGCTGCTGAGCCCCCCCGCCCCCACCCCAAGGGAGGCCCTGGAGGAGGGCTCACAGGTCAGTGTGGGGCCACACACACCAGCTGTCCTGCTTGGTCCAGCGGGACAACGGTCAGCCCCTGAGGCCAGCCCTGACCTCTTCTGAACCTCCACTGCAGAGGGGGGCACTGGGTGGGGATGGGCACCCCGGCCGCTGTGTGGAGAATCAGCTGGAGCCTGACTCTAGCTGGACATGGACAAGGCAGACCGTCATTGCCCTTAAGCCAGAACATGGGCGCTGCCATTAGAGCAGCACAAATGGAGTGGGAGGTCGAGAGGTGTGCGCAGCTGGGTGGGGTGGGAGTGGGGGTCAGCTGCCCCTGTGGGGCGGGCAGGACATTTGTGTAGAGGGCCACATCCACCCCCTGCTGAGATGCACACTCAGCCCACAAGCCAGCTCACTTCAAGGTCAGCACGTTCACCCCCCAGCAGCCTCGGCTCCCTCTGGGGTCTGTCACCAGGCCTGTGCCCCTTCAACCTGGTGTCCTCAGCCTCTCCTGACAGGCCCTGGGCTGTGGCCTGCATTTGTCAAGGAGGGCAAACCCAGGCCCCTCTTTCAGGAGCTCACCCACTGGTAGGAGACAGACATAGGCTAGGTGTCAGCGCAGTAAGTTCAAGGTTACAACTCAGGCAGTTCTGTCAGAGAAACACTGGTGGCAATGAGAACACATAGCTAGGGCCTGACCCGAGGCATACAGGAGGTGGAGTTATCAAGCTGTATAAAAGGCCTCGATGGCCCAAGGGTCTCCAAGGATGCTCAACTCTCCTCCACCAAGGATTAGAAAACACTTGTTTAACTCTTAGACTCCATCACCCTGCTCCTGCTCAGCCCTTACTGCCTGGCTTTCACCTCCACCTCTTCAATGAAACCCCTTCTCCCATTTGCCAAGGACACGTCCATCTGATTCAAGATCCCTTGCCTTCAGGACTCTGCTGAGCTTCTCCCTGCCACGGTCCATCTGGTCTGCTTTTCCTGGCTCCTGCAGAATGGCAGGCTTCTGCCCCAAGAACCTCAAGGCAGAAGGTTCCAAAATCCCCACTGCAGGACTTTGGGGCCTATCCTTACAGGACGTTTCCTCTCAGCTCTGCCACATGGTCACCCCCAATGGTCATTTCCCTGTGTAAACAGCACCATCACTGCCCCAGCTGGAAACCGGCTGGATCTGCCTCTTCCGTCCCATTTTCTCCTCTCCCTTCAGGTGTCACAGGCCACTGTTCTCTCAACTCAGCATCTAGCATCTAGCTTCTCATCTGTTCTCCTAGCACTCTAAGTTCAGTCCTGCCTTGGAGCCACTGTACCTGCTGTTCCCTCGGCCCAGGATGCTGTTCCCACTGATGCTATAGCTCATTCCTCATGGTTCAGATCTCCGCTCACAACACCTCCTCAGAAAGGCTTTCCCTGAGCGCCCCATCTAAAACAGTCCCTCTCTAGCGCCTGCCACCTCTGCAAGGTTCCCTGTCTGGCTTGTTTCTTTGTTGTCCATCTGCCTGGAATAGGACGGGAAGCTCCAGGAGTGGATGGCCTACCTGTCTCATTCACCTGGAACAGGGCGTTGCACACCAGAGGCCCTCACTACATATTTCTGAGTGAAGGAATGAGGATGTTTCTGGAGGCTCTGCTCTGTGCCAGGGCCTGAGTCCTGTGGGCTTAGGGGATACTCACTTTCCCAGGGAAATCAGCATGTTTGTATGCAGCATGTATGCCCAGCCACAGGGGCAGCGGGGCAGGGAGGAGATGCGGCTGCCTTGGGAAAAGGCAGGGGTCCCAATGGGGCATTCTCGGCTGGGGGAATAGGAGAAGCAGGACATAGCTGGTGGCAGCATGGGCTGGGTTAGAAAGAGTTTGAATCTGTGCCAGGACACTGAGCATGAGAAGCAGAGAAGGTTCTGGAGCAGGAGTCAGAGAGCTGTAGAGAGGAGAGTGAAGGCCACTGAAACAGCACACAGGGGCTGCCCGACCTGAGCGGATGGTTGGAGAAGAGGAGCAGATGTGAGAAGCATCTGGGGGCCGGTGAGGAGAGTGACCATCCTGGCTGGGAGGCAGGCAGGGGGCAGCAGAAGATGACTCTTTCGTTTCCTGCCGGTTGAGTGGGTAGATGGTGCTGTAGCCAGATAAATAACTGGAAAAGCCTTGGCCCACTGCTGGCACTCAGGGGAGGCCAGACCGGTGCTCTCTGGCAACCTGAGAGAGCCATCAACTCAGCCTGCCATAAGCCCAAGTTTGTAATGACCGCTGTGTGTCAAGAGCACTGGGCCGGGAGTCCACAGCTCTGACCACTGTGCCTCACGGTGCACAGGGCAGGTCTTAGGCAAGTCGCTGAACCTCAGCCCTGCTTGGGCCTCCGTCTTCCAGCTGGCACAACAGGAGACCAGGCTGGCTTCCAGAGGCTGCAAACCGCTGGTCCACAGGTTTAAACCAACATTTAAAGACTGGGAAGTTCACACAAACAGTGGTTCCCACCTCCTGTTGAGGAAATGGAGGATGGGGCCACACCAGGCCCAGGCTCCCCTGAGCCACAGCTGGTACACTCTTGAGAGCTTGTTTGGAGGTTCTAGCAGGGGAGCACAGCTACTCGTATACCCTCGACCGAAGACCAGTCCTCTTCTCTGGGGGGAAGGTCGTCCTCTTCAACCCTTGGACCACAGCTTTGGGAGGGACGCATACAGATCGGTGAGGGAGGAGGGGGACGCCTGCCTAGCCAGTCAGAGCAGCTGAATCAACCCTGGCGATCAATGGTGTGACAGATATGGTAGTCAGATCGCCCTCACACCCTGGCTATACTCTTTACGTGTGGCACAGTTCACCCAAGTTTCCTCTGGCTCTTCCCTCACCAGCCTGCTAGAACCAGTAGCCACCCACGCTGGGCTCAGGCTGGCCTCTACTCCCACCTCCATGGGTGGAAATAAACTTCCCCGGACAGGAACAGGGAAAACCCAAGGAGACAGAGAAGCTGGGTCTCAGTGCTGACATACGCCTGCATCCCTGGGATTCCAGGGGAGGGGGGATCCCATATGTGCCCCACAGGGTGCCCCCTGGTGTCCGTGGGGTCCCAGTCCGTCTCGAGGACATGACAAGGCCTGGCCTCTGATCTCTCTGCTGAGACGCTTCCATTAGCTTGGATCTGCGTTCAGTGACAGCTTTTATTTTAAAAGCGCTTCCCTCCTCCAAACAGCCTCATTTGCTTAACTCTCTCCAGCTTTCCACCTGGTTTCCATGCCTCTGGGCCCCTCTGCCTCCCTGCTGCCTCCTGCTTGTAAATAATCCTGTCCTCTGTGCCTATAATTAGCCCTAAGTAGTATAATTCATAACAAACTTTATTTCTCGTGGCATCTTTCTTGATAACATGTTGCTGAGCGCCTCCCAGGATCAGCAGGAGGGAAACCAGACTCAGGAAACAGCTGAGCGCCCTCCCTGAGTGCTCCTGTCCGCACCCACGGGAGCTGTGTGGGCCAAGAAGACCCTTCATGTCCCTCTCTGGCAAACTGGGGGGAGGGTGGGAGCCAGGGCAGGGCCAGGGAGCGCATGACCAACCCAGAGACTCTGCTGTGGGTGATCATGATCCTACAGTAACAACCACAACAGCCAGCACACAGTGCCTGCCGTGTCCAGCTCTGCCTTTTCAAAATCAGGATTGTCTTTTTTTTGACAAATTAAATAAAACTCACTCCCTTTAAATCCATAGTTTGATGAGTTTTGTCAAATATATCCACGCCCACAATCAAGACAGAGGTCTGTCCCCCCAGAAACATCCCCCTGAGCCCCTCTGCCATCAACCCCTTCGCCCAACCCCAACAACCACTAATCTGCTTTCTGTGGCTGCAGTTTTGCCTTTTCTAGAATGTCACAGGAATGAAATTGTACAGAATGCAGTCTTGTGCCTGGCTTCTTTCACTTAGCACCATGCTCTGAGGGTCAACGAAGTCGCTGCTTGAGTTGGGAGTCGGGCCCTTTTTATTGCTGAACAGTATTCCACTGCAGGCGTGTGCCGCAGCCCGTTTATCCAATCACCGATGCTTCTGTGGATTTCGGTAATTACAAAGGTGCCATAAACTTTCACATACAAGCCTTGGGTGGACACATCTTCATTTCTCTTAAGAGGGGCATTTCGAGGGCATAAGGTAAGCATGTGTTTGGTTTGATTAGATATTCTGTCTTGGTTTCATACACTACATATATTTGTATATAACATCTCACTTAATTCTCTCAGCTTCTTGAGTTAGCTACTCTCATTATTTCTGTTTTACAGGTGACAAACTGAGTCTCAGAGAGGGGAAGTAACCTGCCCAAGGTCACATTACTAGACCTGGCAGAGCCACAGCCTGGCTCCTGGGTCTGTGTTCTAAGGCTCCAGCTATGCTGCCACTCAGCCCTGGATGAGGCTCAGGGTTGTGAGCAGAGCTCTGACCTGGGCGCTGAAGGCCTGAGTCTGAGTTCCAGCTCCATCTCTGGCAAGCAGTGTGCCCACACAAGTGCCTCAGGCTCTGGTGCATCCTGGTCCACAAGCAGCACCCACAATTGCCTGCATCACTGAGCAGCTCTGTGGCTCAAAGGAAATAAATTAGAGCAGGCATTTGTTGCTCCCTGCAGCTTTAGCTTTGAGGTCATTACCATGCTGTCCTGACTCCAAGGGCTTCTAAGTTTAGTAAAAGAGACAAGAATGGTTCCTGATATTCCCATGCCTGCTATGGCTTTCAATGCACGACCAAGCCACACTGCATCCATTCAATGCATAGCCATTCACCCTCCTCTGCTACAGGCTGAATGTTTGTGTCCCCTCCCAATTCCTATATTGAAATCCTAACCCCCAAGATGATGGTATTAGGAGGTAGGGCCTTTGGGAGGTGATTAGGACATGAGGGTGAAGCCCTCACAAAAGGGATTAGTGCCCTTATAACGAGATCCTAGAGAGCTCCCTCGCCCCTCTCACCATTGAGGACAGAGGGGGAAGACGGCCATCTATGAACCAGGAAGCTAGCTCTCGTCAGACACCCAATCTGTAGGTGCCTTGGCTTTCCAGCCTCCAGAACTGTGAGAAATAAGTTTCTGTTATAAGCCACCACGTCTGTGGCACTTTTGTTATAGAAGTCCAAATGGACTGAGACACCCCCTGTCTGGAGAAAGAAGTTTTCTGGTGAGGAAACCTGCCCAGACACTAAGAGTGAGGGGATTAGAGGGCACAGCCCTCCCTACCATGGGTGCTCAAGGACAGTTGGTGCATCCATGAGGAGGGCATGAGTGGGGGAAGCAGGACGTCCTCCCTAGCTCCACCCCCCATCTTTGCAAGACCATTAATGTGGGGTCACCTGTCATCTGGTCCCACTTGTCCCACTGCAGGATGAGATTTCCCTGAAGTTGGTCTGGACATACTAAAGCCTCTTGGTTAGTGATTTAGAAGATGGTCGTCAGGGGGGCTTGGGGCCAGGGTGGGGAGAAGCCTCCCTCTTGTCTTGCCCACTAGCTCCCTTCAGGAAGTGCTCAAAGGGCTCCCTAGGAACAGAGAACCTGCACTTGCCCCTCACATGAGCCCTTGGCCACCATGAACTCTGCTCCAGACCAGCGGCCGGTGGACTGGGTGAGGGTCCCTGTTCAAACAGAGAGAAATCAGGAGATGTGGGCACCCCCTCGCAGAGCGTCACTCATTGTTAAAACAAAAGCGCAGAAGGGGAAGTGCTGCTGTGAGTGTTACCTACTGAGTAGGGAAGCTGCAAGGCTTGGTGGTAGGAATGAGTAATGGTTCTGGTCCTCCCCTGACTCACAGCCCAGCCCCTGTCACTGCACCCTCTCACATCTGCCACTCCCAGCACCTCTGAGTTGCTTCCCTCCTTCTTCTAGTACTCAGCAGGTTCCTTACAAGTCCTTCCTCTCTCACCAACTCCTGCACCCCTGGCCAATCCCAGAGAGGCCTAGAGAAGGTTAACATGTTGAGAAGGAGACAGGAAGAGGAACCCAGGGTACTGTCTGCATCATAGTGTCTGCTCTAGGATCCCCAGAGACGCTCCCCCAAGTGTCCCCCCTCTCGGGTTAGGCCACCTTCCCCATGCACATCCTCTGTCTTCCTGTCACATTTAGACTGGCCCTGCCCACAGACTGGGCAGGTGCGAACTTTCCTGGGGGGATGGCGGGGACAACCAAAGCTGTGTGGACCTGAGCATCAGGGACAGCCCTGAGTCTGCGCCCAGTCAGCTGGCCCTCCTGGCCTGCCTGCGGCTCAGCGATGCGGTTATCCCGCACCACTGAGTCAACGTGACAGCATCCATCCATCACCCAGCTCCCGCACATGTGTCCTGGTACGCAGGTCCACTCCTCTCACTGCCTGCGATCAGGGAATGGTGAGAAGACAAGAGGGAGAAGTGAGGCAGGGATCAGAGCAACAGACATGAAGGGAGTGGCAGGAGTGGTGTTGGGAAGTCAGTAGCATTTGAGAAGGCCTTTGAAGGTGGCACAGGGTTATCAGTAGGTGGGATGGCAGGGGACCAGCAGGTGCAAATTCTCAGAAGCAGAGAATGAAACAGCACACTCAATGATTGGAAACCTGTGGACTTCTCCCCAGCATCCATCCCTCCCAGCCTCCCAAACAGCAGCCCCATTTCTTTAGGGACCCCCTATTGTTCCGTATTTAGTTGCGTGGTTGGATGGAAATGATGCCCCGACCAGTGCCAAGAGTGGGCCCTGATTGGCTTAAAGCAATTGTATGTCCTGTCCTGACTGTGGTGATTGATTTGGGAGAGACATGGGAACCAGTCAATGAGGACATTTGCTCCCCTAAATGATGGGGAGGGGTGAGGGTGTAGGGGCTTGGCTGCTTTAGTCACTTCATTTCCAAGGCAGGGAGGGTATGGAGTTGCCAGGGGCTGCCACGAGGAGGCCAAGGATGTGGCCAACACCAGGGAAGGTAGAGCAGAGACACAGAGAGAGCAGTTCCAGAGCAATATTGCTTGAGCTGGTGGATCAAGCCTCGCCCGAAGTCAGCCATACCTTTGGGCTTTCCAGTTACAAGAGTCAATAACATCCACTTACTATTTAAGTCTGTTTGAGTTGAGTTTTCTGTCATATTGCAACCAAAATATTCTTAACTGAGAATCCAGTTTGGCTGGAGTGTAAGAAACTGAGAAGAGAGGTAAGAAACTACAACAGGCAAGACGGAACAGGCACATTTCATCAAATGGCTTGAGTGACGGGCATTGCTCTTTACTTCCATAGGCACTTGGAAACCATGGAAGACTTTTCATCAGGGGCATGACTGGGTCACACTAGAATCCTAGAATCCTAACATGCCATCTGGAATTGGGCCTCCCCATCCCCACTCCCTACCTCTCCAGCTCCCTCACACGAGTTGAGCAGCAGAAGCAGGTTTACAAAGAAGCACAACCTGTTCACCCTCCATGGGCCTTCTGGGCCACCTTGCCTGGAACAAGCTCCACGGACGGCAGTGGAAGCCTGTGGGATGGGAGTCCACATCCCGGAGAATGGAGTCTTCACAGGGCAAGTTTGAGTTTCGTTCACTAAGGTGCTCCCAGCGTCTACAACAGTGACGGGCACATAGTAGGCAGGGGCTCAGTAAATCTTGGCAGATGGATAAATGAATTCCTCGGGGTGGTGGTGGCTATCTCCCCAGGGGAGCTGGCAGAGGTAGGTAGTGAATCCCGGAGAGGAGCAGCCCCAAGAACTGGCAGCGGTGCTGAGCGGAGCTGTCCACGGTGCTGAAAGCGTGCGCTGTGTCCAAGACCGCTGTCCGTGGTGCTAAAACAGAGCTCACAGCAAGCTACACAGCCCATCCGTGGCAACTTGGAAAGAGCTCAAAGCATCTTAGGGACTACGGTGGGGAAGCAGACTTCATAAGCTTGCTTCACCTGCTAATACCAGTCCCCCAAGACCTTCTGCACGAGACAGATAACCTGGCACAGACCCAAGCAGGCCTGTTACCTGGTGGTGACTCTGTCTCCAGTGTGAATACAAGTCCATGCTTAGGTGCCTAAGCTCTCCAGGGTTGTGGGTCTCTGAGGGGCTTGAATGTCAGTCTCCATTCAGCTAGCCTCTGTTGGGGTCCCTGCGAGAGGCAGTCAGTCAGAGACAAGCTCTAGGCAGGCATCTGGAGAGAGAGGCTACATGCCAATAGCAATAACTGTAGGGCCTAGCAGGAGCTTCTAGTCCTCACTGGCCTACAGGCACCATCAGGCAAGGTGCCTGCCCTAGAAGACGGTACACAGAGGGAAGGGCTGGCTGCTCTGTGGTGATAGGTGAGCTGGAGCTCAGGTCAGCACTGTGAGAGTGGGAATCTGGGAGTGGGGCTAGGGAACTCTGTAGAATGGAGTTTAATAGGGGTGTGGGAGTGAAAAGGGGGTGAGGGACTGGGGAGGAGGTAAAGGGAGTGGTGAGAGGGAAGGAAGCTATCCTCATCAGGTAGGGACAAGCTGGTCCTAAATACAGACTCTTTCACACGATACATACAGATGATAAGGTTACAGGTTGCTAGGCCTGGCCCGGGCATTTGGCTCTGCTAGGGACTTTCCCCATGACATCATCCTCACAGGGCAGAGGCCTCCAAATATTCTAATTCTGGCCAAGAACTATTCTGACTCTCCTATCCATGAACTTATCTAAACCTCTCTGAAGCAATTTATATTTCCAACCTGTATCACCTCCAGGGAAATGATTTTCAAAGTTTATTCCCTGCTGAGTGCTGTAGGAAATTTCATGTTACAGGTTTTAAAACACTTACCTCTCCTGAGCTTTGGATGGGGGGGGGGGTAGGAGTAGGGAGGCATTCATTCTGCTAGGCTGGGATTTAGTGAAGGAGCCCATATTTCCTTCTCTGTGCCCTTTCTGATTTTATAGACTTCTACCGGATTCCTTCTCATCCTCTCTCTGTACACTGAAGTTCTCCCAGATGGGCTAGTGATTTTATTTGACAGTTCCCTTCTCATCACAACTCTCTTGATAACCACTCACAGTTGTACTGAACTTTATAGTTACCTACACACTGTCATCTGTGTGAGATCTCAGTCTCCCTCCCACCCTGCGAAGCAGGCCCTTGGGGATCTTTACCTCCATTTCACAGATACATAAAGTGAGGGTCCAGGAAGGGAATTACTTACTTAGATCATGTAAGTCTGTATTAAGGCCCCAGTTGCCCCCCTGATCTCTGGCTGGTGCTCCCTTAAAAAGGCATGACCACAGGCACACCTGATTGTTGAATGCAGGTAGCCCTCACTCATGTGTTGGGAGAATGGAACATTTATGGTTTGTTCCAAACTCCCTCCCCAGCCATGTGCAGCCTTCCATTGCCCATCTGGGTCCCTCTTTAGGAAAGAAGCTCCAAATACCCTCCTCCGGACACCATCCACATAATTTCCCCCAAACTAAAACTCATCGGCCATTCTTTGCCCAGTCTACTGCCTCTCAAGATAAGATTTTCCTAAAGCTTATTCCTCATCAGCTTGGCATTTTACTACCACCCAGGAGAGTTTAGATTTCACTGCGAACTTGGTGATTTCACTGTACACAGCCTTTTCCAGATCTTTTATTTAAATGTTAAAAAAAAGATGAGCTCCCATTCTTGGCTGAGCTCACGTCTTAGACTTCTCTATCCTGAAGACTGTTTATCCATTCAGACCTTTTGTTTCCTTTCTTTGTCAGCTCCTTATCAATGATGAAACAGTTGCTTTGAATTCCAGAGAATCCATTTTTAAGACTCACTTACACATGGAACTCACACCCCAGAACACTTTAGATAAACACAGTCGGAGGACAGACACACAAATACACACCCTTTATCAAATCATCCACTGATACTGATGCTGGTGCCTTGACACCCATGCTCGGGCACACACTGTTCACCCCACACCCGCTCCCCCCTCCCTCACACACCTGCACGTTGAGGGGAGGGGGGGCTCATGCTGCCCTTTGATGAGCCCAGTGATTTCATATGTTTGACAGGAGGGAAAGGGATGGAGCCAGGCAGGGAAATGCCAGCACATGGGAGAAATGGATCAGAGGCTCTGGAGCATCTGGAACTATTGGGAGAGGATCAGGGAATTCCCTGAAATTTGGACTGGGCGGTTAGAGAATCCTGGATGAAGACCTCTCTCAGCCATGGGCAGGGCGCCCAGTTAGTTGCCCAGCTGCCCCCACCTGGAACATTTATGTGAAACTCACACTCGGAGCACACATCAGACCAGGAGGTCAGCCTCTGCTCATTCTTAGAAGAGAGACAGGCCTGGCAGGGGGTCCTGAGTTCCCAGGGGCCAGGAGCAGGCATTCCTGCTTTTCAAGCCTGCAGTGAGGTCACCCATGGGTACACACTTCCTCAGCCACAACAATGCCAATGTCCCCCTCCAGGTGTATAAGCCGAGCCCAGGCCAGAGGCTCATGTGGTGCGTGAGAACACTTGTCACTCCACCAGGCCACCCTGAGACCACCTCTCTCCCTGTTCACACTGCCTGTGGAGGACAGGGGTTGCTCATGGGGTGAGGCAGGGGCCTAGAATTTCCAAATGCTTCCATGAGAAGCAGTTGCCTCCAGAAATCCCAAAGGGGTGAAGACTCCCAGCCTAGAGAGGCACGATAACAGCAAGCAGTGTCCAGAGCATCCCTGTCAACCTCTCACACTCCTTTCTGCTCTGGGGCAGGCATATTGGCACATGACTTGCCTAGCCACTTAGCACAGGGTGGGCCTAGCCTGCCAGCCACTTTTCCCAGCTACAGAGGATGGAGCACACGGAGGCTGGTCCCCACAGGAACCCTCACAGCACACATGTGGTTCCTCAGAGAGCTGGGAGGGATGAGGGAGGGACACTGGCAAACTGAATTCTAATCAGGGACACCATCTCCCAGCACCTGGGGAGAGCTTCCCCCTGGGAGGCAGGATGCGGGACTCACACTCCTGCAGGGACAGGCAGAGGGCGAGATGGAGGGTGGGAGGCACTTACACCTCTAGATAGATCCGCCTCTGAGCAAGCAGGGCCCTGCTCCCTTCTGCATCTGTCCCGCTCCCTGGGAGTTCTGAAATCAGATCCTTTTCGCTCTTTTTCGTCCTCTCCTGGCATTTTTCTTCCTCTCAGGGTCCTCAGAGGAAAAGCCTCCACAGAAAGACCTTTAAATGAATGGCCCCTCCTGGGCCCCGGGGAATACATTAGAGCTCTGAAGTGATGGCCAGAATGGGGGAGTAATCCAGGGAAGACAGGGAGACATATGGGGCAGGCTGGGTCGCTACTGCCAACCATGCATCTTGGTGGGGCTGGGGAGCATGAGCCACTTCTCACAGGCAGACAGGACAGCGACTGAGAGGAGGAGAGAGGAGGGGCAACCCGTCTCAGCCCCTTCTGTGTTCTCTTCTGCACTCCCGACAGCCTGCAATGATTTCATTTCTTCATTTGTTCTCTGGCGCGTTGCCCATCTCCTCCGGCAGAACATCGGCTGTGAGAGGGCATGCGTGCAGTTCCCCCATTCTCCCCAGCCTCTCCAGGTCTGGCTCAGAGATGGTGCTCAACACATATTTGTTGAAGACATGAGTTGAGGAATAAACAAATGGGTGGGTGATGAATGAATTAATGAGTGAAGCCATCCTGGCAGACCTAAGCTATCTAGCCTGCTGCACCCAAGCTGGTCCAGGAGACAAAGCCAGGCTCCTGCGGTTGCTCAGAGAAGCCACACCTCAATCCCAGGCAATGATTCTCTTGAGTTGAGTTCCTCCCTATTCCGACCTGGCCTCAGCTCCAGATGTCCCTGCTGGGCCCCGGGCCTTAGCCAATTACCCATGTCCTGGAGGCAAGAGTGGCCACCATGCGTGCCCGTCCGTCCCATGCTTGGCACTGGATAGGGAAGAGAGGATATAAAAAGGTATGACTCCAGGCAGAGGCCATCCCCTTGCGAACCACAAACTGTCCTCTTGCTCCTTTTCTGCCTGAGGGGTGACCAAGCCCTGCCTGTCCACCTTCACCCTGGCTGGTCCAGTCCCTGCCATGCCAGCCCTCATCTGGATCATTCTAGGACTGAGCCTTCTCTCTCACTCATTGATCTGCCACCAAGATCCTTCTAAAACCTAGATCTGATCACATGGCTTTCCTGATTTTAAATCTGCAGCAGCTTCCCACTGTCTCTCGAATGGCTCAAAACTCTTCAGTGTGGCATTAAGAGCGTTGCATAATGTGGACTCAACTTATCTTCACAGCATTAACTTCAGGCCACCATTACCATGGCAACAGCAAGGACAGCAGCTAACAGGTCTAGAATTCCTACCACACGCCCTGGCCTCAGCCACACACACTAACACTGGTTAATCTGATCCTCTCATCCGATGGTACAGGCAAGCACTGTCCCATTTTACAGATGTAGAAAGTGAGGTAAGTAGAGAAAATAAGTGATTTGCTGCAGGCTGACCACAATAACAACCATGAGAATTATTATTAGAGCTGAAATGCACTGGGCATGAACTCTAGTCCTGGCACTGTTCCAAGTGTTTCACAATTGTTATCTCATTTAGTCTTCAGACCAGCCCTCTGAAGTCAGACTACCAGTCAAACATTTGCCTTTTCCACACCTCAGTTTCCACATCTGTAAAATGGGAGCATGATGTTGTAAGGCCTCAATGAGACAGCATGTGAACGTGCTTAGGACAAAACAGGGCTGGTTCCTGAGCAAGGGTTCCACGGTGGGCTTTAGAAAGATGCAGGCATAGCAGTGGGGCCAGGTTGCTTGGGGACAGGATGACAGATGAGGAATTCCACCAGAAGGCTGTGGCCAGGGGTCAGGCTCTACGAGGTAAAGGGGGGTAAGGGAGGAGGAGACAGGTTCAAGGTTACCAGGTTTATGGACTCTCTGGAGTCCAGGATGGTGCCAGGGCCTTGGCCCTGAGTGGCTGGAGGATTGGGGGTGGGCACAGCAGAGCAGAGTTGCAGAGAGAGGGCCTAATTAGGAAGACAGGCCCAATGTGCTGGCCCCAACCCCAACACTGGCATGTCTTCCAAGAAGCAGAAAGAGGGGCCGATCCAAGTTCACCTGCAGGGGATGGAGCCTCCAGGACGCTCCTGTGTATAAGCCGTCTTGAGCACTTCTGGGCCGAGAAGGCAAGTGTCCCTGTGTCGGTAGAAGTGTGGACACAAAGGGTGCCCTGGTCCTGGCATTGGAGACCTGGCTCCTGGAACAGGGAAAAGGGGCCCCGGGGCTCCACACCAGCTGACTGGAGTTGCCAGCTGCAGTCCCGTAAAGCGCACCCTGGGCCAGGCTGGCAGTCCATTAACGTGAAAGGTTTTATCGTACTTTACAGCCTTGCTGTCTTGTATGTGACAGCAGGTAATTAAAACAATAATTGTTTTCTGATGTTGCTTCTGCTGAACGATAAAAGCTTCTAGTTATTTTCCTTTCACTGGGGTCGGTGGCGGGAGGGGTCTGATCTGTGGGTGGGGTGCAGGCCCACAGAAGTTGGGGAGGCCCCAAGGGTGAAGAAGGGCCTCCTGTGTGGCCATGACAGAGAGGCCTGCAGGAGCCTGTCACGCGGCAAAGCTCTGAGCACATCCTGTCTCACCAGTACACAGGCAGGTACACGCCACACATGTGCCCCCTGCAGGCATGTCCTTTATGCCCACACCTTAGCTGTCCTGTGAGCTGCTCAGGAGAGGGCCACCCTGCTTGGGAGCTCCCAGGAGAGGAGGAGGGGATTCCTGGCCAAGAAGTCTGGCAGCAGTTGGGACCTGGAGGAGTTGGTTTGTCCAAAGTCCTAGGGAACCCCTCAGTAACTCCCATCTGCCCAGAGAGGGAGGCACAGGCAGGCTCTAAAGAGTGGGCGTGATGAGGAAGAGTGAGGCGGTGGAAGCTTGTGAGTACCAGCCCTGCTGCGAATGAACTTGTACTTCCCAGGTGCCTGGAAGCCTGGCATACCAGAGGTCGCTTGCCTGGGTAGGGCTGGGGTTCCTCAAGTCCCAGAGGGCGCTTGATTGAAAGATGACGGGACATATGGTATGGTGAGGTTCTTCTGTGTCTCCTGAACAATCATCTACCCTCCCTCCCTCCCCATCATCTGTCCACTTACTTACCCATCCCTCCATCCACCCACCCACCCACCCACCCACCCATCCATCCATCTGTCTGTTCAGCCAACAAATACTGAGCTTCTAGTGCCAGGCATTGTTCTAGCCATGGGGACACAACAGTGAGCAGGCACAGTCCCTCAAGAAGCTTGTGTTCTAATTGTGTGTGTGTGTGTGTGTGTGTGTGTGTGTGTGTGTGTGTGTGTGTGTGTAGAAAATAAAGATGTAAATAAGTCAATAAAGATCATTCCTAATGTTGGTAAGTGCCATGAAGAAGCTAAACCAGAGAGAGTCAGGCTGCTACTTGAGGTTAGAGGGCCAGGGGGAGCCTCTCTGAGTGAGGCTTGAGTGATGTGGAGAAGAGGGAAGAAGATGGGGAGGGGGGGCTGAGGCATCTGGGGCCCAGTGCCCTCCAGAGACCCTTAGACCACACACTCTCCCCCTCCCCAGGTCCTGTGACTTGCCCACTCCTTGCCACCTCCAGCCCCACACCCAGGAAGCCCACAGTGGGCACAGGGGAGTGACTGGCGTGAGCTCTGCTTGCGCTGGTGCTCATGAATGACATCACACTTGGGGCTTCCCTGCCCCCACTGCCCCCCAGGCCTGCAGTAAATCACCCTGATGCTTTAAGACAAATACTTCTTAATCACTAAAAATTGAAATGATTTCATGTGAAAATGTTAATGTATTCGGAATCACAGCCGTGCACTGCGTCTGACAAATTAGCACCCAGCCCGCCGCATTGTTTGTAGCTACATTTATCCTGGTGACGAGAGACACACACACAAGACGGAGCAGGGGGGCAGGGAGGGCAGTTCCAGGCTGGGAGCGTTTGGAGGAAGAGGGAAGGGGGAAGGGAGCAAGAGGAGAGGAGAGGCCCAGCCCTCCCCTGACAGCCAGCCTGACCCACTGCTTGAGGTTAGAGGGCCAGGGAGAGTTAGCAGGCTCTCACGCCCCCAGGTGCCCCGGTCCCCCAACCTGCCCTCTGATGCCAATCCTGGACAATGAGATCCATACCAGGCGGATCCCCTCAGACCCAAGCACGTATAAAGCATGAGCACCAAGAGAGGATAAAAATAATTTTCACAAGAATTTAATATCAGAAATAAGCATGTGGAGAAACCTTGTGCTATGCTGATGGAAACATAAAAGGGTGCAGTTCCTGAGAAAAACAGTTTGGCGGTTCCTCAAAAAATTAAACCTACAATTACCACATGACCCCAGCAATTCCACTTTATGTGCCCAAGAGAACTGAAAGTAGGTGTTTAAACAAATACTTGCACGCGAATGTTCAAAGCAGCATTATTCACGACAGCCAAAAAAATGGAAACAACCCAGTGGATGATGATGGATAAACCAGATGTGGTCTCCCCTTGGAATATCACTCAGCCAAGAAAAGGAATGCAGTACTGACACATGCCACCCTGTGGGGCAACATTATGTGTGAACATCACGCTCAGTGAAAGAAGACAGTCACTAAAGGCCACTTATTGTTTGATTCCATTCACATGAAATACCCAGAAGAGGCAAATCTATAGCCACAGAAAGCAGGTTGGTGTTTGCCAGGGGCTGGGGAGAGGGGGGAATGAGGAGTGACTGCTTTGGGGTTGATGAAAATGTTTTGGAACTAGATAGAAGTGATGGTTGCACAACACAGTGAATGTATTAAGTGCTACTAAATTGTAGGCTTTAAGATGGTTAATTTTATGTTATACAAATTTAACTTAATGCATCAAGTGCTTGAGAGGAGGGTGAGACGCCATTGCACATCAGCTCATTTTACAGGCCAGTCGTTGATACTGGGAGGTGGTGGGGACAGAGGCATTGAGACTGCAGGATGGCGCAGAAATGGCCCGTCCTGCCTTCTCCCCACACCCTCCCCAGTCCCTGCCTTACCCCTGCCCCTGCCTCAGGATCTGCTCCATGATAGCCCGGACTCAGTCATTCTAGATCCTTCTCCCCATTTCACAAATGAGTCAGAGAGTGTGTCTGGTCCGGGGCTTGCTTATACTCTGAACACAGAGCAGATCTGGGACCAGGCCTCCTGAGGGCTGTGTCCTGCCATCCCAGACCTGGGCTCTCTCCCCCAGCACCCCACCTCTGAGTTGTCTTCCTCACACCCACTGGCCTTCCCAGACCTGCCTCAGCAACTTTGTGCCTTTCTGGAAGCTGAGGGGGCATTAGTATAAATGAGCACAGCGGTAAGTCATTATGCTTTCCCTTCACCCAACTCCACACCTCCCCGTGCCCAGACCACATGGACCCTCCAGTAACCAGGCAGCTGTACCCACAGTGGCTCCTTCCAATCACTTGGGTCTCAACTCACATGCCATCTCCTCTGAGAGGCCTGACCATCCAGTCTATCTTGCCTAACTGGCCACCCACCTAGTTCACGTGTGGCCACATGGTCACGTGGCCCTCTCTGCTGGCCTTCCAACTCCTGAAGAGCAGTCCCCATTCTCTGACTCTGACAACTGTTTATGGTCATCTCCTCCCACTAGAATATGAGTTCCCTGAGGGTGGGGATGGTGCCCGCCTTGTTGCGTATCCGAAGTGCCTAACACAGGCCCGGCACACTATAGGGGTTCCATCAGTGCTTACTTACTGACTGAGGTGCCCCATCTCACCTAGCCCTGTCCCCCAGCCCATCCTCTCCATTTCCCTCAAAAGCTCATGGGGCCCAGGGCCTTCCACCCCAGCCCCTTGCACAGATGGATGCCCAGAGGGGTTGGGGCTGGGACCAGGCTCTAAGGTGGCTGCTGCGTGTGATGTGAGAAAGTCACTCCCCGTCCAGGCCTACCTACAGGGAGCTTATGTGCAAGTGCTTTGCACCCGCTAAGCACTCACACTTCTCCTGCTCCTCCTCCTCTGCAGCCTTCAGGGACCCAGCCTCTTCTGGCTCTGAGAGCCTTCCATCCCAGCTCTACAAATTCCGAGTGGCCTTTACTTCTGGCCCACCCACCTCTTCCCCAGTTCTCTAACGCTGGCTTTATGCTTCTGAGCACTGACCCTCAAGCGGCTCCTCCTGCCTCCGATGGGCCCAGGCATCCTCCAGGCCTCAGCTGTGTGGCCTTTCCCCACAGCCTTCCTCACAGCTGCCTCCCCCTCCTCCCCGACTCCCACTGCTCCCTCCCACGGCTCTCTGCGTGTAGGAAGGTCTTAGCCTCCTGTCTTATCTGCTGGCCCTGGCCCTGCCCTCTAGGGCTACACAGAACAAAGCAAATCCATGTCCCTCCTGCCTTCGGTGCCCCAAAGGCAGGTGACAGCCCACTGCCACCCTGACCTTTGAGGACCTCTCTCCTAGGACATGACTACATCTGTCCCTCCATTACCCGTTGCATCTGCAAGCTCTCACCACCATTACATTCCCTCGTCTTAACCTGGCCAGAACCAGTTTCTGTTGCTTATGGCCAAAGTGCCCTGCCTGATGGACATGCTCTGGTAAGGCGTGGCAGGGGGAGTTCCCGCTGGAGCCCCCCACCCCCCTGTGGAGCCCTCTTGCTCTTTCAGCTTTTCCCTCGAGGCTCCCTGATCATGTTCTGTTTCTGACATCACTTCCCAAGGCTCAGAATCTCTGAATCATGTTTGTCTCTCCCCCGGCCCCCCGCCCTCGTCCCCCACATGCAACATCCAGAGGCTCCTCCTTTCCAGAGTCTCCCACATCCATCTCTCCCAGCCCATCCCTGCTGCCCGCCTGCTGGAAAGGGAGCCCTCATCATTTCTTGCCTGGATGACTGCCGCAGCCTCCTGGCTGGTCTCCTTGCCTCCAGCCTCTCCCTGCTCCCATCTATCCTCCATGCGCTGCCAGATAAATCTTCCTTAAACACTGCTCACTGCCTGTCACCCCCTAGCGCAGCGACCTAGCCAGCCCTGTCGCTGGCTGGTCCCCCACAGGCACTATCTGCCCCGACTGGGCTATGCCTCCCAGCTCCCTGTACACACGCTGTCCAGGGAATGCCTCTGTGCTCTTCCCCCTCCCTTCCATCTCTGGCCCAATCCCACCACATGCCACGGTCCCAGGCAGAGTCCTCATCCTCCTCTGGCCTTGAGTGCCCACGACCTGGGATTAGAGGACAGGGAGGCTGGCCAGGGACCAGGCCACAGGCCACCCTGCAGCCAGCACGTAGGCTGTCCTTGCCTGGCCTGTCTGGGCTCTTCAATGTCACTGTAGCCCCTGCAAGTCCTGGGGACTCACCTGGCTCTAGGAGTCATACCTGAACAAGTCACTCTGGGTGAGTCATCCTTTCCCAAGTCAGCCTTCCTTCTCAAGCCCTCTCATGAAAGCTCGTCACCCCAAAATGAGCACTTCCCAAGATTCCTGACCTTCAGGCCCGACCCTTGATGCTCTCTGCCAGTGCTGTCAACCAACAACCCTGCACCCCTCCAACACCCACACAGTCTCTCTCTCTCTCTCTCTCTCTCTCTCTCTCTCTCTCTCTCTCTCTCTCGCTCTCTCACTCTCGCTCTCGCTCTCTCCCTCCAGGGGTGTGTCACAGAGGGAGGACAGAAGTGAGCATAGCTGCTGCTATCCACACAGCATGGAGACCACTCCTATTCATGGAGCAGTCATATGGGCCTGGCATGGAATAACCCGTTTCATCCTTGAGACCCTCCGAAGCAGGGAGCCTTTCTTTTCCCATGTTTTCTAGATGAGGAAACCGAGGCACCGAGAGCAGAAACCACCTGCCTGAGGTCTCCCACTTTAGGATTCTAACCTATACCATCAGCTCTAGAGCTCTGCCTCTCAACCACAAATCTTTGTTCCCTGACTCCCCACACCTCAGCCCAGCAAAAGGCCTGGTGCCTGGAGGAGCATCCCCTCCAAGCCTAGGAGGTCAATGGGTCACGTAGGTAGAAGTTTAAGGAGCCTGTATCACTCTTCCTATGGCCAGAGAACAGCCATATGCTGGAACCAGCACAGCTGGCTCAGGAGAGCCCATCATTAAAATTTCTGGAACTTGGCAAGAGGTCGACATGACGTTGGTAACTTGAAATAGGCCATGGCGGCAGAATTTACACCATGAAAACTGGCCCCCCAGCCCTCCCAGAGAGCCACTGTTAAATTCACTAGCATGTCTTGGCTGGGAAGGAATGCTGACCCCCCTCAGAAGGGTGTTCTGACCGATGGGAGGTGGGCTTCAGGCAACTCACACCAAAGACAAGCCCCCAGTGGAGCCAGAGGTTATGAAAGGGGCTTGAGAGGACAGGTAGGTCTCAAAGCTGAACCTCTGGCTGTGTGACCCCAAAGGATGTGGAGGAAGAAGGAGTCTAGAAAAGTGCCAGGGCAGCTACAAGACTTCTAGGTGAGCTCAGAGTCCGGCCAGACATGCTCAACATGGACAGAGGGCCCGAAACCAAGCACAAAGTCACCAGTGAGAGGCAGGGGCTAGAGAACTGAACAAGGAAGGTTGAGGCTTGTGGGAAATGCAAAAGCTACAGGGACGCGGAGGGGGCTTGGAGGAAGGGGACCAGGAAAGGGTGTGCCTGCGGACTGGGTGGGGTGGGGGGCGCTGGGAAGCTGGCCTCACCACGCCACCGTTTTGCACCTGAGGACACTGAGGTGGAGAGTTGAGGACAAACTCTAGTAAGAGAGCACACAAGACCAGAAGTGTGGAGCAGTCATATGGGCCTGGCATGGAATAACCCATTTCATCCTTGAGACCCTCCGAGGCAGGAGCCTTTCTTTTCCCATGTTTTCTGGATGAGGTCAGCACGGGCCAGTCGTTGTCCTGAAAGAGGTCAGGCCTCTTGGTCCTGGTCCATCGCCAGGTCCTGGCAGGGAGCCTGCAGAACCCACTGCTGACCCCTGAGAAAGGGGGCGGGAGCGGTCATGGAGCAAGAAGATGCGGGAGCTGCGGTCTAGTTTTCAAAAAAGAGTTGGATTTGGTGAAGGCATCATTTAGATTCATTGAGTGCAAGCAACACAAACCAATTCTCATAAATTTAAGCAAAAAGGGGAAAGTACTGGCGAGAAATTGGGTTGTTAAGAGAAGGAAAAAGAGGCTTAAAAGGGGGCTCTGAAGCAGAAAAGAAGCTAGGACAGGGGAAATGACTTACTTGTCTCGCATGGTGCCTGCTGCTGAGATGAAGGGGCCCCCAAATACCCACTAAGCTGCATTCTGGCGGGACTGGGACTGAATGCTGAATAGATACAAAACCCCACAACTGGAATAGCCATAGCCGGGGGACCTGACACAAACCTCAGGCACGATTCTGGCGGGCCTTCTTCGTCAGTGGCAGGTGACCAAGGGAAGCAGGGACACTGGAAGTCACGCCGGGGCCCCCACGGACCCAGCACACCAGACCGGCTTCCCTTCTTACAGGTTGCTGTTCTGGCAGATCATGGCCAGATTGGAAACAGTGTGTCTGGACTTCAGCCAGGCACCTGATAACATATCTCAGGATCAGCAAATGGAGATACATGAACCAGATGACAGCACGTTTAGGGGAATGCAAAACCTGTTGAGTGCCCAGCATTGTTTTCTAGCATAGCCCGTGTGTGGATCCAGACTCCGGTCTTTGTCGTTGAGCCTCAGGCTGTGTCCCGGGTGCAGTTTAACATTTCTATTAAATACTTGGCCAAAATGTATTGATGACATACTGGTTAAACCCGAGGACAATGTGCCCATCCCCATTCAGTGGACAGGAAGCTGTGAGTGGTGGCACACAGCCTGAGTGACGGCAGTGGCATTCGTGGCTTGGGCCCAGGCTCAACTCCATAACCATAACCCCTGGCTGTGCAGACTGACTCATACATGGCACCGCACTTGAGCTGGACCAATGAGGAAAGACCTGGACATCTGTTGGATGGCTGAGGGAGACGATGCTCCCCGTCTCCTCACTCCCCACGCCCCCCAGATAGGGCCTGCAAGGATGTAGCTCTGTCTGGTAACTCCTGGCAGTCGCCTTGGGACTCTGAGGAGAGAGGCTGCTGGAGAATGGCACCAGCCTGAAGTCACAGTTGCTACCCATGGCTTTTCAGTTACATGCACTAATAAATCTCTCTCTCTCTGTCTTCTTTTTTGCCTTAAGCTAATTTGAGTTGGGACTTCCAATACTTGCAACAGACACACTTAATATCCTATACTAGTCTAGTAGTCCATGTTGGACCATTGTGTCACAGTGGGCTGAGCCCCGAGGATTGACATCCAGAGGCAGCTAACAAGGAAGTGGGGGGTAGAGATGGGGTGGGGGTGGGGGGGGGGAGAGGGTGGGCGGGGCTCAGAACCATTCTACACCAGGAACAGCTGAGGGACTGGAGTGCCAGGCAGGAGCTGTGTCTTAAACAAATAAAAAGGGGGAAGCCATCCTGGGTGGCCCCCAAGAAAGAGCCAAGAGCCATTTGGGAGAGCTTATGGGGAAGGATCCCTCCTCATTAAAAGAAAGTGGCTTTGAACATGACCTGTGGCCTTAAGCAAGTCAGAAAGATAACCCCCAGGAGTTTTGTAATAAAAATTCCTGTGATCTGGACAACAACCTTGCCGGGGTTTAGGAAATGAGGGAGTGGGGGGTGAGGAGGCAGGATGTGGAGGGGGAAATAGGCTCTGAGGTGAGGGGATTAGCCCAGAATCAAGGTCTTCCAAGTCTGTGGGGCACCATACAAGGCCCTCACATAAATAGCCACGGGGGAGGGGTCAGAGTGGGGGAGGGGTCAGGCCAAGCAGTAACAAGCCCTGCCACTTCTGAGCCTCCGTGTCCTCATCTGATAAATGGGACTAACCTCACCTAGCCCGCCAAGGTTACCACCAAGATAATTAGGAATAATAATAATTTAAAAAAGGTGACAGCCACGGAAGGCTCCTGCTCTTCCTGCCCCAGGCTGCTCTCCTCTTAGCAGGAGAATGCGCTTGGGGGTCAAAGACCTGGGTTGGAACCCCAGGATGGCCTGGAGTTTGGGACGCCTGCCCTCCCTCATTCCGTGCACTGGAAGCCCCTGACATGTAGGAGGTGCTCAGAGGATGGGGCATTCTCTTCCCTTCCGTGGCGAGGTCAGCCAGGGTTCTGCAAGTCCTACACCCCCAGGCTGCCAGGGGGGCCACTGCCCAGCCACGTCGCCGGGGCCCAGGAAGGCGGCGGGGGAGGGGGCGAGGCGGGGGAGGCTGCAGCTGGCGCGGGAACCGGGAACGGCAGAGGCCGACAGCCGTCTGCCTGGAGGCTGGACGCCGGCTCCCCGGGTAGCAGCCGAGCGCTCAGCCAGGAACTTGTTAACAGGCCCCGAACAAAGAGCCGCTAATCCGGCGGGCGGCCCCGGGCGGGCTGGCGGGCGGAGGGACCCCGCCCCTTCCCCGCACCGCTGCCGAATTCGCCGCGCTTTCCCGAGGCGGGGGCTGCGGGGCAGGACGCGCCGGTCCCCACCCCGACTCCGGCTCCCATTGGCTCAGGCGCGGACGCCCCACCGCGGCTCCCGTGTCCCGCAATCCACCTGGCCGGAGGCCTCCCTCCAGCCCGGGACCCCGCCCGCCAAGTACAAGGACAGCGGGGTGAGGTTGTTTTAGGGAGGGGGTTGGCGCTAAGTTAGCACTCCAAAAAAAGGCACCACCCCTTTTATTTGGACGGGGGGGGGGTGGGGGGGGGGGGGGGGGGGGGGCGGGCTGGAAAGATGCAGACATGGGGAAAAAACGAGCAGCCCCTCAATTCCATTTGGTCTCTGCCTCAGTGAGGAGGGGTAGGGTCTAATTCGGGGTGTACCTTCCTGCAGGCTGCCAGCTGGACATGCTGGGATGGGAAGCCAGGAATCTCACCTGCCACCCTGACTGGAGAGGTGTAGGGCACAGGTGGGACACAGCGCCCAGATGCCCCCCCCCCCCGCCCCCCCAGGAACCCTGTAGCTGTCCTTCAGGCTCAGTCCATCTAGACTGACTTGCCCTCCCCAAATCCCAGCCACTTATTTGCCTGGAGCTCAAGGTGACCCTGAGCCTTCCAGACAGACACAGCTCTGACATCAAGGCCTGGGGAGGGGCTGGTCTAGGGGACTCAACCATCAGGATGCTGGCACCCCACGATCTCACCATGGCCCCACTCCTAGGCAGGGATTCAGGGCCCCCTCCCCCATCTGAATGGGACCTAAAACTTGCTCCTTTGTGACCTACTCTAGGGATGAGCAGCTGCCACTTAGGCCTTTCCTGATCTCTACAGTCTCCCCCTTTCCCCATTTCAGACAGGGTTGGGATGGGCCAGCCAACAACCACACTTGGGGGTACACCTAGGGCTTCTACATGCCCCACCCCTGGATGTCAAAGGGGCAGAGAAAAGACGCCAGGCCTGTCCTCATCCCAAAATGGAGGCCTTCCCTCAGGCCTCTGTCCTCCCTCCTGAACCCCTAGCTGCACCCTCTCCCACAAAGAGGACCCCAAGGACTACCCCACTCCTCCAAGGAAGGGACAGACAGTGCCCTCTGCCGTATCCATCACCGTCAATTGCAAACATTTATTGAGTTCCTACTGTATGCTAGGATTGACATGCATCAGGCTGTCTGATCTGCACAACTACCCTTTAATGACTCCATTTGAGTGGCAGGGAAACTGAAGAAGTATAATGTGGATCCACAGCCAGGACGAGGCATAGCGGGTGCCAAGGGCACTTATTCTCAGGCGCTGACCCTGCACTTGCTTGACTTAAAGTTTGCACCCGCGGCACCTCGCTTGCCTCACCCTGGTCCCAGCCTTAGTCCAGACTAAGACCTTAGAGCCTGCCAACTCAGCCCACCACCTCCTCCACATGCCTGGGGTCTGGCTCTGGAGGCCAAAGGCTGCTTGCTCCATCTGACATTAGTGCCTGGGAAGGGGGTGGGCCTCAGGCACTGGGGGCCCTAAGCAGGGCTGTTTTTGCCACTGGAGGTGTTCATCCGCTAAAGCAGGACCCTGCTTCCTGGCTTGGATGCAGGGACTCAAAATTCCTACTTCTACCTCACAGCCACCTTCAGTCTCATGGTAGCAGACACCTGGCTCCAAGGCAATGCAGGCAGCTGCTGCCAAGGTGGTTGGTGGCTTTAGCAGGTGCTGGACAGGTATGAGCAGTTCCTGGGGGAACCTGCTGTTGAGTGCACAGTCCACCCTACCCCAGACTCCCAAGGCAACCTCCCTGGGCACCAGCCTCTGCCCCAATAGAGTCATCAAGTCCAATCTTTTAGTATACAAAGAAGCAAACAGCCCAGAGAGGTCAAGTGATTTGTCCAAAATCACAAAGCAATAAAATGGCAGAGCCAAGACTAGAATTGAGTTTAATCCAGGGCTCCCACCCTCCCTTTGCTGCCATGTTCTGTGTGTCAAAGATGATCACCAGCACACAGTTCCAGGACAAGCTGAGCCCAAATCATCATCTTCACAGAACCCCCTAACAAAGCTCTGTACACATCGGAGGATTTTGTGTCTGAATCAGGCCTGAGTCTCTGCAGGGGATGGTGAGTGTGCAGATGGGGGGTGGAAGCAATGACTCCAGCCTCGGGCTCCTGCCTGGGGCTGGAGCAGTAAGAAGTGAAGCAGCTCACAAGAGGGACCTTCTCTCCTATCTCTGAGCTTGGGCCCCGACACAGCTTCGGACCCCACCAGTCCCTGGGGTGCTCTCTGTATGTTGCCCATCAGCTTATTACTATCACCCCAGGAAGCAGATGTGACCCTATTCAACAGATCTGAAACAGGCTGGTGAGTACCAGTTATTTGTCAGGTACAAACATGCCCTTAGACTGAAACCTGGGCCCATCTGCCTCCAAAACCCCTGCCCTTCCTCCTCCACCTGATACGAAGAGGGGGCTGGGGCTCCCCAAAAGGCAGGAGGACCCTCCAATGCCACTCCCATGGGAGCAGACAAGAAGAACAAAGAGGTGGGCTGGCACAGGTGGTCACAGGAAGCTGAGCGCTCATCTGGAGGGAAGGATGGTTGGGGCCAGAGGCCAGGCTCTCCGGGGCTCAGCCTAAACCAGGAGCCCCAAGTGAGTGCTGCACAGAGCAGCCCAAGTCTTGGTGTCAACTCCAGCCCTGAGGATGGGGGTGGGACGGAGTGTCCCTTCAGGATGAATAAGACCATTGCTCAGTGCCCCTCAGCTCCACCTTTCAGAGGGTTGAGTCTGCAGCTCTGGGAGCCAGAATGACATAATTCGCACAAGAAGACACCCATCTGGGAATGTCTATGCCTGGGAGGGGTGGGATGAGCAGGGAGGTTCCTAGTCAACAGATACAGACATACAACCTGTGTGAAGGACCCACAAACACGGACACTCAGGAGAGCTGGCTTGCCGTCAGTGTGAGGGGCCGGAGCACAGCTACTCCATGGTGGGGTCTCACCTTGCTCATCCCTGCCCTGGACAGGTGCCATTTCCAGTCACCCTGGAGCAGGGCAGTCTGTGTTCGGGGACAGGGATAGGGAGGGCTGCTGAGGGAGGGCAGAGCAAACTTCTCCCCAGCTGCAGCAGCCCTCCCTGCCTAGCCAGAAAACCCAAACTCAAGCAGAGGAAATAAAGAGAAAAAAGAAGCACGTGACTAGCCATGACTGGGAGCATGTTGGGGGCTGAGAGCAGGGTCCTAGTGCCATAGACAATGGCAATACTTGTGGGAAGCACCAGAGTGAACAAGGTGGCTCAGGCCAGAGGCTTCTGGCAGCTGCCCCAGGCTGTGTGCCTCTCCAGGGCTGAGGAACCAGTACCTCTGTCCTGTAGCCCACTCAGAGCTCCTCACCATGCCTTGGCCCCTGCATGGGCCCTGGGAGGAGTTGAGGAGGGCTTTTGGAGGGGGCTGGATTAAAGCTGGGGGCTGAGATAAGCAGAACAGTACAGATAGAGCTGAGGATGTTGGGGTGGGGGTGAGGGGTGTGGCTGGCAGGGTCGGGGGTACAAGGTTCTTTAAGGCAAGGGAGCTTTAGTGGAGAAGCTGGAGCTTGACTGGAGGAGCCCACCAGTAGCAGAGCCAGAGAGGACACCTCCCTCCCAATGGATCAGCCCAGTGAAGCGTGGTTACTCGGAGCTTCCCTAAGGGCTCCTGGCTTGGTACTGGAGGCAGGCACTGGGGAGGCACAGGTTCCAGCCTGGGCACCAGGAGCGTTAGTCTAATTGGAGGAGGCTCAGGAGGGGGATGAGTTGGGGTGGCTATGGCATTGGTCTAGGTCAGAAGGGTGAGGAAGGAAGGAGCTTGGGGGGAGTGACAAAGGAGGAGAGGGACACAAGCAATGTCACAAGTAGGGCTGAGCTGGAGGACGTGGTGACAAATTAGAAATGAAGCGTGAAGGAGAAGGGAGAGCTGAGGGAGACTCTAAGGTTTCAGCCCCGGGCTTGGGGAATAGGGAGAGAGGGAGGACAGGACCCATGGAGGGAGGGGCAGCAGGACATGTTTGGCCTGGAATGAGCAGGCCCAAGCTTGTATGTGTGTGGACAAGTGTTCCCAGGACGCAGCCCAGCCCAGCACTGGGGCCTTCGCCTGGAGAAGAGGTCCCCCATCTTATAGATTGAATGATTTGAGTCTGCAGATCTGTAGCCCAGAGCAGCACCAGGCAGGAGGAAGGGATGTAAGACGGTAGGGGCCCTAGGAGTTTGCGGGGGGACCCTGGCTCCTGCCTGAGGCCAAAGTTGGCTGCTCCCAGGAACCAGGCCAGTGCCTCTTGGTTGGGGGTTGTTACCTGAACCAATCCCAATCCCTGGGCTCCTAAGGGAAGTCCCTCCCAACACAGGCAAAGGGAGTCAGAAGACCAGACCTCTGCTGGGGATACCTCGGGGGCCCCAAAGCCTAGCCCACCCCATCCCCAAGGCAGAGTGAGTGAGAGCAGGGTATTTCTTAGCCCTAAAGAATGAAGACACCATCCCCCCAACCAACTGTTCCAGTCAGGGGGGTGAGAGGTGGACAGAGGAGTCTAGGACCAGCCCGGAAAATGGGGGTGGTCCCTGAGGAAGAGACCACCAGGACAAATTATTTAAAAAAATATATCTTTATTGATTTCAGAGAGGAAGGGAGAGGGAGAGAGAGATAGAAACATCAATGATAAGAGAGAATCATTTATCAGCTGCCTCCTGCACAATTGGGGATTGAGCCTGCAACCCGGGCATGTGCCCTGACTGGGAATTGAACCGTGATCTCCTGGTTCATAGGTCAACGCTCAACCACTGAGCCACCGTGGTGAGGTTATTGGGGTCAAGTCCCCATGGCACCCCTTCCCCAGGACTGCAGAGATCTGTGTGAAGAGAAGCCTACAGGTGTGTATGGCCCACAGGGGCAGGGAAGCAGGTGCCAGCTGTGTGACTGGATATGAATGGGAAAACCTGTAAGACAGATGGGTCCCTGTGTTCAAAGGCACAGAGAAGGGCCTACTGGGTGAGTGTGCTGAAGGGAAGGCTTTTGTGTGACCCAAGGTGGACGCTCAGCCTGGGGAACAGGAAGCTGCCATTGTGCTGGCCCCCCGGCGCCCCCTGCTGGCCACTCACACACATTTTTTTCCCCCCTTGGCTGATGTTGCTGAGGAGTTGATGGGTGGTGCAGGAGGAGCAAGGGTCATTGTAGGGCCAGCCTGTCTGGGTACAAGTGACTGGAGCCTGTGGAGGACAATAGTAAGGGGCCCAGACGAGAAGGAGGGGCCCTCCCTGCCCTTCAGCAGCTCCTCCCACAGGCCTGTGAGTCGATGCCCGGAGGCTCTGCTCCAGGGCAGTCCTATGGCACAGGGGCCCACCAGCCAGCTCCCTGGACAACCGTGGGCCAGGCCTCAACAGGTGCCCCACCAGCCAGGGATGCAGTCCCCCAATTCTGCAGCCTCCTGAGGAATCCATGTGGCACCTCCCACCCCCAAGGCTATGGTTCTCTGTTTCACCAGCACCCATCACCCCCTTACCTACATATGCTCACCTGTGCAACTGCTCACAACTATCACACATGTGAGGCAGGCTACACATATACCAGTGTTGCATACACTGCCAGGCCCTGTCATCACCAGGACATACATGCCAACTCACAGCCCTCACACATGCTTACATGGGCAATATGCAGATATGACCACACAGCCCTCTCGCACGTCTGACTCGTAAACCTTCCCCTGGGCACCTACTCGTTATCTGGCAACACCTTCCCTTGCAGCTCATGATGGTTAGTGGTGCAGCTGCACCCTGAGTGTGGCACATATACTCCTAACATGCACATGTGTGCAATATGAACACACACCCAGAGGCAGTGCAGCCTCCCAGCTAGGTCAGGATTAGAAGGGGAGGTCATGGGGCAGCAGGGTTTGTTAAAGTGAGGATTGGGTGGGGGGGGTGATGGGATGATGGAGAAGGGATATAGAGTGGATGGGATGTGGTAGATGGAGGACTGAGGGGCAGCATAGGAGGGTGGCCAGACAGCGGTGGGTGCAGGATGAGCTACACAGAGTCCCTTTAAGGAAACAGCTATCAGCCTCAATCATCTGACTGGTCTCTGAGCAATCACGCATTGATGATCTTCGATCAGTCTGGCTTTGAATCTCAGCAACCCCAACACTCCCTCCCGACACCCCTGGGATTAAAAATGGCCTGGCCAAGCAGAGGGGGCACCTCACAGGTTCTTGGGGCAGCAAGAATCAAGAATTGCTAGGGCAAGCCCCATGGCCTCTTGATCACATATATGACCCCCTCCCCCTACACTCATAAATAAGTTCAGCTCTGCTAAGTGCATGAGTGGGGGGCAGAGATCAGGAGGACTCAACAGCTCAGCCTGAATGGAAGCTCAGGGAGAGCAGACAAAGGATGCAGGGGACCCGCCCCCCCAAAGGAGGTGGGTTGAGGGCTGAGTTACCAAGCAGGTTAGGGTGGCCAATGGGACATAAAGGGAGGAGGAAGGGCTGTGTAGTAAACGGGAGAAGGGGAAGCGGCAGTGAACCCACCGTACACAACTGTGGCCCCCACAAACCAGGGGGCCCAGGAGCCCCAGCCCCAGTGGGGACCCGCAGTGCTCTGTGCAGGCTGCAAAGGCTGGGGGCTCGTGTATGCGCCTCCACGCCTGAGTGTGTACGTGTGCGAGCGTGTGTGGCGGGGACAGAGGAGGACACTGTGTTCTGGACGTGGGCAGAGACCAGGTGCCCAAGCTAGGAACTGTGAGTAGCTGTTTGAGGCAGATGCTACCAGGAAGAGGTATCTTAACTGCCCTTCTTGATTTCCTGGGGACTGGGAGGTGGTCAAAACCCTCTAATCTGGACCCTCAAAGTCAGGCTCCCCCGGGGCGTTGATTCAAACCCCTGACCCTGCTCTGGGGCCGGCACCCAGCAAACTTCCCTCGCCCTGAGGCGTGGGGCGTCTACACTCGCCAGCCCCGCGCACTGACAGCTGCTCCTGGACTTGGCAGAACCCAGGCTTCCGGGGAAGCGCGCGGGGAAGCTGCGCAACAATAAGAGGCGGCCCCCGCGTCCCGCCTCGCAAAGTTTGGCCTCGGGGGGCTCCCAACTGGGTCTGGCAATGCGGGTCAGGGACAGCCCCCCTCCCCAATCCCAGAGCAGCGAGCGTTCGAGCACACTGTCCCCCGCAAACCTCCCCGGAGCGTGCATGTGACTCACCGGAACCGCGGAGCCAGGCGGCGAGGACTATGCCCAGGAGCGCTGGCCACAGGCCGGGCCGGACGGCCATGGCCGCTGGCGGGCAAGCCGGGCGCGGGGCCCCGCGGGCGGGAGGGCGACTTTCAGCGCCTCAGCCCAGAGCCCCTGCCCGGGGCGCCCTCGGGGCCCATGCCAGCGGACTGCGCTCCCACGGGCGGCCGGTTACGGGGCGCACGCGGCGCGTGGCTCCCCTGGGCACCCAGAGCGCAGCAATGCAGCCAGGGCGGAGCGCAGCGACAGCCTTGCCGCGCACCCAGCCAGCCGCCGTGCGGAGCCCGCAGCCCGGGAGCGGGCCGGCGCGCGCCTCAAAACCCGGAGTGGAATATCGGAGCGGGCGGTGGCAGGGCGGGGCGGGGGAAGAAAGGAGGGGCCGGGACGCCTGGCGCTGTGCGCGCGGGCCACCGCCAGTTCCGGGGGTCCCTCCAGGCGGTGCCCTAGGCTCTCCCGGGGACGGGTTGAGGTGGTGGGCGGGAAGGCCTCCCACCGCCCCGCGCGATCTCCAGGGACAAGGACAGAAGTCTGAAACCCGGAGTGGATCGGTTCTCGGATCCGGCCTCTCCCGGGCCCGCCAGCCTGCGCACAGGTGGCTCGGGAGGGGCCCGAGACTGCGGCGACCAAGAAGTAGCCCCAGCCTGCAGAGAGCGGCCGGGTGCAGGGGTGCCCGGGGCAGATTCCACTGCAGTCCTCTTCCTCCATCATACCCCATTCCCGCCTCCCAGCCGCGTTCCGAGGCCGTCAGCGCGCCGCGGTATGCCACCAGCCCGCGGCTTGGATAGGGGACTGCGGGAGAGCGCCCGGATTCCCGGCCAGCCCGCAGAGGTGCCCTGGCTGGCCAGAGTCGGGGCCACCCGCAGTCCCTAGCAAGTAGGCTGGTGGACCTCAGCGTTACCCAAGGTTTCCCTAACCCACGGCGCCGTTAGCCTAAGGAAAACAACAACAGGGCGCAGCATATCTGACTGGGCGCGCGGTGTTTGCGCCCTGAGCGCGCACAGCGCTGGAGATGTGGGCGTAAAGAAACCAGTTGGGCTTTGGGAGCTGGAGAGACCTGGGGTAGGGCTTAGGCGCTTCCGCCTTCTAGCTCTCTGACCTTGGGCAAGTCACGTTGTCTCCCGAAGCCTTCCAGTAATGACCGCTGCTGGAGTCTCCTGTTCCCCACCCCCTTCCCTATTCGGGTTAAAATAAACAGAGGGTTGCCTTGAAAGAAAAAAGGAACGCGCACCACGTGCACGGGGCGAGTGGTCAGAAAAAGAGGCCCTACGCTGGGTCGGGAGGGGGATGAGAAGAGAGAGGGCAGAGTCGCAAACTAAAACGCCTACAGCGGCCGGAAGATAATATATATTGGTACTGCACGCTGGGCGATATAAGAATGGTCTTGGCTTCCACAAAGAGATAGGAGGTCTACTATATTTCTTGAAACACGAGGCCCTCTCTCGGTCTGTCTTTTGTTTCCCAGTATTGATAGAAAAGAGTTATGAGAAATGTTTTTGCTTTTCTCTTAACTCTACTATAGAAATCACCAGCCAGTGTCCAGACACACGTTTGCAGGCACTAGGCTTCAGTGCCGGGGAGGAAGACCAGCACTGGGAACTGGGCACAGCGTCCCCTCTGAACTTAGAGACAGCTGGCTCTTCAACACTGGCCACTTCTCCCAATTTCCCCATAGACTTCAACAGAAGCCATTGCAGGTGACATCTTCTGACCTAAAATCTTTAACTGAAAAATAAAAATATTTAAACTTCACGTGAGCCCAGATGAAAATGTCCATAAATATGCATCAGCCTCTGGTTTTTGCACTCTGCTTTGGGGGTTGCTTGTTTGTGTTCTGTGTCAGGAGGGCTTGATCTAGCCCACTGGGTGTGTGTGTGTGTGTGTGTGTGTGTGTGAGTGTGTGAGGGGGAAGCAGTGTTTGCCCGGGGCCCCACCATGCTCCCAGGGAAGAGGTGGGTAGGAGAGGTGAAACAGTAGAGGAACCTGCATTTGGGCTCCTATGAGGGGAAATGATTAGGAACTAGGGTTTGGGCACTGGTGGGGGTTGGTTGAGGATGAAGGACTGAGATTGGGGGCTGGAATATGAGATGATATCATAATGGTGTGTGCTGGGCTCTGCTGTATTCTTTCCTACATTTATAATTTGGTTTGTTCCTTACATACAATCCTGATAAATAACATTATATTCCCATTATACAGGTGAGGTAACTTGGGCTTGAGGGAAGGCAAGTGCCTTATGCCTAAGGCCCACCTTATTCAATGACTGCAGGGCTCGCTGAGATTGGTCCTTTGATTTCAGTGTCCACCCTCCTTACATTTCCTCCTGCAGCTTCTGCTCTGGGATTAAAATTTGGGAGCAAGGTATTGGGTACAGGAAAGCCGAGGTTCTCCTTTTCTGTCCAGTTTGGTTGATCTGTTCACGTCTCTGGTTCTCTCCCTCTGTCGCTGTGTAGCAGTTACATTGTGGTGACAAACAGTCCTCAAATATCAGTGGCTTAAATCAACAAATGTTTATTTCTCATTTGTCCATTATGGGGCTGCTGCTCCAGATCTTCCTCACTCACCGGCCCAGGCTGACAAAGCAGCCACTCGGGAACACTGTTGGTCAGTGAAGAACAGGAAACGGGAGCTCTGGAAGTACGCCCACCAGCAATCAATGGCTCAGCCCAGAGATGACACATGTCACTTCCAACCACAATTCATTGGCCAGAACTGGCCCCCCAGCCTGACCCCAAAAGGGCCAGAAAGTGCAATCCTGCCGTGTGCCTGGAAGGCAGCACCTGAAATACATGGAGACTGGTGTTCATGGTGACCACAGTCTTCAAGCCCAGCATGGCCTGTGCCCTGCCTGCCTCTGTCCTGGCCTTGTGGCCTTCCTTGTGTTTCTCCAGCAACCAAGCTCACCTCCACCTTTGTACCTCCCATTTGCTTTACTTCCTGGAACACTCTGTCCCCAGATTGTCACATGCTGGTCCCTTTTAGTCGTGCAGATCTCAGCTCAGCTGTCCCCTTCCAAGTGGTACTCAGGGAGTGTCAGGAAAAGGGGCAGGATGTCCTTGCAGAGATGGGGGAGTGCACATTTCACTTGAATTCTGCTTAAGAATCAGGAGGGCTGTCGACAAGGACTTGTCTCAGACCTGAGGGTAGGTGGCCAAATGGAAGGAAGGCTCCTGACATCTCCAACCTCCTTGTCCCTTGAGCCCCAGACTTGAAGGGAGGGAGGGGCCAAACCCCATCTAGGTTGTACCTGCCAACAAGTGTCTGTAGCCCTCTTGCAAAATCCCGGGGACAGGGCGCAGGTTTCACCTGACCATTCTGCTGTCCAGGAGTTTCTTCTCTCTAGGGAACAAGAATCTGCCCCTCACTGCGTTCACTTTCCGGAACCCCATCAAGCATGTCTGCTACCTCTTTTGCTTCTGTTATGTCAGACCTTTTCTTCTTTTACTCCAGAACACAAAGTCGGGGACTATCATGAGGTTTCTTCCTCCGGGCCAAATAGTTCTGCTTCTGTCACTGGCACGGCAGCTGGGGTCTGGGGCCCTGTCCTGAACACCCTGGCCCCACTGAGGTGCTCTACAGCAGGGCTGCTCCTCTGAAGGCACTTCCTGAAGGGGGTTGGCACATCTCCTGCCCACATGGCTGGTGCACATGCAGTGTCCCGGTCAGCTGTTGGCCATGACATCGCACTGTTAATGCCCACTGGACTGAGGGACCTCAGAGCCTGTGGTGAGGCATCACTGACTTAGAGATGTGCCAGAACGTCCTGTGATGCTAGTTACCATGCAAATCTCCAGGCCATGCTCTATCCCAGTATTATGTCTGGGAGGCGTCTAGCAATCTGTGCTTTTACCAAGTCCTCCCCCTCCCCCAGCTATTTCTACCGGTGCCAGTGATCTGAAGACTGCACTTTGAGGCACACTGCCCTGGGTCTTTGCCATAGGTGCTGCCAACAACTGGGTGCTCCCCGTCTACCACTGAGTTGCTGGCTTTCTGAATTTAAATGCAGAGACTTCATTTCATCACATTTCTATTCCATTGTATTACGACTAATTCCTCTTTTCCATATGGAGCGCTTTCAGAATGTGGAGGCTGCCAGGCAGGGTACTTGTTGTTTTCTTCAGCTTCCTGTCACCCTCAGATGAGATTAGGAGTCATACATACTTTCAGCCTAGTCCTTACTAAACAGGTGGCTGAGGGCAGGACCAAGGACAGAGCCTACCTTGTAAATTGCTCCAGGACAGCAAGTCAGCTTCTCTTTTCATCCACTTGGGAAACCACTAACCACACCATCGTTCCACTCACATCTCATTGCTGCACCCACAAAATAAATGGAAATGCCCTGCAGAGCCCCAGACCAGGAGCTTCCAGCATTGCCCTGATCCACCAGGCCCATAACCCAACCCGACAGGAGGTTAGTTCATCAGGCAGGGCTTGCTTTTGACAACCCCACATTGGTCCTTGATGACCCTTGCCCTGATCCCAGCATTCAAACCTGCCCAATGCTCGGCATCCAGCTTCTGTCTTCTGAAAGCAGCATCTCCCTGTCTTTCCTCCCCACTGTCAGTGCACGAGATTCATATGGTGTTACCCACCCCGTTCCAGAGGATGGCGCATGCTTCAGTCCTGGCCACTCAGCTTTTGCATCCCTGAACCACAGGGATTCTTTCAGGGATGCACACATGACTCAAGCCAAGCCACGGAGGCTCATTTCTAGGACTTTTGTTGGAACTAAGGAGAGAGAGAATTTTTCTTTTCTTGCTGGACTTGGAGCAGGGAAGAGGAGGTTCTGGAGCTGCCATGATGTGAGGAGAAGAGAAGATTCTGGACCCTGGTTTATCATCCAGCTGCTCCTGAAGCTGTCAGATATGTCCGTGCTTTTCCAGTTACATGGGTCAATATATTTCTCTCTCTCTCTTTTTTTTTTATTGTTTAAGCCCATTGAGTTTCTTTTATTTGCACTTGAAAGAATGATACAGAACTGTCCTTTATAAATGCCTGTCCTAGGGCTTTTCCCGGGCTAAGGCAGGCATTTATTAGTACATACTGTTTACAATGCTCAATGCTACCTAGTGGGGGAAGCTGCAGTCTGTGGGAGAGGACACAGATATCCTCCCAGTTGTAAGTTAGGTTGTAATCCCCACACATTCTTCACTTGCCAGGTCATCAAGCAAGTGAAGAAGGTTTGGAGGCTAAGAGGGAAAAGAGAACTAGAAACAAACCCTTTCAGAGGACCCCCAGCAACATCTGGACCAGTCCAGAACCCCAACACCCAACCCCAATACCCTGAATCAAACATACACACTTACACACACACAGCATGCCAACACCAAGTCTGTACTCCTAATATACATGCATTTCCCACACCCAACTCACACATGTGTATACCTGCAACTGAACACAATCCCTAAAAATGCATACATTCCCTGTATGTATTTAGATACATGTAAAAACACTTTCACATATCCCTACTTCCTTCCTGCACAGACTATTCACATTCATGCCTGGGCCTCTGCCTCAGCACAGCAACTGAGCTCGAGGCTTGTAGCCTCCAGGACCAAGGACAGTGCCAGGCATTTCTTGAGCCCTCACCGAGTGCCCAGCACAGGACTAAGCTCCCTTATCTCTTTCCATTCTCACAACCCCTTACGAAGTAGATGTGATTATTGTCCCCATTGTATTGATACAAAAACCGAGGCACAACCAGGGGATGTAACTTGCCTAAATCCACTCAGCTGGTCAGGGATAGAACAAGGATTTAAATCTAAATGCTGTTCTAGAAATGTTTGCTGAGTGATTGCAAGAATATTCAGTCTAATAAATGGTTTTATTGGAGATGCATGCTCCTATGATATATATGCCCTCTCTCTCTCTCTCTCTCTCTCTCTCTCTCTCTCTCTCACACACACACACACACACACACACACACACACACACACAGAAATGCTCACACCCAGAGACAACCTTTCCAGCTCTGTGAGCTCTGTGGCATCTCAGACTCAGGTTTCCCTGGCTACGCAGCCCCCATTTCTAGTGGGCACTCGCAGGCAGGTTTGGAGGTGAGGTGTTTCCTGCCTTGTGAAAAGGAGGGGGTGGAAAATTATCAGGAAGGGGCAGGAGTTGTTGAGAAGGAGGAGGACAGGATTGGACCAAATGGAAATCTGGCACCGTGCCCTCTGCAGATGACCTGATGAGCATTTTGCAGAGTTAATTTCATTAGCGTCTCTGGGAGATGAACAATTAGCAAGATGCTCTGATGCCTTTAAAAGCTTAAGAGAGGGAGAAGGATGCCTTCATGGCTCTCCCACCAGACTGCAGTGTCCCCTCTCCCTGCTCTTTCTCCAGGTTCCTCCATCTCCATCTCCCACCACTCTCATCTCACCTTCCCCTCTCCTGCCACCATGTCCTGACTCACTTCTACCCCCAGCCCACCTCACTCCTCAGCCACCACAATGGCCCCTCCTCCCTCTTCCAGGCTCCCATCTGCCCCTGGTGACCCCTTACTGAGCCACTACCCACAGCGAGTCAATCGGTCCCCTCTGTCCCGATCACTCAGACACCCAGGGCCGGGCTTGGTACCAGTCCAGTCCTCCAAAGAGGCAGAGCCTTTCTTTGGCACCTACAAAGGGCAGGGCCAGGTAGGAGGTCTCCGTTTTTAACCGAATTTGTTACCAGTTCCTTGGCAACTCCCAGACGGGGTTCCAACCCTTGACAGCTCAGAGCTCCAGTTCCAATTCCAGGGCTGGGCTGGTGGGCAGGGCGAGGAAAACTGCCTGGCACATTGAATGCCCAGGAAAGGAGGGAGGCTGGGGCTTCCGGAAGGGAGGCCCCGGTCTGTGGAGAGGGGAATCTGTGGCTCTGTCAAACAGAGGGAGATGGGGTACAGGCACAGGGCCAGTGCTCTAGACTCCAGCCACACGGTCCTGGTCTGGGGGACACACTCTTCCTCATGTGTCCTCTAAGTCCTGCCAGCATGACGAGCTCTGGTCCAGCCACCAAATCTCCTCTGGGGAGCCCTGGGGCAGCTCTGACACAGGGGGTCTCTGATGGCCAGGGCCACAGCCTTTGTGGGTTGATTCCAGGTTCTCTGGGACTAGGAGGGGCTCCAGACAGGCACTCTCCCCTCAGCCTAGGTGGCCCCTGGCTGCTCTAAACTCTCTTCTGCCCCAGAGTCCTCCCTCAGCCAGGGTGTCAGAATCCCCTAGGAGCTTGTTAAACCCAGATTTCTGGACGCCTTCCCAGGCCAACTACGAGATCTCCAGGTGGGGCCCAGGAATCTGCATTTTCATGGGGTTTCACTTGGGCCCCTAAGACTGGGAATCATGGCATATAATGTCAGGATCACAGGCCCTTGAAACCAGACACTCTTGCTCTACATCAAGAATTCTCAAAAGGGGCATATTGCCCCCCAAGGGGGACAGAAATTGGCTCTTTGAAGGTGGAGGTGGGTGAAAAAAATCTGACTTTCTTTATACAAAGCACAGATCTACATACAGTACATAAACAGATATACAGTGTATCTGTGCCATTACAATCTCAGAGAGGGGGCGATTAGGAGGAAAAAAACATGTCTTCTAGGCTCCTTATGGGGGCAAGAGTGAAAAAGAGGTTGGAAAACACAACAGGTTGATAAAGGTCCCAAGAGGCATGAGCATAACATACACCCCACACTCCACACCCAGACACACACATGCACACACAGACACACACAGGCCAGTGCACCTTACATACAAATGCATGGAAAGGCTTCTCTCTCACGTATATGCAGATATACACGCTCCCATCCGCACCCTCCCACACAGACACGAGGAGGCTCCAATCACACTGCACTAGTGAAGGAGACTAGGTGGGGATTTTAATAAGCTTTCAAATAAATAAATATAGCAAAACCCTTTCCGGGGCCTCCTCACTTCCCGAGAACAGAGAAGCCAGGCAGTCATCTTCGTGCACGTGGGCGGTTTCTGAGATGCTGTGTGTTCTGTTCATGGTGGTGAAGAAGAATGTGTGTGCCCCGTGTGTGGTGTGCAAGTATGTGAAGAGTGTGCTGAATGGGGGGTGGGCGACTGGTCAGGAAGGGGTGTGTGTGCTCGTTGGCGTGCGTGCGCATAGGGGTGACTCTTGGGTTCTCAGCTAGGCACTTGGTCTCTAAATTCTCCCTGTTCATCATCGCTTACGTTTGTTAACACGTCGCCGCGCACGCTCCGAAAAGATGTGCTGGGTGAATGGATGGGTGGATGGCTGGGTATCATTTACAAGGCATCTTGAACTCTTTTCTCTTAATTAAATCACTTAAATTGTCCCATGTCCTACATATTACCATATTACCATGCTCATTTTACAGATGAGAACACTGAGGCTCGGGGCATTTAAGGCAGCACCTGCAGCATCACCGTCCAGTAAGTGATAGTTGAATGAAGCCTTCCAATCAGTTCCAGGCTTTGCCCAGGGCACATTGCTACCCAACAGGCACTTGGGAGACCTAAGTGGGGTGGCCCAGGCTGCGTTCTCTGTAGCCACCTTGTTCAGGGTCATCTGCAGGAGGGATGCTGAATAGGCAACCATGTTGGAATCCAGAACCCACAACAAGACCCTCCTAAGAGGTTCCTGACAACCCCTCCCCACATTTCTCTCTGCTCCACCCCTGGTCCTCAGAGCCCACTGCCCAGGCCCCTTGAGGGCCAGCTGAGGGTAGAGAACGGCAGATGGGTGATGCTCAGCCAGTGCGGCAATTCTGACTCAGTCCCTCGGGGGTTGGTACATACTGTGTGCCAAGGTTAATTAAACTGGTAATTAGAAGGAGAGATGCTTAATCTATCTGGTTAATAAAATAACCCCCTTCCATGAGCACGCGGATGCTGTCACTCGCCGGCCGGCGGAGGAAGCAGAGATGCTGCAGCCCTGGCGCGATGGGGTCAGTGGAGCAGAACGCTCCCGCAGAACGCTCCCGGGCCTGGCTCCCCACTCTCCCTGCTTCCTCAGTCCTGGAACTGATTCCGGGCTCTGCATCGGCCACCTGGGGGGGAGGCTGGGGGGACGCTGCAAGGAGGGTCAGGTCTGGGAAGGCAGCCGGATGTGCTCTGCCCCAGGGAAGCTCCAGGGTTTGTCTGCAGTAAGGCCCAACTCGAGGTGGGGGGGAGGGGCTGCTAGGCCAGTGGGGACCCTCTCATGACCCTTCATGCCACTTCCTTCAAGGGTTAGGTCTGACCCTCACACTCTAAATTACATCCTTGTTGAATATCTTTTAAAATTAATTTTAAAATTTACATATAAAACATGACTCCTTATTTTTGTAAAAAAAAAAAAGGGGGGGGGTGGGGGGGGAGGTGCTACAAATAACTCGGCTTCAAATCTCAGTTTTTTTCCGGGGAGGGAACCACTGGTGAAAGCCTGGTGTGTAGCCGTCTGGGCCTTTCTCTGAATGCACACAGGTATATATGTGGATATAACTAGACACAGCTTTGTTTGGTTTTAGATTTTTTTACAACATGGCCTCTTACTGTAAGTGTCTTTATGCAGTGTGCTCTGTCCCCACTCCCCCCCCAAAACAAAACAAAACAAAAACCCCAAAAAACAATGACGTGGGGAGTGGATGTTTTCTTCAATCAGACATCACCGAGGTGGAATTTTCCAGATAGGGAGAGGAGCCTCCCTCGCCCTCGGGACCTCATGCTAAGGATGGCCTGGGACATGCGTCAAGGCATCCTCTGAATCTGGTCTCAGCCCAGTGGGTCCATCCTGTTCCCGACAGGGTCACCGCCAAGGTCCTGCCTGCCTGAATGTTCCCCTGGACCCTGTTCTCAGATTAGAGTGAGCCAAGGTCACAGAGGTCCCCTTCCCCCTCCAGCCTCTGTCGCCAAGACACCAGCACCAGGGCACTCACAGAAGGCTGTCTGCATGTGAGGCTGCCACAGTGCCACCTCAGCAGCCACCCCCTGCCAACCTCGCAGTCCCCCCAGCTCAAAGAGACAGGCCACCTTCCACTTCTCACCTCCCAAAACAGCCCTGGAGGGACAGGGCTGAGTGACACACCTCCCTGCAGGCTGCTGTGAGGACTAAGCTCACCTGCATGGCTGCCAGGCGGGGGGTGGTGGTGGAGTTGGGGGGTGGGGTGGAACAAGCTCTCTCCCAGCTCCTGGCAACGGTGAAGCAGACCCAGCTGATGGGCAGCAGGCGAAGGCGGAAGTGTGCCCATGCAGGGAAAGGGGTTTTATTAACCTCCTAATGATCGGTTCAATGGGCTTTGAAGTCAGCTGAATTCAGACTAGAGCAGGTGGCACTAAGGCTGCAGTGTGTGAGCTGGAGAGAAGTGGGGGTCTGGAGGGTCTTTAGCTACCAGAGCTCCAAGTAAATTCCTAGTCTAAAGGGGGTAACGGGGCACACTTTTTTAAAGGGCAAGAAACAGGTTAGAGAGTGAGGGCAGAACTAGATAAGACATGAGCTCAGTCCAGCCATCTATCCACCTATTTACTCATTCACTCACCTATCCAACCATCTCCCCATCCATCCACCCAGCCAGGCCCCCATCCACCCGCCATCTACCCATCCACCCATCCACTCACTCATTCACTCACCTATCTCCCCACTCACCCATCCAGCCATCCAGCCATCCAGCCATCCTCTCAATCATCCACCCACCTACCATCCATACACTCATTCATTCAACAAGTATTTCTTCTCTTTTTTTTTATCCTCACCTGAATATATGTTTATTGACTTGAGAGAGAGAGAGAGCATTGATATGAAAGAGAAACAACAATTGATTGCTTCCTATATGGGGCCTGACCAGGAATTGAACCTGCAACTTAGGTATGTGTCCTGACTGAGAATCGAACCCGCAACCTTTTGGTGAACAGGATGATGCTCCAACCAACTGAGACCCAGCCAGGGCCAACAAGTATTTCTCGATCCTCGACTATATGCCAGGCCCTTGCACTCTGTGTAGCTCCTATTTTCTTGGACCTGATTATTCCAGTGGGGGTGACAGGCAATACAGGAACTAACAACAAATAAGCCAACATAGAAACCAATGAGATAATTCCAGTGGGAGGAGACTATAAAATGGGTAAAGTGAGAGAGATTGGAGGGAGACGGTGTGGAGGGTGTCAAATCCAAGTGTGACCAGGGGAGTGAGTCTCTGAGAAGGTGATGTTTCAGCGGAGACGAAGAGTGAGGAGAACGTAGCAGCTATTGGAAGATTTGGGGAAAAGTGCTGTGGGCAAAGGGAACAGCAAGTGCAGAGCATCCAAGAAATTAGCTTGGTGTATTTGTGTGACCAAAGGAAAGGCAATGCAGCGGAGCACAGGGGGATGGCAGGAGGGGACAAGGCAGGCAGGAGTCCGAACGGTGGGCAAGGGCCCTTGAGACCAGGAGGGGAATCTCAACTATTCCAAGAGCAAAGGAAGCCAGGGGAGGGTTTAGGCAGGGGAGTGACGGGATGTGATCTCTATCTGAAATTCATTCTCTGGCTGCCTTGAGGTGATGACTATAAAGGCGGGGGGCCGGGGGGGGGGGCGGGGGGGGATGGCCAATAATTTCTAAGCGCCTTTCAGCTCCAGAATCCTGCAGTTTCCCGCCTTGCTCCTATTTTAAACAACGTTAAGGACAATTTCTAACATTTGGAGGGTGTTTTCACTGTTTACAAATCACATTCGCAGAACAATTCTGTTTAACTCTCACAGCCGCTCTAGTCAATACTCTCCCAAGGAAGTGGCCTCCTCAGGCAGCTGCGGAGTGGAGCCCCCGGGACCTGGGGCCTTAAAGAGTGCTGCTCTGGTCCTGGCCAGTTTGGCTCAGTGGATAGAGCGTCGGACTGCGGACTCAAGGGTCCCGGGTTCGATTCCGGTCAAGGGCATGTACCTCGGTTGCGGGCACATCCCCAGTAGGGGGTGTGCAGGAGGCAGCTGGTCGATGTTTCTAACTCTCTATCCCTCCTCTCTGTAAAAAATCAATAAAAATATATTTTTTAAAAAAAGAGTGCCGCTCTGCAGTGCCAGCTGCAAGGAGGACGATGCCACCACGGTCTTGTCATGAACGTCTGTTGTTTGCCAGCCGGACTCCCAGTCCCTCTCTTCCGGTAGCAGAACCCCATTTTCCTTTGGAGAGCCTTCACCGCAGTCACTCAGTGTCTTTATGGTTCAAATGGAGCCAATTCTACCCCTAGCTCCAGCTCCAGGGGTGGCCAGTCAGAGTTTCCCAGGATCCTAGCCTCCATAGTGTTGGTCCAGGTTGGACTGACGCTGGGGCTTATGCAGGTGACGCTCCCTTTCAGGTGGGATTGGTCAGCTGTCAGTGGAGACCTGGAGTGGCTAACGGCCACCCATTGGTGAAAGCCTGCCTAGGAAGGGAGCCCCAGAGGAGAGAGACTTGCTCTGTTGGAGCACCCTGATCCAGCTATGCCTGAAGCCAGACCTCCCCCGCCTTGAGGACTCTTAGTTGTAAGAGCCAATGAATACCTCCTGGAGTCTGAGCCAGATTGAGGTGGATTTCTGAACCTTGAAGCCAACGAGTCCTCATCAGTTCACATTTGTACAACTCTTGAAGGGTTATGAAAACATTCTTATACATAGGGCTTGGCTCATTCTTAGAGCAACTCTGTGGGGGTAGGGCTGGGGGGCGGGTGTAGACATATTATCTCCATTCCACAAAGGAGGATAGTGAAGCCAAAGGTGAGATGTGTTGCCAGAAGCAGGGCTAGGACTGGGATCCAAGCCTTTGGTCATTTCCATCCTGGAGGTCTCCTCCAGGGCCTTCTTTCCAGGTAAAGCCGACCTCCGTTCACCCTTCCTTTGCCCACCAAGGCCTGGGACCCACCCTCCTGGCTTCTCTTTCCTGGCCACTGCCCCCGTCAGCCTGGGGTCCTTATAAGCTTCTATCCACAACTTCTCTCTGCTGCCCTCTCCAGCAGGCAAAGCCCTTTAAGGAAGGTGACTCTGAGGGACGCCAGGGAGTCAGAGGGGGCTCCTAAGACCTTTGTTAACCAGCTGGGAGGCCAAGTGCCACGGAGGAGGAAGTGTGTGATGTGGAGTCACAACCCCACTCTTTTATATAAGCGGTGTGACTTTGGACACTTGTAGCCTCAGCTGCCTCATCTGTAAAATGGGGCGAATAATATACCATCTTCAGGTGATGAACATTAAATGAGGTAAACCAAGGAAGCATGTGGTAGAATGGGCCTTGGCATCATGAGCCCCCTGGAGGTCTGGCTGGTCCTGCCCCTCCTCCAGCTGCATCGCCTTCGGTCCTGTTCAGGTTCTTGGGCAAATGCTCCCTGTCCAGGGCCAGTTGGCCTCTTCCTCTGTGATCCACTCATTCATGGAGGGATTTATTAAATGCCTATTGTGTTCCAGGCTCTGCCACGGACAGTGGGAAAGAGCAGTGAACAAGACAGGAGCTTGCATTTTAGAGGGAGACTGAAAACATGCAAAAGAAATGTTTTCACATAGGGGTCTGTGCTCCGCAGAAAACAAATGAGCACCAGGGAGATGCGATAGTGCCTTGAGGAAGGAGGGAGCACTAACCAGGATGTGGAAAGCCCTCTCTGCAGAAACCGAAATGAAGAGAAGAAGGCAACTAAGGCAAGAACTGATGGTTTGAGTGTCCCAGTCAGAGAGCACAGCAAGTGCAAAGGCCCTGAGGTGGAACCAGGTTGAAGAAACAATAAGGCCAGCGTGGATGGAGGGCAGTGAGTGAGGAAGAGCTGGGACATGAGGTTGGAGAGGCAGGCAGGGCAGATCCTGGGCCCTTGTAAGCCATGGTCGAATTTGAGCTTCATTATGTGTGCAATGGGAAGCTATGGGAGCAGGGAGGTAAGCAGGGAAGAGACAGATCTTATAACCATTCTCCAAAGAGCAGTCTGGCAGTTGTGGGAGGATGCAGGGCAGGGGCACAGGGGGAGCAGGGTCACCAGCCTGAGCCCCTGCCCTGCCTGCACCTTGCTGGAACTGGCACCCCCCCTTCCCCAGCCCAGCTTAGCTGACCCCCACCAATGCGAGAGTGCGGCAGCCCCCAGCTCTGGGCATGGGGGGGGGGGGTGGAAGATGCACTTTGACAACCTTGAGCAGTCACTATGGTTTCTCCCCAGCCTCCTCAGCTTCTCCTCAATAACTCAGCCCCAGATAACTGCCCCTGACCCCTGTGGAAATGGTCTTCCGATCCTGTCACTATCACCAACAAGGGCACACCTCCTCAGACCCCAAATCATTCGTGCCAAGTGAAGACCTCTCCCCCCAATGACAGAGACTACTTCCCTTCTGGGTAGCATCTCAGGATTTGGAGGATCCAGGTCTCCCTTCACCCCCCTCACCCCCGTCCTCCATGGCCGCAGGACGTGGGGACATTGTGCCCATGGGCCCACAGGTCCTTGTCTGTGAGAGCTGCTAACCCAAGGCAGGAGGCAGGGAAGGACCCTGGTGGAGCAGAGAAAAGCCCCAGGCTATGGGAACGCAGCCACAGCCTGTCTGTTCCCATCAGGAGAGCCATCGGCCTCACCGGCTATTTCATCTGTGTTTATTCGTCTGTCTGCCTGTGTCTTGCTCTATCTTCTGATGTGTCTTTCTCTCAGCCATCAGATGCCCCCTCAGCTGGAGCTGGTATTTCTGAAGACAGAGACGGCCCGCATCTTCCTCCCAGAGGCTGGCGTGCACATGCTCTGGCCACAGGGCCTGCCTCCTCTCGGGGAGCCCGTCCACACCCGTGAGAAAGAGCAGAATCAGCTCCGCAGCAGCACAGTCCTCTCCAGCCTGCATTCCTCTGTCCCACGCATGTTTAATTATATCCCCACCTCGTTCCCGAAGGAGTTCAAGGCACCAGTCCTCCGTGTGTTCTTCGCAGTGACACTGGGGTGGGTGGGCCGGCAGTGGCCTGGCCCGTTGGCATCCAAGGACACTGAGGTTCAGAGGGGCTTTGCCAAGGTCACGCAGCCAGCGAGTGAGCTATAGGGGCCGGGCTGGGACTCAGCCGCTGGCGTGGGTTGGATTGCTATGGCAGGAAGTTTCCGGAGCCCTCCCTCTCCTGGAGATTTAGAACTTGCAGTTGTCCCTGGCCACGTGCTCTGCCATGGGCTCGGCGGGTAAAACAGGACACCTCCTGGCTCTCTCAGACCCTGACCCGAGCTTCAGTCCTTCTGTTGGAGGCTCCTGGGAGCAGGAAGGTAAGGGGCCCCACAGGAAGTGGGGGGAGGAAAGGGCACTGCGAGTCTGGGCTGGGGTGGGGGGCCAGGCAGGGTGGTGAGGGCGACAGTGAATGGCCCAGCCTGAGCCCGGCTGTGCAGCCTCACCATGAGAGGCTGAGGCCTGAGGAGGCCTGGAGGAGTCTGGCGGGGCATGGTGGGGGAAGAGAAGGGGCTGCCCAGCTGACAGCAGGTGACAGGAGCCGAAGCTGCTGCGTTGCAACAAAGGAGGGGAGCAAGGGAAATGACGAGGCTTGGCACTCGCTCTCCCAGCTGCTCTGGGTTTGAAGCTGAGCCACTTTGCTGGCTCCAGCACAGCGAACAGGTGGCAGCAAGATTGGCACAGCCAGGAAAACTCATCCTGTGGAGGCCAGCATGCAACAGAACAGGAGAGGAGCAGCCAGACGAAGGGGGAGGAAGGAGAAGGACAGAAGAGGAGGGGCTTCGGGGAGGGGACCCTCCACTCGGATCCCCAGGCCCAGCCACCCCTAAGACAGGTCTTCTCTGCTTCTTCCCCACGGGCATCTACATGTGTCCTCACAGCTACCTCTGTACCAGGCACTCAAGAGCCTTCAGAGACCCTCAGGGCCCACAGGCTGGCCGGTCTCCAACCCCAAAGGTGCTCACAGGACACCTGCCTTCCCCTTTCACCCTGCCGCCCTTATCTTCTAGCCAGCTCACCTCTCTGGCTTGCACCAGCTGGGCTGCCTGGCATAGGGGACACCAGAGCACCTGGGGTGAAGGGAGGCACCTGGGCCTCCCAGGTGGGCTCCCAGCTCCCGGAGTGGCAGGCCAAGCTTTCTTGCTCTGTCTGGATGGGAGCCCTCAGCACACGCTGGGCGTCCTGTGGTTTGGCTGGGAACAGGCTCGCTCCGCAGGGCCCTGGCTCACGACCACCTGGGCTCCACCAGAACCTCATGAGTTCTGCCTGAGTGAGGTGATGCTTGCCGCTCAGCAATTGCAAGGCTGTGCGTGGTGCTACCTCAACACCCAGTTGATAGACAAATAAACCAGGTGGCCCTGGCTTCACTCAGTTCCCATTCGGTAGATGTCTGTGAAGGGTCTACCCTGGGCCAAGCACGGTTCCTATGGAGGACATAGTAGGAAAGAGGACAAAGTCCAGGGCTCATGGTGCTTACACGGTAGAGGGACAAGTCAAACAAACAAGAGAGTTTTAGATAATGAATGATGATGTAGAAATAGAGTGATATCAAAAGGAGCAGGAGCCCTAGCCGGTTTGGCTCAGTGGATAGAGTGTCAGCCTGCGGACCAAGGGGTCCTGGGTTCGATTCCAGTCAAGGGCATGCACCTCGATTACAGGCTCCTCCCTGGCCTGGGCCCTGGTCGAGGCATATGCAGGAGGCAACCAATCGATGTGTTTCTCTCACATCAATGTTTCTCTCTGTCTTTCCCTCTCCCACTCTCTAAAAATCAATGGCAAAATATCCTCAGGTGAGGATTTAAAAAAAAGAAAAAGGAGCAAGAGAGGTGACCTTCTACATGAGGTGGCCAAGGAGGGCTTCTCTGAGGAGATGGCATTTGGGGTGAAACCTGAAATGGGAGCTGGTCATCAAAAGGGTGGGAGGAGAGTGTTCCCAGCAGAGAGAACTGCATGTGCAAAGGCCCTGAGGCAGAATGACCTTGGCCTGTTTGAGAAACAGTAGGAAGAACAGTGACGTTGGGAGCAGGTAGGGCCTGGATCTTGCAGGGCCTGGAGGCCATGGGGAAGAGCTGTGTTTTATCCTAAGTGGGATAAAAAGCCTTTTAAGAAGAGGTCCATCTGGTGGCTGTGGGGAGGACACGCTGGACCAGGTGGGGAGAAGAGGCGTCGAGAGACCAGGCAGAGGCAGCTGGGCTGGAGTGGAGGTGGGGAGGTGAGAAGCAGCTGGTTTGGGTGTGTTTTGGAGGTTGAGTGTACAGGACTGCTCTGGTGTTGGATACGGAAGAGGAAGAATTGAAGGTAAGTTTGGGGTTGAGCTGGGGGAGGGGACACTCTCTGGGCTGGGGAGGACTGGGGACTCCCGTGTGCTTAGGAAGGGGACATAGAGAACATTCTTTCTTCTCTTCCGAAAGTATAGCCAAAGGGGATTCCCACACTCTGCATGGCCCAGAGCCGTGCGTGCCCCTGCCCCACGTCCCCTCCTGGGAGGCAAATGGCCATCCTCACCCCAGAGACACGTCCTCCCAGAGCCCAGCTCTCCCGTGCGTTCTGAGCAAGTCACATCCCTTCTTGAAGATGGACGGCACTTTACGAACTCCATATGCTCAGTTTTCTTTTATTATTTTAATTTCTAACTACTTGGGATGGTTTCCAGCACTGGCTTCTGCTGCGATTCTGATGCCAGCAGGCGCACTTTGCTCTCTCCCCCTCCTCAGCCCTCCCTTTATCCAAACCACGGAGATTCTTCCAACCCACAGGAGAGCTGGAAATCAGGGCGGGAAATTCAGCCAGCAGGCAGGTGCCCTGGGGGTCTGGTCAAAGGCCACACAGGCCCCAGAGGCAGTGGGGGCAGCAGGCAGGACCTGGCCGGGCAGGTGGGAGCTGAAATGGGGGGATTCTAAAGACGCCATCAAAGGGGCTCCGCCGCCCAGGGGGAACTGCGGCCTTCCTCGCCACCCTGGCCCACACAGCCACCCCCAGGCCTCTCCCCCAGGGGCTGACATCCCCTCTTCTCAGACTAAACTCCCAGCACCCACTTCTTCCAGCAACAGACTTTCTTTCTGTGGCCAAGACAAGTCCCGGGAAATTTTGCTCTGCCCTCTGCCTGGAGTGCTCTCCCCCCAAACCCTCACAAAGGTCCCCACTCTTTGTCCCAGTGTCACCGCTTCCGCAAACCCCTCCGGGACGCCTGAACTGATTGGGCTCCTTGTGACGAGCTAAAATCTCACGTGTTGCCTTGATGACGTGTTCCCACAGGAGCAGGACATTATCCGTCTTAGCTTTTTTGCTGCTTTACTTCCAGTGAGCGGGACTAATAGATACTTGTTGAATGAGTGAACGGGTTTCCGGCCCATCTCCTCCTCCTGCCGGCTCCCGTTTGTGGAAGGGATTTGGGATGTCCCGGAAACTCAGAGTTAGGTTTATGGGAGAACAGGGCAACTAGTGACTGGCCACCTGTGCCAAGAGCAGTACCAGTGACCTCACTTAATCCGTTTCCCTATTTTATATGCGAGAAAAAATGGATGCTCAAACCAATAAAGGGACCCGCCCAGCAGCACACAGCTCGCCAGCACGGCAGCCATGGTTCAGACTCCCAGCTTTTCTGCCCACCAGGCTGCAGATGGACCACAGACAGATGACCAATTTTCAAACAAGTGGAATAACAAGTGCACTTAGTACTCCACACTGTTATTGACCGCAAGTCAATGGCACTTGGGTGACTCAGAAGGCGCTGATTTCAGAGCCTCATGGGGTCCTTTCATGCTGGGTCCTGACCCCATGCGTGGGGCCACTCCTGTGCACAGTGTGGGGCCAGGAAAAAGCTACAGTGACTCTGCTGTGCCCTAAGCTACAGCTCTCCTCCCTGCAGACCCTGCTTTCCTTCTTCGTTCTGAAGAAAAGGGGACAGCGCCCTGATGTGGGGTTTCCTACCGGTGGCCGTCAGGGTCAGCAGGCGTCTCCACCACCAGCCTGGACTAGGAGGGATGGCAGCACGGCTGGGCTCCTCTGTTCCTTCGGCTGCCGCCAGCCTTCTCGGCACGTCTGCGCGGCCACCGCCTCACCTCCTCGCTGCCGGGTTTCAGTGGAGCCTGACCTAGCGGGTTTGCACCCCTTTCCCGGATTCACACGCAGATGGATCGCCGACCGCCATCGAACACACCTGGCATCTTATTTACGTTGGTAACGTCTTCCCCGCTTCTTGTCCCCGTTAGACTGTAAGCTCCGTGAGGGCAGGGTTTTGCCTACTTGGTTCTTGGCTGTATTCCCTGCATCTGCACGCAGCAGGCGACCAGTGTTTGTGCAATGAAGGACCTTGGGTCCTTCACATCCCACCTTCGCAGCTTTGGTTATACCTCGGTCCCACTTGTCCTATGCAATATTTGTCTTTCAACCAGCCACCTTTTAAAAACTTAAGAAATGAAATGTGAAAGGAAGCTTTTTATCACTGTCATAGATGGAAAGCCAATATTACTTGCCATAAATAGAAGACAACTGTTAAAATAAATGCCACAAAAATAAAACAGTGTGAGGAAATCTGAGCAAAGCCTCTTGCCTGTGGGGCTGAGGCCTGCTCTCTCTCTGCTGGGAGGAGCGGGTCAGCCTGCGCGCGCGGCACCTAACCGATCCTCTGTCCTTGGTGGAAGGTTTCAGAGGGAACTGCATAGGGAGTAACTGTCTCACCATCTGAGTGAGACGCAGCTCCGTTCTCAGCTCCTAAAAGCCAACCCCGCCATAGTCCTCATCCCACACTTCGGGGAACGTCAATCTGGAGAGCTCGCTAGGGGTAGGTATGGAGAAACGGCTCCCCCCATGGCCACTACCTCATGTGTTTTTGTGCAAATTGGGAAAAGGCGCTCTCTCCGGGAGGAGGTGACACCCTGTCCCCTGGATCCTGCCTTCCGGCACCATCCTGCCCCCAGGCTCGCAGGGCCTGTGGGTCCTATCTCAGTCTCAGCGTTGACCCTGCTTGCATCACTTTGACTTTTGTCTGAGCCGGTCTTCCTCACCTGACTAGGAGCTCCCTGCTGTGGGGACTGCCTCGGTTGTACGCGTGTCTTCCATCACTCAGCAGAGTGTCCCAATATGACTGGTTTTCAGGAAACATTTGTGGAGTTGAATAGAGTTGGTGATTAATCAAACTCCAAATAGCCAACATTTGCTGCTGTCCAGACTAATAATACCCAATAATCCATCTGCCCCTCACCTGGGCTTTTTCCTGAAGTTTTCCCAGCACCAGGTGGGTGGCTAGATGCCCTCATCTCCCACATCCTTTGGAAGAATTTTGTCCTCCTGACTCCTGAGCCCACTGTCCCGACCTCTTCTCTGTCTGGTCCAGCCCGCAGGGAATTTTCGTTAGAATGCTTTATGTTGCAAGTGACAGGAAATGCAGGTCCACTTGTTTACATCATGGGGCGTTTATGGAGCTATACAGTTTTAGTCCGCAAGTAGTGTTAGCATCAAGTGAGGCTTGGTCCAGCGGCTCCGAAGATGTCACCAGATCTTGCTTCTCGCCATCTCTCTGGTCTGACTTCCATGTTGTGAGTTTCACCTCAGGCTCCTCACAGAGCCTGCCCTGACCCCCATCTTAAGCATCTCCACGTTATCGCTTCCTGGTAGCAAAACGACTGCTCACTTTCCTGTCTTATACTGCATCATTTAAGAGAACAATGCAGAGCTCTGACATCCACCTAAGACAAAGATCTTGCTTTCCCAGAAACACTGGGAATATAGTCATGCCTCATTGGCTCTGATTGGGTTACCTGACCGTCTCTGAGCCAATAGCCACAGCCAGGTGGGGAGGAAATGCTGAGCAGCCATCGGGGTTTGCCCCGGGGTGGGTGTGGAATCAGCTCACCAGTCAGAGGCTGAGACTTGAAGGGTGTTCCTAAGGGGAGTTCTGGGGAGGACTGTTCAAGAGAAAGAAGGGAAGGATACTGGGGGAAAACACAGATGTCCTGAACATGGGGGAGGTAAGTCCTGCAAGCAGGCCACTGTGAGACTCATTGGACTTTTATTATTTTTTTTTTATTTTATTTTTAATATATTTTATTGATTTTTTACAGAGAGAAAGGGAGAGGGATAGAGAGCTAGAAACATCGATGAGAGAGAGAATCATCGACCAGCTGCCTACTGCACACCCCCTACCAGGGATGTGCCCACAGCCAATGTACATGCCCTTGACCGGAATCGAACCTGGGACCCTTCAGTCCGCAGACCGACGCTCTATCCATTGAGCCAAACCAGTTTCAGCTCATTGGACTTTTATAACAGCTTCTTTTCCTCCCCAGGATGCAGTCGAGTGCTGGTATAAGCTGGGGCCAATCTGTGAGTGACGTGATGCTGGCTCCAGAAAGGACACGATTAACCACATGAGACCACCTCCAGGCCCCCTCCCTCAAAGACATAGATGGTTAGGAACCATCAGCTCAGGGGTCTTCACCAAGGATCCTTAGCAAAGATCCTTGGACAGATTTAAGGAATCTGTCAAATCTGTGGGGTCCTGTGTGTGCACTTTTTTGGACAAAGGACCCACAACTTAATGAGGTCTCACAGGGGTCTGCAGCCTAAAGGGCTCACTGAGAGGGGCAGCTATGTGCTTGAGGTTGAACAAGTGCTGGAAGCAAAAACCAGAAGAGAACCTGGTCTCCCAACTCCCCCGCCCCTCTGTGCCACCACCCACGTCCTCATTGTGTGCACGCCTGTCCGCATGCCTCATCCCAATTAATTGCATCCTCCCATGTACCTCGGACGTAGCTGCCATCCCCATTTGGCAGATGAGAGAATCCATGATTTGCTCAAGGTCGAAGAAGGGTCCAAGCCCTTCTTCGCAGCACACTGAGCTACTTCCCTTTATTTTATTGCCCTCATTCCTTACAGCCAGCTGATGGGGTCACAAAACTGCCGGTCTAAGTCCTCTGAAAGGGAACCGATTTTTGCTGGGCCTTAGAAGGACACAGTCCTGGGGACTGCCAGGCACCTGGCTTGGCTTCCTCTGAGCCCAGTGATGGTCGGCACGCGATGTCACCTCCCAGGGCTTCGGTCCTCAACCTGAAATGGGACTAACAACCCACAATCCTTCCTTTGCAGGGCTGTTTAGCGGGTCTCCACGGCTCCTTGTTGTGACAATTCCATGTGTATGGCCTGGCCCAATGCAAGTGAGAGGCTGCTCTTGGTCTTGGGAGACCCAGAGCATCTTTTAGGGGTCATCTGGCTGCTCATCAGGATCGGGCTTCTTTCTGGCATCGGGATGATTTCCGCAGGGTCTGCAGCGGAGGGGAGACTCATCCCCAGTGACAGCACGGCTCAGAAAGCCCGCTCCCATGTCAGGTGCTTTGCATGTATGACCGTCCTCCATCCCCTTAGGTGCCACGGACATCCCCGTTCTGCAGGCCGGGAAATGGAGGCTCGGGGTGAAGTCACCTGGTCCAGGTGACAGAGCATTGGTGGAGTCAAGATTTGAATCCAGGTCTGTCTGAGGCCAAAGCTGCCGCATTGCCCCCTCCTTTGCTCACTGTGAGCCAGAGGGCAAAGTCTTCTGCTGTTTAATTGAGGCACTTGGGACGGCTGCAAGGCTGGCCTGACTGTAATTTAATTTAGACTTGTTCCTTGCAAGCTTGACAAGGAGGTGCCAGGGGCCATGGCCTGGTTGGGGCCAGCCTGGCCAGCCTCATTCTCCTCCCTCCCTCCCAGCCTGCTGCCTCCACGTCTCATCCAGCACAGAGGTCACCGGCCCCACTGTCCACTGTGAGGCCCAGTTGCTCATGGGCTCAGGATGGGGGGTGACCCGGGAGGCTTCTGGCTCCAGTGCGCAGAGCCACCGCCACCACACGCTGCTCCAAAGGCCCTGAAAGCCATAAAGCAGCCAAGGAAAAATGACAGCGGGCGAGGAAACGAGCCACGGAGGAAATTAACTCACACCCAGGGAGCCGCGTGGCTTTCTGCTGACAGAGAGGGCCGGCTACCTCATAAAACTAAACATTTAAACTCTCCTCTTTACAATAATTACAGGGCCTTGAATGCCTCTCCCCCGGTCGGGGGGTGAAGGGCAGGAGCCGGGGCTCAGGAGAAGGAATGGAGAGAGTGTGGCGGCCAGAGCAGGGTCCCCTCCGCATGGGTCTGGCCAGAGAGCCAGGGAATGTTAGTGCTGGACGGGGACTTGGGGACCGACTATTCCAACCCCCTCATTTGACAGATGAGAAACCTGGAGGCCCAGAGAGGGTTTGGACTAAGTGAAGGTCACCCAGCCAGTTATAGTTAGGACGACTAAAAGCGGCTTCTCTCCCGTGGCAGTGAGAGTTGCTGCCCTAATTCCACACACATTTCCCGAGGCCCCTCTGCGAGCCAGACCCCGTGCCGGAGCCCCGTGAAAAGAGCAAGGCCTGTCCTGGGCCCCAGTTAGAAAGGGAGCCCCTGAGAGCTGGGACCACATCTGTTCTGAGCAGCAGCGCTGAACCCCGGAGAGGGGTTCTGTCTGAGCCCCTGGCCATCCGGGCAACCCTAGGGGGACCCGTAGCCCACGAGAAGCTTCCCAGCACCAAAGAGCCTCGGGAGCCAAGGGCGTGCCTGCCAACAGGGTCGGGTGTCAGACTGCAAGCCTTAGATGGCAGGGCTTCTAACCTCTCAGCTGCACCCAACTGCTCTCCGGGCCTTCGACCCCAGCTTCGGTCTCTGTCCTGCCTTCAAGGCTGCCCATCAGCTCTGCTGCGGAGGACCCCTGCCATCTGTGCCCCACACCTGCTCCCCAGCCTCTCTACCCCCACCGCCCATTCCTCACTCAGACTCTCTCCCAGAGACAGTTTTCCTCTCTGGCTTGGCAGGCTGCCTTCTGTACCTCAAACACTCCCCCTCCCTCCCAGCGTGAGGGACAGCTGCTGTTTCTTCTGCAGCCAGCACTCCTCTTCTGTGGGACTACCCCACCCCTTGCTCAGTTCTCGAGGTTTGGAAGAAGCTGGTCACTCAAGGAGGAGTGGGGTGGCGCATACCCCAGGCCTGGCCCATCAGCATATCTCATCACAGAGAATAGTTTGGAGTTGGACAGGGAACCCGAATCCTATTTGTGGGATTGTGGGAGGGGTCCTCTCTTTCTGCTTGGACTGCTGAGCTGAGGGTGCAGGCCTGATGCTGCAGAGAGAGCACTTGCAAATGAAGCCAACACACAGGAAAGTGACCTGAGGTGGGACTTACAGCTTCCTGAGGATTTTTTGAGCACCTGGATCCAGCCATGCCTGAAGTTATGTGAGCCAAGAAATAACATTGTTTATAATAATAATAATTATTATTATATTATTATACAAATTATATTCTATATAATTATGTTATTTATTATATAATTTCTAGAGGCCCAGTGCACGAAAATTCGTGCAAGAGTAGGCCTTCCTTTCCCCAGCTGCCGGCACCGGCTTCCCTCTGGCACCAGCTTCTCTCTGGCACCCTGGACCCGGGCTTCCCTCCTCTGGCCACCCGCTCGCCCGCAGGAACCCAGGACCCGGACTGGCTTCCCTCCGGCCCCGGCTTCGTCAGGAAAGACGTCTGGTCTAATTAGCATATTACCCTTTTATTATTATAGATTATGATTTATACATTGTGAATAGTAGTTTCACTATTATTATTTTGCTTCAGCCAGTCTGAATTTAGTTTCTCTCACTGGCAACCAAAAGATTCTGAATACTATGGCAGCTTAGGGAACCAGCTGAAAGGGTAATGGTCCCTCCCCAGTTCCTTCCCACGGAGCAGCCTAGGCCGTGCCTGAACCTGAGCTTTCTGCTCTGTCATTTTACAGCCTCTACAAGTGGAAGGCTGGGTCTCTTAGGTGTTTTCAGAGATTCTGCTGTCTGTCACTCTGGACACAACTGCCTCGAGCAGAAGAGTCCTGCTGTTCCTGCCCCTGCTTCTTAAAGTCCGTATCGTGACTTTTCCCAGAGCCTGGCTGCCAGGAAGGTGAGCAAGAATTCAGCCAATGTAGCCAGGCCTGATGTTCGATATTTTCTCTGGTGAATCACTGTATATGAGATCTGTTAGTACAGACTTTCTTGTATTAGCAGGCATATTGGGCAATTGAAAATGAAAAAGGAAATTAGGAATGAACATAGCAGCTCCTTCGCTACCACCCAGCCCAGCATCCCCCCTTCTCCTCATTCTCTGTGCCCCAATACTTCCGCTCTGGAACCACCCCTCTCAGGAGGTGGGCACCTAGGACAGGCACCTGGCCAAGGCTTGCCAACCCAGAGCCTGTGATCCCCGACACAATGATGTTGAGGGGGACACATGACCCTGTACAAGGCAAAAGAATTTCATTCTGGGACATTAATCACATTCATTAGAAATGAAACCCTCTCTTTCCTCTGGTATACTTGGCCCGTAGAATATAAACCTGGAGGTACTGGGGACCACTGTGGAGGAAGATGCTGCCAAAGATTAGAGCCAATGAAGAGGAAACTGCCCTAGGTCGGGAGAGGGAGCAGAGTCCCGATGAAGTGATTTACACCTGGATCCAGCCATGCCTGAAGCTGCATCTCATACCTTTTGACTTCTCAGTTCCCTTGTTTTCTTGAGCCTATCTGAATTGAGGTACTGACTCTGACGAACAAAAAAGTGCTGATTAATGGAGAAAAATATTCCAAATAAGTAATTTTAAGGAAATAACGATGACAACCGTTTACAAGAGGCCAGTCATATATATGCTGGTATTTCAGACACGATAAATAGCAGGACTAATAAGTCGAGAGGAGACTGGCCCCTCTGTGCAAGCCAGACCCTGACCAGGGGACCAGAATGTGCATACACGCTGACTGAAGTGATGGGATGGCTTCCGCCACCTCATTTCCCAGGTGGCTCCGTGCAACTTTGTTGACTGGCTCAGGTTTTTCCTGCCTTTTCTGTCAGAAGGGAACGGATGAGACACCATTAGTTAGCAGGAGCCTGAAGGCGGGCTGCCCACACACCTCCACGCCCAGAGGGGAAGAAGTAGGGAGCTCACGCTGTAAGTCAGGTCCCCCGTGAGTCAAGTCCCCCAGACGCCCTCCTTCTGGTTCTCCCAGTGCAGCTGTACAAGCTGTACCCTGCACAACGGCAGGGAGCGCCACCCGTGGCCCACACTGGGTAGGGGTGCCCTCCCAGAGCACTCAGCATGGGACCTGCCTGTTCCCAGTCCACTGCTGAACAGGTTGTCAAAGAGATCTATCTGAAAGACACATTATCCAGGAAAAGAATGGCTCTCAGGACCCAGGTTGTCAATAAATTGCTTCTGGAGTTCTATTTACCTCTATTTCCCCTTTTAGCACAAAGGGGGTGGGGAGACACAGATGGCTTTGAAAAATTCTCCAAAGGAAGTTGCCAGGAATCCTTAACCTTCTAAATCCTCTCTCTCTCTCTCTCTCTCTCTCTCTCTCTCTCTCTCTCTCTCTCTCTCCTCTCTCTCTCTCTCTCTCTCTCTCTCTCTCTCTCTCTCCTCTCTCTCTCTCTCTCTCTCTCTCTCTCTCTCTCTCTCTCCCTCGCTCTTGCTCTCTCCTCTGCTCAAAACCCCTCACAGCAGCCTATTGAATTCAATCCAAACTTTTTGCCCTGATTCTAAATTCATCTGGGCCATGCTCCCCAATACTTTACAACACCAGGCACCTCATCTGCTTCCTCCCTGAGCACATCTGAGGGGTGCCTAATGAGCTGGTGCTGTTCCCACCTCGTCCCAGTGCTCCCACAGGTGCACCCTGGGTGTGCGGTCATGAGTATCAGCCTCCCAGGCACAGAGCTGAGAGAGGAGGGCAGAGTGGAGAGTGGGTGTGGGGTGGGAAAGGATGCTGTACTGGCTTCTGGTTGCTGCTGTAATAAATTATCACCAACTTGGTGTCTTAGAACACACATATTTCTTCTCTTACAGTTCTGGACGTCAGAAGTCCAAATGAGTCTCACTGGCTGAAATCAAGTGTTGCCTGGGCTGCATTCCTTTCTGGGAGCTTTCAGGAGGCATCTCTTTTCCTGCTTTTCCCAGCTTCCAGAGGCTGCCCGCACTCCTTGGCTTGTGGTCCCTTCCTCCATCCTCAAAGGCAGCCTCCCATTGCCATCTCTCTGCTTCTGGTTCTTCTGTCTTTCTCCCTATTTAAGGACCCGGTTGCCTCCCAGTTATCATTTGCCGCCTGCTATGCTAATATTTTGGGGGTTTTGTCCCCCTGCTGTCTTGGTTTCCTAGGGCTGCCTAGTTGCAAAGTACCACAAACCGAGTGGCTTGAACAACACATATTTATTGTCTCACAGCTCTGGAGGCCAGCAGTCCAAATTCAAGATGTCAGCAGGGTTGGTCCCTTCTGAGGGCTGTGAGGGAGAACCTGTTCCGTGCCTTTCTCCTCCATTCTAGTGGCCTCAGGTGTTCTTGCAGATGGCACACTCCAGCTCTAAAACCATTGTGGGGACTGATGGGGGTGGGCACGCCCCAGAGGAGGCCATCTGTCCTGGTGGCGGGTCCAGGCCAAGAGCTGAGGAGAGAGGGGCCTGCCCCTCTGCCTGTAGAATGGGACTTGGGTGGCCATTCAGGGAACCAGGCCCTCCTCCTCCCTGCCTCGGCCCTCTGAGCCAAAGGCCTGTCAAGGGATGTGAAAAACACAGACAAGTCGGACATCCAACACTCAGTATAGGAGCATCCAGGTGGGTAAAGTGACTGTCTGTTTCCCTTCCTCCTCTTCTCACAGAGGGACCATGGGGTTGGGAGATGGGGCAGTTGGGATTAGTCGATGACCAGAGGGAGGGGGCCTTTCAGATCGCTGTCCAGGCTCAAAGAGCCACGTCCTTGCGCCCCGCCTCAGAGTCCAGACAGACACATAACTCAAGCGTCCCCATTTAACAGAAGGGAGCCAGCCCAGCCAGGCTGGGAAATGTCAGGGAATTGATGTTATTTTCCCATTGACTGTGTTCTGCTAGAAAAGATTTTGGTTACAGGGTGTAATCAAATCACACTTAAGAATTCCACGAAAAGATTACTTTCATAATGAGAAAAATGCACTTTTAAAAAGGAATCCGTGATAGAGCCTCCTTGGATGGCAATTTGGTAATACCTATGAAAATAGGAAAAGCACATGCTCTGGGATGCAATTCCACTTGTGGGAATTGGTCTTGTGGGTGTTGGCGCGCGCGCGCGTGCCCACACACACACACACACACACACACACACACACACACACACACACACACACACCTGAGTGGGAAAAGACGCCAGTTGCAGCACAATTGGTGGTGGTAATAGATTGGGAACAACCTGTGTCATCAGTAAGGGAGGGGACAGGCCAAGCGGTACATCCATATGGTGAAATACCATGCAAGCTTAAAGAAGACCACAGTAGCTATCGGTGAGAAAGATTTTCAAGCACCATTTAAATGAGAAGAGCAAGAGGAAATAACTGACAAGAAAATGAGGTGGGGAAATACAGAGAGACGGGCAGAAACTCTGCATCCATTTCCTATGCCCACCATCGCAAACCACCACAAACTGGGTGCCTGAAAACAACAAGACTTCATTCTCACTGTTCTGGAAGCTCCAAGGGCTGAAATCCACGTGAATCCATTCCTTGCCTCGTAGTTTCTGGTGGCAGCCAGCATTCCTCAGCATGTGGCTACATCATTCCAGTATCTGCCTCCAGGGTCACATTGCCTCCTCCTCGTCCCTGTGTCTATTTTTTTTTTTTTTATTCCAGATTGAGGAGCATACTGTATGGAAAACTAGATTTAGAACTACTCATGACTGCACGACTCTTCTTTTTGTGCTTCCAGCACGAGTTTTTAACTCTTTTTTTTAAAAATATATATATTTATTGATTTTTTACAGAGAGGAAGGGAGAGGGATAGAGAGTTAGAAACACTGATGAGAGAGAAACATCGATTCAGCTGCCTCCTGCACAGCCCCTACTGGGGATGTGCCCGCAACCAAGGTACATGCCCTTGACCGGAAACGAACCCGGAACCCTTGAGTCCACAGGCCGACGCTCTATCCACTGAGCCAAACTGGCTAGGGCCCCTGTGTCTATTTCATAAGGATATTTTTATTAGATTTAGGCCCCAACCTTAATTACCCAGGATAATTTCCTCATCTCTAGATCCTTACTTAATTACATCTGCAAAGACCTTTTTTTCCAAATAAGATCATATCCACAGGTACCAGGGATTATGGCATAGGCACATCTTTTTAGGGACCATCTCTTTTTTCTCATTATAAAAATAATATTTTCATAGAATTCTTAAGTCTGATTTGATTATACCCTTTAACCAAAATCTTTTCTAGCAGAACATAGTCAATAGTAAAATGACATCAATTCCCACATCAGATTCCAGCTCCATGGGAGAGCAGAGGCCACTGGGAAGAGAAACCGAGAGACCAGGGGTCTAGGTCAATGAAGACTTGCTTTTCATGATAATCCTTTCTGTATTGTTTGACTTCTTTTCCAAGAACACAACTGACTATTTTGACAAGCTTCAAGCAATAAGTAATCCAACACACCAATTGTCTGGGCACCTTCCAAAGGTTGTTTGCACATGTCATCTCACTGACTGCCCTTAAGCAAGGTCCTGGTCAGAGCAGTCAGCTCCCCAGGGCAGGGTTTGGCTGTAAGTGTCTTTAGTGGGTTCCATAGCTAGAGCCATAGCAGATGTCAAGAAGCACCTGCTGATGGGGCTTGAAATCCATATTCAAATGAAAAATGGTAACTTTCAGGTTCACTAAGAATGCAACTCACAATATTCATAACTAGAGGCCCAGTGCACAAAATTTGTGCACTGCGGGGGGGGGGGGTGTCCCTCAGCCCAGCCTGCACCCTCTCCAATCTGGGACCCCTCGGGGCATGTCCGACTGGTGGTTTAGGCCTGATCCCTGTAACTGGCAGTCAGACATCCTTCTCACAATCCAGGACTGCTGGCTCCCAACTGCTCTCCTGCCTGCCTGATTGCCCCTAACCACTTCTCCCTGCCAGCCTGATCATCCCCTAACTACTCCCTTGCCAGCCTGATTGACGCCTAACTGCTCCCTTGCTGGCCCGATCGCCCCCAACTGCCCTCTCCTGCTGGCCCAATCACCCACAACTGCCCTCCCCTGTAGGCCTGGTCGCCCCTATCTGCCCTCCCCTGCTGGTCTGATCCCCCACAACTGCCTTCCCCTGCTGGCCATCTTGTGGCGGCCATCTTGTGACCACATGGGGGCAGCCATCTTGTGACCACATGGAGGTGGCCATCTTGTGTGAGGGTGTGATGGTCAATTTGCATATTACCTCTTTATTATATAGGATATTTCAGCAGACTCACAGCAAGTCACACACTTCAAGTCCCAAAAGTGAAAACTTAGTTCTCAGGGTTGCCCACGCAGTAGCAACAGCCCCTGGGTCCCTCGGGGGGCCAGCCCGGGATGTGGGGGCTCTGCTGGGGCTGGCTTCCCATGCCTCTCGCTGGATTCTCTGTTTGCATATTAAACATGTAAGAGTTGTCTCTATTTCCTCAAAAAATAGTCTCTCTGTCTTTTCTCTTGATCTGTGTTTGCCTGCTTTTGATAAAAGGAGCTTTGAGAAATGTATTCCTTTCCTTCTTAAATCTCCAAAGAGAAAATCAACTGGGAAAACATAATGATAAATGGCAACTGACACCTGGCCCGAGGGTGAGGTGATCTCGGGGCTGGTTGGGACTGTGACAAAGAGGACAGATCTCTGAGGGAAGGTCTACCCAGCCCAGCCCCGAGGCCAGGGCCACCAGAGCTTCCGGCTTTTCAGGAGCAACTGAACATCACATTTTAATGTAAATTCTCCCAATAATTTAAAGGAGGGAAGTGATGTAAATTTTTTGTAACTGCTGTGTAGGCCAAATAAAACATAGCCAGACTTAGCCTGCAGCCCTCCGCAGAACCTCTGTCCTGACGCATTAGCACTTTAAGTCCTGACCAGCCTCAAGCCACGTCTTCGCATCCACTTATACATTCGAGCAAGCCCTTACACCATTTTTGTGTGTGTGCATTTTCTCTGTTCTTAGACTAACAGCTTCATGTGGCAGGGACAAAATGGTCTGTGATAGCATGCTGGGCGCAGACTCAGCCGAGGGAGAGCCAAGCAGAACCATGGGCTCCCGGGAGGGGGCGGCTGCCCGCACAGGCAGGACGGGGCAGTGTCTGCTCTCTGGCTAATGGCCTGGTTGTTTTGGACATTGCTTGTGTAGACTGTTCTGTTCTCAACCTAATGATACCATTTTTAGTGACTCATTAGGATCCTCATTAAGAGTTGTTAGCACATCAAAACAGTGTTGGTGAGGGCTGGCCGAGGGCGGCTTCCTGGACATTAGCAGTGATCTGGATTTCCCTGGCCGCAGGGACAAAATGTCAACAAGTGGATTCCAAAATGCTGTCGGTTCAGAGGTGCTGTTTCCGCAGCAGGCACTTACTGAGCACCTACTGTGTGTGTGTGTTGGCATGCAGTGGCTTTCCTTGGGACAAGCCATCAACTTGCACTCTCTCCCAGCTCAACCACTCCAACGACACCAACCTTTCTACTCTGCACACATGGTCTCCTCCCTGCCTCACGGCCTTTTCACTTGCTGTGTCCCCTGCTTGGCATGCTCTACCTAGCCCTTAGCTCCAAATATCATCCCCTTTCTGGAGACTTTCTGACTCCTTGTCTGCTGTTGCAAACCCTCACCCATCACTCTCCAACCCACTGCTCTATTTGATTTACCACACAGGACTTTTTAGCAGTTGCGACGATCATATTTATTTTCTTGTGGTTTACTGTCTGTGTCCCCTCCCCCAAGAACGTCAGCTCCATGAGGGCAGGGACCTGTTCTGTTGGGTTCCCAGCTCCCACAAGATGCCTGGCACAAAGTAGGTGTTCCATTAATATTCGCTTAACAAAAGGGAAATAATGAGGAAGACACCGCCCCCATCCCCTCAGCCCAGGGTCGCAATGACCTGGCACACCTTGTAGACTCTTCCTCTGTGCATTTCCGAGGAATAATTCTCATGGCTTTCTTAAAGAAATCTGAGTGGTGACAGAAGGAAAGATAATGCATGAATTCAGTTCACATTTCTTTCAGCAAGAGCTACCTGTGCAGAAGCACCAGCCCTGGCCCCCACTCTGTCCCTTCCGGTCAGTGCCTGGAGTGAGCTCAGGTGCCACGGCAGCAGGCAGAGCTCAGGCAGGGGCATCCCAGGGCCAGGTTGTGCCAATAAATTATTTCTCTGAGTAATTAAGATGGAATTAAAAATTAATTCTTTCCTTCAGCTGACTGCATTTCAAGGGATAAACTAAGTGTTATGGCTTTTGTGAAAATTTTTTCTCCCTAAATTAAATTGGATCTTGGTTTCACAGGTGGAAAAAGTGAGAACCCTGGGATTAATTCAGCAGCTAAAATCCCTGGGGAAGGAACCAGCTGATTCTGCCTTGGGAGTGGGTGAACATGAAGGTACCGGCGCTCTGCCCACACTGTGGACTTGGCTCCCCTGGGAGCAACCTAAGCCCGCCCTGGAGACCCAACGATTCTGATCTGCTTTTGTCACTGTGATGTAGGGAGTCAAGCTGCTTTGTCTACTCCCCATGGGGAAAGGAGCTGGATCAGTCAGAGTCAGACCTGGGCTCCAGGTGGGCCCTGCAACTCACTGGTGGCAGCTTAACTCCGGCTGGCTTCTTCCCTCCATGAGCCCCAGCTTCCTCATCTGTGAAATGGGTGTAAACCACCTACCTTCCAGGGGTTGGAAGCATTATATAAGTAGGTTAGCCCATAAGTATTCCATAATGTGTGGATCTCTCCATTCATAATCTTCTTATCCTCCAAGTTACATAAGAGGTTTCTTTCTTTCCTTTCTTTAGATTTTTCATTCATTCATTCATTCACCCAGGTAATGTATTTCCACAATTTAAAAATAAAAAAGTTGCCCTGGCCGGTGTGGCTCAGTTGGTTGGGCATTGTCCCATGAACCAAAGGGTCACTGGTTCAATTTCCAGTCAGGGCACATGCCCAGATTAGGTTGGAGGCAACCAATCGATGTTTCTCTCACACCAAGTTTTTTTCTCTCTCTCTTCTCTCCTTTCCTTTCTCTAAAATCAATAAAAATATATTTTAAAATAAATCCTATATAATAAAGAGGGAATATGCAAATTGACCATCACTCCAACACACAAGATGGCCACCCCCCATGTGGACACAAGATGGCTGCCACAAGATGGCCGGCAGGGGAGGGCAGTTGTGGGCAATCAGGCCAGCAGAGGAGGGCAGTTGGGGGCAATCAGGCCTGCAGGGGAGGGCAGTTAGGGGCAATTGGGCCAGCAGGGGAGTGGTTAGGGGGTGATCAGGCTGGCAGGCAGAAGAGGTTAGGGGCAATCAGGCAGGCAGGCAGGCAGTCGAGTGGTTGAGAGCCAGCAGTCCTGGATTGTGAGAGGGATGTCCCAGCTTGGAGAGGGTGCAGGCTGGGCTGAGGAACAGCCCCCCTCTACCCACCCCCACCCCCCCCGGTGCACAAATTTTGTGCACCTGGCCTCTAGTAAACAAATAAAAATAAAAAAGCAGAAAATGATATACAGTGAGAATCTCCCTGACACCACTGTTCCCAGAACCTGGCTCCTATCTGCAAAGGCAGCCAGTGTTATCTGTGTCTTGTTTATCTTTCTAGAGATATTTTATGCACCCGTGAAAAAATATGCTCATATCAACCCTCTCTTTTTTGTTACAACAAGTGCAGTGTACTAGATGCATCCTTTCCCTTTGTTTGTTTTATTCTGGTGGGTGTTTCCCCATTTAGCAATATATTTTGGAGAATATTTCATAGTGGTGCATTTCTGCATCTGGATAGGTCTCCATTACATGAATGTTTCACAGTGTATTTAACCAATTCCCTTTTGATGGATATTCATTTTGTTTCCAGTTTCTTAATGTTTCAAAAAGACAGGACTAATAACAAGATTATAGGATGCTTCTCCTCACCCCACACCTTACCACCACATAACTAATGTTCTGTTGACCACAGTTTCTTTGATTCAGTACATCATATCCAGCTTTCGACAAAATCACAAGGCAAACTAAACGGTAAAGAACATAAGAGACAGAACAAGCATCCAACCAAACTCAGACATGGCAGAGATGTTGGAATTATCAGATTAAACTAATTATGGCTAATATGCTAAAGGATGTAATAGAAAAAGTAGATAGCATTCAAGAACAGATGGGTAACCACAGTGCAGTGATTGTGGGGGTGGAAGATGATGGGTAGAGGTGGAAGAGGGCATAGAGGGGATAGAAGGCAATGGGGGGAAAAGAACAGATGGGTAATATAACCAGAGATGGGAATTCTAAGAAAGAATAAAAATAAATGCTATCAATTGAAAATACTGTAACAGAAATGAAGAATGCTTTTGATGGGCTATCAGTAGAGTGGACCCAGCCGAGGAAAGAATCAATGAGCTTGAAGACATGTTAATAGAAACTTCCAAAATTAAAATGCAAACAAACAGTCCTGGCCAGTGTGCTCAGTGGTTAGAGTGTTGGCACCAGGTTGGTGTACATGCAAGAGACAACCAATGATGTGTTTCTCTCTCTGTGTCTCTCTGTCTCTGTCCCTCCCTCCCTCCCACCTTCTCTCCTTCCCACCGTCCCTCCCTCCCTCCCACTGTCTCTAAAAGTCAATGGAAAAATATCATCAGGTAAGAATTAACAAATAAATAAATAAATAAATAAATAAAAGTTTTACTGGTATATAAAAATATTGACCTTGTATCAAGTGACCTTGCTAAATTCAATTATTAATTCCTGTGGCTCGTCTATAGATTCCTGTGGATTTTCTCCACAGAAAATCATGTTATCCATGAATGATAACAGGCATATTCCTTCCTTTCCAATTCTTCTATTTTTATTTCATTAACTGGCCTCACTGAACTAACTAGTACCTCCAGTATAATGTGGAAGGGAAGTGGAGATGGAGGATATTCTTGTCTCATCTAATCTCAGACATACATCATTCATCATTAATTATGGTGCTTCCTGTATCTTTCTTGTATATCCGCTTTATCATATTAAGGAAGTTTCCATCTTTTCCTGGTTTGCTAAGAGCTTTTTAAATTATAAGTGGATGTTAAATTTTATCAGTTGCTTTTTCTGCATTTGTTAAAATGATTTTCCCTTTATTCTGTTAGTGTGTGAAATTACATTGATTTTTTTTTTAAAGCCAACCTTGCCTTCCCTGAATAATCTAACTTGGTGGTGATGTATTATTCTGTATTTCTGGATTTGGTTGACTAATAACTGATTTAGGAGTATATTTCCAGGAAAGAAATTGGTGTGTTTATAAGAGAGGTTTTCCTTTCTTATGCTTTTCCTATTCAAGTTTTGGTGTGAAGATTATGCTGGCTTCTATTCTCTGGAAGACTTTGTGTAGGATTGGTGCTATTTATCAATTACATATTTGGAAGAATTATTCAATGAATACATACCGGCCAGGAGTTTTCTTTCTGGGGAGGATTTTAGTTGTGGATACAATTTTATTAATGGGTGTAGGCATTTCCAGATTTTTCTGTCTCTTTTTGTGTCCATTTTGGTAAGTTGCATTTATATACCAATTTTTCCATTTCATCTAAATTTTTTTTTGCATCATGTTTATTTAATCCAGTAGTGGTTGTTACTACTACATTTTATTTTAATTTTTTTTTATTCTTTAGATTCTCCAGGCTTACGGATATCATCAATCTTCAAAATCATTCTAACCATTTGTGTTGCAAGAGAGATCTATTGCTTTTTGCCCATCAAGGTTTCTATGACATGTTGTTGCTTCATATCGTTTGTACCCTTGTGCATACAGTCAATCCCAAGAACAGGGTTCATATCCTTCACTTGTCTGGCTCAGACCTCAGACATCGTCTGGATGGGATTCATGCCACTGCTCTCAGCAAGGGTCATGGGGATGACCTCCAGGGCATCGGCGAATGCTCGCATGGCATACTGCTCCAAGGTTGGGCACTTATCTGCTGCTTGGCTAACTGCTAAAGCACAAGCGATTTCAGCAGCGCCTCCACCATACACCACACGATTATCACGGATGAGGTTCCAGATGACACACAAGGCATCGTGAAGGGATCGCTTTGCTTCCTCGATGATCATCTTATTTCCTCCTCTAATGAAAATGGTTACAGCTCTGGAGTTCTTACACTGCTCGATGACCAGCATCTTGTCCTTAGTTGTCCCAAATGAGATCTCCTCTACAATCACAGCAAAGCCCAGCTTCTCAGCTGTGAGCTCTGAGAAGCGGGGGACGATCCGCCCTCCTGTTGCAATGGCAATCAACTCGATTTCAGGTCCTCCTACCCAACGAACCGCAGGCAAGTCGTTCTGAAGAAGTAAATGATTCGCTTCATCATCAAAGCCCCACTGACAAGTAGCTAGGTTAGCGCCAGTTTCTTTAATTTGATGAATCATCTCTTCAAACTTCTCCTTTTCGTATTTTTGAAGGGCTTTATAGTCTTCCACAGAGGTCACATCCAGCTTATGCTTCGTCTTTGGTTTTGGTGGTTCAAATGGACATGTGAGAATTGCAATCTTAGCATCTTGTACTTCTTTTGGCATCTGTGGGTGACTGAAATCCTTGTCCACAATCACGCCCTTAATAAGTTTAGTGTCCTCCAATCTCCCGCCCACTTTGCCTTCTAATTGATGAGCTCAAAGTCAACGTCTCTGCGCTGCATATCAGCCACAGTGAGAATGGCATTCACGGCAATCTCAGCCATTTGTCGGTGACAGCTGTTAACCACTTTGGAGCCCAGCGTGGTTTTCGCAGTCTGAATCAGGGGTTCAGTGTACTTCATGTCAACAAGGACACTATCGCTGACCTCATCCAGGTACTCGATAGCAATGCGGGCGGCTTGCTCATAGCCATCAGAGATCCTGATAGGGTGAATGCCACGGTCCAGCAACTGCTCGGCTTCTTCCAACAAGGCACCAGCCAGGACAACCACTCCTGTGGTTCCGTCTCCAATTTCATCATCCTGTCATTTGGCCAGTTCAGCCATCAACTTGGCAATCTGGTGACCAACATCCATCATGCTCAAAATGGTGGCACCATCATTAGTTACAGTCACATCATCATCTTTGTCCACCATCATTTTATCAAGCCCATTTGGTCCAAGTGATGTTCTCATTGTATTTGCTACAGCCTTTGCTGCCATTATATGAGACTTGAGAGCCTCCAGTCCCATAAGACGAGTCTTATGGTCCTGATCCTTGATGATGAGGAAAGGGCGCCCATATTCATCGAAGGCAAGAGTCCCGAAGGAGGTCATGGTTCTGCAGCTGGGGTTACTTCCCCACAACCGGGAGAGACCACTCCGGAACCCAGAACGCACCGTCCGCTCGCAGGAGGGCTCAACCGCTCATCTAAAATTTTTTAATCTATCAGCATAGAGTTGTTCACAATATTTTTGATCTTTTATTATCTGTAGGATCTGTAATGACATTCCCTTCCTATTTCTGATATTAGTTGTTTGTGCCTTATCTTGCTCTTTTTTAAAAAAAAATCAGTCTTCCTAAGGGTGTAACTTTTATTAGTCCTTTAAAAAATTGACTTTATTGATCCTCTCTATTCTAAATTTGTTTTTAATTTTCATTAATTATGCTTTTGTTTCTTTTCTTTTGAGTTTCTTTAAAAGATAAATATGGCCTGGCCAGCATGGCTTAGTGGTTGAGCGTCGACCTATGAACCAGGAGGTCATGCTTCAGTTCCTGGTCTGGGCACAAACCCAGGTTGCCGGCTCGAGCCCCAGTAGTGGGTGTGCAGGAGGCAGCAGATCAATGATTCTCTGTCATCATTGATGTTTCTCTCTCTCTCCTTCTCCCTTCCTCTTTGAAATTAATAAAAATATATTTTTAAAAAGATAAATAAGCTGTTCTTTTTCATCTTAAATTAATATTTTCAATCTTTTTTCCTTTTAAACTTTTCTCGTTCAAGGCTGTACATTTCCTCTAAGCATGGTTATACCCACACAGGTTTTAATATTTTATGTCTTCTTTTTAAAATATGTATATTTCTATTGACTTTAGAGAGGAAGGGAGAGGGAGAGAGATATAGAAACATCAATGATGGGAGAGAATCTTTGATCAGCTACCCCCTGCATGCCCCACACTGGGGCTCAAGGCCACAATCCAGGCATGTGCCCTGACCAGAAATTGAGCCACGATCTCCTGGTTCATAGGTTGACGCTCAACCACTGAGCCACGCTGGCCAGGTGATATATTGTTTTCATTATCATTATACTTAGCCTGTTTTTAAATGTTCATAATTATTTTAATTTTGAGCCAACGATATTTAGAAGATTACTTTATAATTTTCAAAATTTGGAAATTTTCTTGAACAAATATTTTTATTGGTTTTTAGCTTAAATCCAATATGGTCAGGAATTTTAATTTTATGAATTTTGTTGAGATTTGCTTTAAAGCATAACATATGGTTAATTTTGATAAATGTTCCATGTGCACAATAAAAGAAGGTGCATTTGGAAGTTGTGGGGCTCAGTGTATAATATATGTCAGTTAGGTCAAACTTGTTAAATCTGTTGATCAAATCTTCTATATTTTTAAATCTTCTATATTTTTACTGATATTTTGGCCTGCTTGTTTTCAACATTAGTAAGATAGTATGTTAAAATCTTCCAATGATGATTGTGAATTCATCCATTTCCCCATTTGGTTCTATTTGTTTTTGCCTTGTGTAGTTTAAGACTATATAAGGTGCATATGAATATATAATTATTATATTTTAACCTGAATCATTAAGAAATGTACCTCATTATACCTAGTGAAATATTTTGCTTTAAAGCTTATCTGATCTGATCCTAATGTAACTACCTCAACATATTTTTGTTGGCAGTATTTTTTTGGTATATTCTTTTGTTTTTCCCTTTTTTATATTTGAGGTTTATTTCTTGTAAATAGCATGTTTTTAAAAAATATATAATCTAACAGTATTTGTTGGATTTTAATTGGAATAATTAAAGCATTTCACTTTCATTGGAATATTTAGTTCATTTACATTTAATGTAATTATTTATGCAATTGGGTCTAAATTTACCATCTTATGGTTTTTGATTTTTTGTTACTTGTCCCTTCTTTTGTATTAATTAAATATTTATTTTGTTTCATGTTCTTTCCTTTCTCTATTAGCTTGTTAACTTTAGCAAACAGCTTAAAATCTCATCCTTGACTTAATGAAGTCTAATGTAAATTAATAATTTTGTCACTTCCCAAATTTACAAGGACCGTAGGGCACTTAATTTTAAGTACTCTCTTCCCAGCTTTATGCTCTTGTCATTTTTATTTTAATTATCTATTTTAAACCCTAAAAGACATTTTTGTTGTTTTATAGAGTCAATAATAATTTAATTTTCCTTAATATTACATTTTCTGTTGCTCTTCTTTCCTTCCTGTATCCCAGTGTCCCCAACTGGGGTCATTTGCCTTCTGCCTGAAAAACTCCTAGTAATCTGCTGGTAATGAATGGAATTTGAGGTTGGCAGTTATTTTCTTCCAGCACTTTCCAAGATTTGAAATAAAATCTTCTTGATTTCAAAGTTTCTGTTGAGAAGTCAGTTATCAGTCTAATTTCTGTCATTTGAAAGTAGTTGGCATTTTATCTCTGGCTGCTTTTAAAATTTTGCTTTGTCTCTGGTTTTCAGTGGTTTTACACTGATATACCTAAGTGTGGTTTTCCTAGCCCTGTTTGAATCTATGACAAGTATCTTCTGTACGGTTTTCTGAAAATTCCAAGCCATTATATTTTCACATATTGTTTCTGCCTACTCTTCTCTCTATCATCTTTGTTCTTCTTCCTGGATTCCAAATACTTATTACATTAGCCCTTTCACCATGACTCACATGTCTCTTATGTTCTTTTCTGCATTTTTTATTCTTCAATCTGCAATATTATACTGGTCTATTTTACAGTTCTACAATCTTCCCTTTGGCTGTTTCTAAACCCAATTATTTAGTTCTTGATTTTAGTTATTGTGTTCTAAAATTATTTTTTCCACTTTACACAGCTTTGTTGGATCATAGGTGGTGTAAAAGAACTGCACATATAATAAATATAATAATAAATAAATAAATAATGCAAGAATAAACTCTGTGTTTTGAGTACTAACAACTATAAATCTACTTTTGCCTACCCCTGTATAATGAGCTTAGCCATCACCCCACAGTTTTCTCATGCCCTTATCTGCACCCTTTGTTTCTTATCATTATACATTTATTTGCATTTTCTAGAATTTTATATAAATGGAATCATAGAATATGTATTTATTGTTGGTCTGGCTTGTTTTTAACTCAGCATGGTTATTTTTTATATTCATACATGTTATGTTAATATGCATCATTCCTTTTGTATCAATAGTTTACATCTTTTTAGTGCTGGAAAGTATTCTATTGCCTGGATATGCTACAATGGGCTTATTCATTGCTGGCCTTGAGATTTTTATAGTTGTTAGCTATTACAAATAAAGTTAATATGAACATTCATGTACAAGTCTTTGTGTAGACACATACTTTCATTTCTCTTGATAAATCTGTTGCAGTAGAATGGCTGGATTCTATGGTAGTTGTGTGTTTCTGTATTTAAGAAACTGACAAATCACTGTCGAAAATAAGTGTACCAATTTACATGCCCACCAACAGTGTATGAAAGTTCCAGCTGCTCCACACCATCACGAACACTTGGTATGATCAGTATTTTTAATATTAGTCATTCTAGTGAATATGTGGTGAAATCTCGTTGTGGTTTTAATTTACATTTCCCTAATGACTAATGTTGAGCGTTTAGTGCTTATTTGACCACTATATATCTTTTTTTGTTTTTTAATTCTCACCTGAGGGTATTTTCCATTGATTTTTAGAGAGAGTGGAAGAGAGGGAAAGACAGAGAGAAATGTCCATGTGAGAGAAACACATCGATTGGTTGCCTCTTGCATGTGCCCTGACCAGGGCCTAGACCAGGGAGGAGCCTGCAACAGAGGTACGTGCCCTTGACTGGAATCGAACCTGGGACCCTTCAGTCCACAGGCGGACACTCTATCCACTCAACCAAACCGGCTAGGGCTGATCACCGTATATCTGCTATAGTGAAGTGTCCAAATAAATATCTTGCCCATTCTTAAAATTCAGTTGCTTCTGTTATTATTACTTGGTAACAGTTTTTAATATATTCTAGATACAAGTCTTTTGTATTTATATATATGCTTTGCAAATTTTCTCCTGGTCTGTGGCTTGCCTTTTATTGTTCTTAACACTGTCTTTTCCTTCCACTCTGAATAGTTTTATTAAAATATAATCTACATATTGTGCAATTCACCCCTTGTAAGTGTACAAGTGAATGATTTTTAGTAAATATCACCACAATCCAGTTTAGAACACTTGCATCACCCCCAAAGTTCCCTTATACCTGTTTATAGTCACTCCTTACCCCAACATGGACCTCAGACAATCACTGATATGTTTATTGTATCTGCATTTTTGCCATTTCTAAAAATCTTATGTAAATAAAAGCACACAACATATATTCTTTTCCACCTGGCTTCTTTCACTTGGTAAAATGCTGTTGAAATGCTTGTATCATATTACATTTATCAATAACTCATTTCTCTTTTTTTTTGCTGAATGGTATGCCCATGTATGAATTCACCATTTGATGGACACTTGATTTATTTCCAATTGTTGGAAATATTATGAATAATGCTATTATGATTATTCACATGCAATTCTTCATGTAGACTTTCTTTTAGGAGTAGAATTCTGGGTCATGTCGTAAGTGTATATTGAACTTTTTAAGACAATGCCAGACAGAATAGTATCTTTTGAAGAGTAAACACTTTTAATCTTGACGAAATCCAACTTACAGATTTTTTTCTTTATAGTTCATGTTTTCATAACATCTTTAGAAATCTTTACCAATATCAAGACCACCAATATTTTCTTCTAGAAGTTTCATAGTTTTAGTCTTTCCATTTAAATCTATGAAGAATTTCAAGTTAATTTTTGTCTACAGTGTGAGGTTAAAGTGAAGTTTCCTTTTTTTTATGTGGTTATCCAAGTGGTCCAGCACTATTTGTTGAAAATAATATCCTTTACTCATTAATTCCCTTAGTATCTTTGTCAAAAATCAACTTAGATGGTCTACTGCTGGACTCAATCTTCTGCACCATTGATTTCTATATCTGTCTTTACATCAATACTATTCCGTCTTTACGAGTCTTAAAGTAAAGTAGTGTAAGTTCCCCAAATTACTCTTCTTTCTCAAAATGTTTTGCTGTCTTATGTCCTTTGTACTTCCATGTAAATTTTATTTTATTTTATATATTTTATTGATTTTTTACAGAGAGGAAGGGAGAGGGATAGAGAGTTAGAAACATTAATGAGAGAGAAACATCGATCAGCTGCCTCTTGCACACCTCCCACTGGAGATGTGCCTGCAACCAAGGTACAAGCCCTTGACCGAATCGAACCTGGGACCTTTCAGTCCGCAGGCCGGCACTCTATCCACTGAGCCAAACCGGTTAGGGCTCCATGTAAATTTTAGAATCAACTTTTCAAGTTCTACAAAAAATATTGCATTAAATTTATTGATCAATTTGGGGAGAATTGACATCTTAACCACATTGAGTCTTCTGATACATGAACACAATATATTTCTCTGTTTATTTATAGCTCCTTTAATCTCCCAGCAATGTGCAGGTCTTGCACATCTTTTGTCAAATTTATCATCCTCTTTCATCATTTTTAGAACATTCGTTTGATTATTTTTGATATTTCAACAGTTCTCTGTCGAAATTCTCCACCTTGTCATCTAATTTGTGGATTATATTAATTAGTTATTTCAAAGTCCAATCCTGATACCTCATATATCTGGATGCCCATGGATCTGTTGCTAATGTGTGTGTTTTCTCTTTACTTTTGTCCCATTCTTTCCGTATTTCTCTTTTTCACTGACTATCAGACATAAGAGGGGAACATGAAAGGTAATTTGAGACTCTGGGTGTTGTTATTTTCCTCCAGGAGAGTTTTACTTCTGCCTAAGCCTGGAGCACCATCCACTTCAGGTTGCATTTATCCAATCAGGAATTGAGATTATTTGAAATGGGCCTGCTGTCCCTGAGAGAGGGCCAGTTTAGTTCTGGGTCACTTACTCCTAGTGTGTAGTCCTTCGGGGTCTGATATGAAAGCCTAGGTTATTTATTGGGTTCTTCAATTTTTAAGACTGTGGTGAAATATATCTATGACAAAATGTTTCATCTTAACCATTTTAAAAATGTACAGTTCAGTGGCATTCAGTCCATTCATGTTATAGGCAACTATCCCCTCCACCCATCCACAGAACTTTTAACATCTTGCAAAACTGAAAGTCTGTACCATTAAATGATTCCCTATTCCCCCTCCCCTCAGCCCCTGGCAACCACCATTCTCCTTTCTATCTCTGTGAATTTACCCACTCTAGGTCTCTCATATAAATGGGATCATACACTATTTGTCTTCTTGTGAATGGTTTATTTCGCTCAGTATAATGTCCCCGAGGTGTATCCATGTTGTGTCATGTGTCAAAATGTCCTTCCTTTGTAAGGATGAATAATATTTTATTGCGTGTAGGCACCACATTTTGTTTATTCATTCCTCTGCTGGACACTTGGGTTGTTTCCACCTCTGGGCAATGAACATGGATATACAAAGGGTAGCCTTACTTCTCAAGAGAATCTGAACTCCAGCTGTTGTCTCCCCAGTCCTTCAAATTGCCCAGCTCTTCTCAGCCTCTCAGTCCCCGCTTTGGAACTAGAATCCGCCTCGAGAGGTGGACACTGCCAGAAACCAGGCTCCCCTCTCGGAGCTTCCCTTCTCTCTGGGACTTGGAGCCTTGATAGCTCTCCAATATCTTCAAACAGGTGGTTTTTGTAAAATTTCATCCAGTTTTGCTAATTATTCCCGATAGAATGGTTGGTTCTGATACAAGCTAATCCATCATAGCTAGAAGCAGATATGTCCATATAATTTTAATTTGCATCCCTCTTGTTATGCATGAGGTTAAGCATCTTTTCTGATATTTAAATGTCATTTGTATTTTCTTTGAAATCCTTTCCCATTTTTCTACTGAGTCTTTCTTCTTCTTGATTTGTAGACATCTGTTACATGTCTGGGGACTTGGGCTTTTGTCTTTGCCTTAGAAGAGCTTTCTGAGGCCAGTTCCACCTTGCCATAGCATCAAGTCACTTTTACCTCTGGGACTTGGTTTCTTCATCTGCGAAATGGGTGAGAGGGCTGGTCTTCACCATATGGCCTCAATTTCCTTTTGATCTGTCATCCATGGCTCAGTTATCCCCTTCTATGTACATGAGACCAAACAATGTGTGTGTGTGGGTGGGGGGGGGGGGCGGTATTGAGACCAAAAAAGTCCTCCCAGCGTCCTGCCTCCACATCCACTGTAAATACGTATCGAGCGCTGCTCCCTGGCTTCAGAAGCCTTGGTCACCGCGACAGGAGGCGGAAGCAGGGAGCTCGGCGTCTGTGCCTTTAGACCCCGGACCGCAGCAACGCAGCACACAGCCACCCTTCCCAGGCTCCAGTCACCCACGGGAGTTTTGCACTCTTACTTACTTACATGCTTCCAGTAAGTTGGCTCACTTGTTTTTAATCTAAATACCTTTAGCCTCACCCTAAAAATAAGGTGTGTGAAATCACAGGTTTGCTGCGCTAGGACATTCTTTTCAGATATAAAGTCACACAAACAAATAACAATCATAATTTTAAATGCTTTTTTTTTTGTGTGGACCCCCTGGATCCTTTGTGAGCAGCCCCCAGCCTAGGCTCTCCGGTCCCGTGGCCACGCCTGCCAGGTGCAGCCAGGACGCCCGAGCCTCCACGCACTGGCTGGGAAACCTGGCCCCAGCGTTATCCAGCCGTTCCTCATTATCGGGCACTGCCAATGGGTCCCCACGCAGAAGCAGAACCCTTCCTGCTTTGTGGCTGTGGGTTGATTTTGTACTGAAGTGTCTGCAGCCTTTGATGAGAGGTGGCCTAAGCCGACCCCCCAGACAGAGGCAACTTGCTGCAGATACCACCTGAGGTCCCGAAAAGGCTGGTTTTTTTCAGAGGCTGTGCTCTTGCGATGCAGAGCCTCTCTCTTTCTTCTTCTGTGGCTGGTTATTGCTTTTAGCCCGGAGCCATCACCAGACTCAGAGAGCAAAGATACAGCAGGAGCCATAAAATAAATTATAAAGTCCAAAATGGAACGCACTTAAAGTGAGCTCCGAGTGAAAAATAGGTAACGCTTTAGAGCTGTTTCATAAAAGAAGCCACCAGCCCAATATATCATTGGATCTTTTAAACTGTGCCAGCTGAATAGATTTAATTCTGATTTTCTTTTTTTTTTTACGTGACCAGTGAACTCATATGTTTGAGAAGGTGTATCATCTCTGTGCCGGACAGTAATTAACTTACCACTTCTTGTCTCTTTAGGAATACATTTCATTTCTTGTGCAAATATTAACGAAGACCCCTTATCCGCGGTGTTGCTTCCACGGTTCGTTAACCCCAATCGCGATTTGAAAATATTAAATGGAAAATCTAGGAATAGCCCTGGCCGGTGTTTCTCAGTGGTTAGAGTGTCAACCTGGGCACAGGAGGGTCAAGGGCACGTACCTGGGTTGCAAGTCCAATCCCTGCCTCCAGTCAGGGTGTGTGTGGGAGGCAACCCATTGAGGTGTCTCTGTCACATCAATGTTTATCTCTCTCTCTCACCCTTCCACTCTCTCTAAAAAAATCAATGGGAAAATATCCTCACTCCTTGGGTGAGGATTAAAAAAAAAAATCAATTCATAAGTTTTAAATTGCATGCCGTCTGAGTAGCGTGATGACATTTCGCCCATCCTACTCTGTGCCACCCAGGACATGTCTCATCCCTTTGGCCAGTGTCTCTTCACTGTAGAGTAGCTCCCCGCCCGCTAGTCACGTAGTAGCCCTCTCAGTTAGCAGATCGAATGTGGTGTGTTGTGTTCAAGTCACCCTTATTTTACTTAACAATGGCTTCTAAGTGCAAGAGTGCTGATGCTCACCATTCGGATATGCTCAAGAGAAGCTAGAAAGTGCTTCCTTTAGGTGAAAAGACATGTCAGTGTAGGAAAAGGCATAGTGTATACCGGCTTCGGTACTACCCACGGTGCCGGGCAGCTCCTGGGGTCTTGGACCATATCCGGTGCAGAGAAGGCAGAGGCGCGGTACTGGCTTACTGCCAGGCACTGGGTTCCTGGTGGCGAGTCACACCACCGGCAGAGAGCTCAGGGTCCGAAGGACAACTTAAAGCCATCCCGGGGGACTTCTGGCACAGTCTTGGAGACACTTGAGGGGCAGATTTGAAGACCTCTGGCTCGGGAGTTTCCAGGAAAGGTTTGCTGGGCCACAAGACTCAGTGCTCTGGGCTGTCCTTTTCAGAAACTGTCCTGCCCCTGGTCAGCACCGGCCTCACACTGCCTGCTGGGGAACCGTGGGAGGGACAGGCACAGCCGCACCGCAGGGCCAGGAGCTGCTGAGGAACGTAAGTGTGAACCCGCTGGGTTCCACGTGTGACTGCACCATCCTCCTTTTCTGGGTGTGTGACTCTGGCACCGACGCCAGAGCTGAGAACCAAGTGTTTTCCCAAAGGGAGCCCACCGAGCTCCCCAGGCGCACAGGGCCGGCTCTTGGCCCGCGACGGGGGGTTGTGTCCTCGGGTCATGCCGGCTCTGTGGGAGATGGCAAACCTGTTCCCACATGGCTGGGGCAGGTCACATCTTCCTCTTTTTGCCACTGGCCCCTCCCATGTGCCCCTCGCTCCGTCCTGGAAAAGGGCTGGAGCTGAAGGGTTGGCCATGATTCCTGGGCCTCAAACCAGCATCACTCCTATTCAGAGCGCCGATGGGGAGCCAGCTGACCGCTGACCACGCATGGTCACTGGGGATGACCAAGACCACTCAGGGCGCCTCAGCTTCCGCGTCGTGACCTAGCGGTCCTCCGGGAGGAGGAAACTAGGAAGGGGGGCTGGGGTGAAAGGGAGGCACGTGATGTCCTCCAGCGCAGGATCTCAGCCCCTCCCACCGCCCTTGCCCCCAGCCTCAGCCCAGTGTCTTGTCTCCAGGAACACGAAACCCCTCGTCCATCAGCATCTTCCTCTCACGCTTGGGCCAGTGGCTTTTGAGCCCTTGCAGCCTGGAAGTCAGGTTCTACAGCAAGTGACTCAGGCTCGGCTGGGGAGGCTGGGAGAGGAAAGACACCCTCAGGGCAAGGAGAAGAAATTCGGTGACTGCAGAGGTAGGTGAGTGGGAGCTAAACACACTGATGAAAACTTCAACGTGTGTGAGCTCATTCACTGAGCAGTGAGCCAGGGATGAGCTGATAGCTCAGATGAGAAATGAGGACTGCTGGGAAGTTCCAGAAAGGGGAAGCCCCGTGGAAGGCTTGGCCTTGGCCATGAGGGCCATACATCCGGGTCTGTCTGGGAGCTGCAAGCAAGCGGCCAGGCAAGGAGCTTGTGAAAGTCTCTCCCTTCCAGGTCTGGGCCAGTCTCCCCTAGACCAGGTCTGGAGTGGACTGGCGGGAGCCTTAGCTCGACAGACACCGAACATTGTCATGTGTGTCATGAGGAATCTGAGGCCAATGCAGGTAAAAGGGAAGCCAGGGCGTCTCGAAGTCAGAAGGAGGCTGGGGAGCCAGGCCGGGGGGTGAGCAGGAAGAGGCAGGAAGCCTAGGTGATTCAAAGCCTTGTCATGGTGGCGCTGTGGCCACCAGAGTGCCAGAGCCTTGGGGAGGTGGGATGGGCCCTCCTGTTGTCCCCACTGTCCCCAAAGACACCTGATCGAGTCAGGGTCCCAGGAGAGGGCTGCTGATGGGACCGCAGGCCCTAGACCTGCACCCTGGCTGCCTCGGGGTTGGGGGAGGGGAAACCTGGTACCTTTGCTTCTGCCCTGCCTGAGTCACCCAGATTCAGAGGGGAAACTTGGGTGATATCCATAAAGAAGATGGGTTCTGAGCAGCCAGAACATGACAAATGGCCACCACAGTCAGGAGGGCTGCTTTCCTGTTTCCTTCCTTCCCTTTGCTTTGCTTCCACTTTCCACTTAGCACACGTGAGTGGTAGCATGAAGCTGGGTTCTCAGTGAGGCCCCACCTGCCTCGTCGGCTGCACTGGAGAGGAGAGGATGAGGAGAGGAGAGAAGAGGGGAAGGGAGATGAGAGGAAAGGAGAGGAGAGGAGAGGAGAGGAGAGGAGAGGAGAGGAGAGGAGAGGAGAGGAGAGGAGGAGAGAAGAGGATGAGGAGAGGAGAGGAGAGGAGAGGAGAGGAGAGGAAAGGAGAGGAGAGGAGAGGAGAGGAGAGGAGAGGAGGAGAGAAGAGGATGAGGAGAGGAGAGGAGAGGAGAGGATGAGGAGAGGAGAGGAGAGAAGAGAAGAGGATGAGGAGAGGAGAGGAGAGGATGAGGAGAGGATGAGGAGAGGAGAGGAGAGAAGAGAAGAGGATGAGGAGAGGATGAGGAGAGGATGAGGAGAGGAGAGGAGAGAAGAGAAGAGGATGAGGAGAGGAGAGGAGAGGATGAGGAGAGGAGAGGATGAGGGGAGGATGAGGAGAGGAGAGGATGAGGGGAGGATGAGGAGAGGAGAGGAGAGGATGAGGGGAGGATGAGGAGAGGAGATGATGAAGGGAGGATGAGGGGAGGATGAGGAGAGGAGAGGATGAGGGGAGGATGAGGGGAGGATGAGGAGAGGAGAGGAGAGGAGAGGATGAGGAGAGGAGAGGATGAGGAGAGGAGAGGAGAAGGGAGGAGAGGAGAGGAGAGGAGAGCTGTGGAGAGGGGGCCCACCTTGTCTGGTGTCCTGGAGAGCCTCCTCCATGGCAGTCGTGGACACCTGAGGTGTGGCTGGACAGCGGCTATTCACCCCTCTCTTCTATTCCCCACTGGTCTTTGGGGGTGGGCAGTGACTGGGATGCCAGCTAGTCAGGTCACTCCATACCCAGGCACAGTGATTGGCCTGCAAAGGGGTGTCTGGTCTAATTTCAGCCAATGACATTCAGCATCAGCCAGATCTTCCTTCTGAAGTGACTAGGAGGAAGGGAGCATGAGGCTCAGCAGCCCTTTTGCCACCATACACACACACACACACACACACACACACACACACACACAGAGAGAGAGAGAGAGAGAGAGAGAGAGAGAGAGAGAGAGAGAGAGCTTGAGATTGAAGCCAGCCCAGTGGAAGGCAGATCCCAAAGAGAGGGAGGGAGAGAGAATGAGAGAGCCCTGGATCCAGCTGTGCCTGAAGACCACTTTCCAGCCTTCAGCCATGAGAGCCGATGCATTTCTTTTTTTGCATGAGCCGGTTGGGTTGGGTTTTCCGTCACTCACAAGCAAAAATGGCCTGGCAGTAAATACAGTGAGATGGAGAGACGCCCTTGTGCTCCCCAGGGCTCAAGTGAGAGGCAGGGTTGTGTGTGAGTGCATGCAGGCATGCAAAACATTTTTTAAAAAATTTCAGCCCTACTCAGCTAAATGAAGCTAGGGCAGGTTGTTAATTCTGCTTAAGCCAGAGTTTTAGAGCAAGAAGCCACATCTTAGGAAGCTCCCATGGCAGGAGGAACAGAACGGACTCAAGGGGAGTGTGAATACAGGAGGGGCAGTCCCCGCCAGAGCCTCCTGCCCGTGCTCAGCCCCGCCGGGAGGCCCTCCTTCTGCAGCTTTCCTGTTTTCTTTTAATAAGGGACCCGATTCTTCCTCCGATATGTAATCTCATATTTTAAATGCAGCTTGACTCAGCTCTCGGAGTCAACAGATAATACTATAAATACCTAGTATTTGTGCAGCTCTGTCATGAGGATCCTCTTCCTTCCTCCACCCTCTCCTTCGCCGCCTCCTCAGTGCCAGAGCAGAGCCACTGTGTGGGTGGCTCGCCCGCCTTCTGTGGCCTCTGTCCACTGTCCACTCATCCTGGTCTGTGGGAGCCACAGACAGCAGCCTGGACGCTGCTCAGAGAATCCCCCTGAGCTGGGCCATCTCCCCTGGTGTTCACACAGCCCTCTGCCCCCACCTTCCACCTTGCTCAACTCTGAAGCTAGTTCACACCCCACTACCAGCTGCTCCTCTGTCCTCGGCTATGCCCCATCCTCCCAGAACACCCTTCGTTCCCGCCTTTGCAGGGATCTAGCCTGGGCGCTGCAGCTTCTCTCTGCAGGCCTCACTGTACAGAACATTAGCCCCTTCACACGAGCTCACTTCCACCCGTGGCAGGAGGCTCCCGCTGCACAGTGGATGTTGGAAGAATGGTTTTCCTGAGCATCGCACTCCCTCTAGTCACCACGCCTTCCACATGCCGCGCCCCTGTGCACACACATGCACACGCACTTTCATTCACAAACACCCATGCCCACAGGTGTCTCCTTGTGCACACACCTGCCTACTCCCCCCTGCCTACACACACACACACACACACACACACACACACTCCCCTGTTTCCCTTCCTGCAGATGCATGCCCACACACCCCTAACATGGAACGGGAGGAAATTTCTGCAAGTTTTGATTCTCAGGTGGCTTGGGTGGGGGGATAAAATACAGGCTCCCCGCAATCTGCAGGAACTTACTTTGGTATATCCTACAGACATCATTCATCCCAGAGAGGGGCAGGAAGTCAAGAGAGGAGAAGGAGGGAGTAGGGAAATGAGAGAAGGGTCCTGATCGTGGATCAATCGTTGGTCCACCTTCCCATTCACCCAGTACCTGGCATTAGGACCTGGAGACCCACTAACAGTTTAGTTTGCTTCCAGGTGCTTTATCCACATGATTTCGATGCTGGAAAACCACAGATCAATGTTTACTACTTAGTTGTTGGGTGCCCGCCTGGTCAGATGCTGCACTAACGCACCCGGGTAGACATTACTATGGCCCCATTTTACATATGAGAATACCGAGGCTCTGACTTGCCCAAGGTCACACAATGAATGTGGCAAAATTGCAGCTTGAGCTGCAATTCAGTCCTAATCATAACCACCACGCTGTAATGCCTGACGCTTTTGAAATTTCCATTAGCTCTGAAAATCTCCACTTATTTTGCCAGAGCAGGTGGCTACAAAATAACTTAGCTGTTCTCTGCGAGAATAAAATTATCTTGTGTGTATGTGTTAATAATTTGTTGTTCTGAGCCTTTCTTTTAAAATTCACTAAATGTGAGCTTCCTGTGGCTAGAAATATATTTGAATCATCCTTCTTTCTTGGTACTCTGCATAACATTACTTGGCACACGTGAAGTGCCCAGTCGATGTCCAAAGGAAATGAAGTAAAATAAAATCCAGGTTAAAAAAAAGTAATAATAATAATAATAAAATAATAAATAAAATAGAATACAGGGTTTTGTTCTAAATGTTGTCCCAGATAAACTCATAAATAAGCGGGGAGGGGCGACGATCAATGACAAAAATCACACTAAAGGAATAATTCCTCAAAGGTCAAATGGCCTAGCCACTCCTCCCAGCTCTTTAATGACTTACCCAACTTTCAGAGTCTCTAAGCTGGTTGGAAAGGCCACATGCAAAATCCATGCTCCTGGTCGCACAGTCTGCAACCTGATGAGCCGTTTCCCAGATTCTGAACCACCCCGCCCCCCGCCCAAGCGTATCTCTCCCAGGCTGGGGTCCGGCACCAGCACACCTGGGCTCATTACACACTTCATGGGGAAAGCGTTCCTTGCACACTTGCCCATATGACGCAAAGTGGAAGGGAACGCAGCCTGGACACGGACACAAGTTTTCTTATCCGTGAGCCGGTGCCCTGCTCACCTGGCAGTGGACATGAGCCCTGGGGATGACATACACAAGACACTTCGCATGGAGCCTGGCAGCCAGGAGGCACCCGGGAATAGCAGCGGGTCCCAGCCCCTTGCCTGCACATTCCTGCACGCCTCTGGGTAAACAGAGGCGCGCCCCTGAGTCCCAAACCTGTCGAGATGTTCTCATCTTCTTAACCTGGTTCTGCTCAAGTCTCCGCTTTTTGTGATTTCCCAGAGATGGCTCCCCACCCAGGAGAAACCAGTTTTCTGACCCTTGAAGTGCATTCCTAAACCCACTCCTTCCCTCCCTGCCGTGTTCCCTTTCCAATCTGCTCCGTACCGGACCCTTGTCCCCCTCCCAGCCCCCGGGACCTGTGAGACAGAGCCAGACCATGGGAAATGGGATTCAGTCATGCACAGGGGGGGAAAGATTATGAAAATGAAAAGTAAATAAATATGGATGTTGAGGACCTAATTCTGATAAGCGGATTTTCAAAATTAACCATTTGCAAGAGTAGATTAAATGTGTTTAACGTGGTGGGTGGAAAGAAGTTGATTAAGATGCACAGCAAACCCCATTTCGGCAAATTCTGGGGTGAAGGCATCGCAGGCCCCCTTTGCAGCGAGCTGCTTGCCAGGATAAATGCTGAATGCCTTTAAGAGCACTAATTTGCCATTGTTGTTCTGGTAAACAGGCCTCCTGGAAAGGGGCCACTCGCTGCCTTCTGCACATGAGGCGGATGGGCAGGACAGGGAGGGGACTGCTGGGGGTCAGCTGCAAATGGGGCAGCTCCGGGGATGTAGGGAGACCACCCACTATCTTTGGGGATGCAGGAAAACACCAAGGACAAAAGAAAGATACTGGCTTCTCCATCACCTCCCCTAAACACCGCCTCCCCCCCCCCCCCAACACACACACACGAGTCCCCTGCAGTGAGAATTCTGATCCCAGAATACCTTGCAGCTCCTTCCATGGCAACAGTCGCCCTCCCTCCCCGCAAGCCTCTGCCTCCTTCCTTGCTGCTCCTTCTCCCTGCAGCCCACTCCTGTCCTCAGAGCCAGGCCTCCGGAGAGGGTTGGCGCACCCTCGGGCAGGAGGCCAGTCGGTCCATCCTCTGAGGAGGTCAGGCAGGCGCTCACCTCACAGACACCCAGCCCCACCAGGGCCAGCACCCCAAAAGGACCAGGCCCTGGGGCACCACATTCAAGGACCTGAAAAGAGCTCTCAGAAGCTCTGGCTGGGTGCAGAGGGAACAAAGAGAGAAGGAATACTCTTTGCTGTCACGCCCTGGCCAAGAGGCAGAGAGAAGCCAGGGATCTAAGCGAGCATATCCACATGGGCTCACAGGGGATCCCAGCGCCCAGACTCGGAAACAATCTTAGTTCCTTAGCGGACCTGGGGCCCCAAGTCACCATGCGACTTATGTCACAGGCCCTGCAAGATCTGCCCACTGCTGACCCCTCTGACCCCATCGCCCCAACCCCTCTCAGTGCTCCTGCCACATCAGCCATCTTTCTGCTCCCCTTGCAGCTATGCCCATTCCTGCCCCCAGGCCTTTGCACTTGCTGTTCTCTCCGCCTGGGAAACTCCACTCTTTACAGCAGGCCAGTCACTCGGCACCTTCCAGCTGTCACTCTCGGCCAGCTCCTTTTTCTTGCCTTCACAACAGGATCACTATTTCAGCCGTTTTGTTTCACTGGTGTGTTTGTGAGTGGATTGTCTGTCCTCACCCTGTGGAAGCAGGGGCCTTGCCCATCAGAGAGAGCTGTGTTCCAGCCCCGAGAAGGGACTTGCCCAAGATCATGCCGGCGGGAAGCGGTGAATGCTGTGTCGGGCTCAGAGCCGCTCCCACCCCTGACAGAGCCCCCACCACCCGGTACCCGATGGGGATGGGCCGGGTCAGGGACAGGCTCGCATCTGCCACAGGTCCTATCAGAACTGCTCTCAGGAAGCCCGAAGGCAGGTTGCCTTCCACCCCCGTGCAAGCAGGGCTCAGAAGAAGCTGAACAGAGCAGGTGGTTCTGCTTCTCTCCCATTTCACAGACGAGGCAGGCGAGGCAGGGAGATAACGTGCCCAATCAAACTCCCCAGCTTCTAAGTGGCAAAGATGGGGCTCAGACCCAGGCAGTCTGGGGCAGGGGAGGAGCAAGTGAAGGGGCAGTTCTGTTCTCAGAACTGTGACATGTTCGTCTACAGTAGAGGGTCCCAAACACTTCGAAGCAAGAGAATCTCTGGAATGGTCCTTGGAAAGGTCGGTTTCGCGGCCCTGCCTCAGTGGTTCTCACTCTGCAGGATCGCCTAAGTGACTCTGATACAGGAGCTACAGGGAGCCCCACACTTTGATGGGGGGTGTCCTGGCCAGAGACCAGAGGAGCCACCACTGCCACGGTCCCTCCAAAGCCACCATCCTCCTCCACCTCCACTTGCCCTCTCCATCCCCCCTGCTTCCCCGCCCCTGCTGCCACGGCGAGCTTGCACTGTCAGTGGGTGAACCTGAACGTTCTTGAGCAGCTCCCTGCGAGGCGATGGGGTGGAGGGAATGGAGAAAGGAAAGGCATCTGGTCAAGCTCTCCCGTCATCCCCACACCTGGCTGGGAACCCCAAAAAAGGATGATGTGCTCTGTGTGGTGCTGCGTAAGCTGGCTGCTCGTGAAGAAGGGCCTGGGACAGAGAGGGCAGGTGTGGCTGAGACCACCCTGCTCTGTCCGGACGTGCAGATGCTCATGTGTTGGTTACAGTAGCCCCTCTCACCGCCTGACGGCCACACTTCTCACAAGACTGGAGCTGGGAGCATGCAAGAGCGGGTTTGGCCATCAGAAGTTCAGCAAGCACTCACTGAGCACAGCCTCAGGCCTCAGGCCGAGCGGTGGACAAGGGTCGCCATCTCTGCCCGAAGTTCTGGAGCACCAGGTGCTGAAGTTGCCGCCAACCCATGGATAGGGAAACTGAGGCCAGAGAGGCCACCTTCCTCCAGGCCTCCTCCCAGGCCTGCGGCAATGAGGACAGGGAGCTGCTGTGGAACGTGTCCCAGTACAGCTGGAGAGGCGCCAAGCCTCACCTGGCCCCGTGCTGCTGGGAGCCAGGGGCTGATTACTGAGCAGTTTCTGCCTCCAGCTCCCCGGGGGCCCCCAGCTCCTCTGTCCTGGCCCCTCTGACTCCGTGGGCCTCCGGGGCCCTCTGGACCCGCCCCAATTCATGGCTGGACACAGCTCTGATGGATCTGTGTCTGGCCCGTCCAGTTGTCAATTATGTTGACTGTCACCGGAGTTTCAAGAGAGGATTTGGCACAGATCTGACCTGAAGTCCTCCCTGAGCTACGAAAATCTCTGTCCCCCGGAGGCTGCGCAGCAGAAAGACCCGGATGGGAGCCTCAGCCCGTCCTATATCTGGAGCTACGTATGCCTGGAAGCAATCCTCTTTCTACGCCTCAGCTTCCTTCTCCATCAGAACCAACCGCAAAGGCTCACGCTTCCTGTCTCCCTCACAGACGCTCCTCCAGGTGATTTCGCTGGCAACCTGGAGGCTTTGCCCGGGTGAGCGCTCAGAGCCTCCCAGGCCAGAGTTCTCCGGCTCCTTTAGAAGCGGCTCAGCCCCCAGCCCCACCCAAACCCCATTTTTCCCGACAACCAATACTGCAGAATTAGTCTTCAGTTCTGAACAAGAGCAAGAAATCATTAGAATTTTCCATCCGAGACTTGCTTTCATTTGTATTTGCCAAACCCCAGCCTGGGGTCTCTGTTGTTCGTTATTTGTATTTTTCGTTTGTCACTGACGAGCTGGTTTCAAAATCCAGTTGCCCATGTTCCAGGGAAGTGCGGCCTCCCACACGGTGCTCAAACTGGCCCTCTCTGGCTCCCTGTAGGGGAGAGGGAGCTGAGATCCAGATGGCTTAGGGAGCCGCCATGGGATGGAGGAGACAGAGGGAGAGATGTGAGGGAGGGGGAGTGTGGAGCGCTGAGGTAAACAAATTCGAGTCCAATTACCGTAGCAACCTTGGCCCCCCTACCCCCATCCCCGGGAAGGGAGATGGCTGAAAAAAATACGATAATAATATGGAACCAACCACATGATGGTGGAAGTTGGTGTCCAGCTGGGAATTTGCTACCATCTCTTCCCCAACTCCATGGAGTGGGGACGCCATAGAAAATTCCAGAATCAAACAGGATAGGGAGCTTGGCAGAAGGGTCTGCAAAGCTCACAAGTACAATATGGTTAAGAGGGAGGAGCCTGTGGTTAGGAAAGAAGAGAGAGACTGAGAGCAGGCTCCTGGAGCAAAGATGCTGTCCACTCCTCGCCTGCCACCCGTGGCCCCGCCTGCAGGGCCTGCTGGGTAAGGAGGGCCCAGGTCTGTTCCAGACACAGGAGCTCCCTTCCTGCGAGAACATCTTTTTGTCCTTGAGCAGGTGGTGATAGATAGAGAAACCGGCTCCGAGCAGGGAGGTAAGTAGCCCAGGGTCACCGGGAGAATTAATATCATAATTGAGAATAACAGCTAGGCCTCCTATTTACTAGATAAAATAGCGCCAGGGGATGTGCTGAGAGATGGGAAAATAGAATTTGAAATCATTTTTTATTTCTCTGCAAATGTAGTTGCTGCTGCATTTCCCCCTCCTCTCCCTGGGAGAGCAGCCGCTGTCTTTTCCTGTGTGTGCGCAGACGCTGAGACCCTGTGTTCCCCCGGATTTCACACCCCCCCCCACCCCGCTGGGCAGTTTCTCCCAGCAGGATGCAGGGATGGGCCGGGAATCACCAGGGGTGGGGCCAGCATGGCCACCAAGTTCACCCCAAGGACACCTGCAAGGTCAGAAGTGCCCCTGGGAGCTGGGACCCACTGCCAGCTCTCCCGGTGCCAGGCGCTCCGGATGGTGGAGGGGGTGGCGGTTCACATCCCAGCTCTGCTCACACTCGGGCCCCTGGAAACTCAGTTTCCCCTCTCTGCGAAACGGGGCCACTCTCAAAAGGCTGTTAGGAGCACCCAGGGCAACCAATGTGCCAAGAGTCTCAAATGCGGCAACCGTGATCAGGTGTCCACGCTGCCGGAGACGTGGTTACAACACGTTGAAGAAAAGGGCATTTAGGGCAACTTATGCGAGAATTTTCAAGAGCTAAGAAATTAATTGGGAAGTGTTAACTGTAGAAATAAAGTAAAAAAAGAATATTACCTCTACTGAATTAGTACAAAGCAATTAGTAAGAAAGAAGAAAAAAAATTGGTCTAGAGGAGGAGGAAGACATGCAAATAGCTGTGGCATTGAGACCCAGGAGAGCACAGCCCCTCATCAAGGCGCCCCGAGCTGCAGGGGCCTCGGGAACTGCGAACCGGAACTGCACGAGGCAAACAAAAGGAGAGGTGAGGAACCCAGGCTGCACACCAGTCAGACCAGGGCCACACGGGTAACACCAGGTTCCCCAGCAGCAGGGCAGGTGGGGGTAAGTGACAATTAGACCTGGGTGCTAGTTCCTGTTCTGCATCCACTGGCTGTGTGCTCTTGAGCATGTCATTGAAGGAGAGTGGAAGCCATGGGCTCTGAGATCCTTCCCAAGTCCCAAATCCAGCAGTCTAAGTGCTCCGGAATAGGGGGGCGGAGGGAAGGGAAAGGCTAGATGAGGGGGGGTTGGAAGGACCTTGGAATAAAATAGAAGGAGGCTGGAACCCCTCTCTGGGTATGGGGCCTTGGGCAAATTCCTCAGCCTCCGTCTTCTCATCTGTCAAATGGGAAGAAGAATCTCTGCAGAGGCCGTTGAGAAAGGTCAGTTGGATGAAGCATGTGAACACAGGCTGGGCCATAGTTACGAGCTAACGTCTGCTTGGCTCCTAGCCAGGTCGGCCCTGTTCTGGGCCCCCTGCCCTCTGTAAGGCTTGGATAGAACTAGCACCCTCCCTTCCTCTTAGGCCCCTTGTAGCTGGCTAAGACAATCCATCTATCTCATCCTCCTGGCCACAGGGATTGGTCTGGGGAGTGGGCATGTGACCTAAGCCAGACCAATCAGGAAGAATCTCGGGACTTGGGCAGGAAATGCCTGACCCCTGGTAAGCTCTTTTCCCAGGTTAAACAGGGAGCATGTGGTTTTAAGAGCTGCTGAATGTTCTCACAGGGGATCCTGGATCCAGCCAGATCTGAAGATAGATTGCCACATGAGCCAGCATATCCCCTTGTTTGCTGAAGCCAGCTTGGGTCCTGCCTCATTCTCGGCCACTACTTAATAAAGCCTCTTCCCTCGCACCAAATCGCTGGGCTCCAGGGTGGGAGCTCTCGCCTGCAGATACCCACAACAGCAAGCACTGGGCCACCAACCACGGCCATTGCCGCCTGGCCCAGCTGCTCCGCCCACTCAGGAGCTCCACACGCTCACCTTGCTATTAAGCATTGCCAGGAGCCGGCCTCCTCTTCGCTCCGGGCCCCTGTGCAGCCAGGCTCAGAGCTGCATTAAATAAAGACTACAGCCCTGAAACTGTTCAAATGGATCTACATCAACGAGGACAGCAAGGGGATGCCTTTAAATAGATTATCACCAAGCGCCAGCCAGGGCAGGCCAAGTTTGCCTTTAGCATTATTCTCTCCCTTGTTCACGTGGACCCACCCCCTCCCCGCCGACTACTTTCAGCTCACCTTACCCCAAACCCTGTCATAAATTAACTCAGACAGTAATGACTTAGATTTAAGAGAGGAACAGAACATAGGAGTGGTCAACATTTAACCTAAAGGAGAGGCTTGGTGATGATGGAATTTTAGGCATTTTAAAGCCACAATAAATCAACGAAATATATGACTAGGGACAAAGGAACTTCTCCACCCCCACTCAAGCCACACCACCCAGGCCCCAGCATCCCCATCATTTCACTGCCCACAAACCCTACATCCTTCCGGTCGTCCTGGGAGGCTGTATCTCAACGTCCATTCTGTGCAGAGTCCGGTTCAGGTTTGTGAGCTCCCTCCTCAGGGAGGTCAGAGACGGGAGGAGGGATGCCTCCCTCCTTTCCCCAGGGTCAGAGTTCCTGCTTGCCCAGGGGTGAGATCCATCACGGGGGACTTCTGAGGGCTGGTACCAAGGAAGTCAGGGCTTCCTCAGGGCGAAGTTGCTACAGACCCCACTGCCTGGCCAGGCACCCCTACCCCACCCAGGGAGCCAGGCTCCCCACCTGGGCCTTGTTTACCGTCCTTGCCAAGTGCCAGGCACTCCCTAAGGGCCTCAGGTGCATTATCTCTTTTAATCCTCAAAACTAGACTATGAAGTAGGAACTGTTTTCTCTCCATTTACAGATGGGGAAGGTAGGGTGCAGAGGGGTCAAGCTGCCTGGCCAAGGTCACCCAGCCAGAAGCCACAGTGCTAGGATTCAAGCTCCGGGGAGCTGGCTGCAGAGTCCAGAGCCTCACGCCTATACTGCCGGCCCTCCCTGGAAAGCCGATATAAAAACGGCTTCCACATCTATGCTATTGTTTATTGCCTGCCATAGGCCAGGCACTGAGCTAGGCAGGTCATGGTTGTCCATTTTGTCTTCATAACCACCCTACAAGTTAAGCCCCGTTTCCCAGTCGAGGACACTGAGGGTGAGGGAACAGACGTGAGGGTCCTCCAATCACTCAACCTGTGAATGGTCATGCCGGGATTTGAACTCAGGTCCTTCTGATCCCAACATCCATGCTCTCTGCCCTTTAGGATGTGACAGCCTACAAAGAACTTTCCGAAAGAAGCTGCAAAGATAAACAGCACCCAGAGGTCCCATGTACTAGCATTCAGTTCCTTCCCTCCTTCCCCGCCCCCTCCGCCCCCGCCCTCTGCGGTGACATCCGGCATAACTCTGGTGCAAGGCCAAGACCAGGAAGCTGGCACTGGTACAACGTGTGCATATCGTTCTGCCATTTTATCACCTGTGGGGCTTCACGAAATCACCACAGCAATCAAGATACAGAAGTGTCCCATCACCACAAAGATGTCCCTCGGGCTGCTCCTTTGCTGCCACCTCCGTTCTCCTCAGCATCCCCAACCCCTGGCAACCATGAACCTGTTTGCCATTTCTGTAACTGCGTGTCGAGAATGGGATGTAAATGGAATCTTACGATTGTGAGCTCTTGAGAATGGCTTTCTTCACTCACAAAGTATTTATTTTAAAATAAATAGTTATTGAGTATCTACCACATATCAGGCAGCTGTTAGCTCCTTTCAGGAATCCTATATAATAAAGAGGTAATATGCAAATTGACCCTCACGCCCTCTTGTCATCACAAGATGGCCGCCCACATCATCACAAGATGGCCCCCCCACATCGTCACAAGATGGCCACCCCAAGATGGCTGCCCCCTACATCATCAAAAGATGGCTGCCCCCATGTTGTCACAAGATGGCTGGCAGGGGAGGGCAGTTGGGGGCAGCCAGGCCTGCAGGGGAGGGCAGTTGGAGGCGACCAGGTCTGCAGGGGAGGGCAGTTGGGGACGATCAGGCTGTCAGGGGAGCAGTTAGGTGTCAATCAGGCTGTCAGGGGAGCAGTTAGGGGGTGATTAGGCTGGCAGGCAGAAGCAGTTAGGGGCAGGCAGGCAGGCAGGCAGTGGTTAGGAGCCAGCAGTCCTGGATTGTGAGAGGGATGTCCCAGATTGGAGAGAGTGCAGGCTGGGCTGAGGGACACCGTCCCCCCCCCTTTCCTCGCGCCCCCCCCCCCCTGTGCACAAATTTCATGCACTGGGCCTCTAGTCTAATCTAATAATAGACAAATATGCAAATTGACCGCACCTTCGCTACACCTAAGCCATGCCCACCAGCCAAGCCACGCCCACCAACCAATCAGGAAGACTATGCAAATTACCCCAACAAAGATGGCGGCTAATTTGCATATCAAGACAGCGTCGAAAGAAGCCAAGAGCTGCAGAAGGGAGTAAAGCTTCGAAGAAGCAAGCAAGCCGGGGGGGTGGGCGGGGGGGGAGGAGAAGGGAGGAGCGAAGTCAGGGCCGGGGGAGAAGGGAAACGCAGGCGGGCTGGCGGAGAAGGCAGGGCGGGCGACAAGGGAGGAATGGAGGCGGGGTAGAGTGCAGCAGGAAATCCTATTGCAGGATTTTTCCTGCAACGGGAATGCTAGTATATCACATAAGACTCTTTGGTTGCATGTGACAGAACCCACCTCAAACTGTATTGTAAAGGGAATGTATTGGCATTGGTCATGGGAAAGTCCAGAGGTGGGGCTGACTCAGGCCCAGCTGACTCTAGGGGCTTGTTAGGCCCGCTCTCATTCTCCATGTTTTGGCTCTGCTCTCCTCTGTGCTGGTTTCCCTCACTGGCTGGCTCTCTCCCCTTGGCAGCTGCCAGTTGCTCTGGCCTCGAATCCTGCTTGCTCACAGACCCAGGAGAAAGGAGCACCCCTTTCTTTAGAAAAGTTCCAGCAAAGGTTCTGCCCGGATTGGCCCGGTTTGATGCCCACCTAACCCCAACCCAATCACTGATGGGGATACTGGGGCAGGGTGGGGGAGGGGTGTTGCAATGCTCTGATTGGCTAATTCTTGGTCATGTGCCCTCTCCTGGAGTCCAGCTTGATGTCAGCCCTGCCCAAATCACAGGAATTGGGGGGAGGGGCATAAGGAAATTTAAGATGCTATTGTTAGCGAGAGGGAGAATAGGTGCTAGGCCCATGGGATGCATGATGGCATTATACTATCTCAGCTCAACTTGTTTGTTTTTCAAAAAATATGAAGAAAGTCAGGCTTGGAAAGACTAAATGATGGAACCAAATTCAGAGCTTTAGTCCTGGGAACTGCCCTGCCAGGGTTTGAATTCTGAGTGGAGATGCCCACGCTCCCTCACTCCCATGCTCTGATGCAACATGGAAAAGCTCTGGCAAAGCAAAGCCTGGCCCTGGCTGTGGCCTTTGGGCAGGCCACCCTCTTTGAGACTCAGCAAATGAACCATGTGACCCTCTGGGCTGCGGGGACCCTCAAAGAAAGTGGGTATCCACCCCCACTCTCGGCGCGCAGGCTGGCACGGGAGCTGCACACAGTCCCATCTCTATGCGTGTGCAGGCCCTGGCACACGCTGCACGCGTGGGCTGCCACATAGCACCAGGAGAGCCAGGAAGAGACAGCCGCCATCCCATAGCGAGGATGGGCAGATGGAACGAGTGACTCAGCACGGAGACCAGCTGTGACCAGATGAGAAGAATAAACATGAAAGCCAGAGGCCAAACCTGCCATGGCCCCCCTCAGAGCCAGGCCTGGTGGCTGGGCCAGGCAGGGGTGACAGACAGACCAGGATGCGGACAGGGGAGATGGATGGCCTCACCAGGCCCAGCCAAGTGAGGAAAGCCAGACAGATGGTCTCATTAAGGAGTCCAGCCCGAATTCGGGAACAGGGCCCCATGTGGGAGTGGGGGGACCAAGGCAGGCTCCTTCCTGGCAGGGCTCCTCCAGGCCTGGGTGGTTCCAGATGGGGCTTGGGTCCCTCACTCATTCTGGGTAAGGGGCCACCAGGTGCAGGCAGTGCTGGGACCAACAGCTTAGAATCCCTGGCCACAGCAGGTGGACCATGGAGCCCTTGACCTGGTGTCCTGTCCCAGCAAAACCCCATCCCTCCCTCATCAAACTCCTCATCACTGACAACACTGTTGAGCACCTGCCACGCAGACACTGTACTGGGCATTCTAGGTGCATCACCTCCATGGTACCTTGGCTGTCCCCTCAACCTGGAGCCCTTTCCCCCCAGGTCTCCACACACTGACCATTCTTCAGTGGTCACCTCCTCCCAGAGGCCCTCCCTGACTGCCCCATCTGAAGCTGCCCCAACACTCTCTCACTCAGGGCACCATTTAGATTTGTCATAACCTCATTGCCATCTAAACTTATCCCACCCATTTACTAGTGCTTCCTGGGTTGTCCCCTGCTAAAACAGGAGGTCCTCCAGGGTGCCACATCCTAGAACAGCGCCTGGCACATAATATAGATGCCTGAGAAATTTGTGTGGAGCCCAGAGAGGAGACCTGCCTGACCCTCCTCTCCCCATCCCTGCTTACTTTTTCTCCTTAGCTCGCCCCGTTTTCTCGCTTTCCACATGTCTGTCTTCTTCATTCTCCATCTCCCAACTAGAACAGAGGCCTCATGAGAGAAACAACTTTTGTCTGAACCCCCAGTGCTTTGTCGGTTCAATGACTGGTGCTGGGGTAGATATGGTCCCCGAGGAAGCTGAGAGTGGGAGGAAGGGACCTGCCGTGACCTGATAGAGAGTCGGGGCCAGAGCAGGGCCAGAGCCAGACTTCCTGCTCCAAGTCCACAAGCCCCCATCTGAGGCGCTTTCCCCGCTCCTGTTCCCCCTGGCTGCGGGGAAAGCACGTAGGCCCTGAGCTCATTGCAACGGCCAGTGTGGTAGCTGAGTGGTGGCCCCCAAAGACATCGACATCCTAATCCCTGGAACCAGTGAAAATGTGACCTTCTGTAGCAAAATAGACTTTGCAGCTGTGATTAAGTTATGGCTGTTGACATGGGGAGGTGGGCCCTATGCAATCACAGTGTGCTCATAAGAGGGCAGCAGCGGGGGGGGGGGGGGGGCGGGGGGTGGATACAGGTGTAGGAGATGGAGCACCTGCCACAGAGGTCGGCCCGATGTGAGGAAGGGGTGCAAGCCACAGTGGGCAGGCGCCCCCAGGAGCCAGAAAAGGCAGGGAAACCGATTCTTTCCTAAGACTCCAGAAGGAGCCAGCCCTGCCCACACCTTGACATTAGCCTAGTCACTAGACCAGTGGTTGGCAAACTCATTAGTCAACGGAGCCCAATATCAACAGTACAACAATTGAAATTTCTTTTGAGAGCCAAATTTTTTAAACTTAAACTACTTCTAACGCCACTTCTTCAAAATAGACTCTCCCAGGCCGTGGTATTTTGTGGAAGAGCCACACTCAAGGGGCCAAAGAGCCGCATGTGGCTTGCGAGCCGCAGTTTGCCAACCACGGGCCTAGTGAGACTGACTTTGGACTTCTGGCCTCCAGAACTGTGAGAGAACAAAGTTGTGTTGTTTTTTAAAAGTTACCAAGATATAGTTTCAGTATCTAAAGAGATCTGTTTCACAGCCATGTTAATATCTTTTTTGCCACCAAACTATTCACTTTAAAATGGTTAAGATGGTACACTTTAGGTTCTGTGTTGTTTTCTTTACCACAATAAAAATGATGAGGAAGAAACGTCACCAACCTTGCGATCATTTGTCATAGCAGCCACAGGCCACACATACGGCCCGCGTGCAGCTGGCCAGGCCCAGGGTGCTGAGCTCGTGATGGCTCGGGAGGGCCAATCCCGGCTCCTTCCCTGGTGAGCCTCTGCAGTGGCAGGGAGGGGCCGTGCCAGGGGGAGCCAGCTCTGTGCCATTGATTGGCATGACAGGAAGAGAATAAGAACAAGAGCAGGCATTAGCGCACCCTTCCTGAGAGCTAAGTGCTGTACCACACACCTCACTTCCTCCCATCAGCATCCCTGCGAGGCAGTTTCTACGATGAGCCCTAACTTCCCACAAAGAAGCAGAGGCTCAGAGAGGCGAGGTGACTTGGCCAAGGTGCCATACAAGTAGCAGAGCTGTGCTCTTAATCACCATTTCCTGCCTCGCTCCCGGTTGATTCAGTCAGTGTCACGTAACTGCTGTCACGGGCATTTAAATGTCTTAATGCTGCAGCTTTTAAAAGAGCCATAGTATTGCCTTCTTTCTCTATGTTTGCAACCTGGCATTCTCTCTCCATTAATCATAGACCAGAGAGTCTCATTCTGTCCTGATACGCCCACAAGTATATGAGATTGCCTAGAAAAGTGAAAAAAAAAAAAAAAAAAGCGCTCATGTTCTATGTACAGGTCTCTAAGGCCCTACAGCAGAGCCAGACATGGTGGTTGCAAACTAGTGCCTGGTCTGCAGAGGGTTTGGCGTGGCCTGCACTATATTGGGTGTTATTTTTAATTGGTGCCCAACACATAACATCAGAAGACTTCTCTTCCCATTTGGAAGTCAGGGCAATGTTTTGCCTTACCTCTGTGTAGGTTAGGACAGGCTGAGCTCTGCTGCAGTAACTGACGCCTCCGTTCTCAGGGCTTCCCACACAGACGCTGACTTCTTTCTCACACCACATGTCCAATGCCAGCAGCTGGGGGCTCTGCTCCACACAGTCACTCAGGGACCCAGGCTGAGCGAGGCGCCACCGCCCTTTAGCAGCAGGTGAGACCCATGGCCTTGTCCGTTGCTGCTTCAGGGGAAGAGGAGGCCGGAGAAGAGCACCTGGATGCTGCAGAGCCTCAGCATGTGACGCACACCTGGCTTCTTCTGGTCACTGGTCGTTGATGGGATGTAGTGATGTGGCCCATCACATTCCAAGGGGGTTGGGAGGTACAGTCTTCTGCGAACTCTCATCTCCCTAGTCCTATATTGGTGAACACCATTCTACCACAGCTTCCCCTTTGGCAGCGGCTCACTGGACAGGCGTTCGGGGTGTGCAGTGCACAGCACCGGAAGCGCAGTTCATGCTGTGTCACTGGGAGTGGTGCTCCCTGCGGGTGTGCAGTGCAGAGTCTACAAAACTGGCCCTAGCAGCCCTGCCCTCCGTAGATAGGTGCATGTGCTCCGGGTTGCCCCAGTGCTAGGCCAACCTCTTCAATGAACTCTCCAGAACATTCCGATCGCATCCCTTGTCTTAGAGTCACGAATATGGACTCACATTAAATGCAAACCCTTCATTAATGTCAGCTTCTACAGGATAAAGTCAAAATGTCTTTGCAGGGCATTTAAAGAATTAACAAATGGGCCTCCGCTTCATTACAGCAGCATCCCTGCTCCTCCTGCCCTTCCTCCCTCCCGAGCTCAGCCCCCTCCCTGGGCTGCCATGCGCCCCTATGCTCGTATCTGAAATTCCCAAGGTGAGTTACATGGGCCTCTGGCCCTCAGCGTGGTCCAGTAAGCAAATCAGTTTGGGAAATAAATGGGCTACACTATACCCCATCCCGGAAAGCCACAATGGGCACGGTGTGTTAAAGGTTCTGACAGGTCCTGCATGTTCGGTTTTCTTTGTTTAATCCAGTGTTGCAGAATTGCGCCCTTTCTCACACAGAACCCGTGATGTCCTAAGGCGACGACACTCTACCCATGTACGTGTTTATGTCCGCACCATTCTCTCTTCCCCACACTTCCTTTCCTCAGGTCAGCTTAGCAGCTCCTACTCATTCTGCAAAGGCCATTCTGAAGGTCCCTCATAGCCTGTGTCCCGCAGAATAGTTGGCTCTGAGTCAGGATCTCCCTGGACCAGGACTTCTGCAGGGCAGAACACTGAGCTCCACTGGGGCCGTGGGCCCCGCTGTCTCCTCAGCAGCCTCCATTTCTGGTCCTTGGAAGGGGGACATCCTTGGCCCTTGGCACTCACCACAGCGGTGCTCAGTCTTCCTTTTCCCCTGGGGTGGGCAAGGCCCCCGGACTCAGCCACCTACAGCCACGCTCATCCTCGGAGGCTCCCAGAGAGCAGGGACGTCTTAAGGAAGTACTATTGGTTGAGTTCTATGCTAAAAACTCAGGAAGTAGAGGAATGAGCATGTAAAATGCCCGGTGGTGAGGACTATAAAGAAAAACAGAGCAGGGAGGGGGGGTTGGGGTGAGGGGTGCAGGAGGTTGGGAAGGAGGGCCGCCCCTTTTCTGCGGTTGGTTCAGGAAGGTGACACTTGATAAGGTGACATTTGAGCAGAGATCCGGGGAAGAGAGGGAGTCAGGCGGATGGAGATCCGTGGGGAGAAACTCCAGATAAAGAGAACAGTAAAGGCAGAGGCTCTAAGTGGCCGGTGCCTGTAAAGGGGCCGTGGCTGGAGCAGAGCGGTGAGGGGAGGGAGAAGCTGAGACTTGGTGCTCCGGCCCCTCCCCCATGGGGTCACAGCGGAGGGGCGCAGGGGTGGGTGCCAGACATCCGGAGGACAGAGCTAACAGGGACTGCTGAGAGCCCTCGGGAGGGAGCAGAGACAGCGGGCAAGAATGACAACAGTTAACATGAGTGATGAATGTCTTCTCTTCTCCATCCTGACAGAGTGTCTCTCTGAGTCTACACATCATCTCATCTGGGTCTGAACCTGAGGCTTGTTAACTCGAGGCCCAGGCCAGTGGGCCTGCCCGGACCCCATTCCCTTCCTGTCAGAAGACGCTGGTCCCTGCAGAGCCCTCTTTACTCCCTGGAGCGACCCGCAACATATAGGTTGTTGGCCCGGTTTTCACAGGCCAGGAGCCTGGGGCTTTGAGGAGGGACGGGGCCCATCAGAGACCAGCCAGACCCCTGGGCTCCCAAGGAGAGTGTGCTCTGCTCTGGAATCCTGCCCAGCAACGGCCAGGGGAGAGGCAGGCGGGCAAAGCAGACTGATGCCCAAGGCATGATGGGAAAGACAAAAGACCACAGGCCCCGGAAGCTGGCCCACTGAGGAGGGAGGGGTTGGCGTGGGCTGGTCACGTCTGGGGTTCTCCCCCTCCGCTCCATCTGGGGCAGAGAGGGGCTGAGGGGCAGGGGCGTGCCCATGCAGGAGGTCAGTCAGCGGTTTCAGGGGGAGCTCCTGGGGCCCAACACTCCGGACGGAAATGAGCCTCGTCAGCCTGTGGCCTCAGCGCACCCCTGACCTCTCCAGGCCACAGGGCCTCCTCACAGGAGCCCTCGCTGTGTGGGTAAAGCGAGTACCTCCCCTGCCCCAGCCACAGCACAGCCCCCGGACAGGGCCTGGGTCCTCCGAGCTCTGACCACACCTCGGACCTGCTCCACGGGGACTCACGGTGGCTTCAGGGCCACGCGTGACCAGCACAGTGCCTAAAAAGCAGGGTAGTTCCTATCCTAAAAGTCCAGATTTCCAGTTCCTCTTCCAAGCTTAGTGTGGCCACCACTCTGGGCCTGCCTTGCACATACCACCATCAGGCAGAGCCCATGGGGGCTGCCCTGCCACCTCCCTCTCAGCTGGCGTGGTGTGGCTGTGGAGTTTGTAAGCCCTGCTCTAACGTGACAGAGGGCTGCCGCAGGGCCTCACCCCTGTCACCCCTAGAACTAGTGGATGAACCTTCTCCCACAGGTCCCAGGAACAGGGTCACTCATACTGTGACATGACTATCCCCATGGGCAAGTGGCGTGAGCTCCCCCTCCATCCTCCACCAGTCACCGGGGATGGATGAGATCGAGCCGCTGGCACATCTGGGGTTCACCCCACCTACCATGCCGTTCTGCCCTTCTGGGCGGAGGGGCTGAGGGGGAGAGGCAGCCACTGGATGGTTCCAGTATCCTCATGGGGGGAGCAGGGGCTTACAGATGCACACGGCCAGGGCTCCATGCCAGGAGGAGCCAAGGACTGAATGTCCCCCAGGGTCAAGGGCGGAGGGGAACAGCCGCACAGTGCAGACGCTCCTCCCACTGACCGCACCTCCCAGACCCAGGGTGCAGGGCCTGTGCCCACGGCCAGCCCCACTCTGGGGCCTGGGGAGAAAGGAAGGACGAGGGCAGTCAGGCAGCCAGTCCGAAGACCTGCATCCCCACCCAGGGTCACTCCACCTTGGTGTGACACCAGGAGAGTACCTTCACCTGTCTGGGCATCACCTGGGGGTGATGAGGAAGAGGGCGCGACCTTGATGGTCTCACAGAACCCGTTTGAATCTGAAAGTCTGCATCTGCATCTCCAATAAGAACCTGCATAGACTCTCAATGCTTGTCACTTAGAAACAGCCCCACACACTGGGCACTGCTCAGCTGGGCACTGCACAGCCTGGCACACGGCTAGCTGGGCCGGAGGAGGAGGTGACCTCCTCGGCATAAAGTGCTGGGGCCATGCTAACGCGCTTTGTGTGAGCAGTAACTGCTTCCTGTGATGGTGAGGGCAGGGCTGCTCCCACTGTGCCGATGAGCAAACCAAGTCCTAGAGAGGTTCTGGGACTGAGCCACAGGCTCGGGGGCCCCCACGCTGCCTGTGGTGATCCCCAGAGGGTGCCCTTGGTGGCCTCGTCGCTCAGTGAGCAAGTGACAGGACCAGAGCTTCCAAGTCACACCCCCAGGATTGGGCACACCCGCCTCCCCCTGCCACGGGCCCCACCCTGCCCCCAAGGAGAGTAACTCTGGTTTAGTTAGCCACATTTGGGCTGCTCAGTGGTCCTATCCCTCCCCAGGAGCTGGGCTGCTCACCCCAACGTCTCACCTGCTACAGCATCACCCCCTACCCCTGCCTCCTGCGGGCACCGTAGGGTTACCCAAAGGAACGCAGGTAGGTGCATTGGAAACCCCTCGGCCCACCTGGAGGAGGCTTGCACCTCTCCTCTGGGGACACCACCCAGCGGGATGGAGGAGGGTGTGACTGAGACCCCTCATGCTGGTGTCTTCTCTGCAGCGCTCAGGTCAGCTGGAAACCCCCCACTGACCCAAAGCAGATCCCAGCGGCTGTGTGTTCGTCTCAGGGACCCTGAGAAAGGCCAGGTACATCATTTGGGGGTGTCTTTCTTACCAGTTCTGAAAGTCTGCTGTTCATTATGCTTAAGGGCACTTTTAGGGAAGAGGTTTTACAGCTGCCGAGGAAAGAGTAAGTAATGCAAGATGGGAAGCAACACATTGGAGGAGTCTTTCTGCAATCGCTGTGCACTGACAGAAACAGATAGATGACCCGCAATTACACGCCCGGATCGCCCAGCCTCGCCCGGCTCCCTCCCGCCTGGTCTCCAAGCAATTTCAGACTTTCTGTGCATCTAAAGCAGAGATTGTACACGATTTCTCTCTCCGGCAGGAGCGGCTTTCAGGTGGGGGAGGAGGCCACGGTGTGTTTATTCGCGAACAAAGGCAGTTGGAGACAGAGGAGGTGCACGGCCCTCCCCCAGCGCCCGCCCTGGCTCTCTCCCCAGATCCCAGGCCCTCAGCTGGCTGCAGCCTCTACAAGGTGCCAGGCCCGGGGACAAAGGTGTGGGCTGCTGTCTGGGTTCCCGGGTGGCTGCACTGGCGGGAGCAGGTGGTTCTATCCGTATGGGAACCGGGCCAACATGGCCTGTCGCAGGGCAGTCCCTGAACCCCGCCGGCCCTCTAGGGTCGTCTCAATTGGGAGAGAAGCAGGATTTGAGGTCTCCAGTTTTAGAGAGAGGTCTACTGATCAGCACGGCCGGCAGGGGCTGCACTTGCAGGGGCCGCCCCGTGCTGTCCCCAGCTCCCTGTCCACTCCTGTGGCTGAAGGAATAGTCTGGCCATAAGAGACAGCCCAAAGCCACCACATGAAGCGTTCCCAAATTCAGCCATCAATGGCCACCTTCAGGATTTGGGTCACACCTGTATGTCACCTCTGCACTCACTGATGTTTAAAAAGACAAACGGTTAATTCAGTCATGTGGTTCCAAAAGCAAAACAAGGCTCTGCCCCATCATCCTGCTCCCCACGCCTCCCCCCTCGCACCAGTGGCAGGTATACTTCCCCATTTTCTGTCTGTCCTTCCAGGGTATCTTCATGGAAGTAGAGCAAATATAAAGACATAGTCTTATTTTCCCTCTCTCTGTGCGAATCACAACACGTCCAATAGGCTGTTCTGTATCTTATTTTCCCACTTGACATATTGCACAGGTGTTCCACTTTGTACCTGAGAGACGTGCGTGTACAGCAGCCTTCACTGAACTCTGACAGCAGGAGAACGAAGGCAGCGCAGGTGTCCACCAGGAGGGGGCCAGCTCACCGCACCAGGGCCTGTCTATACCACGGAATATTCCGCTGTGAAAAAAAGAAAAAATAGGAGGAGCCGGGAGATGAGGAAGCTCTCTACGATCTGATTCGGAAAGATCACTGATCTCCAGGCTATAGGAACTGATTAGGATAGGTGTAGGATAAATTCTCAAACGTGGGCTTGTTGGGCCGAAGGATATATGCATTTGCGATCACAATAACTATTGTCAAGTCTTTTGTGGCTTCTGGATTGTTGAGTCACAATTTGAAAGAGCTTTTCATTTACCTAATATCTTACCTTACAGCAATTCGTTTTTTAAATTTCATACATGTCTTCTTAAAAATAGATATTAGTTATTAGTCCTAACTGGATGTTACTAGAATAAGGAAGAAAACAAATTGAGAAAAGTAATGGACAAGTCAGCGTCTTCCAGTACAATGGAACTGAAGTAATTCAAAGCAGTAGAAACGTTTTAGGCTGATGTAAGCAGAAAGGGCACTTATAAAGGGGGTTTGGATCCCAGACACTCGCTGGGGGGCCTGAGCATGCTTAGGCGCTGAGAATTCAGGAAGAAGCCGCTAAGACCCCACTGCCCTTTCCCTTGGCTTTGACACCCCAACCTGCCCGGCTGGCCCTGGCTCCTGTCCCGCTCCCTCTGGGGCCGGAGGAGACTGCTGCTGCCATAGCCCATGGACAGACAGGTTCTGGGATTCTGGGTGGTCTGCGATTTTGTGACCCTGGCTGGTTGGGGGGCCCTCGCCGTCAGTGAGGCCTGCAGAGCAAATGTCCAGCATTTCAACTTACACAGAGGAAGGCTGGCTCTTCCTTGACAGCAAGAAGCTTCTAGTACTGGGTGGCCAGAAAGCACGAGAGTCCACTCACAGAAGGATGGACCACATCCCCAGAGAGACAGTACTACCCAGAGGTGGCGGGGGGAGCGGCAGAGGTGACAACGCTGCGCAGAGAGAAGGGTTTAGAGCTGTGATCCCATGGAGGACCTAGTGGGCAGGCAGAGGAAATGTGAGGGGCAGCCAGCCCGGAGGCCTGGAGTTCCAGGAGCGGAAGGGAAGACTAGGCAGAGGGTCAGGAAGAGGGTCTGAGGGAGGGGGAATAGAGGGGAGGCTGGGAGGAATTTGAGGGTGGAGGGTGGAGGCTTGGGACTGGGACCCGAGAGTAGGAAGAGGAAGTGTAGGAAGAGGTGCTCAGCCTTAAGGAAAGGCAAGCTGAGGGGGATGCGTGGAGGATGAGGAGGTCACAGGGAGATGCCCAGGAGAAGGGGCACAAAGTGTGTATCCCCAAACTAGGCTGCAAGGGCGCCTTCCTGAGCTCAGTAGAGAAGGCCCACGGGCCAACAAAAGACCCTCTGCATTTCCCCTAAATTCCCAGGCTACCGGGACCCCACTGTGGGAAGCTGGAATTGCATTTTCCCTACACTTGAGCTTCCATCACACCCATGCAGCAACAGCCGCAACACAGAGTCCCCGTAGCTGAGGGCACGTGGTCCCTCAACTCCATCCTCTCTCTTCCTCGTTCTTTTGCTGCCCCTGCCTGGAGGGTGGTGCCACGCCTTCCTCCTCATGGCAAGGCGGTGTCTTCAAGAAGGTGGGGGAGCGTCCTGTCCTCCCACACCCCCAACAGTCATGCACCCCGAGCTGTGTGTAAATGCTCCATTATTCAGGGCTCTCAGATCTTGGCAAAACACACAGCTCTGGGCTGGACACGGCACTGTTTCATCTGTAACTCCCAGCCTCTCCTGCTCTCGTGATGCCTTTGCATTTGATCTGCTGCAAATTTGCCTCTTTGTTCTTCAGACAGAATCATATTGCTGGGGGCTCCCGGCGGCCCTTGGTGACACAGACTGCCAAGGAAATTCTCTTTAAATAAAAAAATAAGTATGTCCCCAGAGCAATAAGTGAGACACCTCCAGGTGGAAATGTCACAGCCCACCATGCGACAACAGCTCAGAGCAGAGATGGATGAGTGCCAAGAACTCACAGGAAGAGAGGTGAGGCTGGTCTCAGTTTCCTCCCCATATTTCGTATTCCAGCCTTGAAAGCTGGTGGGTGATAATCCCCGGTGCTGACAAGGCTGCAAGGACACAGCTACTGTGGCATTGCTGGGGGTAGCATATGTTTCTAGGGACTTCCGGCTCCTGTTGTTTCATTTGATCACTCCACAACGACTGTTCAGGCCTCAGGGAGCCAGGGGTAGAGAATCCAGCTTGAACGTGGTCTAGATGGGCAACTATTGGCTCCTGTCACTGAAAAGTCAGGGGAGGGTCGCTGTTTCAGTTACTCCTGGATCCAGGGATTCAAAAATGTCTTCAGCGCCTGTGCATCCATTCAACTGTACACATCAAAATGGTTAAGATGGTGAATTTTATGTTATGGCTATTTTACCACAATTTTCTAAAGATTAAAAAAAAAAAGGGCTGTGCACCATGCCCCGTCCCACCTTGGGTGGAGCCTGTTAGGTGGCTGCTTCCCCTGGAATGCCATCCCTCACACCTTCAAGTCTCTGCTCCAATAGCAACTTCTCAGGTGCCCCTGAGGCCAGTCCAAAGCAACCACCCTCCTTAGACCACTTGCTCTCACCCTTCAAAGCACTTGCCACTTCCAGAAAGTATCCTGTTTATTCACCCGTTTACTTATATGCTTGAATGTTGTAGAGACTGCTTCTCCCGGCTAAATGTCCATGAGCTGGGTGAGAAAGGAGACTTTGTCCTGTTCACAGCTGTTTCCCGGGGGCCAGGGACAGGCCTAGCACAGAGTACAACTGAACAAATAAGTGTAGAGAGAATAAATGAAGAAATGCTCTCTTTGCTTCTCTTAATCCTGCTCTCCTTGTGCTGGCACCATTCTCAGGTGGGGCTCTCCCTATACAGTGGCAAGATGCCTACAAGCAGCTCCAATGTCCAACCATCAATATTACCTCATGGTCACTTGTACATCTTACAATATGACAACATCAACGCTGCATCTCCTCTGCGCTCCTTGTTCAATGGGAAGAAAGGGCTTCTCAGATGACCCAATATTGCAACTCATTGGCTCTGACTGGGTCATGTGACCTCGCTTGAGCCAACCCCTGTGAACAGGGATGCAGTGCTCTGATTGGCCAGGCCTGAAGCCCAGGTACAGGACTGGCTTTGAAGGCAAAGGCATCGGTGAGGGCCGGGCACAGGAGGCGGGTGGTTCCCCTAGGCAGTGGTGGGCAAACCCATTAGTCAGCAGAGCCAAATATCAGCAGTACAACGATTGAAATTTCTTTCGAGAGCCAAATTTTTTAAACTTAAACTTCTTCTAACGCCACTTCTTCAAAATAGACTCTCCCAGGCCATGGTATTTTGTGGAAGAGCCACACTCAAGGGGCCAAAGAGCTGCAGTTTGCCGACCACGGCCCTAGGGGAAACCAGGGAACTGATGCCAGAGGAAGGGGCACAGATGTGGGCAGGCACACACCTCAGGCTGTAAGCACTTCAGACACGCCAGATTTTATGCCAGGCTCCAGAGAGTCCAAGATGAATAGCACTTTAGTAACCATTTACTGAAAGAGAGCAACTGAATGCCACTCATGGAAGGGGGGACAGGGGGCAGGGAACTGATGGGGGAACGGGACACAGATCCTGTGGTCATAGGAAGTGTTTATGCAGGGAGTTGTGGGGCACCTGTGTCCCTCCTGTGAGCTGGGACCGGTGAGTCAGTTGTTGAGAGGTTGAAATGGGCTTAAAGGTTGGGGACATGCTTGACCCAGAGATTCTCTGAATTAACTTACTAGTAAAGGAGAAATAAGCTATATTGTGCAAGAATGGTTGTGGCAGCGTTTTTTTTTTGTTTTTTTTTGTTTGTTTGTTTGTTTTTGTGACAGGAGGGGAAAAAACAAAAACTGGAAACAACCCAAATGTTCTCCAACAGGGAACTGGTTAACTAAGTTATAAAACATCCACTTGGTGAAATATTCTAGAGCTATTAAAAATGATCGTTATGAAAACTACAGAGCAACAGGGGAAAAAGGCATCTGCTCTTATGCACAATGAGTGACTGCACAGAATACAAAACTGTGCCCGTGACAAACACCCACCTAGCGCCCTGCCCTGTGGTTGGGTCACAGACTCACAGAAGGCAATTCCTGCCCCTCCCCTACCCCCCACCTCTTCCACCCCCCGCCAAACTCCTGATCCGATCACTGGGAGAGTCCTGAAAACAAGTAATAACTCTCGGGACGAGAAAGACAATAACCCCAGGGGGAAGGACTTACTCTGGGTCTGAGAAGGCAGCCGGGGAAGTGGTCTTTTAGCTGGATTTATGGGGAGTGATGTTAGGACTGGCGCTCTGTGAACCTGTGGACACTGACAGAAAAGGGCTGGAAGGCAGCACACACACGATGAAAATACTAGTAGTTGTGCCAGGTAGAAGTATGGGTGACTTCCCCCCTCCTTTTCCCAAAATTTCCTTCACGTTATTTTGTTTTTACAACAAAAGCCAGTAGAAAACTAAGCTCAGATAAGAGAAAATAATTTTCACTGCCAATATTCGTGTCTGTAAATCACGCATGAGTTCATAGTTCCTCGACAAAGGAGGGAAGTGGGAAAACCTTTATTCAGCGTTTTGCATGTGCCTGGCCCTGTGCTCTGCACTGAAGGGATGAGACATGCTTCTAGTGGGAAGAACAAGGTATAAACATATGAAATCGTGCATGTTTTAAATATTTAACTACTGGTTTGAGATGCCTTTGGCGGCCCGGGGCTGGGGCACTGCTCCATGGGCATCAGGAGCGTGGACCTGGCTGAAACAGGAGCAGCAGGCATGGCCAGAGCAGGTGGAGGTGTGCAACCAGACAGCCTGGTTTTGGGTGCAGAGACGCTGACAGCCACAGAGCGGGGCTCACCTTTGGATAAGGAACAAGAGGTCAAGGGTCAAGAACTGGGAAGGTCAGAAGAGGGTCAGTCCGGAGACTGAGGTTGTGAAACATTTGCAGGTAGGGAAGGTCCCCTTTGGGGAGGCTCAGATGCAGCTTCCAAGGGGCTGAGTAGACGGACACACGGGGAGGACACGTGTCATGTTAGAGCCTTGGGTCCTGCTCCAAGCCTACCACTGGCCAGTGTGCAGCCCTTGGGGTTCTTAGCTGATCAGGGTCCAGATCCTGCTAAGAACCAGGCCAGTGAGAACACCACGGCCGGCACCCTGATTTGGCCACCACAGCTTGCACAGGACACAGCACAGCTCCGGCCTCCAGCCCGTCCAGAAGGTTCTCCCCCAGCCCTGCTTCCTTGCTCACCAGCTCCTGAGCCAGATCTGGGGCGAGGAGCATCTCATTGGCTGAGCTTGGGCACAGACTCAGCCTGGCTGCGGGGACGACAGGGCGGAGCGCCTGGCACTTTCAGTCTCCACAGGGAGGTGAGCCTATGAAGTAAGGATCTCCATAAATACAGGACAGGGTTCCGCTGCGCCGCTACTGTTCGTCTCCATGGGAAGCCCACCTCCTCCCCTCATTCGTAAGATGACGAGGGGGAGACAAGATGCAGACCAAACACCATACCTCATTGCACTCCCTTCTGGCCCCCACAAAAAGATGATTTTTTTATCACTCAATAGGAAGGATAAAAGGATAAAAGGGGGAAAGATGGGCAGCAACGCGATTCTGGGAGCTGGAAAGCGGGGAGGAGCGATACCCGACTGAGAGGCCCCGGGTAGACAGAGCGGTCGTCTGTTTGATCCTGTAGAAGAGACTCCAGTCTGTTCTTAGCCCAGAGCCTGCGAAGCCTCAGGAACATGCAGCCCCAGGAACACCCGGAAATGGGGATGAGTGAAAGTTAAAGTAAGAGGCAGCAGAGCAAAATCTTTGACCACCTGTGAGAATCCAGCTCCCCAGCCTCACTCCAGGCTGTTGGGTAATGCCTCTCGCATCCCCACCACAAGTCCAGGGCTTATTCTCTGGGTTGGAGGAGGCCAGGCACAGCTAAGAGCTTAGCTACTATTCTGAAAAGAGGGGGTACAGAATGCTGGGGCCCCCAACGAGGTCCCTTCCCCTACGCAGCTCCAGAAGCCATCAGGCCAGACATCTTGTTCAGGCTGAAAAGATTCCCTAGGAAATCTGTCCAACCCCAAATGAAAGACCTCAAGGTACCGACACTGGATTCCCCAAGCACCGGTCCATCGAGATCTCAGAGTTTCGAACTAGCCATTTGGTACTCTACCATGATCTGGAGAGCCACACAGATCACCAGACATCCGAGGGACACTTCTCTCAGTAAATAAAGACAGCAAAGCAGACAAGGAGAAAAACTGTGTAAGAAACAGAGACCATGCAGGTGAAGAAAACTTTCAAAGCTTATTATTAATACCCTCAGGAAGAGAGGAGATTACTCCATTGAGCTCTAATAGCAGGAACCTTTGGAGAATAGAAAATTAAAAGAGAGTTCTTGGAAATTAAAAGCAGAAAGAAGTAATTAAAGAAAAGAAGAGATGGATTAGAAGCCAAATGTGAGGAAATTTCCCAGAAAACAGAGCAAAAAAGACAAAGAAATGGAAATAGGAGAGGAAAGGTGAGAGCACTGAAAGATCAATTCGAGAGATTCAGTGTTTGAATAATAGGAGGTAGAGCAAGAGGCTAGAAATAATGAAACACTTCAAGAACAATTCTCAAGAATGAAGGACAAACAATTTTTTATTGAAATGACCCAAACTGTGGACCATGATGGATGAAGGGACCCACCCCAAAGCACATTGCTACAGAATTTCAGAAGCCTGGGGACAAAAGAGTCTACAAGTTCCCAGAGACACTAGGAGACATGGAGTAATGCTCTCAAAATTCTGAAAGGAAATTATTTCCAAACTAGGTTCTATGCCCAGGTAAACTATTTATCAACTGAGAGGAGAGAAGAAGACATCTGCAGGCACACAAGATTTAAAAAATCGAACTCTCTTTCTCAAGAAGCCCCTGGAGCCTGTGCTCCGTGACGACGGGGCTGGGGGCGTGGGGTAGACAGATCAAGAAAGAAAATAGCCTGGCCCAGCCCGCGTGGCTCAGTGGTTGAGCATCGACCATTGAACCAGGAGATCCGGGTTTGATTCCCAGTCAGGGCACATGCCCAGGTTGCAGGCTTGACCACCAGTGTGGGGCATGCAGGAGGCAGCCAGTACATGATTCTCTTTCATCATTGATGTTTCTCTCCCTCTCCCTCTCTGAAATCAATAAAAACATATTAAAAAAAAAGAAATAAAGAAAATAACATGAGACATGGGGATCAGGAGATCTAGTCCAGAGAGAGGGCAAAGGAATCCCTAGGATGACGGAAACAAGGGACCCCAAAGATCTGTTGAGTCCCAGGCAGAGATTGGAGAGAGCTTGGACACCTGTGGCCATGCATAGCCCAGGGTTCCATAGACATAATCACCCTCCCTCCCAAATGCACAGGCAGGCACCGTGAAAGTCAGAGGAGCCAGCCCTCCTACAAGGAAGCTGGTGTGGCTGACTCAGAGTGAGGTGGTGACCAAGTACGGTCCGAACATGAATGGCCACACTGAAGCTGGGCCTCTTGGCAAGGACCATCTTACATCTGATCCCATAGGCCACCACACAGAAGAAAATGCAAATTAAGGCTTATCCTTTATCTTCATATACACCCATCAATGAACAAGCAGCGTGCAGAGCAGTGAGCAAAAGTGAGTTTCCTTCCTCGCGTGGAGCGTAAGCATAAAACATATGAGATGAGCAGATTGTTCTAAGTGTTTTGGAAAAAATAAACCAGGTGAATGGGATTGAGAGTGCCCTTGGAGGGGAGGTAGGGGCAAGCCTCTCTGAAGAGGGGACATTTGAGCTGAGGCCTGCCAGATGGGTGAACTGGTTGTGCAAAGATCTTGAGGGAAAGACATAGGCAGAGGGAACAGCAAGCGCAAAGGCCCTGTGGTGGGAATGAACTTGAAATGTTGAAGTCGTGAGTAGAGAGGGAGTAGGAGAGAGAGGTGTTGGGAGGGGAAGCACAGGGGCCTGATCCAGTAGGGTTGTGGTGGCCACGGTGGACGGGCTACAGGTAACTGGAGACTCAAGGAGAGTTTTAAGCAGCGGGATGCCTTGACTTTATTTACATGGTGCCCTATGTACTATTAATATCCTAGGCTAACTGCCTTCCAACATCCATTCCCCTTTCTGTCTCACTACAGAGTCCTAAGCAAAGGGCTTAGCCTAAAAAACTACATTTCCCAGCCTACCTTGCAGATAGGTGTGGCCAGTGCTAGGTCTGAAATGTAATAAAATGTGAGCTCTAAACTATTTCTCCTTCCAACCATTGAGATCCAGCAGCCATATTTCACCATGAAGTGACCTTAGGATAGAAGCCTCATGCTAGAAGCGACATCAGGCAATTAGAAGGAACCTGGGTCCCCGATAACCCCAGGTGCTCTTATCAGGCTTAGACTGCCAGCCCCCAGGCTTGTTTTATGTGAGAAGATGAACTTTGTGAGGGTAGGCTGCCATCTTTCAGCTCACCGTGATTCCTACGTCACCTGCAGGGAGAGCTGAGCTCTTGCACGGGACCCTTGGAATCATGGATACTGTGGAGGTGTTGGCCTCTTGTCTGAAAGTGTCCTCCATTCACACTCAGGCGGCAGGCACCTCAAAGATTCCCAAATCTTCCGAATCTCGAATCTCGGGGCAAGAAAGGAAGGGGCCTTTGGGGAGGGAAGGGCTCCCGGGACCGGGCACCCACATGCTTGCTAAAGAGGGAACTCTGGGTGGGGTCTTCCCTCTCCTGCCTTCACGGAGAGAGTAGTGATGAGTGAAATGACCCGTGTGTTTTCAGTGTTTAAGCCTTTGTATTCTGATCCCTTACTTGGCAACAAAAGCCTCAGGCTATGTTTTTTACACACTTAGAACTCAGCCTCCTGAGTTGGAATTTGAGCTCAGTTTCACCAGAATCACCTGGGGGTCGGCTCATTATAAAAACCGATTCCCAGGCCCACTCCTCTGAATCGGGAGTCCAGCAGCCTCCTTGCTTTCCTTCCCCACGTTTCCCTGCCTCCCAGACTGGCAGATTCTCCGTCTCAGGCCCTTTCTGCATGCAATCCATCAGCAGCTGCTGCTGGCTCCACCCCACCCACCCCGGAACCATCCCCTCGACTGTCCACTTCCCTCCTCCATGGCCACCCCCAGCCCTGGCCCCCTCCCTTCTCAGTCTTCTGAGTTTCCTCTCACTTCCCACCCATCCTCTCCATTCCCAAAGAGCACCTGGGTGGGTTTCCATCATCAGAACGTGGAATTCCCTATTCCCCCTCACACCCTTGCTCCCTCTGCTTCAGTCATTTCTTTTCATGCCCAGAACATTCTATGCTGGTTCCCACCTCGAGACCCTGCCCCTGCTGTTCCCTCTGGCTGGCATGGTCTTCCCCCAGATTATCATCATCTCGCAGGTCACAACTTAAGTGTCGCCCCCACTTGGTTGCCCCAGGCATTTTCCACACATCTCCCTGTTTTGTATTCTATACAACAGTACCTGGTACTATCCTGTTCATGTATTTGCTTACCTGTCTATTGTCCTCTTTCTTCCCCATGTGAGCAGGGACCTTAGTGGGCATGTCCACCAGACACCCCGCCCCCCCCCCCCAGGGCCCAAGTGATACTTGGCACATAGTAGGTGCTTCATATCTACTATATTTGTTGAATGGGTGAGCAAACGTGTGCAGCACTTGCCCACTCACTGTCCTATTTAATCCCTGTGGCTCAGGGAGACACTGAGGCCAGAGGTGAGTGTCCAGCTGGCCAGGTGGCTGGGCCATGACCCGCAGAGTTCTCACCCAGGCTCGGAGGTTCAGACATCTACCACACCAGCCTCGAGCTCATTGTTGGGGGGCAGGGAGACCCTGTGTTTGAGGCTTCCCTCCCTTCTTGAGCTCCTGACATTGGGCTGGTGGCTGCTTCCCTGCCTTCCTTCCAAAGGAGGCAGCGCCCAGCGTCCTGGTCCCACCCTGTGTCATGGATCCAAATTCCCAAACAGTAGAAGGTCTCTGAGCTGCTGCCTGGTGGTGGGGAGGGAGTGGAGGGGGCGGGGGGGGGGGGGTGGGTGTCTGCCCGCCACCTCTATTCAGATGTTTTCCCAGCTCCTCCTGGTGCTAAGTCATTTCCCCAAATTAGCAGGAATGTTAATTACCAACCCAACCACCACCCATTAGGTAGGAAATGTGTGTCTCCTGTGGAAGCTCCCCCAGACCCCAGGTCATCCCTTCTCACTCCTGGGTGGGGTGAAGAGTGTGGGCGTGTCATGGTGGCTGCAGGTTCCTGTCCTTCACTCCCACTCCTCCATTCCCCCTGCCACCCCCTGCTGGAAGGGCACACACAGATGCCCTCATTTCCCCGAGGGCTTGTGGCCCTGCCTCTCCCGTAGGTCTGTGTGTGTGGTTTGCTACTGGGTTTTAAAGAAGACTTTAGGGCAGGAGCGTTTGTAAAGCAGTGAGAGCCAGAAATCATTTACTTAAAGTCCAATCCTTCCAAGTTCTATAATTTGATGAGCTTTTTTAACAGCCTGTGCCCTGGCTGGTGTGGCCCAAGGGTCAGAGTGTCGGCCTGCACACCGAAGGGTCACAGGTTCAAGTCCCGGTCAAGGGCACGTAACTGGGTTGCAGGTTCGATCCCCGAACCCGGTCAGGGAGCACGCAGGAGGCAACCAGTCAAGGTATCTCTCTCACATCAATGTTTCTCTCTCCCCCCCCTTTACCTTCCCTCCCTTTCACTCTCTCTAAAAATCAATGGGAAAAAAATATCCTTGGGTGAGGAATATATACTGTGGGTGCTCTTGGCCTCTACTCCTTCCCGGGCCTCCAGGGCCCCTGGCTGCCCAGCCCGGGGCCTGGAAACCACCTCGAATCTCAATCTCCCGGCCGATGTGCTGGAAGGCTCCAGCTCCGTGGGTTTTTACAGACTGCTCACAAGGTTATCTTCAGGGAATGGGAAACTGATAGAAACTAGGCGTGAAACGGCTCATCCTGCACAATGTGTATGATAAATATTAGATAACAACAGCAACAGCAACAACAAGTTTGCCTGCACCTTCCGCGTTGTCTGAGGAAGCATCAGAAGCACCATTATAGGCTGATGGGTGAAAAGGCACCATTTGGCTGCTTGAAAATAGCCTCCTTTGGCTCATTGGTGGGGCGTGTGCCCGAGGGCAGGGAACGTTCCTTCAACTCAGGAATTTTCATCCTGGCAGCAGTGCTGAATTCTGGCCGACTTCCTAAGACCTTCCTCCTGAGCACAGAGGGAGCCCTGGACATCACAGTGTGGGGAAGGCTCCCCGTTTCTTTATCCGACGCACATCGATCGAGCTCCCACTATGCCCAGGCACTGCTCCCAAAGCTATGATACTCAGGAGCTAAAAAAACACAGCCTGCCCCTGCCTGGATGGGGTCTATTTAGTCTGCTGTTGAGATGGACGAGCAAACAAACAAAACCCAAAAGATAATCACAGATAAGTGCTACAGGGGAAAAAAGAAAGGAAGCGAAGCAGAGGGTTGTCATGGAGAAAGGCAGGGTGGGGGACAGCGGGCGACTTTAACTGGAGGGCCTCACACTGTCAAAGGCCATGTGAGCCAGCAGCTTCAACGTCCCTGCAGCCCTGTTAGGAATGCCATTCCCACACCCTGCCCAGACCTGCTGGACCAGGGACTTTTGGGGGTGCCCAGTGATCAGGGCTCAGCAAGCCCTCCTGTGACTGTGAAGTGATGAGGGGTGTGTAAGCTGAGACTTGAACAACCCAAAGTGAAGAGCCTGGGGTACCAGGAAGAGGGCCTGTCAGAGGGATAGCAGAGCCATGGGGTCAGCGAGCTCGGGCCCAGGGTACGGAGGTGACGTGGGGGCAGCTAGCAGGGGCTCCAAAGGCCTTTGTAAGACATTTGTATTCTGTTCCAGGGGTGCCTCTGCCCTCACCCCTCCCTCCTGGCCTCGCCTGCTGTGGTGTAAATGCTCTGGATTTCACCTTCCACCTCTTCCCTGGGCAAAGGGCAGGGATTGGCTCTAAACTCAGGCCCTGCCTCTCGGGGGTTTCCAGGTTTGATTCCTGAGTGAGATGAATTGACTGATCATTTCTCTCCTCAGGTCTAGGATGGCAGAGAGGGGAGGAGGAGACATTCCTAAGAATAGAGAAATGAGTGTGAGGTGAGGAAAGTAATAATTTCTGAAGTTAAAGCTAGGAGGGCCCAAGAAAAGCAATCCGTGATGGTGGAAGTGGGGCCACGGGCAGGGCCGAGGAGTAATTCAGGAGAGATTTAGGCGCCCTCCCTTTCTTCCAGTGCCAGCAGAGAGCTTTGAGGGGCCCCAAAGCCACAGATTAAGACATCTGAATGCTAGAGATGCAGGTGCCAAGCCCCCATCCCACCCCATCCTGCCGCAGGGACCACTAGGAGAGCAGCACAGTGTGCAGCCACCACCAAACCCATCACAAGCCACCTTGCAGGCCTTACTGGTGACAGACAAATGCGCTCTTGGGGACCCACTGGGGCATTTCTCCTGCAAGTCAGTATATGAGCCCTCCCAGCATGCAGGTCAGACCTGCTTGCAAAAAAGCCTCCTGCTGTGGTTGGGGTCCCAGCAGCTCAACTTAAAGGCTGGTGGCCTGCAAACAAGCCAGATTACCAAGTGGAGGTCCCAACACAGAAGGTGGGACACACACGAGAAGGGCTTGATGAACTGAGAAACCAGAGCAGTGCAGGTGAACTCCGTGAGGCCATTCACTCACTAGTTCCATGGTCAGAGCATTTCCTGAGCACCTGCTCTGCGCTGGAGGCCGTTCTAGGCCCTGAGGGGCCCACATCCAGGAGCAAGATGAACAAAGTGCCTCTTCCCCTGGAACTTACCATGCTAAAGGGATGACATTGTGATAAGCAAGTCAAGTCCTAGGAACATGGTGAGTTCCTATTAATGAACACGTGGTGATGTTCATGGTGGGGACTACTTAAGGGTGGCCCCTCAGAGGCACTGAGAGGAGCTGAGAGACTTGCAGGAAGAGTGCTTCAGGCAGAGGGATCAGCAAGTGCAAAGACCAGGGCCTCTAACAAGGAAACCAGGGCCTCCTCACAGCAATGGGGATACATGTCCAAGGAGGTGACATCAAATTTCAAGCCACGCCCTGTTCTGCAGGGTATTAAGCACCTGCTAACCACAGAAGGGAACATCTGCACACAGGGGGGAGGTATATCTGGAAAGCGACAAAGCCGAGCAAGGCAGAGCCGGCGAAGTCACTGCAGGGCCACTGCAGGATGCTGCCTTGCCTGCTCAGCTTCTAGGCCTCCGCTTCTGGAAACAGCAGTGGGGCTTCCCATCAGTCCCTGGGGATCTGGTGGGGCTTCCCTCCCCTAGCTGCAGGGGCACAGGGACCCAGGCCTGGGCATTCATTGGTGCCAGCCCCACCACACCTCAGTGATTGGTCAGGGATGGATCAATGAGAATCGCTGTGGGGCTTTAGCTGACCACTGGGCCAACCAGTGGGCTGAGGGACTGGACTGCTGGGGCCATCCTGCTGACTCGCGAGGGAGAGGTGGCTGTGCAAATACCTCGCACGCCCTGACGATGGCTCCGTTGGTCCTGCTGGAAGGACAGGTATTGCTTCGGGGCTAAGGCTGGGCTCTTAGGGCTGTTTGGCTATTAGGAACTAGGCTTGGCTCTTAGGGCTTGGCTCGGCTACGGGGGACTCCCTCATCCCGAGCTTGGCTCCACCCTTCGGGACTGGGCTCAGCTGTCAGGACTACGTTCAGCTCTTTGGGGCTGGACACAACTCTTCTGAACTAGGGTGAGCCCTTTCAGGAGTAGCTTTGGCTCTTTGAGCTCGGCTTGGCTCTTTGGGAGTAGGGTTGGCTTTTAGGAGGTAGGTTCCACCCTTGGGGACTAGATTGGGGTCTGTGGGACTAGCCTCTGCCCTTCAGGACTGGGCTAGGCCCTTAGCGATGAGATTGGGCTCTTTGGGGCTAGGCTAGGCTCTCTGAGGGTCTGAGGGTGGGCTCCAAGGTTCCGAGGCTATGCTAGACTTGAGGCAGGCATCAGTCTGTAATGACGTCACGCTGCACATTGACACGTCACGGGCTTTGTGCTTGTGTTGGCTGTGGCTACTTACAATGAGTCTAGAGGGTCTGAGCACCAGACTGGCCTGCAGGGAACAGACACTCTTTCCAACCCCCCCACCCCCCCGCCACCTCCCGCCCATTCCTTCTGAATGCCTTCATGGTCCTGTCCAGAGAGCAGCAGCTGCCGTGGGCTGGTTTCCGTTCAGTGTACACTTTTGGGCTGAAACCAGTTTGGTTCGTTTTCTGTGGTGTGTAACAGGAGTCCTCTCTGCCTCCAATGGGACTCATTTCCTGCCACCCCACCTCCCACAGGCCTCCCTTTTTGCACCTTGTAGCCTCCAGGGTCCTCTTCTGCCCTCCCCCCAGCCCAGTCTGGACAAGGACAGCCATCAATCCCACTTACTAGGTGTCTTACTTTATCCTTTATCTGGCTGTCTCGGGTGTCACTCTGCATCCTTAACACAGAGTTATGAGAGATTGAGCGCCCAGGCCGGGGCTGGCTGAAGGATTCATGGGTCTGAGGCTGCCCATTCATCAGGGATAAATCTCAATGGCTTTGTGGGTAGGGTAGAATATGATTGACTGGACCTGGGGGTGGTGGCTTTGCTGTCAGCATACAGAAATATCAAAGTCACGGAGAGGGAGGTGGCAGGAAGGGTGGAGACATTTGGTGGGAAGAGTCCCACCTTCCTGAGAAGACAACCCAAGGCCTCCCAGGGTGCGAGGAACACCAGCTCCAGGGTCTCTAGTTACATGTTACAGCCGAACACGCAGTTCACTCAGTAACTGTGCGGCTCCCCAGGCAGGAGGACGCTGAAAGGTAAGGGGTCCAACTTGCCCCAAAGCAATCCAAAAAAATCTTCTTAAAACTTGTATCAAGCCATGCCTTCACCCTGCTTAAACCACCCAGGCGGCTCTCCATTACAGTTTAACTAAAACCTCAGCTTCTGACCCCAGCTCACAAACCCTTCTTTAAAGCTGCCCACCTTGCCCACCACACTCCGCCTGCACTTCAAACACTCAAGCTTACTCCTGCCTTTGCACTCACTGTGCCTGCCACCTGGATGCACTGCCCCCCCTCCCCCCCCCCCCCCGCCCCTGGGGCTAGGTTCCTCTCTGCATTCAGGGTTCAGCACAGATGGCATCTCCAGAGAGGCCTCTTCAACACCGCCTCCCCACCCCAGCCTCCCTCTGCTGCAGGGCCACATTCCCCTCCTCGTGCTCAGCACTGGCTGAAGCCACCTTGTTCCTTTTCTGGAGTAAAAGCTGACTAGAATTCCAGTCCCTGCGGGCAGGTTCTGCCTGCCTTCTCCATCGCTGGGTCTCTGGCCGGCGCTGGTGTGTTGCTGGACTACGCAGGCTCTCGGTAAAGATACATTAAAAAGGATAAACTGCCGTCCAGCTGCCCCCTCCGGAACACAGCCCTAGGACTAGGCAGGTTAGAAAGGAACCGCCCGCCGACAGCGGTCCTCTGTCCATGGTGCTGACGGCTCCGTGGGGCACCACTGCAGTGGCTTCTCCAAGAGATGGGGAAGAAGGCTGTCCATTCTGAGAGGAATGGCTGTTTTGTCTTGCCAGGAGGTTGCCATGGGAACACCTTGCTGTGCAGAGAAAAAACAACTTAAAGTTCGAGATGTGGAGATATGAAGCGATCGTGGGAGTCGATGAAGTATTGACCAGCAGCTGTGGGGCCCTCAGCCGTGCGCAGGGAAGGACTTTTGGGTCACCCTTACCTGTCCTCAGCTCTATCTTGCAATTCCTTTCTGTGTCCCTTCACATCCAGCTTCAGCTGCCCCTGGCCGGCTCCTATCTGAATGGCCAGAGCACTGGCCTGAGTCCATGAGAGCTAGAAAGTGCAGAGCTGAAAGAGGCCAAGGTCACACTGAAGCCATCCAGGTATTTGTGCCCAACAATGCCGGGCAGCAATCACAGCAGTCATGGATGAGGTATGATGGTACGAATGCATGGAGCACCTACTGTGTGTAGGTCAGACTGAGGGCTTATATGAAGTCTTCAGACCCCTAAATCAGTGGACTGAATCCTCACACAGCCCAGAGGGAGTTGCCCTCATGATCCCCATTTCACAGATGAAGAAAGTAAGGTTCAGAGAGATTACATGGAACTTTTGGAAATTCCCACCCAGTAAGAGGTTGTTCCAGAATTTTAATTCAGAAACCCCAAATCCAGCATTCAAGCTCTTAATCATGCCACTCTCTCAGCATTACAAAGACAAGCGCAGTAACTCCTATTTGTTGGATGGCTGCTGCTAAGTGTGCATCTCTGTTATAGCAGAGTGGGAAGCTAGGGATTGCAGGAGCAAAGGCATTCCCCCAAGTGGTAGAGTTTGGATCCGCATGCCTGTCTAGAGTCCAAGTTCATTCTCCCACATCAGTGGAGGCCTGGACCTGCTGAGCCACAGAAGGCCCTCCAGTCAGGCCACCCTGGAGTCCAGGAGGGACTGCTGGTGCCTGCACCACCCTGGCCAACCCCAAAGTTTAAAGAAAGGCAATGACCCCTTTCTCCAAACTCCCACCATTCCCGGGGCCCCGCATGGCCACCACGGATGCTCGACAACCAGACAGCAACAAAGGTCTCCAGGCTGGGCTCCAAGGCCCTGCTCACCCTCATCTTCTCTGAGCCCAGCTGTCCTCATCAGATCTGTGGGATAACTCTCCTCCCCACTCAAATGCATAGGGGTGGTGAGGCGAGGGTGACAGTGCTCCCTAATCTGTCACACAGTGAAGGTGGCTGTTGCAATGTACGCAGAGAATGAAATCAGATGAATTAGAGTCAATACTAACCATTGTGCAGCTTCCTCTCTTCATTACCCTCTAACTGGATTCTCTTAAAGGCATTTCAAATGGATATTAAATTATAAAATTTGTATTTAAATGCTGTTTCTTAGGGATGTGACAACTGCACGCATGGCTCAGAGCCGAATAGTTATGCCAGAGCCAAAACCAGCCCAGACCAGAGGTTGCCCAGGCTTGCCATGAGGACACCCTCCCCCGGCTCTGCCTTCCTGCATCCCCAGGGAGCAAGCGGCAGTGCTGGGGACTCAGGTGGGCTGACCTGGGGACTTGTTGTTCTTTTAGGCCGTGTTCTGGCATCTTCCCTTCCCAAATTATGTTTCTCCAGACACCCTGTCAAGAAAAGGCAGGAGTCATCCTACAGACACCCTTCTAAATTACAGAAAACAAAGGAGGCTTTTCTGGAAGCGTTCCCCAACTTCCTTTCTGGTACTGCTGCCTTTACCCCACACATCCAGAATGTCAAAATGGTGCAGAGAGCAGGAAAGAAATCAGATCCTGGGGTGACGTGATTCAGCTAGATCAAGCATTACCTGAAACCTGATCCATCAGTTGACTTTCTACTTACAGGAGCATATACATTCTCATTTTTGTTTAAGCTCATTTGAGTTTTGTCCTCCATCATTTGCAACAAAAGATTCCTAAGTGATAGAGATGCTCTTGGAAAGGAACAGAAGAAGAGGAGGTTCCTGTTGCCCCCATACACTGCTGAACAAGCCTGAGACACTGGGCCCAAGAGCATCGTGGGATTAGGTCAGCTCTGCTTAGAACATTCAGAGCCAGCCAGTTCTCCTGGCACTTCACTGCAGCTACCCCAGAAATCCCAGCACCCTAAAAATCACCCTCCTCATCCAGACCTGTTCACTTTCTTGATGTGGCCTCTAGTCTCTGATCCTAAAGCCCTGGGAGTCTAGAGCTGCTGCTCATACATCAAAAATGCTTTTGCATGGAGAGGAAAATGTAGGTCATTTTTCAATGTGTGTGGCTATGTTTGAGCAACGCTGAGTGCCAGAGTGGGCTGGGGGGTGGGGTGGGGGGGCAGGACTAGATAAATGAGGTTGGTCTCAGAAGAAGCCGCCTGCATCTGCCTACTCTCCCCACCCAAGGTGGGAAAGATGTGTGTGTGGGGGGGGGGGGCGGTGCTGGGAAAAGGATTGTGTGATGTGGTCCCAACCTCTACACACTCACCATAAATAGGGATGAGCTTGTGTCTCTTGGAACCCAAAGCATTGTCCCCAACCCTTAGCCGCTGAGAAGAAAGGAAACTTTCCTGGCTATTGTTGTCGTTTTTAAATCTTGTTTTGTGAAGGAGGAAAAGAAAAAAGGCAAGTCCATTAAGTCATTTATTCCTAACACTCCAGCAATCACCGGCTGCTGGGGCTTGAAGAAAAATCAAGAAAATTAGTACTTGTGAAAGGGAGAGAGAGACTGCGCTGGCCCCACGCAGCTCTCCTCCCGAAGCCTGCTCCCTGCCCACCTCAAGCCGCTCAGCAGCCCTTCCTCGCTCAGTCCCTGCTCCCTTCCCTGCCCAGCTCCTCCCAGTGCCCGGCGGTCCCCTCCAGTCCTCACCAATCCGTGGTCTGCCCTCCGGCAGCTCCACAGCCTGAACAGACAGTGCCCCCCTCAGGACACACTTGTCCCCGGGCTGTCACAGCCCACATGACGGAGACGAACACCGCGGAGGCTCAGGAAGAAGGACTCAGGCAAACCTTTACGGGTGACCCCAATTTCATATTCGAACCCAGGTCCCCAGAGGTGACGGTGAAGAAAATGCCTGAATTTAAATGCTAATTACTGTCTCCAGCAATTGGTTACCAGGCAGTCCCTGGTATCTATTATTAACAGCTTCCCGCGACAGCCCCAGCTCGCCAAGAGACCCGGAGGAGTTAAAGATTCAGGTGCAAGAGGCAGTAACGGAAACCAGGCCTGTGCTATGATACGCAGCCTGTGGGCGTGTCACCCCCATGTTGCCCATGCTATACAGAAGCCAGGCCACTAGGAGCTGCCCTAGGTGGGAACTTGGGAAGTGACTCGATCAACCCCAGGTACAGGATAAACTAGACTCCCGTGTTTAAAAATACCTGCAGAGCCTTTTATGGCTCACAAAGCACCTCCAGGTTTTCATAATTAAACATCAGGGTTTGGGGAGGGCAGGAGTTTGAGTTCCGATGCCCAGGTAGGAAGAGACCCAGTAAGATGCCACCTGGGCGCTAGGCCAGCCCTGTCTGCTCCCGGAACCTGGGAAGGTTTGTGCCGGAGAAAAGGTGGCCACGAGCCATCGGTTCCCGGGTGGCGCACATGCGGGCTCTTCGGAAGCCCGGTGCCAGGCCTGGACTCTCGCAGTTACACTGACCCCCAGACATAAGACAGCTTGTCTCAATGGATGCCCGGGGCCTTGGCAATGCCCAGGGAGGGTCTGCCCAGGCCGAGGGCTTAGGTGGCTGGGAGAGAGGAGGCAAGGAATAAAAGAAGAGTGTGAGATGCAGGGTAGAGAATTGCAGAAGGACAGAGCTGAGACAGCCCAAGGAAAATCAACTGTCCTCTGCTCACAGTGGGCAGAGAGGAACTGAGCTGCCGAGGGCATGAGGAACTGCCCAGGTGGAGCAGAGGTGGATTCAAATCTCCTGAGACTCACAGTGTAGACACCAGAGGAATGGAATACACCCCGCCTCCCCACACACCAGCCGGTAAGCTGCTGTCACTGACACCATCCCTCTGAGATGATCCTGTGCCCGATCTGATCTGTGTGCTCATGGAGGCAGGCACACGTATGCCTGGTGTCCCTGGAACATGGCTCTGGACATAGATTTCTTATGAACCGACAAATAAGAATGTGAACAGCTTCATACACCGGGGCCGGCTCCTGCCAGTTCCTAGGATCCCGTTCTTAAGATATGTGAGCTGATGGTTAGACAATTGGTAGTTTAAAATCAGCCTCAGTGAGAGTATTTATACCACCGCTATCAGCAAATGCTACAAATCAGGGCTTTTCTCCCTCCCCCAGCCCTACCCCCAGCGAAACACCAATAGCCAATCTTCTTAATCTGGGTTAATCTGCTTACTCTCCAAATCTTCCAAACACAGGAAAGTTGAAATGCCTCCTACATGTTGTTCCCTCATTCCGTTTCCTTTGGTGCATGAGTCCCCTGCATTTTATCCACCACCTGGCCAGCCCCAGACCGCTCCTCTGTCACAAGGCCAGACCCCCTTGTGAAGACAGTGCCAGGAGAGTCCATCCCCATCACCTCCCACTGCCTCCCAGGCACCACCTGTTCTGCCTGGGTTCTGGCCCCAGGTCGTGTGGGTATAAACACTCCCCGTGATGAATGGCCCTGCAAGCAGCATGCAGGAGCCCTCTGCTCCCTCCACCACCTGTTCAGTCCCAGCTGGAGGGAGGGGAGAGAAGGAGAGAGGAGGAGAGAGGAGGAGGGGGCTTCCATCTGAGTCAGAACCATCCATCCTAAGTAATTAGCTGCGAAAGAAAACGCAAACCCCCCTAAAGGGGAACAGAGGTCCCCACCAGCTTCTTGAGGATGCTGGGAGAGCCGAAACCTGAGGAGGCCAGGAAACCATCTGCCAGGGCACAGGGTCTCTGCAGATCAAAGGCTCAGGCACTCCTTTCCCGCCCACTCCCTGCCCCCTTCCACTGCCTCGGAGCCTGCTGGAGCCCAGCACTTCTCTCTCAGGCTGCTGCTCTGGCTCCTCACCCGCCCTCGCCTCAGGCCCGGAAGGGACCGTGTGCTCGGCAGACACCGTTGGTCATCTGCCAGGGTCCTCTTCCTTCTCACCTGCTATTGTTCAGGTGGACTTGTTTAGGGAGAAGGGGAGTGGGAGTTCTGTGCAGGTAAAGCCAATGATACATGAAGGGTGGTCCAAGGTTCTTTGATCCGATGAGAGAATCATCACAGGCAGAGACGCTCTCGCCTGTGTCTGGCATTATGGCATCTGGATGTGAGTCCTGGAGCGTCAGCAGCTACGATGTGACCCTGAGGGATGGCTGGGGCTGACATATCAACAAGGGCAAAGTAGAAACAGGGCAAGGGCCCCGGTCCCTGGTGACATCCCTGGACCTCTGCCTCCCAGGCCTGGAGGCACCCATCCTCCTCTAGACCTCCCACAGTGTGAGATAAGGTCCTTCTCCCTTTTGAGTTGCTGGACTAGCTGCCTTCGGCCAGAGGCAGGGAAAGCAAAGGGTGAGCATCATCACCCAGCAGAAGCAGGCCCTGGTCTCGGACCCCCATGCAGGTGACAGGTTTGAGGTGTGCCTGATGCCCCGGTCTCATTCTCTGCCCATTTTGATGCTTTCCTGAGGCCTTTCTCTGGGACCTGGCAGGCTGCTCTTGCTGTGTTCTTACGGCCAGAGTGCCAGGAAATATAGTCCCAAGAACAGCCCTCAACCAATAACGGACGGGAGATGGTGGATAAGTCCCCCTTATCCCTCTTCCCTCTCCCCTTGAGTGGGAGAACTCTGAGGCATGCCAGCCACACTAGCTGCCAGGACTCAGGGTTGGCTCTAGTGGCCCACACTCCCCTGCTCTCCACCACCTCCCAAATAGTATTCTCTCTCTCCCCCTCCCTCCCTCACGCTCTCTCTTAAAATCAATGGAAAAATATCCTCAAGTGAGGATTAACAACAACAACAAGCAATGGGAATCTATTGCAGTGTGGTAAAAAAAAAAAAAAAAAAAAAGTTGGGGAGGAGCTTACTCAGCCCAAGACAGCAACCTTTTTCTGCCTGCTGGGAGGAAGGGGAAGGGGGAGGACAGAGGAGGAGATACAAAAGTGGTAGAGAGGCCACTTTTGATGCCAGTCACCCAGGTGGGAGATGCTGGCATCCGGAACTCCCCCATGTCCTCTGTAGGTAAATCTCCCGTTTGCAAACCTGCCTCTTTCCTCTCTCTGCTTAGGACCAGACCCTGGCCTGGGTAGGTGTGCCATTCCTCAATCCCTTATCCACTGGAGGTGCCCTCTAAACCTAATGGCAATGCCTGAATCCTTATTGCCCCTGGTTACCTCCACAGTGCCAACTGTCCCTGCCTGCCCCCTGCCAGGGGACACTTTTTCCCTCTGTGGTTGGGCATCACCAGGAGCCTCTCAGCCCTGCCCCCAGTTCGTCTGCCCCCAAGTGAGCAGGGATCATCCCAGACCCCAGCACCACCCCATCCCCACCTCCACCCCACTCCACACTGGATGGCTGATGTGAACAGCTCCCTTGCTGGGCCTGGAACCCCGTCCCAGGGCCCAGAGCAATTATCATTTAGTGGCACTGAGGGGCTGCTCTGGCAGAGTGCAGCGGCTTCCGCTGAGTTTCTCAGAGCACATTACCCACATTAGTGCTCACTCAATCCCCGTCGGGAATCCCTCGAGAGAGCTGAAGGACTTGGCTTAGTCCTAGTTTACAGAAGGGCTTGTAAACGGAAAGATATGCACAGTTTTCAGGATCCGCGTGACAGGCCCTTCGTTTGCTAGAGCCTGAGCCAACGTCGCTAACAAATGGGCACAGTGAGGGAGCTAGTGAGCCTTATATGGAGACAGGCCTGTGGGCCTGGGCCACGCTGCTGCCCCTGCTGAGGACCAGGCACTGCGGAACCAGGGACCCTACTCCTTGAGAAGAACCCAGGGAGACTGAGCACTATGTCCCAGATGCAGGGCAGGGGCAAGGAAGTCAGCAAAGAAAAAGAGAACACGCGGTGTGCTGGGCAAATCTTTCCGTCTCTCTCTGCCTCAACTTCCTTATCTGTAACATGGGAAATGCAGTTCCCTCTCCCAGGGAAATTGGTGAAATCATGGCTATGAACACCTTTAGGGAGTCCAAGACACATGCTGCTGGTTACCCCCCATTACCCATTCCTCCCTCCCTCTGATCTTTAGCGGGACCCATGGCTGCCTGGAATAAAGATCTATTCCCAGCCTCCCTGTGGCCATTTTGCCCACATGACTAAATTGTGACCACAACACTGTAAACACAAGTGTAATTTGCAGTCCCGGGGAGTGTCCTTAAAGGGAGGACGTGCACTTCTTTTATCCTATATAATGAAGAGGTAATATGAAAATTAACCATCACTCCAACACACAAGATGGCTGCCCCCATATGGACACAAGATGGCCACCAAAAGATGGCCAGCAGGGGAGGGCAGTTAGGGGTGACCGGGCCTGAAAGGGAGGGCAGTTGCGGGGGGGACCAGGCCTGCAGGGGAGGGAAGTTGGGGGCAACCAGGCCTGCAGGGGAGGGCAGTTGGAAGGGACCAGGCCTGTAGGGGAGGGCATTTGGAGGCGACCAGACTAGCAGGGGAGGGCAGTTAGGGGTGACCGGGCCAGCAGGGGAGGGCAGTTAGGGGCAATCGGGCCGGCAGGGGAGCAGTTAGGCATTGATCAGGCTGGCATGGGTGTGGTTAGGGGGTGATCAGGCTGGCAGGCAAAAGTGGTTAGGGGCAATCAGGCAGGCAGGCAGGCGAGCAGTTGGGATCCAGCAGTCCTGGATTGTGAGAGGGAGGTCCGACTGCCCTTAAGGGGTTCCAGATTGGAGTGGGTGCAGGCTGGGCTGAGGAACACACACCCCCGTGCACGAAATTCGTGTACTGGGCCTCTAGTTTAAATATATTTTTATTATTGATTTCAGAGAGGAAGGGAAAGAGAGAGAGAGAGAAGCATCAATGATGACAGAGAATCCTTGATTCTCCTGCACACCCCACATGGGGGATCCAGCCCAAAACCCAGGCATGTGCCCTGACCAGGCATCGAACCTCCACGCTCGACCACTGAGCCGGGAAGGACACGCACGTCTTTGTCCCTTTCTCCTCGTGGAGACTGGAACCAAACAGCCATCTTGGACCATGAAGTGGCAGCCACTTGAAGAAGGCGGCTTGAGCAGCAAGAATGGTTGATGTTGACTTTGAGAAATCTCTCTTCCAGCCTCTAGGCTCTTGATTGTTTGACAGAGAAATAAACTTATATCTTGTCGGCACTGTTTTCCCGTGGGGTGGAGTCTGTCACAGCTGAACCTAATCCTGGTCCCCACAGACTAGAACCTACATCCGCAGGTTCTCAAAGCCCAGGGCTCCCACCGGAGCCCCCTGTTCCGTCCTGAGTCCTGAGGGAAGGCTCTAGTGCACAGACCTGGTGGGTCCTGCTCAGGGGTGCCCATGAGCAGCCCAGTAGAGCAGGCGGCCCTGGCTCTGGACCCTCCAACGCTGAGCTGCAGCCAGAAGGTGCCGGGGCCGGCCTGCGGGGTCTGGGATCCCGAGTGGCTGAGGTTTGGTTTTTGAAAAGGGCAGGAAACGAGCTTAAAGCATGCGGAGGCTGAAGACTGGTGGACTGGCTGGAATGACTTGCTGACTGGCTTAAAAATCCGGCATCCGGGAAAGCAGAAAGTAAGTACCTCCTCAGCCGGCCTGCAAATGGTGAGAAGAACACGAGATGAACATGGTACGAGGAGGCCTCGGAGCAGATCTCATCCTCACAGTGGCTGGTGAGCGGTTCCCAGGACCCACCCCGCAGAAAGGACCCTTCCACCACCGGGAAGGACAGAGGCCACAGCCCACGGGCAGAGAGGCCGTCTGGGTTCCAGCAGCCGGCACGCTGTTCACCCTTTTCAGCTCTAAGAGCGCTCAGTTCGCCTCTGGGAATCCCCATCCCTCTTTCAGCCCATGGGCTTCCAATGCAGCTGACTCCCCGCAAGGTCCAGGGGCCCCAGGTGCTCAGGCCTGGCCAATCACCCCATTGGTCAGGGATGAGCATGTGACCCAGGAGTCAAGGAGCCTCCAGATTTGCTGAGTCGGGTAAGAAAAAAGCAGTCTCTGTTCCTGGATTTGAACCTGAGAGGGTGTGAACCCCAGGGCTGCTGGCAGCCATTCTGCTGCCATGTGGAGCCCGGGAAGGAAGCAGGCACGGGCAGAGCCAAGAGACAAAGAGGCGTCCTGATTCTAGCTGGATCCCGGCCTGCAGCTCATTGCCCTCACGTTTATAGATGTCAATGCATTTCTTCCCCCATCGCCATCCAGAACTACTTGCCTATGTACATTCTGATCTAAATGGAACACCATTTTGCCCTAGCTGGTTTGGCTCAGTGGATAGAGCATTGGCCTGTGGACTGAAGGGTCCCAGGTTTGATTCCGGTCAAGGGCATATGCTCAGGTTGCGGGCTCGATCCCCAGTAGGGGGCATGCAGGAGGCAACCAATCAGTGATTCTCTCCCCTCATTGATGTTTCTGTCTCTCCCTCCCCCTTCCTCTCTGAAATCAATAAAAATATATTTAATAAAATAAAATAAATGGAACACCATTTCTCCTCCAAGTGGCAGAATCCCCTCCAGCCAGCTTACTAGTACACTGCCCCCCACCCCCCCGCCCCGCCCCACCCCCACCCCCTCTGAACACCACGGATCACACCGTATCCATGCCGGCTCCATTTCCAGCATAGGAGCCCTTCAAGGACAGGACCTGAGTCTTCTTTATCTTGGTATCCAGTAGGCACTCAGTAAATGCTGGTTGAATAAATAAACGAATGACTGCAGAGATGCAAGCTAATCGTTCATCAAGTTTATGGAGGACATGAAATTGGGAGCAGTTTCTAGCCAGAGGTTAGAATCATAAAGCAGATTGGCTTTTGCAAATGAGAGTGTGGTAAAGCTGAATCGGAACTGGATGGCGTTCATTAAGTAACTAGTTTGAAGAACACGTCGCTGGGAGTTTGGGGGAGCTGGGGATGTAACGGATTCTGTGCCCATTCCAACGTAAGCTGTGGGTGGCAGGCGGGACCTGGGGGAAGAAGCTGGCCGTCCAGGGCTGGTCTCCCACATCAAGGTCAACTGATGGGCTTGTGACACGGGAGACCCAGGCAGGCTTTTCTGCCTCCTGGAAGGCACTCTGGGCTCTGTATTTTTAGAGACATAGAAGATGCAGAGAAGCAAGAAAAAAAGCATTTAAAATAGTGAAAGGGAAGACAAATTGGATTTCTGAAGATGGGTTAAAGAGATGGAATTGCTGCATCTGGAAGGAAAAGAGAGAGAAAACCATTTATCCAATGGGCTTTAATGCGGGGTGCCACCCCCTGAGTGGATCCGGTGCCCCAGAAGGGGAGGGACAAGGAGGGAGGCGGTGGCAGCCCACCCTGCCCCCACTGCAGCCGCCAGAGCTGCTGCCACCCCTACTGTTTGCGCTTTTATCGTTTGCAATGAAAGACGATGATGTGTGTATGCGCTGTATTGATTGTGCCTCTTAGATTTTTATGTCATTGTGGAAAGCGGCAATTACGCCTGCTCTGGAGGGAGCAAACGGCCCCAGGGGAGGACAATGCAGGGCCAGGAAACTCGGAAGGCATACCAAGACGTCCAGCTCAGAAGCTGGGGCAGGAGGCAAGCAGACAGGAGAAGGGGCTGGCTGAGCCTGAGAAGGGACAGCCACTCCATCTACCCCAGGCTGTAGACCTTATTCAGCACTTATGGTGTACTCAACTCGTGGTTCCACACTTCTCTGAAAGCCCTCCAGTGGCTTCCCCTTTGCATTTAGAATAAATTCTCTCACCAAGACACGCGTCCTCTGACCCTCGCCCACCGCTCTGGAATCCCCTCCATCTTTTCTCCTCCTCACTCACTGCCATCTTCCTGCTCTGCCCACTTGCCAAGCCTGGCCTGCCTCAAGGCCTTTGCCCCTGCTCTTCCCTCTGCCTGAAACACTGTTCCCCACACTCTATCCTGTCATTCATTACCTTCCCATTCAGGCCTCAGCTCAAGGGTCCCTTCCTCACAGGGTCCCTCAAGAGAACCCCATGTCACGTTCACACCCGTCTCTCCGTCACGTCGCCTTTTCTTCGTAGCACTGTTCCCTCTCGGATACACAGGGTGGGGCAAAAGTAGGTTCACAGTTGTTCATATGGGAAAAAAATACAACAATCAATAAATAATAATAATATAAGAATAAACTCTGTTCCAAATATTCACAAGAGTAAACCTACTTTTGCCCCACCCTGTGTTCTTGTGTGTAGGTTCATTGTCTTTCCCACCAAACTGTGAATGCAAAAAGAATGGGGAACTTACCTCTTTTTCACTGCTTTGCCACCAGCACGAGAGGAGTTCTTGGCACACAACATGAGTGTAATGAATATTGACAAATATTATTCACGCCGGTTAACAGTAGAGGAAACTGAGGTTTGGAGGGTATATTAATTAAGACTGTGTTTGCCCTGGCCAGTGTAGCTCAGTGGGTTGAGCACTGTCCCATGCACCAAAAGGTTGCAGGTTTGATTCCCGGTCGGGGCACATACCCAGGTTGCGGGTTCGATCCCCAGTTGGGGTGCACATGGTAGGCAACCGATCGACGTTTCTCTCTCACATCAATATTTCTCTCTTTTCCTCTCTCTTCCTCTCTCTCAAAATCAATAAAAACGTACTTAACAAAATAAAGACTGTTTGACTACAAGTAACAGAAAACCCAACTAATAACTAGAGGTCCAGTTGCTCAGTGATGTCCTCATGAGCTGAGGAACCTCCTGTCTTCTGCCCAGTTTTGCTTAGGCAGTGACTCTTAGTTGCCCCTCACTTCTGACATCCGGTGGCATTCCCAACCGGATGAGAGGATAAGGACGGAGAGGATAAGGCAAAGCTATGACTCCGCTGAGTGGGTTTTCCTTTTTCTGGGGCCTTTTCCATTCCCAGGACACCCCTCACTAGGATTCCAATTCCGGCCCATGGGCCGGATCTGTGTCATTTGCTGCAAGAGACATTGGGAAGCTGAACATTCTGTGCTCTGAGACAGAGGACGGCAAAGGAGAGGAGTGGTGGACAGGAGCGTTGAGTGAGCCTGACTCAGTGACTGACACCGAGGGGTCACCAGACTTGCTCGTGGCCACAGCTCTAAACAGCAGAACTAGGACTTGAGCCTGTGTCTGTCCGATCCCAGGGTCCCTGCCTTATTTGCCACACCATGTGCTTCCCTCCTGGCATCTGAGAGCAAAGGCACCAGAGCAGATACCAGAAGGGCCATCTGGTCTTCAGCCAGCACACGCAGTTGTGCTGCAGCTGCCCTTTCTGTATGCCGACATCTCCCTCCTTCCCACAGCACACCCAGCGCTCCAGCCACAGCCACCCACTCAGGGCCCCCTACCCCACTGCCCTTCCCTCCTCTGTCCCTTTGCACATGCTGCTCTCTGACCAGAGCCTCTGCTACCCCTGCACTACTCTGCTCATCCTTCGAAGACCAGTTCAACTGACTCTTCCCTTTCTGGACTAGGCATGTGCCAGGGGCCTGCCCTCTTAGCAGAGAGGGAGACAGACAATAAACAAAACAAATCAGAGCGTTTTATGGAGGGGTAGGTGATGAAAGCAAAACAAGGCAATGTGTTAAGAGAGCGACTGGGAGGCTGTGGTAGGCGGAATAATGCCACTCCCCACCCCTCCACCCTCACCCCTGCCCGAAGATGTTCAGAACCAGTGAATAAGTTGGGGTGTGTGCCAAAGGGGCGTGCAGGTTACAGATGGGCTGAAGGTGGTGTGTAAGGAAGGGGTGGCTGGCTCCTATCTCTGGTTCTTGGGAGGTAACCTCTAGGTCCTTGGAATTTCTACAGTGGTAGGAGTATCCTTGTGATTCGTGGTGGCCTCTTAGATTACACTGGAGAGTTTACGCTAATGAAGTGACTCGGGGTGCGGGTTAGTCCTGCCAGAAAGAGCAGCCATGTGATCAGAGAGTTGGAGCTCTGACCTCTGGGAGGAGAGAGACCCTGCGCATTGAAGTCAAGGCCATGGCCAGCCATTCGATCAATCCGATCTATCATGCCTGCATAAGGAAACCCGATGAAGCTCTGGACACCAAAGCTCCAGGGAGCATCCCTGGTTGGCAGTACTCGATGTATTCTCACACATTCCCATGCTGGGGGGGGGAGGGTCACGCGGCCTCACTCCATGGGCCCTCCACGCCCTTGTCCTTTGCGTCTCTCCCGGGGTCTGGTTCCCATTTGTATCCTTTTGTTATCCTAAGCACAGTGCTTTCCTCAGTTCTATGAGTCATTCTAGCAAATTATGGAACCTCAGCAGGAGTGAGACCCCCCCCCCCGACTTGGTAGCCAGCTGGTCAGACGTGAGGGTGGCCGGGGGACACCTGACCTGGCAGCTGGCATCTGAAGTGAGGGCAGTCCTTGGAGGGCTGAAGCCTTCACTTGGGAAGTTTGACCTCATTCCAGGCAGTTGGTGTCACTGAAGGTTGCTAGTCGGCTGGCCTTGAGCTGGGGAGAGTATCCGGGCGTTTCTGCGGGCTCCTCACCAGGGTTCTCAGAAGTGGAGAAGGAGGCAGGGACATAGCAGCACAAGAGCGGCTGGGCCCGGCATGGCTGGCTTTAAGGAGGGAGGGAGGGACTGTGAGGCTGGGGGAATGGGGGCAGCCTCCGGAAGCTGGAAAAGGCAAGGACACGGCTCTCCTGCAGGGTCTCCCAGTCCGTCCTGCTGGCCCCTTGGTTTTAGCCCAGGTTAGACTTCCAACCTCAAGAACTGTACGGTGAGGAAAGTGGGTTGTTCCAAACCTCTAATGTGTGCTCGTGTGTTCCAGCCACCGTGGGAAACTAATACAGGGGCATTACTTAGAGAGGGGAGCGGGGCGGCGAAGGTCTCTCGGAAAAGGTAATGATGACGGTGAAATGTCCTTGTGGAAGCTGGTTTTGTTTGTAGGAACCTAACGAACGTAAACCTCACCTCATTTCGATGCACTGAATCACTTACTGGAGACTCAGCAGGGATGAACTCCAGGAATTTTCTCCTCACAGCATTTTTGTTTCACTTATTTTAAAAATACAACCAAATTATGTTTGCATGTATGTGTATAGCTTATGAATGTTAACACGTGTAGGTTTGTGCAGCCATCACAATCAGGACACAGAAGTGTTCTGTCACCCCCATGAAACTCCCGCGTGTTGTCCCGTGATAGTCACACACTTCCCACACCCCGAGCCCCTGACCACCACTGACCCGCTCTCTATCACTACAACTTTGGTTTGATGTTTTCTGTTTTTCTTGTTTTTATTTTGTTCTTTTTAGAGTTTTGTTCTTTTGAGAATGTCACATAAATGGAATCACCTTTTAAGACTGCTTCTTTCATTCAGTGCAATGCCTCTGAATTTCATTCAAGTTGTTGCATGCATCGATACAGCTGACCCTTGAACACCATGGGCTTGAACTGCATGGGTCCACCTATATGTGGGTGTTTTTTTGTTTTGTTTTTTCAATAAATTCCTGTATAGTTTTCAGTCTGACGTTGGGTGTCTGCAGAGGTGGAGGGCTGACTGTATGCATTGCTCTGCACCATGTTATACAGAGGACTTGAGCATTCATGATGATCCCCTGCAGATATCGAAGGACAACTACATTATGCAGATTTTGGACTGCGTGGAGGGTTGGCACCCCTAACCCTTATGCTCTGCAAGAGTCAACTATAGTTTGTTCCTTTTTATTGCAAAATTGTATTCTATTACCCTAACGGTTTGGCTCAGTGGATAGAGAATCAGCCTGCAGACTGAAGGGTCCCAGGTTCGACTCAGATCAAGGGCATGTACTTTGCTTGCAGGCACATCCCCAGTAGGCCGATCTACCAATCAAAGCATAGTATGCTAATGATATGCTAAGGCCGCTCAACTGCTCGCTATGATGTACACTGACCACCAGGGGGCAGACGCTCTAACCGGTAGGTTAGCTTGCTGCTGGGGTCCGCCCATCCAGGACTGAGCAAGACTGACTGGACACACCCTGGAGCCCTGCCGCAGTCCCTCCCCTGCTGGCCAACCTCTCATAGAAACATCAATGATGAGAGAGAATCATTGATCCACTGCCTCCCGCAAGCCTCCAGTGGGGATCGAGCCCGCAACCAAGGCATATGCCCTTAGACTGGAATCGAACTTGGGACCCTTCAGTCCCCAGGCCGACGCTCTGTCCACTGAGCCAAACTGGTTAGGGCTGCCCAGTTGTTGTTTTTTAAGTTGATTTTTAGAGAAAGAGGAAGGGAGAGAGAGAAGAAACATCAATGCGAGAGTGTAACATCGATCAGCTGCCTCCTGCATGCCCCCTACCAGGGATCGAGCCCACTACCCAGGTTTGTGCCCTGATGGGGAATCAAACCAGCAATCTTTTGGTGCATGGGACAATGCCCAACCAACGGAGCCACACCAGCCATCTGAGAATGTCTTTATTTTACCTTCATTCCTAAAGGATATTCCTCTTAAAAATTCTGAGTTGTCGCATTGGCCCGTGTTTCTAAGAGAGCATCAACCTGTGCATCGAAGGGTCTCGGGTTCGATTCCTGTTCAAGGGCACCTACAGGGTCAGGGCGCACGGGAGGCAACTAATCGATGTGTCTCATTCACATTGCTGTTTCTCTCTCTCTCTCTCTCTCTCTCTCTCTCTCTCTCTCTCTCTCTCTCCCCTCCCCACCTTCCATTCCCCTCTCTCTAAAAATCAATGAAAAAAATATCCTCAGGTGAGGATTAAACAAACAGAAAAATCCTCAGTTTCGATTGGGAGTTCTTTTTTTTTTCAGCATTTTAAAATGTTGTTTCGCTTCCTTCTGGCCTTTGTGGTTTCTGATGAGAAACCCACAGTCATTTGAATCATTGTTCCCCTATAAGTAATATGCTATTTTTCTCTGGTTGCCTTTAAGATTCTTTTCTTTGTCTTTAGTTTTCAGAAGTTTAATTATGATGTGTTGCCAGCTGGCGTGGCTCAGTGGTTGAGTGTCGATCTATGAAACAGGAGGTCACTATTTGAGTCCCAGTCGGGCAGGGCACATGCCCAGGTTGCAGGCTCAATCTCCTGTGTGGGACTTGCAGGAGGCAGCCAGTCAATGATTCTCTCTCATCATTGATATTTCGATCTCTCTCTCTCTGCCACTCCCTTCCTCTTTGAAATCAATAAAAAATATATTTTTAAAAATTATGGTGTGTCTAGGCATAGATTTATTTGTATTTATCTTGTTTTGGATTTACTGTGCTTCTTAAATCTGTATGTTTCTGGTTTTTCACCAAATTTGGAAAACTTTACCATTATTTCTTTAAATATGTTTTTCTAGACCCCACTCTTTTTCTTCTATTTCCACGACTCTAAGGCCTTTTGCAAATGTCCCACAATTCCCTGAGACTCTGTTCATTTATTTTTCCACTCTTTTTCTTCTCTGTTACTCAGATTAGATAACTTCTCTTTGTCTATCTTCAAATTCACTGCCTATTTCTTCTATCATCTCCATTCTGCTCTTGAGCTCATCCAGTGTTTATTATTTCAGTTATTGTATTTTTTACTTCTAAATTTTCATTTAGTTCTTCTTGATATCTTCTATTTCTGTGCTGAGACTTTCGATCTTTCTATTCATTTCAAGAGCGTTTGCCTTTTTTCTATTGGACCACTTTTATAATAACTGGTGTAAAATCTTCGCTATCTCAGCAAAGTCATCTCAGCATTGGCATCTGTTGACTGTCTTTTCCCAAGTGAGTTGAGATTTTTCTGGTTCTTTCTGTCTAGTGCAATTTTGCTATTTTTCTTTCAGCAGGCAATTGACCCAGTTGGGTTCCCACCAACCTCCTGTAGGCTGTGGTTCAAATGTCAGTTCATTTTCAAAGTTTTCGAAGCGCTATTTGGATCTGTCCCATTAATGCACCAGCTCATGGCCAATCTGGGATTTGGACAATGGTCTTCTCCTTCCAGTTCTCAGGTTTCTGTACACTGTTCAGGGTCAAACCTTGTACAGTTTGGGGTGAGCTCAGGATTTCACAAACAACTTTAAGGGGTGCTTTCCCTCCTTCCCCTGTGATCTTTCCTGGACTTTCCAGTCCCCTGAGGTTCCCTTTTCCAGTTCTCAGGCCAGAAAGCTGGAGGTGTATTTCCTTCTCCTCGCTGTGTTCCTCCTGTAAGTGCTTGTGTTGAGCCCCAGCAGCTGAGAGAGGGGCTTGCCCACCCTCGTGGACCATGGCTCCTCCCACCGGAGAGGAAGGTTCCCTCCTTCAGAGTTGCAGGCTCCTGCCGCCCATGATGCTCCTGCTGCTGCTGCTGCTGCCTCCAACACATGATTGCTTTGGGGCTGGGGTACAAGAGAATGGAAAAGAGGGGAAAGAAAACAGAAGACAAACAGGAGACTTGAAGCAATGGGTGACCCTTTTCTTGGTCTTCAAGCCAGAATGAGAGGGCTTTTCCTGGAGCTGTCTGCATAGATGGCAACACCCACTTCAGAGTTTCAGGCTGCACTGAAATCAGCCCAGGGAATACTGGCGTGGGAAAAAATATTAAACTTACCACGGATCTGGTGTTACTTTTTCTTCCCCAAGACATTTTATTTACTTATTTTTAAAGCATATATATATATACACACACACACACACACACACACACACACACACACACACTAATAAAAGAGAAAGATGCAAATTGACTGTACCTTCACGACACCCACCAGCCAATCAGGAGTGTGTATGCAAATTAACCAAACAAAGATGGCGGGTTAATTTGCATACACAGGTGCTGAGTGGCCAGGGCAGGATGCTTGCAACATCGCAGGTGTTCTGCACCGCCCCAGTCGCTCCAGGGCTCTGGGCAGCGTGGGAAGGTGGAAAGGCGGCTCCAGCCGGAGCGAAGGCAGTGCTGGCAGCCAGGGGAAGGAAGACCCATTCTTGCACGAATCTTCATGCATCGGGCTTCTAATATATATATATTGATTTCAGAGAGAAAGGAAGAGAGAGAGAGAGAGAGAGGGAGGGAGAGAGAGAGGGGGAAACATCAATGATGAGAATTACTGATTGGCTGCCTCCTGCACGCCCCCTACTGGGGTCAAGCCCGTAACCCAGGCATGTGCCCTGACCAGGAATTGAACAGTGACCTCCTGGTTCATAGGTCGACGCTCAACCCCTGAGCCACACTGGCCAGACTAAAGTATATTTTTATTGATTTTAGAGATAGAGGAAAAGAGAGGGGAGAGAGGAAGGGAGGGAGAGAAACATCAATGTGACAGAGAAACATTGATTGGTTGCCTCCCTTACGAATCCTGACCAGGGCCAGAAACCTGTGGGTCATGGAATTGGCAGGAGCTGACCAAGCACGCTGGTGCCATGTGGAGGGTTAGGCTGGGGCAGGGTGGCTGGGCTGCCAACAGGACAAGAAGGGCTGGGGCAGGGGAGACAGAGAACGGAGTGAGACCCGTGGTAGGGCAGGAGGTGATGGTGCTGCAGGCGACATCTCACTCCTTCCATTGATTTCCTCCCTTCCTTCCTCCCTCCCTCCCTCCCTTCCTTCCTCCCTTCCTTCCTTCCTTTCTTCCTTCTCTCCTTCCTTCCTTTTTTCCTTCCTTCCTCTCTTCCTCTTTTTCCCTCTACTTAAGAAAACACTGTAACGATACAGACTAAAGAACAACAAGATTGATTATGTCATTCTGGCCTTTGAGGGAAGAAGGGGGAAAATATCAAATGATTGGACAGGGTCCTTTTAAAGAACTGCTGCTTTAATTTATTTTCTTATATTTTGTCAATAACTGTTTCTCCCTCTTAAACAAGTGCTGCACTTTATAAATGGACTTTGCTTAGGCAAAGCAAACACAGTCACTTCATACTTTTCCTTCCTTCCTTAAAACATGGTGAGTGGCTACGATGGACGCACAGGGCCTGACCAACACTCAGAAGGGTGACAGGTGGCTTTGGAGGGACACCCAGCCCCAGGTGGTGTGGAGGCAGGAAGGGGGTGGACACAGCAGCAGACCCGTGGCACAAATGGCCACTTCCCAGCCACACAGCCTGAGTCCCAGGCCTATACATGTCCCCTACCTGGGGGCACATTTTAGAAACACAGATTGCCGCCCCCGTCCCTCGAAGAGTCTGACTCAGTGGGTGTGGAGTGGGGGTCCCAGACTCCAGGTTTTTTAAGTTCAGGTGATTAGATGATAAATCCCAGCTCCTCCACGTGGCCTTTGGGCCAGCCTGGGTGACCTCCCCACCCAGGTGACCTTCCCACACTCACCCCCACCCCATCCCATGCATCCTGGACTCCTCGGGGCCCTAGCCTATGTCCCTCTGCGTCTTTGGCCTGCAATTCAGACTCATCTTTTCAAACGGCATTCAGCCTCATAACCCTGCCCCTGCGTCACCATCCCTTCACTCATTCATCCAGCTGCTCATCGCAAGGGCATTTGTTCAGCACCTTCAGGTGCCAGGCGCCGGGCTGGGCATTGCAATGCGTAATGTACAGAGATGCAGAGAGAGGAAGAGTCCTTGTCCTCCAGTACCCCACAGAACAGCCGAGGGGGGAGGACGGGGCTCGACTTTCTGGCCTCTGCTGTGCCTCATGTTAGCAAGGGTCCCCACCCCAGAGGCCCCAGGGTCACACAGGCCCCTCGGTGAGGGAAGAGGCAGGCAGGGCTCTGGCTAATGCCACCACAGGCCCCTTTCAAATGGTGCTGCAGCCACGCGTGCCTTGGCGAAGGCAGCTCAGTGTTGACGGCCAGTTAGTTTTTCAGAAGCTAGAAACCCAGGTGTTGATGTGAAATCTCTGGATGTTAAATGCAGCTCTGGTTTCCTTTATATCCCTCGTCCTGGGAGCCACAAAACCCCGCCAGCCTGGGGGCTGCCTGCAGCTCGGTCTTGGCAACGCAAACCCTCTTGGAAGCTGGGGCAGAAGGGCCTGCTACCATGTCCCCACCCTCAAGGAGCCGCCTGGGTGGTGAGGCCTTCCCGGACAGCCTGAGCTGGCAACGGGCTCACCCCCGGGCCTCGGGCTCAGCTCAGCTGCCTCCCTGGGCACTGGACCCCCAGGACTGCCCACCCCACCCCCAGCCTGTCTCCTCCTGTCGCCCTAGGAGACCCCACCAAGGCCGGTCTCTTTTCTCCATTGCAGCGGTCCCCCAGGCAGCCTGCTTCACCCTGGCCGCTCTGTGGACTTAAATAATAAATTGCGGCCGAGAGAGGGAAATTAAGCGTTGCTGGGCCCGGAGGTGGGGGCTGGAGGCTGGAGGCTGAGATGGAAAATCTGATGAGGAGTCAGCGAAGTGAAAAGGGGTGGGCGGGCAGGCGGGCGGGCTGCAGAGGCGGCACCGGGTGGGTCTTCCCTGACCATCCCCGGAGCTTGGGCCTGGAGCCGAGCTGCAGTGCAGCCTCCATCTGTGGACACCAGGGATCTAGCTCGGCCTGCGCTTCTCAAAGCAAGAGGAAGCCGCTGCTCGGCCCTCACCCCCTCAGCACCCCCCACCTTGGACCAGCCTTGCTCACACAGGCTGGGCACCCAGAACCCCTCAGATTCGCCCCCCTGACGGTTCATCCTGAGAAGTGGAGGTGCCAGCAGCTTCTTCCTTTCACCACCTGCTTCCCCTGCTTCTCCTCTTCCCCCCATTCTCTGAGGACCCCACGGAGTCCAGGGTGGCCTAAGGCAGTGGTCAGCAAACCACGGCCACATGCGGCTCTTTGGCCCCTTGAGTATGGCTCTTCCACAAAATACCACGTGCGGGCGCGCACATACAGTGCGATTGAAACTTGGTGGCCCAGGCGCAGAAGTCAGTTTTCGGCCTGGGCGAGTCTATTTTGAAGAAGTGGCGTTAGAACACTCAAGGGGCCAAAGAGCCGCATGTGGCTCACGAGCCGCCGTTTGCCGACCACTGGCCTAAGGCAACAAATCCGGGCAGTGTCTGGTCAAAGCAAAATGGGGAGACTCCCCCAAGTCCCCCCACCCCTTTCCCTGCTAGGGAGGGCCCTGGAGTGGGGTGGAAGAGAGGAATTTGGGGTCCCAGGCGTCAGGACTGTGCCTCCCTCACCTTGGAGGTGAGACCTTTCGAGGTGAGGCCTGGGGAGCAGCGGGGCCCACAGAGACCCCACCCAGCAGGCCCCAGGAGCAGCTGTAAGAATCCCTTTCAGGGGGCAGGACAGAGAGGCTGGGACCCACACCGCTTCCGCCCTCACAGTACAGCCTGCCGCCAGGAGACTGAGGACCGACAGACCAGGGGAAGCGCCACAGTCTGAAACATGGCCAGCCTGTACCAATGGATTTGTTTATGTAACAAAAAAATTCAACAAACAAACAATAACCGTCTGTTGTTGGAGCCACCCAGTCCACGGTGTTCTGTGGTGGCAGCCTGACTGCCTGAGACGGACCCACTCCTTCCAGCTCTCCGCTCTGCTTTCCCCTGCGGTAAAGTCCTTCTCAGACAGACCCCCCTCCACAGAGCTGCCCAGCGGCTCACCGCTCCACACCCACTCTCACCGCCCGGGGAAAGCCCACGACGGAGCCGGGGGTAGCCTGTGGGCCCGGCCTGGGTCACCTACCCACCGCTGAAGCCAGAGGCCAGGGCCAGCCCCGCCCGAGTCAGAAACGGAAGTTCCCAGTGAGATGTGCCCACCCTCTGGGGGCGGACCGAACGGCTCAGAGGGCTGAGGGACTGGCCCAGGGTCCCGAAGCTGCCAAGTCTGCTGAGTCCTCGCCCCGTGGTGTCTCTCCAAGGACGCCTCCCTCCGCCCCCACAGCCCCCTCCAGGCCTCCCCCCTGACTGTCTGGTCCTCGGCTCCCTTCCCCTCCTGCCTCCCTCCTCCTCATCGGCTCCTGTCGGTGTCTCACCAAACAGATCCCTCTGCTCACCTCTCACTCGGCCCCTTCCCCCAGCACCTGCTGCGGCCGATGGATGGGTCCTGGGGAGAGAGAGTGGGGAGGGCACGTCCAGGTCCAGCCAGCATTCATCGGCAGGCTCCCCGGGGGGCGGGGGGCAGGGAGAGCCTGCCATGCTGCCTTCGTGACCCCAGGGCAGCCCAGTCACTGTCCTGAATTAAGCCATGGGTTGTGGGTACGAATAGTCAGACACTATCCCGATGTGCCAAAACCACACTGTATCTTCCTGCTGCCAGGACTCCCCTCTATCTCCTCTCTCCCCTTTCCATTGAACGCACTGGGGTGACACTGGTCAATAAAATTATACAGGTGTCAGGTGCACAATTCCTCCTCTTTATTTAAAATCCCCGTTTTCCGCCGGCAGCAGAAAATGAGTCTTGGTTAGCTCAGCAATTAGGGTCAACCCAGTTGGTTCAGGGTCCCCCTCCCCCACCTCCTTGTCCCTGGATTCTAGCGAGTATCGGTGGTGCCAGAACATGGTGGCAGGTGGGTCACAGGTCCTTGTCAACCCGGCGGGCACCCCCGAGACATACACGGGCTGTCTGGCTCTTGGCTGCCATCTCCCTTCGGCGCTGGCAGCCAGCGAGGTGTCTGTGTCCCCATCTGGTCCTGCTGAGAAGGCCAAGACCGTGTGGTGGTGCTCTTCCCTCGTCACAACCGGGAGGCCCCTCGGGGCCACACTCCCCCCGGGGAACCTGGCTGCTCCCCCTGCTCTGGGGCTGGAGGCTCACCCCGCTGTCTAGGGCCCTCGCTTCAAGCCACTCTCACCTCCTGTCTGCTGTCACCACACTGCATCAGGGCTCAGGGTACCTGGGAGCCTCACTCAGCCAGGTATCCCCTCAATCAGATGCCCTACTCCCCCGAGGGATAATCCTCCCCAGCCCCAGCCTGGGACCTGCCCCCCCACCCCCCGCCCCAGTCCCCCCAACACACAGCAGAGCCCAGCAGGCCCAGCTCACTGCTCTCACTCCCCATACGCCTCTGTGGTGAGGGCAAAACACCGTACGGGGCCGGGAGTGTCCCAGATTTGCTGTTTGTGAAGGAACCTGGGCCTTTGGAAGCTAAAAGGCTACGTTTTAACACCTTTTCTTTCTCTCTGCGTCTCTGCCGGGCCTGCACCCCTCGGCCCGGTCTGGTTGCTGGGGTGGTGGGAGTGTGACAGGCAGGGAGGGCACTGCAGGCAGCACCAGCCCGCACTGGAACGACCTCAGGATCCCCTGCCCCGGGCTGGCTGGGGTGAAGCCACACCCAGGGAGACAAACGGTTCCTGAGGACCCTGGGCTGAGCCACACCTGGGCGCTGGGGGATGGCGGCAGAGGCAGGTCCCTCCCACTGGGACGGTCCATCCAGGCATCCAAAAGCCTGGTGGGAACTCGTAGCAGAGGCCCGATAAACGGCTCAGCCTGCCGCACAGAAACCAAGAGGACTCGAATGGAGAGCACAGGCCAGTAGTTGGTGAGCGAGGCCCAGGGGCTGACGCCAGGGCTGGAGGAGCTGCCACCGGGCCGCACCTCCCAGGTTCCTGTGTTTATGCCTTTGTAAAGTCCCAGCTGAAAATGCACACCCCTCCCCGCCAGAAGGTCACTGCTCACCTGCCCTCGGGAATCTGGCCTGGTGCCCAGGAAGAGGCCAGGGATCCTTGCAGCATGGCTTCTAATTGTGAAAAGCTGGAAGCCACCCAATTGCTCCTCAGGGACATGGGTGGCTAACACACTGGCTTGTGCTGGGAGGGAGAACTACTCGGCAGTTTCCCGAAGGATGGAGACCCACGCAGATCTGCGCGCACCGAGTGTGTGCACATTGAGTGCAAAAAGCAAGGAGCCGGGTGATACTGTTTAAGAAAGAAAAGAGAAATCCACTAAAGAAGGCCCCTTTTTAAAAAATATTTTTTTATTGATTTCAGAAAGGAAGGGGAAGGGAGAGAGAGAGAGAGAGAGAGAGAAACATCAATGATGAGAGAGAATCATTGATTGGCTGCCTCTTGCACACCCCCTACTGGGGATTGAGCCCACAACCCGCGCATGTGCCCTTGGCCGGAATCGAACCCAGGACCCTTTAGTCTGCAGGCCGACACTCTATCCACTGAGCCAAACCAGCTAGGGCTGAAGAATGCCTCTTTTGCCCTGGCTGAGTGGCTCCGCTGGTTGGAGCATCGTCCTGTACACCAAAAGGTCTGGGTTCCATTCCTGGTCAGGGCACATTCCTAAGCTGCAGGGTCAAGCCACAGTTGGGGTACGTAGCGAAAGCAACCCATCGATGTTTCTCTCTCTTCCTCTCTCTCTAAAATCAATAAAAATAAAAACACATATCTTGGCTGAGGATTTTTTTTAAAAAGTGCCTCTCTTAAGGTCTATTTATATATTTGTAAAATCAAGGAGAAAAAATGGTAATAGCAGTTACCTCTGGGGAAGGGGAAGAAGGGGTGGCGTTGGGGCTTGTGGTCACAGGGGGCGTCACCTGGAATGTTCTAATTTTTTCAAAAGGAGAACAGATCCTTGTATGACGTGTAATTTATCATAACTGAAGAAAGGCAAAGAATTCCAACAGCTGGGCCACGTGCCCCCCAGTGCCAGCCTTGCTCCCCTACCCCCTCCTCTCTCCCCGCCCCTCAGGCCTTCATTCAGCCCCTCTCTCCGCAGGCCCCAGAGCTGGAGCTGTTAGATCTTCCATTTAAAACTCCTCATCCAGGCCTCGCTGGGGAGTTCCTTATTCCCTCCGATGTGACTGTCTGTCACCAATAATAGTCTTTTTCGATTTCATTTCCTTCGGCGCCTGCCAGCCACTCTGAGCGCCTCCTTCCCATCCCTGCTGCACCCCCAGCCCCAAGTCAGGAGTAAAAAAAAAACAACACATTTTTGCCTTTACTATGATGTATGTGATCCCATAAAATAGTGAAACAGATATGAAAGGTTGAGAGAAGGTAGATAAATGGCTCCTATTATTCTACCAATCAAATGAAATACCTCTCCACGTCCTCATTTGAATGATAATAAAACTCAGAGAGGCTGCTGGTTCGCTGTTGTCATCGCTGGCAGCCGCTTCCGCCCAGAGCCACAGGCCAAGGTAACCTTGGGGTGTCCTCCGCAGCTGGCAGGGGCCTGCAGCCCCCATCTCCTCACCTCTCCCCGCTCCCAGGGTTCCCTCTCCTCCCACCCCTTCCCTCCGGTCCCTGCCTGGCCACCCCCACCCCAGCTGACCCACCAGACAGTTCTGTGCCTGCCTACCAGCACCCAGCTCCCTGCAAGGCCCCGGGAAAGAGGCAGTGTCCCCAAATCAAAGGCCAGCCCTCCCCCCTGAATGCCCCCCCTCTCTGCCACAGCCTCGCACCCCTCCTCAGCCGAAAGCCCCACCTCCTGTCTGGGCTGACCCCTACCTGGGCCTCCCCATGGCACTGGCCACATGCCTCAGCGACAGGGCTGCGACCCGTGTCTGGCGCGGTCTCTGGAACAGGGCACGCCCCTCTCCACTACCTGACCGTGAATCCCGGAAGGCAGGAGCCTCGGGGGAGGACTTGGCAGCAGCCTCGGAGCCGCAGCGCGGTGCGGAGTCTCACTCGTTGCGCCTGCATGCACCGCACGCACCTGGAGCCCCGCCTGGGTTCCCGTGCTGCGTCAGCGAAAGGACAGGCGGGAAGCCCTTCCCAAGGGCAGCCACTCCTGGGGTGCAGGGTAGCGCCCTCCCCCCCACCCCCACCCCTGCTTCTGAGCCTTCTGTGCTCACAGTTCGGTTTCCTGTCGATCTGCGGGGCCTTCTGTGAGTCCCTGATGGACAACAGGAAGCACCTATGGCCTTTTCCTTCCCTGCTTTTCCCCACTTTTTGAGGGCACAGCACCGAGGCCTCACCCCAGCAGCACAGGCCGTCCCGGGGGCTGTCCATCGTGAGACCGTGTGCCGGAGGGAGGGGGGCGGGCACTGACTCAGCTGGTGACGCCGGGCGGGCTCCTCTCCGTGGTTCTGACTCTTCAGCAGAATTTTCCAACCTGACGACCACCCCCTGAAGAGACTTTGCGTTGAGGTCTCCCTGCTTACACCCCCAGTGCTGTCCTGGTTTCTGCCCTTTCCTCCCCGTAAACGCCCCTTGCTTACGGCCGCCAAGGGCCGTTTCTGGCACAGGACTGACCACGGTCTGGACAATGCCCCTCGTTGGCCGCCAAGGCAGTGGGACTTGCTCTGTCATCTTGCCCAACGGTGACATCTCACTGTCTGACCCTCTCCCAACAGGGCAGGCCCATCGCGCTGGCTCCTCCACCCGTCTCCCCAGCACAGGGAGGGCACCTGCCCACAGGAGACAGTGAATGAAACGGGACGACGGGTGCCCATTTCACAGACCAGGAAGGTGAGCCCCAGAGGGCGAGCGACAAGCCAGGACCCAAACCTGAGTCTTCTCTCCCTAAGCCTGAGTCTCTTCCTCTGCTCCGGCTGCTCCTAAACCCCAGGCTCTCCCTCTCCTGGTTTCCGCATGCCAAGGACAGTCCACAGGACGAGTCTCCTGAGAGACCGGCGAGCTGAGGCCCCCAGCCGCAGGCAGGGGAACAGTGAGCTTGGCGCAGGGGTAACTGGCTGAGAGCAGCAGAAAGCTCCGGGGTGCGCTGGAAGGCTGTCGGGCAGCCCCCCGAGTTAACAGCAGGCGGAACGTCCAGGCAGGAGCTGCTCAGAGCCTGCTCCGGCCACTCCTCAGCCTTGTGTCAGGCCACCCTCTACTTGGGCTCAAAGCCATGGGACCAGAGATGGACCTGGGATCCGCCTTTCGCCAGAATCAGGCCTTGGTAGACAGTCCCCAGGCGGCTGCAGCTGATGGAGGAGGAGGAGCCCGAAGAGAAAAACTTGTTACCTCCAGCACGGGGCGTGGATGCGGGCAGCGCAGGCCCCACAAGCTGACGAGCCAGGCCCTGGCTCCAGCCCAGCTCAGCCTCCCTTGGGCCTGGTCCCATTGCTCAGGCCTGCAGCAGGGCTGGGCTCTCAGGCTTGGAGACCCCAGGGCTCCTCGGAGGGGACTGTAACCGCACTCCACGCAGCTGGGGAGCCCGAGGCCCGGGGAGACGGTGACAGCGCCCAGGTCCTTCCCCGCCCCGGGCACTGGGCCGGGCCTGGCTGGGACCCGCCAGGGAAGAGGCAGCGCACGGGGCGGGAGCCGGGAGCCGCGGGACCCCGGGCCGGCCACCACTGCCCTGCGCCCCATCTCCTTATGGAAAAGAACGCTGCTTCGCCTGGCACTGGTGAGGATTTAACCTACATGTTTGCTCCTATGAAAATACTTGGAAGGAAATAAAAACATATGTCCACATAAAGACTTGTATACGGAAGTTCCTAGCAGCTTTCTTCTCAGTCGCCAAACACTGGACACCACCCACTGGAACGGGGAAAGGCACGGGTGTGCCCACACGACGGACACGGCTCTGCAGTCAAAGGGACGGACACATGATACACCCCCCGACGTGGGTGAATCTCAAAAGCGTGATGCCGCGTGGCAGAGCCGGCCTCAGGGGCTGCCTGTGCGGCTTCCACAGGGGCCTCGCGCTCCCGCGGTGGCCGCTGCTCTGCAAAGTCCCTGCAGACGTGAAGCTGCGAGCCGTGAGCGCTGCTCCTGAGGAGGGCGGCGGGCGTCTGAGAGCCCCTGGCCACAGCGTGGTCATCAGCTGGCCAGCACGTCACTGTGCTGTGTGTGTTTCTGTTTAAGACACGCTGTGTCATACGCACCGTTGGTTCATTAACATTGAACTCAGGGCCAGCAGCACTGCAGGTCGTGTCTGAACGAAGTTCATCTAACCGTCGTATGACCTCCCTGAGGCACAGCACGGCCTTCTCGTTCTAAGAAACACTAGAGAGCACTTCCACACCACACCCGAGGGCCAATCGAAACAGCAAAACCACAACAAAAAAACACACAGAAAACTCCACAAAAGTGTGAAAGCCATGGCACTGACTGGACGGCAGAGAGGACACGTGTGCCGTGTGAGCGCTGACCAGGAAGGCGGAGCGTGGCCTCGTTCCCCCTCCGCTGGAAGCGTGTGCATCAGGCATCCAAATGTCTCACCGCTCTGCCCACGTCCACCCCTGTCCACGAAGGCACCGTGAGGGTTGATTTGGGGGCTACAGGAAATTTTAGCCGGTAAATAAGTTCACAGACGTGGGAAAAAATCTAACTCGCAGTGACAGGAAGCATCACAGGTGGGGGGTGGGGGCAGGGGTCGGCGAGGAAGGACCCCAAGCTACCTTCTGGGTGAGGGAATGGTTCCCTATCTTGATTGCAGTGGGGGTTATGCAGGGGAATAAACTTGTAAGACTTATGGAAATATACACTTAAAATGGGAACAGTTTATTGTTTGTAAATTACACCTCAATGAACTTGACGTTACAAAAACAACTTAGCGTGATGTCTGATCGTCTGGCTTTCTCCTTGGGATCTTGGGCAGCCCCCTTGGGAGGGTCGTCAAGGACAAAGGAAGAGGCAAGCGTGCTTACGTGGGCTTCGTTCGGAAGCTATTTGCTCCCCAGCCCCAGCCCCCTGAGACAGCATGTATGACCCGGATCTTCAGCTTCTCCCACCCAGACATACTCATTCCCACTGTGTCAGTCAGAACTCTTCTGGTTGTAGATAAAAGAAACCCAACTTGAACAAGATTAGACAAAAAGGGGGGGGGGGAGGGGTATTTGCTCCTGTCCTTGGAAAGAGCAGGAAAGCTCTGCAGCAGACAGGACTAGATCAAGGGCTCAAGTGTGGTCACCAGGCTAAGGTTGGTCCCCCTCTCCTGACCCGATTTCTTCGTGTCACCTCCACTCTGGGACTGTGGGCAGGAAGGTCTCCCAGGAGAGGGAGCTTTTCTCTTTCAGCAGAGACTCAGCAGCCGCCATCCTTTGCCCAATTCTCCACGGCCAAGGGGATGGAACATGCTGACTGCTCAGGCCTGGGTCCTGTTTCCACTTGAGGAACATGGACCAGGGATGGGCAGGATTTCTCCCCAAAAGTAAACCCAGGTGCCATTTCCAGAAGTTGAAGGAAGAGATGGGGGCCAGGCAGACCAGTTGCCTTGAGCCAGAGCTACTTTTCCTGGGCAGGTCATAGACCCATCAAGAACCCGAACCTCAGCCGAAACCGGTTTGGCTCAGTGGACAGAGCGTCGGCCTGCAGACTGAAAGGTCTCAGGTTTGATTCCGGTCAAGGGCATGTACCTTGGTTGCGGGCACATCCCCAGTGGGGAGTGTGCAGGAGGCAGCTGGTCGATGTTTCTCTCTCATCGATGTTTCTAGCTCTCTATCCCTCTCCCTTCCTCTCTGTAAAAAATCAATAAAATATATTTAAAAAAAAAAAAAAAGAACCCGAACCTCGCAGGCGATAGATGGGAAGTGGAAATTAAACTCAATATTCTAGAACCCCATGGAAAGCAGTGGGATATTCTGACTCTAGGGGTCCCAAGAGGAAGAGTTAGAAAGATTTCCTGGGGCCCAGGCCTCTGACTCCTGCAGCTCCCACAGGTTAGAAGATGCCGCCCAGACGCTTTCTGCTCCTGGTACAGAATCCAGCGGCCGTCTACTCCTCCTGCCCCTGGGATTCCACTGACCTAAACACCTTAGCCCTGTTTCTAGACCAACACCAATTATTTTGAAAACTGAGTCTTTCGCCCTGACCGGTTTGGCTCAGTGGATAGAGCGTCGGCCTGGCGGACTGAAGGGTCCCAGGTTCGATTCCGGTCAAGGGCATGTACCTTGGTTGTGGGCACATCCCCAGTAGGGAGTGTGCAGGAGGCAGCTGATTGATGTTTCTCTCCCATCAATGTTTCTGACTCTATCCCTCTCCCTTCCTCTCTGTAAAAAATCAATAAAATATATTTTTTTTAAAAAAACTGAGTCTTTCCCTGGCATCCCAAGAGCTCGCTCATTCAGTTCTGGTCTTAGGGAAATATTGTGCTTCGATCTTTTTGGCAGGACCATGATCATGAAATCTCTTGAGAGCAATGAATTTTCTCAGACTTTGGCTTCTAGAGGATCTGTTCTGTTCCCCACCCCTTTCAAGAACTTGAGGACACACTGAATTGTCCTTCAATTTAATCAACGTTTGTGAAGCATCCGCTTAATTGGAAAAAGATAAAGGGATGGTCCCTGCCCCGTCTCTTTCTTTCTAACCTTTATCCTCCGTGCTTACCATCTTGTGTTTTCACATTGGCTGGGCGCCCGTATAATGCCAATGGCAGCACTGACCCTCAGCATCCTTGTCCTACTTCTGCTACTGTTTCAACATTCAGTGTAATGTTTGTTCTATGTTGTTATCAGGTTAAAGAAATTCCCTTTTATTTATCATTGTTAAGAAATTGTGATTTTTTTAAAATTTTTTGTTGTTGTCATGTTAATCCTCACCCAAGGATATTTTCTATTGATTTTCTAGAGAGAGTGAAAGGAAGGGGGAGAGACAGAGAGAGAGAAACATCGATGTGAGAGAAACACATCTATTGGTTGCCTCCCACACACCCCAACCAGGGCCAGGGATCGAGCCCTTGACCGAATCGAACCTTCGGCCCTTCAGTCCGCGGGCCGACACTATCCACTGAGCCAAACCGGCTAGGGCAGAAATTGTGATTTTTTAAAAATCATAAGTTGTTGTTGAAATTTATCAAATGCTCTTTCAAGGCCATATTTTACTGGGATCTGTAGTCCAAAAGCTATACTACATTGAGCTATAGTGAAGGGAATGCAGGAGCCTAGGAGGAGGGGGCAAGGAGGACCAGGGTCAGCGAGGGAATTAAGGAACATTTAAGTAGGTTCTTAAGCAACTGACCAGTATCAGTGAGGGGGTGGCATTGTGCATTGGGGGACAAACTATGCAAGGATATGGGGGCAGGAACCTGCCCTCAGAGAACGGGGGTGAGTCTGATGCGGTTCTTACACGTGAGACCCCCTCTCCTGGCTTGCAAACACCTGCCCCTGTGGGTCCAGGACACACCTCCGCCCTGCAGGAATGATAACTTGGGCATTTGACAGGAAGTCCACACTTACGGCAAAAATCAAGAGAAGAGCTGAGATTACCTTCGAAAATTGCTTAAATTGTCCATAAAAACACACGTGGGTTTTATGTTTCAAACCCTGTTCGCATTCTAGAGCGCGCCTCCTTGCCTACAGGCTGATCCAGCCCGCCTTCGGATTGAGCTTTACCCTGTGACACTCACCAATAGATGTTAGCAGCTGGGAAGCCCACCGGAGCTGTGTGTCACGTCCGTCACTGTGTCATGCCTGCAGCAGGGGCGGATGCCTTCTCCCAGGACGGCCAGGAAGTCCTCTGTGTCTCCTCTCAGTCAGGCGGAGGCTGGCTCAGACACCCCTGGGACACCCCCTCCCAAATCTGCAGGCACGGCGACCGGGGGTCTCCCCGCCTGGCTCCTCCGGCGTCCTCCAGCCCAGCTGGTCCAGGCAGGACCTTACTCCCTGTCTTTGTATATGGCCGACACCACCGCAGGAAAGGTGTCCTGTCCACCATGACCCCCCTGACCTTGGCTTCTGGCCTAAACCATGACCCTTCTTGCTTTACTGCCACTGAATTCTCAGTTCATCTCCTCCTTATGGGCCACCATCCAGCCACACAGGCCCCTTCCTTTTTCCTCAAACGCCCCAAGCTCATTCCCGCCTCAGGGCCTTTGCACTGCCTGTTCCCTTTTCCTGACATGCTTTTCTCTCTGGCTGTTCAGGTCTCAGCTCACATGGTGCCTCCTCGGAGCGGCCTCCCAGGTCCCCTCCTGAAGCACCACCTCCACTCAGGCGCCCCCTAGCACATAACCCTGTTCGTTTTGTCCTGAGCATTTCTCCTCTTATTCCATCTTCAGTGTCTACTTTCCTAGTTGCTGACTAGCTCTCTGCACCCGGGGAAGACGGTCTTCACTGTCTTGGTTGCCTTAGAGCTAGCTACCCAGTGCCTGGAGCACAGAACGCGCTGAAGTATTTGGTGACTGGCTCTCGGACGGAATCCTTGTTTCTGACCAGCCCTGTGGCTGCTTGATGCAGCTTTGGAATGTGTGCCTTGCTCCCCCACATAGGACTAATTGGGGACACTGCCTGCCTTACTTGCCTGGGGGCCCCAACACTCCTGGGGTGCCATCCTTGAACACCTCCTAGACTGGCCCCTGCCGCTGCCCCAGTGGGCAGCTGAATTCCAGAGCCCCTCTGCCCACCTGCATACCTGCCCTGCCCCAGGGCCCAGGGTGGGAGCCAATGGCAGCCGGGGGGGGGGGGTGGGCAGAGGCAGCTGCCGACTCCCCAGCTGAACCACGGGCCTGCGAGGCGCATCACCGCCGCCCACCCACCTCTCTGCCCCGCGCCGGCCCCGGAGGAGCATCCCTTGGCGGCGGCACCTCCCGCCACATTCATCCCCATTAGCTGCTGTCCACAGTGGGCGAACGGGAGATCAATTACCAGTGCTGGCCACTGAACCGTGCTAATGAGGATGTACGCTTGCCTGGCTGGTGGCAGGAATGGGTGGGAGGGCAGGGGAGCCAGAGGGGCGAAGAGGTGTGATGGGGGCTACCTCTCCAAAGGCCTGAGGGGCAGGCCCCCTTCGGGGACCCTGGAAGATGCCGCCCTAGGGAGCAGAGACCCACCAGGAACACAGGTTTACCTCAAGCTGTGCTTGGAAGCAGAGGAAACAGCCTGATGGGCTCAGGGACTCAGGGAGCAGCGGTAACACCGAAGAGGAGCATCTTCGGGCCTAGACCCCACCCACCGCCTCCCAGCCCTCTGAGCCTTTGCTCTCCCCTCTGCCGAGAATGCCCTCCCTGGGTCTACCCCACACCCCAAGGGTCTGATGCCTCCACTCCACTCTCATCCAGACAGAAAAGCCGCCCAGCGCCATGGCGCCCGGCCCCAGGGCACCTCACTCTGCGTGGTTCCGATTACACCAAGTGGCACTGATTTGTATGGAAAGATGCCCAACCTCTCTCATAGGAGCCACGCAAAGGAAAACGGGGGGAGCGGTATCTCCTCTATCAGACTGGCAGGTGCACCTCAGTAAGTGGACTTGACCTCTTCAAAGGGCAACTTGGTAATAGCTATGGGCATTTAAAATGCACGTGCCCTTTAGCCCGGCCACCCACTCCAAGCATTTATCCTCCAAAGATAAAAGTACAAGGGTGCTCGCTGCCTGAAACACCCTGCACATCCAGGGGCCACGAGCATCGATCAGGCCCCGCCACACAGGCCGCATCCCAGGCCCCCTCGCCTGCCCAGTGAGGTAAGCGGAGCGCCCATCGCCCAGCTGTTCGGGGGCGTAGATCAGTGAACAAATAATGTGCTTAGAGGAGCACCCCGCACCTGGTAAGTATGAGTTCTTGCTGTTACTGCCGGTTTGCTCTAGTTGAAAAGAATTGGGTGCATCTATACATACTGATATGCAATTATCTCCCAGGAATGCTGGCCGGTGAGAAATGCAGACAGAAGAGCGTGCAGGGGCCGGGCGGAGTGTGGCCTGGGCTCTGGCTCGCTGTTTCTGGAGGAGCGCTGCTGGGGACGCACGGGCATCTCCGGGAGGGGCGGCCGGACAGCACCGCCTGGGGAGACAGGGCTGAGAGGGGGGTTTGTACATGCCTTCCATGCAGTTTGCAGTTTGTAACCACATGCCTGCACCACCTGTTCACACAAACCCATCACTTGTACAGACTGATGACTCACCTGCCAGCGCCTCCCACTGACCGTCAACCCCCTGAGGACAGGAACCCCGCCAGAGCCGCTGCTAAACTCCCGTGCCCAGCGCGGCCTGGCTCATGGATGTACAGGCAAATGTGGGCTATGGGATCCCACGTGGCCCCCCTGCCAGGACCCCTCTCTCCAGTCACAATTCCCAGGAGACTCCCACAGAGTGGGGGTGGGGCGTGTGGGGCGGCCTGGAGAAGGTCTGGCCGGGGCAGGAGGCAGGCCTAGAGAGCTATTTCCCAGACATGATCATCCGCACAAGCAGGACCCAGGTGTTCAGGTGCATCCAGGCCTCCGGGCGTCTAAGGAGCCTTCAGTCAAGGGCTAGACCCTCGGGCCACAGCGGACGCCCCTCTCTATGCAGGTGCTCACGTCCCCATCTGCCTATGGGGCTGCACGGGACCAGGAGGCATCACCGTGGCAACAGCCTTGGCAGTGCCAGGGGCTAATTGTGTGGATTTTACACCTCTGATGGGCTGAGTTCCAGGCCTCTGGTGGGCATGGGCATCAAACTGATGCCAAGGTTGAGGAGCAAAGTGAAGCCCCCAGGCCCAGGAAGGGACCTGCAGGGGCCCCCTCTGCCATTAGCCCCAACTTGAGGCCAGCCCCCCCCCCCCGCCCCCCCCTGTAGCCCTCCTCCTTCTGCGCAGCAAAGCAGTGGCTGCTCCCCCGGAACCCCAGGAGAGAGGGCTGGGCGCTGCCTCTAACCAGAGCCTGGGGTGGAAAGAGCCCACAGCAGGAACGACTTGACTGTCCGCCGCCCACAGGTGAGGTGGAGAAGCAGAGACACGCCCGCAGTCACCTAATGAGCGGCTTCAGCCCAGACGTGACGAGGGGGCAGAAACGCAAGTCTCGGCGAGATGGGGAGTCACCTGCCACTCGGAACACACACAGAACGGCACTGAGCGCCCGTCCTCGGTGGGCACATGACATGCATACAAACATGGAGAAGGTCCAAAAGCTATGGTGACACCCGAGAGGGCAGGGAAGGGGAACAGATGGGGTGGTGAGGGGGCCTGCGTCTCTCCCATTTTTAATATGGGTTGGGTTCCTATTTTACCCGTGCCCTCAACATAATTTAAAAAGCCCCATTTACTGCCGAGGCCTGCCCCGCCCCCACATCGCCGGCCATGCTCGCTCTGCTATCTCCATGGCGCTCACACTCTCTCCCGGGTGAGTGACTCATCACAAGATTCACTGGTGTTGGGGGTGGGGGGGCAATGGGGGGTAAGGGCACATATGTAATACCTTAATCAATAAAGAAAAAAATATCTTTTAAGTGATAAAGTTCACCAGCTAAAAGCATCTGTAGGTCTTTGCCATTAGAAGCAGCTTACTAAACTCTAAAAAAAAAAAAAAAGATTCACTGGTGGTGTCCACCTTCCTAGGTTGGGGGCCAGCAACCCCAGTCCGAGAGGTGAATCCCGCCCACTGCCTGTTTTTATGTAGCTCAAGGGCTAAGGATGGTTTTCTGTTTGGTTTTGGTTTTGGTTTTTATTTTTGTTTTGTGTTGTGGTGGTTAATCCTCACCCAAGGATATTTTTTCCATTGATTTTTAGAGAGAGTGGAAGGGAGGGAGTGGGAGAGAGAGAAACATCAACGTCAGAGAGACCCACGATCTCCGGCCAGGGCCAGGGATTGAACCTGTGACCCTTGGGTGCCCCGGCCAACGCTCTAACCACTGAGCGCACTGGTCAGGGCGATTTGGGGTTTTTAACCGTTGGAAAACCAAGAGGTATAATATTTTGTGACACTTGAACATTATATGGCATTCTAATTTTAGTGTCCAGAGAATTTTATTGGAACACTGCCACGCCCATTTGTCTTGAGAGTGGCTTTCTGCCGTAAAGGCAGAGCTGAGGGGCCCGGACGCCTAAAATATTTCCTCTTTGTCCTTTGCAGACAAAGGCTGCTGACCCCAGTCTGGACTGTGAGCACCGTGGGGTGGGTCTTCTTTTATTCTCCTTTGGATCCCAAGTGCCTCCGGCAGTGTCTGGCACACAGTAGGTGCTCCGTAAGTCTGGCTGAAGGGGTGGAGGGAAGTGTCGGTGGTGGAGCATGGTGCTTCAGCCTCCTAGGGAAAGGGAGGCCCCGCTCCGTCTGGCAGACACCACCACCGGTGGGGGCCCGAAGGAGGGCCCGCGTCTCCCCGAGCCCTGGGCGAGGCGGGGGACGTGGGGGCAGCGCTGTTTGTCCCTGGAGTGGACAATGCAGAGGGTGGCAAGGCCTGGATTTGGCAATAGGGTGGACACCAGGTCTCTGAAAAGGTGGTATGGCCTTAGTCACAGAGGCTCCCCTCAGTGACCTCTGCACGCGCAGCCCTGCCTGCCCTGGGGTCCCGCAGCTGCGTGGGCTGAGCTTTAGTGCCCTCTGGTGGCTCCCCTAAGGCCTGCGCTGCGGGAGCCTCTCTGGCTTTCCTCTGGGAGGGACCCTGGCCTGGCCTCCTAGGCCGTCCCTCCTAGGCCATCAACAGATCCAAGGCTCGCCAGCCCGAGCTCGCTGTTCCTTCTGGCTCCCCTCTGGCCCTCCCTCTGAGGCAGCCAGTGTCACGGATGCCTTCCCACCCAGCTGGACGCCCCTCCTCTGGTCAGGCCAGGCAGGCCCCGGGTTCCTGGGCACCCCCAGGCTGCCAGACGATGGCCACCTGTCTCCTCCAGTGTGCACCCCTCCCTGACAGAGGGTGGGAAAATCACCTTGGTCCCCAGGGCCCAGGGGCCCGCCTAGCGGGAAGGGCAGGGGGCAGCCTCACACACTCCCTTGTTTTCCACGCATCTGGAAAGTCCCGTCTGAGTTAGCACTCCTCCGTGCGCGAGGAAAAGACCTGCTCGAAGTTCTGCGGTGGGGGCGGGAATTTGTCTCTAACCAGCGTGCTACGCCACCTAGCAGTGACCATGTGCTCGTCACCACGTACACACTGCACCACTAGCAGCTGCTCGCCTGCCTCTGCCAAGCGACTGTGAGCCGGGGAAGGCAAGGGCAAGGGCGACCTGCCTCAGGGACCTCAGCCTCCCGCCGGCGCCTACCTGAGTGGATGGGTGGTCGAGTGAATGGGTAGGTGAGTGGGCGGGTGTCCAGTGGCAGAATTGAGCTTTGGAGAACTCTGGGTCCCCAGCCAGGGTCATGCTCACTCCCACCAGTCATTCTTATTCCATCTCACCAGTCCTATTTCCACATATAGCCTTTCCACCATCTCCCTCTGTCTGTGCCCTCTGCCCCCCACCCGCTCTCACCTCTCCAGCACCCCAGGCTTTCTCGTGCTGAGCCCACTCCGGCTTCAGGGCCTCTGGGGCAGCTGGTACTGAAACCTGGAACACTGTTCTTCTGGAGCTTCTCAGAGATGGCACCCTCTCCTCCAGCCACCCCTTCAAAGGGGCCCCTTCTCCAGACACCCCAGCTGTCACTGTCTAGCCCATCCCTCTTACTTTTTCATGCATATATTTTTAAATATATTTTTATTGATTTCTGAGAGGAAGGGAGAGATAGAAACATCAATGATGAGAATCATTGATCGGCTGCCTCCTGCACGCCCCCTACTGGGAATTGAGCCCGCAACCTGGGCATGTGCCCTTGACAGAGTCGAACCCGGACCCTTTAGTCTGCAGGCTGATGCTCCATCCACTGAGCCAAACCAGCCAGGGCCGTGCATATATTATTGACACGAATGCTCCCTTGCCTACTTGTTCCTGTGTCTCCCCCACAAGAACGCAGCACAGGGCCAGGACCCTGGTCTTCGCTCCCTCCATCCCCAGCGCTTAGTGGGTGTTCGACTCACGCTGGGGGAATGACACCTACTGCCCGCTATCGGTGGGCACTGCGTGTGCAGGCTTCATCCTGCGATGTCAGATAGGCAGTCCGGGTCTGGGGCAAAACTCCAGGGAGAAGGGCCAGCGCCGAGTGCCTCTTCCAGCTGTGTGCTGGGCAGCTCCCTCCCCTCTCTGAGCTGGCGTTTCATCAGGAAGACCATCTCCACCTCACACAGGGGTTGTGAGGTTTGGGAGGGGGATGAGAGTGCAAGCGTTTGAAATGAGAAGACACAAGGCAAATGCACAAGACTGTGAGCTGAATTTATTGTAGCGCCTGTCAGGGACCCCAGGACACGATGCCGGGGGCATGCCCACCCCTGCTCACTTGGCAGCGACTCCCAGCACCCCTGAATGGCAGGGCACAGGGGCCAAAGCTGGTCCCACACCTTCTGTTTGGCTCACAGGTTAATTTTTTTTCTCATTAGTTGCCAAGAACTTAAAAACCAAAATATTTTTCATAAAAATCTGGACTTCTGGCTTCTCCAGATTACTAACACTAGACCTGCTTTCTCACTTTACAGCAATTAGCTGCAACTTCATGACAGCCACCGACTCGAGATGGGGATCTGCTTTGCCATAGGCCCCACCACACCCTACTGTCTCTCGGGCCAGTTGCCATTATCACCTTGATTGTACAAATACAGATGTGGGCAGAAGTAGGTTTACAGTTGTTCTTATGGAAAATAATACAATTAATAAATAATATAAAAATAAGCTTTCGCACTCACAGCTGTAAACCTACTTTTGCCCACCCCTGTATGTATTTCTCTTGTCACAAAGCGATGTTTCTCTGTGTCCCGTCTTCAGTAACAATGGGGAAGTCAAGCTAAGGCCTCACTACCCAAAGGCCTAACTTCATTCTCCTATGATATGACCTACCTGGCCCTCAGGCCAGCTGAGTCTGACGTCTGGGAACTAGCCACAAAGACCAGGCAGCCCAGGGCGGGTATGGCAGTCACTCCACACACCCCTTCATGAGGTGATAAGAGGCAGAACTGAGAACAGCCAGACTTTCCCAGTTTGCTCCTTTTGAGGTTTTCCAGTTCCCTGAACCCCCAGAGCACTAGTGAGCAGGGTGGACTCCCCAGGCACTTGACTGTACTGGGTGAGGTTGCCAGAGGAAAGCCAGATGCAGAGAATGCTGTACTGGTGCGCCCTCTGGTGGCCATAAGGCAGCTCTACAGGCCACCAGGAAGATTTTGAACTTTATTCCAGACAGTGTGCCCAGGAGTCCCCCATCTGGGCTCCCCACCCCCAGCTCTGGGCTTCCAGCTACTTCCTGCCCAACACCTTCCTGATCTCCATCCACCCCTCAACAGCCTTCCTGGGCCCACTGGCACCCATTTCAGTCCCCAGCAGGGTCAGCCCCCCTTCCCTGGCCTCTTCAAGGCAGAGTCCGGAACTCCAAGCTTCACATCCCTGCGCTTCCCTCCAGGCTTGGCCACAGCAGTGTTGGCAGGGAATAGCCCTACACAGGTGGGGAAGGCAGCTCCCAGCCTACAGGGTCCGCAGGGCAGAGCCGAGTGAGCGGAATGGGTCCAGCAGGGCTTCAGAGAATGGGGCGTCTTGCCCCAGGAGACGCTGCCACTAAAGAGCTGTTGCAGCCAGATGGCCTTGTTCCTGAGAAGCCCGGGGTCTGTGAAACATACTTTTATGTGAAATATACCAAGTTTTAAAATTCAGCTCAAGTGTATACACGACCCACGCCGAAGAAAACAGGGCAGGGTGGGTCTGGGCCAGGGCTCTGCAGCGGACAGAACCAGATTGGGGGCGGGGGGGTGGTAAGCCAGTGGTTTTCAAGGTTTTGTTTATTTAAGTAGTTTGCAGCCATCATCATGTTTGATCCTGAGAGGCAAGCAAGGGAGAGGAGATTCTTGGACTCACTTTAGAGTCTGAGACGTTGAGGCTGAAGTGGGATCCCGGACGGGTCAAGGTCACAGCCAACAGAGAAGAGAGCTCGAGCTGCGTGGGGCCGTAGCTCAGGCAACAGCAGGCCCCGGCGCCCGCCCCACGCCACCATGCAGAGAGGTGTGTCCCAGCCGGCGCCCTTCCTCGTCCCCCGGGGAGCCTGCCATGCAACAACACAGAGGCAGCAGCTCCCCGTGCACACCCACACTGACACACACCCCCTCCATGCACACAAGTCCAGAACAGGCAGAGTCATGCGGCTTCTCTGGGGGCACACAGCACGCCCACACACGAGCCCCAGGTGGAGCTCAGGTCCAAGCAGAAGTGCCTCCTGCCGCTGGGCCCATCACGGCACGGTGGCAGGTCCCTGGGTAGGCCAGGCGGGTAGCCGTGGCCAGCGTGGCAGCCTCACCAGTTGGCCTTCACTGCCTGGATGTCACTCACGAGGTTCTGTGCCAGGCAGATGCCAAAGATCTGTTCAGAGGGAGAGTGGGTGAGGGACAGGCCGTCGGCGGGGCGGGGCGGGGCGGGGGGGGGGGGCCTGGGGTAAAGGAGTGGGGGCATGCCTGTACCTGCAGGAGGGCGATGCCCACGAAGACCCCGGCCACGATGATCAGGTTGTCCTGCAGCCACTTCTCAAACTGGCCCACACAGCCTTTCGTGTGGATGGAGCCCTGCTGCTCCAGCTCCTGGGGGCACACAGGTGTGGGCTCAGTCCCCACCCCCACGGGCCTCAGGCCTCCACGCCTGCTGCCTGGAGCTCTGCCACAGGCCTTGGCGTGGCTGGCTCCTCTCATCATTGGGGTCTCAGCACAGACACCCACTCTTCTGACTGCCCAGCCCCATTCCAATCACCTTATTTTATTTTCTCCCAAGCGCTCAGCTGAAATTGTCACATTACTGTTCACATTTCTGTATCAGTGAGCTAGCTTCCTGTCTCTCCCTCCCCTGCAGCAGGAGCTCCGTGAGAGCCGGACTCCATCTGTCTCAGGAGCATGCGTCCCGTGTCCAGGGCAAAACTCGGCGCCAGTGGGCGCTCAGATTGGAATGAGCAAATGCACCTGTGCCCGTGCCCACGGGTCTACTGCCCCCATGTTTGGGGGCACCAAGGCCTGGGTGGTTCTTAGGACTCAGCTCCCCTCCCCACAGATCCCTGAGGCCCTTCAGAGGAGCTTATGGGTGCCCCTTCCCATGCCAGTGCCCCAGCCCGGTCCCAGCCCATCTCACCAGTTTGAGCCGGACGTCGTAGCCACACTGGGTGTTGAGAACATCTTCCTGAGGAGAAACAGGCCAATGAGCCACCTGTGAGGGGGCACCCCAGGGCCCATGGCACCCAGCACTGCAACGGTTCTTGCTTCCAGGGGAAGCAGATGGATGTGGATTCGGCCGCATCCAGAGGCTCGCTGAGGCCCGTGCGCCTCTGCCCGACGCCAGGACGCACAGCTGCACCTGCCAGCTTGGGCTCTCTCCTGCTTAGGCATCCTGCCTGCTCGTGTTTTACAAGAATGGGGAGAATCCTGGCCCTCAGTGTCCCAGGTGAACAGAGATGTCCCTGTGAGAAGTTTCTGCTCTGAAGATAGCCTTAAAGGGATCAGAACCCCCATCCCTGCCACCTCAGTATGGTGGCCCAGGGGTATGGTGGCTGGTGCAGCCTGGGGGGGGCTCTGTCACACCCATGACTGAGGGAGTAACCCAGCCCCAGTCCCCAGACAACCTGGGCTGCATTTAACTGGAAGCACAGGGTGCCTGGAGCTGGGTGGGGCAGGCCGTGCCCAGGGGCCTGCAACTGCCATCTCACTAGAATCAGGGACAGGTTTTGCTCAAGAGGCACAGCCCACTCCAGCAGGCCTCCGTGCTGCCCACGGACACAAGCTCCCGGCCTGGTAGGGGGAGCCCACATGAAATGACCTCCTCCCCACATCCACAGCACCCAGGGCGGGGCCGAGCTAGCCCTGTGTGGGTTTTTCCCAGGCTGGGCCTGCACTCAGCAATGCCCGCCGCCCCACCCCTCATCAGGGCCCACTCACCGCAGGGTCCCTGACGCAGCAGGAGAAGGGCACCCCGCAGCGCTCCCGGCTCGGGTTCAAGTCAGTGCAGTTGAAATAGATATTGAGGTTCCAGTCGTTGGGCCCTCGGGCTCCACAGCAAGACCACTAGAGGGGGAAGAGAGGGGGAAAGACCCAGGTAAGCCAGACCCACCCTGTTTGGGGGCAGACCCAGGCTGCAGAGAGACAGGGCGAGGCTGGGAAGGAGTGTAGAGGCAGCCAGGCAGGTGGGCACCTCCCCGCCGCCCTCCCCGCAGACAGGCCAGGGTCATCAGAGCAGCTCTGGGCTCCTGCTCACGTTGGTGAGAGCAGGGACTAGTGGGAGCCTGTCCCCCTAACCCAAGAGAGGCTGAAAAAGGAAGGGAGCACGGCTGGAGTGGCTCCATTGGTTGAGCGTCGTGTTTTACACCGAAAGGTGGCCGGTTCATTTCCTGTTCAGGGCACACACCTGCGTTTCGGTTCAATCCCCAGTCAGGGCACATACGGAAAGCAACCAATAGATGTTTCTCTCTCTCTCTCTCTCTCTCTCTCTCTCTCTCTCTCTCTCTCTCTCTCTCCTCTCTCTCTCTCTCTCTCTCTTCCTCCATGTCCTCAGATGAGTGAGGATTTAAAAAAACAAAACAGCTGAAACCGGTTTGGCTCAGTGGATAGAGCGTCAGCCTGCGGGCTGAAAGGTCCCAGGTTCGATTCCGGTCAAGGGCATGTACCTTTGTTGCGGGCACATCCCCAGTAGGGGTTGTGCAGGAGGCAGCTGATCGATGTTTCTCTCTCATCGATGTTTCTAACTCTCTCTTCCTCTCTGTGAAAAATCAATAAAATGTATTTTTTTTTTAAACTTAAAAAAAAAAAAAACAGGAAGGGATGGGGCAAGGATGTTGGCCCAAGAACTGAGACTTCCTGCAGGACACCCCGAGAATGGGTGCTGGGCCAAGCCCTGTGGGGAGAGGCTCCACTAAATATGTCTATGCCAGGTCCCCCCATACTCGCCCAGAGATTCTCCTTCTACAAGGGCAGGAGGGCAATCCTGCCACACCCATAACCCTCCTGTTGCACTTCATAAATGCTGCCGCCAGCACCCTATCCCCTCTCCCCTACCCAGAACGTCGTGGGCTGCCTCCCTAGGTGAGTCAATGGCAAGTGTGGGCACAGCCTGCCTCCGCCTGCCCCCTCTCCTTCTGCCTAGCACCTGCTGCTCCTGCTGGGGAACACGCACCGCTCTCGCCACATCCCTGACCCCTCTCTTCCTCCAAGGTCTCCCCCCCAGAGGTCTTCCCCTCTCCACCCTTCCCCATTTCAACCCTTACCACAATTTATAATTTTATACGCACACACACACACACACACACACACACACACACACATTTGTTTGTTTGCTTTGCTTATTCATCCTCCATCTCTCCACCCAGACTGCCATCCCCAAGGACAGGTCCCCACTTTTTTCACCCCAGATCCCCAGCACCCAGCCCAGGGCCTGGCACACATCATGTCCAGGGCATGATAAGTCCACGCTGAATGAACAAACAAACCACATCCTAACCGCCTGGCTACCTGTCTGCCTCGCCCTGGGTTGAGAGCGCCTCAAAGCAGACACCAGCTCTGGTTCATCTCTGATCCCGGAGCAGACTATGTGCACAGCACCGAACGAGTATGACTGTGTAAGTGGGTGTGGCTGGGTATCACTGTGAGTGGGCGGGAACTTGTAGGTGTGAGGTGTCTAGGATTTCGTGAACTGTTCACTCACTACTTTTTCACAGGGGTAGGTGTGCAAGCTCGAGGGCAGGGCTTCTGTGTAGAGTCTCAAACTCTAATATGTTCAGAGGCCAAAGAAGTAATATAAATGAGAGAAGAGGACCGACAGGCATAATGAAATACAGGGTGTCGGGGACAGTGGCAAACAGAGAGCCCCCGTATCAGCAAAGGGGTGGCAACAATGTAGCCCCAGCCGATACTGTGGGCCCAGGGTTTCCTAGAAGGGGAATCTATATTTTTATTCCTGCTTTAAGCGTGGTATAAGCCTAGCCTTTGGAGCCTCTGGCCTCTATTCTCCAACCCTGTTTCCCTGCAGGACCAGGCACATGGGGACGCACAAGGGATCACCAAGGGCTGGCTTCCTCTCAGAAAGGAGAACTAACTCCTGGATCTCTGCCTGGGGCCTGCCTGGCCTGGGGGGGCGAGGGGATGGTCCCAGCACACAGGGAACTTGCTCCCACTCATCTGTGCAGCAGGTGCCTCCTGCCGGTGGCGGGCCAGTGCTGGACGCTGGACTCACGTATTCCTGAGCAAAGTCAATGAGGTTCTGGAGGTCAATGTCGTCCCGATAGGCCTTGACGTTGTTGTTGATGAAGAGGTTGAGCTGGTCTCGTATCCAGTCCTTGAAGACGAAGACCAGGATCCCTGTCGCGAGCTCCAGGAAGAAGATGAGGCCAAGGAACACTGAAAACTGGGGGTGGGCACATACAGATGGTGGGGGTCGGAGACGCAGGCCTGGTGGGTGCCACGGGATCCAAGACAGCCCAGAGTCCCCACCTTCTATCATGCTTGTGTTGTTTTATGATGTGATGACAGTGCTGGCCTTACCTACCAATCCATTCCGCTTCCTCCCGTAACCACCTGTTTTGTTTTGTTTTGTTTTTTTTGTTTTGTTTTTGGGAAACCACCCTTCACACAAACCTTCAGTTTCTGTGGCTCGACTGCAGAAACTGTGGCTCACTTTTCCAGATAGAGGACTGCGCATGTGCCAACAGCTCACCAATCAGAGCGCTACCTCCCCGAGGCCACAGGGATTGGTCCAGACACAGCCAATCAGAATCAAGGAGATGCAATTAAAGGACTTGACAGAATGGTTGAGAAGAGCCTCTGCCTCCAGTAGGAGTTCCTGGAGGGCAGTGAGGGCAGCGAGAAGCCAGTACCCACAAATCCTGGGCATCCTTCAACCCCATGGGGAATGGAGCTAACCGAGAGGGACAGAGCCAAGAAACAGAGGCCAGGCCAAGTGACACTGTGGTGGTCCCTGGACCCCAATGTGCCAGCAGCCAGCACACCCCCGGGCTTCTCTTAGTGAGCCAATAAATACCACTAGTTTTCAGTAATTTACAACAGAAAGGATCCTATATATAGATAGATAATACGAATCTGATATTTATTGTTATAACATAATAAAACTACCCATTATTAAGCACAAAAATATGTGTAAGAAGTGGGTGGGAGAAAGTTGGGGTCCCCAGTGGATCTAGGTGTGGGGCACTCACAAACTTGAGCAGGAAGGTGTTCTCCCGGAGGGCCCCAATGCAGCCAGCAAAACCCAGCACCGACATGATGCCTCCAACCACTACGAACAGCCACACGGGGTCAAGGCCTCCCAGATCTGTCAGCGCCGAGATGTTGGAGAGAACGCCCTGTGTCGGGGGAGCAGAGACAGGTTGGGATACTGATCCTCCCATCATTCTGACCTGCAGCCGCCCCACGCCCTACCCCGCCTCCTCACCTTCTCACCCCAGGCCCAGAGGCCAATGGCCAGGAACAGGGCTCCCAGCACCTGCAAGAGCAGAAGCAAAGAGCTGAGAGCTGGGCACCAGCATCCTGCTCCCCCAAACACAGCCTCTTCCCCCAGCACTCAGGGTCTCCAAGGGGTGAGAAAGGAAGAGGGCAAAGGGCTCTAAATGGGATCCAGGGTCCTTCACATCTTCCCAAGAACACATCTTAGTGCTTCTTCCCCACAGCACACAGCCTGGAAGATTAAACACGCCCAGCCTCAGAAAGGACAGCAGGGCCCCTTCCTGGAACTCAGAACGGGAACAGGGGGCCATCAGCAGCAGTGCCTGAGCCTCTGCTCCTGCCCCAGCCCATGCTGGGCTTCAGGGCTCCTGGCCTCTGCCCCTCCCAAGTCCAGCCCTCTGGCTGCCTTGCAACTCTGTGACCACCAGCCCACCACCTTTGCACCATTTCAACTTCTGTCTGCCAGAGGCCATTTTCTGCCAGGTTCTATTCTCAGAGCTCAAAGCCAAAGCCCCTGCATGACCAGGAATCCTGATGCAGAGCAGGACCCAGCTGAGGGGCCCCAGCCCAGGCCAGCGGCTGTATCCTGGAAAACAGGTGGCCACAGCTCTGCCAGGGCCTTCTAAACGCCACCAGCCATCCTGCCTCAATTCCTTACTGGGAAGAGACCTGGATGTCAGGGCCGCTGCCTGACCCTGAGCAGATACCCGACCATCCATCACCTCCAGCCCAAGCCCAGGGCCATGAGCCCACCCTGACCACCACTCCACCACCCCCACTCCTGCTTTCTCTTCAGGCTCCTTCCCCTCAGCACCTAGCTGGTCAACTCCACCTTTAATGCCTTCCCCTCTCTGACCCCAGGTTCCTCCCACTGCTGTACTCTGTCTTTAGAAATGTCTCTCCTTCCCTCCCCGACACTGGATCTGGGATGTGAAACCAAACATCACTTCTCCTGCCTCATCCCACCTGACCCACCCACAGCCTGTAGACAGGCTACCACCACCACTTTCTCCTTCCTGAACCCCTCAGTGTTAACTCCATGCCATTCTTCCACCTGCCCCTTCTCAACCTCCCTCCCGGCACCTCTGCTTCACCCACCCTCTGCACATGGCCATGCCCACCCCCCATCAGTTCCAACCTTAGCCTTCTGCTTCTTCCTCTTCGTGCTCACTTCCCACCCCTTCGTGACACTGCCATCTCTAGGATTGCGACCCAAGCCTCTCCCTAGCTCCGGACACGTACTGCAAATATTTCCATGTCCCAGGCTCTGTTCCAGATGCTGGGAACACCTCACTGAATAGGACAGACAGCTCTCGGCCCTCGTGGAGTTTAGACTCCAGTGGGGAAACCCACAGTGAGTGGACAAGGTCATTTCCGTTAAGCAGACCCTTTAAAGGAAATCCAACAGGACGACGCGGTGGGGAGTGATTGGGGGTGGTGGGGGCGAGCTTTAGTCAGGGAAAGTGGTGACATTTTCGCTGAGGTTTAAATGACAAAAGGTACAGAGAGGAGAAAAGAATCCCAGGGGGAGGGGCTGGCAAAGGACCTGAGGTTGGGTCCGCTGGGTTGTGCAAGGGACAAGCTGAAGGAAGCAGGGCCAGACTGCAGAGGGGCTGAAGGCCATGGGAAGGAACCTGGACTGCTTTCTGAGAGAAACCACTGGAGGATTATGAGCAGGGTAACACCAGGATTTGCTTTCCATTAAAACAAAACAAGAAATCTCTGGACCTGTTTCAGAGGCACGTCCCTTAGGCCTCCATGACCCAAACCTGAAACCTTCCCTTTACCCCTCCCCCAAGTGACCTGGTCCTGCCGATCCAGCCTTATCACTTCCCCTGGAGTTGTTCCCCCACCACCACGGCCACCCCAACTTTACCCCAGCCCTCCTCCCTAGTCTCCCCTCCTCCAACTCCTGTCCCTCACTCACCCTCCCCAAGGCAGCCAGACAGATCTGCCTCAAACGAACTATCACCGTCCACCACCAGCACTGAAGCCCTCACAGCTCCATACTGCCCTCAACATAAAACTCAAACTCTGCCCCAACCCCAGGACCCTGAACAAGCCTGGGTTTCTCTTGTCTGTCCCCGCCACCCCCACCCCACCCCTTGGCATTTGAGGGCTCCCTCTGCTCAAAGCTCTGCCTCACCTCCAGCCACCGTCCAGTAGGCTGTCACTGGGGCTCTGCACTTACTGGCTGTGTGTCTCTGGGTTCAATGACTTAACCTCTCTGTGCCTGTTACCTTATATGTAAAATGTAGATGATAATAAGAATACAGTAAGCTATAATTCATTTGACATGCCTAAGCCTGGGGGCAGGCTTCATTATCACCCCTCCCAGGCAGGGAAGCAGAGGCCCAGAGAGAAGGGACTTGCCCACAGTCTCACAGCTCGGCCTCCAGGGAGGTCTGCACATATCCCACACCCTGCGAGAGCTGACACTGCTGGAGCCAAGGACACCCACATGCGGGTGACTGCATGGATGCATGTGGGCAGAGGGCTGTGCCACTGAGTCCTGATGCACAAAACTGAGTGGGCCTGGCATTTTGACCAAGGCAGCAGAAGCTGACTGCAGAGGCGGCAAGCGGCCTTGGGGAGACGGGATGGGGGAGAAGGGAAAGATGACTTGGCAGGGCCCAGGGGCACAGATGTCACCCTGGGAGGGGCACCAGCAGCTCCCTTCTCAGGGCAGGGGCAGCCCCACCCTGGAGCCTCGGTTTGGTCAGCTCTGGAATGTAGAATTCTGGTCCCCAGGGCCAGCTCCCAGCCACTCAATAGGAAGATCCTCCCCAGGACTCTGACTATTGGCCCTTCCTCGGAAAACCTCCCAGTAAGGGGCAGGGGTGGAGGCTCTGACCCAGCCCACTCTGCCAGAGCTGAAGGCGAGGTACCAGGCCAGGTGCTGGGAGGGGGGTGGGGGGAGCGCCAAGGGGGCAGGAAAAGAGACCCTGCCCTTCCCTGCTCGGCAGACTCTTCCCTAAATCAGAGCTGGGGCTCAGCGTGCACCCCACACCCCAGGGTATGGAAGTGAGCTGGGCAGGAGGGAGGGCCACTCGGACCACGCTGTCCCTGGGGTCTTCAAGAAAACACTGCCCCTTCTCCGCCAGCCTTGAAGACTCCCGGTCCCCACACCGCTGGGACCCGCCCCCTGCAATCTGGGCTTCCCCGCAGTTCCCTCCGGTGCTCTCGGGGGTGGGCGGGCGGCTGGGAGTGGGGAGACCGTCCTAAGCCCTGCGGCGGGGAGTGGTCTCCCCTCAGTAGAAGACTGAACCCCCTCCCGTCACCCCCAGCGCAGGGCCCGACGCCCACCCCGCGCTCACCCAGAAGACAATGTTGAAGCCAAACAGGAAGTATTTCCCGCAGCAGCCGACCCCGGGTTCCTGGAAGTGCTGGTGCTTGCCGGGCATGGTGAGCGCCGCCGCCGGCCCGCCCACCGGAGCCGGGGACGGGCCCAGCCCTCCGCGGGCAGCCCAGGCTGGAGCCGCCCGGGGCCTAGCCCGGCGGCTGTGGCTTCATGGCCAAGGCCACCCCGAGCGCCCGTCGGGCCCCGCCCGCCCCGCAGGGACCGCCCCCGGCGCCGGGACCGCCCTGCTGGGAGTGCGCTGGGAACCCTCAGCCCCGCCTGGCTCCGCCCCCAGCCTGGCTCCGCCCCGCCCCCGTCCTCTCCGAGCCCCGCCTCAGCCTGGCCCCGCCTCCAGACACCTCCCCCTCTCCCCTCTCCCAGTCTCTCCTCTCCCCTCTCCCCCGGGCTGGGCTGCTCACGCCCTCAGCCGCGGAGAGCGCCCCGGCGCCCTTCAGTCCCCTCCTGAGATGTTCGATGATGGCAGCACAAACCGCGGGTCACCCCCACCCCGCAGGGCCAGTACCCGCGCCCCCCAACCCCCGGCCTTGCTGTGGGAGCTCATCTTGGAGAGAAGTCACTATGCGCTGGTGAGCAGATGGCGATGGAGATTCGACTGGACGTTTTAGCACAGGGAGTCCAACCTCACCGGAAATGTAGCCCCGCCTCCACCGGCTAGACCACGCCCAGGTCCTGTGAGTGGGGAGTCGGCTGGTCACTGCCCCTTTAGTTTTTCCGGGGGCATACACCCCACCCCCTGGCTCAACCCCTTTTGGTGCTTGGAACCCCAGTCTTATCCCTCTTCCCCATCCCAGCGTGGGCCTGATTGGGCTCCTTGGTTCGTCTCCCACGAGCGCCTTCCAGGGAGGACTGGAGCAGATCGAGGTTTTGGAGGGACTGAATCATCATGTTAGAGCCCTCCTTTAAAAAATCATTCCAATTTTGCTCAAAAGGGAGTATTTATTTAGAACAGGAACAGAAAGGAGCTTGAGCTCCATCAAGTTTATCCACCTCGAGTAGCAGAACCGTGGTGAGGTCTGACCGACAGGCCTCCTCCTCTCCTGGGCGGGGCCTCGCCCACCCACCTTCACTTAAGCTCCGCCCCGAGCTAGGGAAGGCCCAAACCGCCCTGGCCACAGGAAAGGGGGAGAAACACCCAGGGCTGTCTCCCTCCTCAGCTCCCTCTGCGAGATGATGGGGTTCTGCCTCTAAGCCTCCAGCCTCTGGAGTGAGGGCACAGGCCTACTCCGAAGAAGGAAGGGGGTCCAGGGTGGGCTCCAAGCCTACAAATCTGATGAGAGAAAATCCACCAAGGTTTCCCAGCACAGCGATCCCCAGTGGGAGAGGCCCGTGAATGCCAGCTCTCCGAGTGGCAGTAGGCTTGAGCTTCCCCCCTAGAACAGAAGGGTTTGGCCCTGAGGCCTAGCTAGCCCCCTTTCCAGGTAGGCACAGAGTCAGTACTGGGTCACAGACTGTCCCTGTCCTCTTTCCACCTTCGGTTGGGCCCTCCTTCCCCCGTAACTCACCCCACCTCTGGGTGACACAAGGAAACCCAGGGATTCCTCCTTTCCACTGCCCTGGGTCCTCAGCCTGCCCTCCACCACCACCACCCACAGAGCAGCCCCTAGGCCTGGGTCCCAACTCATGTTAAAGCATGTTCATATTAACTCCCCAACAGGTGAGAACCAGCCCTCCACCTTCGCCCCCAGTCCTGCCGGGACACATATACATGCAGTAGTGAGAGGCTCAGGGGAGGCTGAATGGAGAGAGGGACCTAGGCCCTCTCACACCACAAACTTGTTCTTGGCCAGGATGTTACTCTTAGTAGCTGTGTCTGCATGGGCCTGGTACCCAATGATGGTCTTCGTTGAGAGTCCCAAGCGCTCTTTGTAGACCCGCCTGGGATGGGAATGGGGGGTAAGTGGGAGAGGAAATGAGACAGGCAGTCAGCAGCAGTCCTGGAGATAAGCTGGTCCTCTGCCCAGAGCTCCCCCCCTGGTTCCAGCCACAGACACTCCAATTTTGGGTGTTTTAGTCATATGGAAACCCAAAATAAGACTAATGCAAAGGAAGAGTCCTGCTAGAAATAGTTTGACATCTAGGTCCCCAAACCCTTAACACATGTGGGCAAGGCAGAAGGGGTAAAAGGCAGGGAGAGTTCCAGAGGTCTCCCTTGTAGGCCAAGGCCCCCCACCCCCACCCCCATGTCACTTTCTCCCCTAGAAGAGGCCCATCCCCACCCCATGCCAGCACCCTCACCCAATGTAGAGCACGCCCGTCTGGTTCTCTGCCTCCCGTGTCCACACTGCGATCTTGTCCCCCTTGGCTCGGATGTTGATGACCGCCCCACACACCTCCTGGCTGTACTCTTCAAAGCTCTCCCCAATGAGGCACAGCAGCTGGGGCCAAAAGGGGAGGTGATGAGACCTCCAGCTGTGGCACAGGGACTGCACCCGCCATCCTTGAGACCACTGCCACCACAGGTACCATACCAGCCCTGCCCACTCCTTTGGGGGACCCTCCCTACCCGCCCCTCCACTCACTGTCTCCAACCACAGGCGGTCCAGCTCAGTGTGGCGCTGCTGTTTGGCAAGGCTGACCAGCCAGCGGCCACCCCGCTTATTCCTGGCGTCTTCCCACATGGGCTCGATGCCATCCTGGGAGGCCAGATGGCAAATCAACTGCCTCCCTTTGTTCAAAGGGAAGTGGGGGCCCAGCCACCTCCCCGGGTCCTGCCCCTGCCCCGCAGGAGGTCTCCACAGGCTAGGTTCTGTCATGCCTCCATCCCCTCTGTTCAGGCAAGTGCCACCACCAGCCATTCAACCCCCAGAGCCTCCTCTGAGCTCCCCCAGGCTCGAGGGCCCTAACGTGCGTCAACTTTTATAACCTTGCACGTGTGTGTGTGTGCCTGCCTCCTTTACTGAACAGAGCTCCTGAAGACAGGAGTTCAAATGGGGGTAATTCACAAAGCCTCTGGGGCAACCCCAGTGTGGGCCATGCCAGACATCCCAAGCTCAGCTGGGCACAAAGTCACCTGGGAAATCATGAAACACTGATGCCAGGGTCCCACCACATACACCTGCTGGGTCGGCAGCTCCAGGGATTAGCCTGGACCTTGATGGTCAGTGCCCATGACCAATTCTGATGCCTATTCCTAGTTAAAGAACCAGGCCAGAAACCTGGGCTCCTTCTTTGGATCCCCACTTTCCAGACTCTTCAATGGTCCTTCAAGGCGCAGCACAGGTCTGACACTTTGTCCAAGCTCCTCTACAGCATTTCCTCCTCCTGGCTCTGAGGGAGGCTGTCCTCAGACTCCACCCCCACGCCCCCTGTGTGCGAGTAGTACTGGGGAGAATCCGCCCCCCCTGTGCCTGGGGGCAGGGAAGCAGAGCTTACCTTGAACAGGGCATAGTCACAGCCTGAAGAGAGCTTACTGGCCAGCTGGATGTGACTGTAAATCCTAGAGAGAGTCCCCGACCCCAGGCTGAAAGTCCAGGCTTCTTAAGGGCCTGGTTCCAACTGACCTCAGCCCCTCAACTTCTTACCAGACCCCACCCTGCTTCTCACCAACCTTCCCGCCTCCAAGCCTTTGCTCACAGTGGCGTTCCGGCCTGGAATTCCATCCTTCCTTACCCTAACCTTCCAACCCCACGTCCTCCCTGGAGCCTCCCCTGACCACCCACGCCCAGGGCCGGGTTTGTTGCTGATGCCCCTCTGGCTGGAGCCAGGCCTTCTCCCCCGACCCCTAGGCTTATAACAGCTCCTTCCCAGTCCCCTCACTTGGTTCTCCACAGACACTCTGAAGCAGCCTAATCCTCACTTGAGGTTGAGACAAGCTCAGAGATGGGAGGGAACTTGCCCAGGGTCACAAATCATGAAGCAGCAGAGTCAGGGTCAGCTCCTTGCTTTCTCCCACGTTGCAGGCTTTCTCCCTAAGCCCCAAGGTTTCCCCAGGCCTGTGCCCCTGAAGAATCCACTAAGCCCAGCCCTCACTAACAATGCTGCCGGGCCCCAGGGAGGACTGGGAGAGCTGTGTGGAAAGCAGCCCCCCAGAGGGCCGGGGGCTGGGAAGGATCCTGAGCTCAGAGTCCCCGGGCCCCAGCCTCCTCCATAAAGGGCAGTCAGACACTCACGCCCAGAAGTCCTCCACTGTGTCAAACCTGGTGACCAGTTGCAGGTTATCCTGCCAGGCCCGGCTGCGGTCGTTCTTGAAGAACCACAGGGCCCACCTGGAAGCAGAGAGCACCTGGGCTGGCAGGGAAGTCTCACCCTTTCAAGGACAAACTGGGGGACAATATTTGGGGTACAGATCCCCCAAGGTGACTGGAGTCAATTACCCTGGTGGGGCAGAGGGCCAGAGGAGAAGTGGAGGCGCTTAACCCAGAATCCCAGTGGGGTTAAGGCTGGAAGGAACACACGGCCCAAGTCGTAGGCCAGCTCTGGCCTTGCCCTTGAGGAGCCGGGGCTGAGAGAGGAAGGGGTTGTCCACGGCAGAGCAGGAGCCTGCCCTACCTGTTCTGCAGAAGGTGCAGCTCCTGCTTGGCCTCCACTGGGCCCGCACTGCGGGCCTTCCCCCTCAGGGACAGCAGAGTTGAGGGAGAGTTTGGAGCCTCCTCTCTCATGGATGCTCCCGCTGCTGCTGCTGCCTCTCCTTCCTCTTGCTTTTTTTCCTCCTTCTTCCACATTAGGACTTCGCCCTCAGCCTCTCTGACCTGACAGAGAAAGGAGTCAGGGTGGGCTGTGAATTCCGGCCCTGGCTGCCCAGGCTGCAGGAGGGGCAGGCAGGTGGGCTTACAAGGCTGCTGGTAGCCATGCTGAAGCAGTTTGGGCTCCCCGACAGAACATCCAAGAGGGACCCCCAGCTGCCAGCTTTTAACCCATCAGCGCCCCGCCCCTGAGTGCTCAGAGCAGGGGAAGGGGTGGAGCCAGCATGGGGCTGCTCAGAGGGAGGAGGGCTTACACTATTCCTTCCATCAACAGCCTTTAGCAAGCACTTTCTGCCTGCAGGCTGGGGGCTGTGGGACAGGTGTGACCCGGCAGGCTCAACCCCACCCACATCATGCGGCTGAGACCGGAAGGTAAGGGTCAATATTAGGGGGCTGCCCTTAGTCACACCGAATCCCACCGAGGGTGGGGTTTGAATTTAAAGCAGACTGTCCCCGAGATGGCAGGAGCAGTGACTGACATGGCTGGGGCGAGGCCAGGTCAGAGACCTGCTACATGCATTGAGGCATCCCCTTGTTTCTGCTGCCATTCACCTCCTCGAGTGGCCACCAATGCCATCTGACGCAAACATTCATCTGGTCTCAGGAAGCATCTGAGTTTATGTTAAATATAATCACTGAGAAACCGGGAGATTGTATTAAAAGTCCACATTTTTGGTTTCTCTTGACAATGTGGGAAGAAAAGAAAAAAAAAAAGAAAAATAAAAACATAATTTTTTTAAAAAAGAAGAAGAAAATGTGGGAAGGTCTGGCCACACTAGGGCCTCCACCTCACAGGTCCACAATCTGCTGCAGCTGAGGCTGCCCTTTGGCGGAACAAATGAGGTTGCATATGGCCCCACCAGCCCACCACTCTCCTGGCCTATTCCAGTATCGCCCACCTGGGCATGGATGGCAAGGGGTAGTGTGCCACACAATCGGGGTTCAAGTCCTCCCTACCCTGACCTCAGCCAAGTTACTGAACCTCACTGAGTCCATTTCCCCATCTGTAAAATGGGAAGGTTAATGATACACAACTCAGAAGCTTATTGTATTAAATGATAAAACACAAAAGGCCCATAGAAGAAGGCCTGGCTCAGAGGTCAATAGAAATCACCTGAGAACTACCCTGTTGGGAGTGGGGGTAGGAACTAGAAAGGGAAAGGGGGGTTGGAGGGGTGGGAAGCTCTGGCTCTGAATACCCTTTCCCAGCCTCCTCAACAGCACCCTTTTCTGCAGGAGCTGATGCCTCAAGTTTCTTAAGGTTTCTCTCCCTCCCCCTGCCCACTTTTAGGGGCCCAGATCTCTAAGGGGACCAGTCCCTTCCCCTCACCCACACCGAGGGAAGCCCATGACCACCTGGAGGCTGACAGGCTATATTTATTAAGCCCCCATCCCCTAATGTATGTGACAGGCATGGGGTTATGTGCTAGGAAGTGGTGAGTGCAAAAACTGGGTTGCCCCTGTTCTCTGATCTGCCAGGGAGCCAGACATCAGATAATCTCCCCAAGATCACCTTTGTAATCACAGATGCAGACCTCTGAAGGAAAGGAATTGCAGGTGGAGAAAATAAAGCCCACCACCTGACCTGGGGCTTTAGAGCAGTTCTCAAGTGCGTGGGCCAGACTCACCTGCAGGGCTTGTTAAACAGACCACATTTCGAGAACCACTAGCTCAGAGGTAGCTCACTGGAGAGGTGATGTTTGAGCCGAGAGCTAAAGTATGAGTGAGAGTTAACTAGGTAGTGGAGGAGGGCATCTCAGGGGTGGAACAGCATGCAAAAGGCTCTGGGGCAAAGGGAACATGGGTACTGGAAGATGAGAAGAAAGAACAGTGTGGTGAAGCCCAAAGGAGGAAGGGATGGTAAGTCTTGATCCCAGGAAAGTGGAGAGCATCGCTGAGTGCTTAAGTTGGGACAGATGGGCTGGGCAGGTATCAGAGGGGCTTTCCAACAAGTTCTCTGTAGAAACACAAAAACACTCTCAGCAGCAAGAGTCGGGGGAGATTTATGAGGATGCTAACCTAGTTTTCCAGGTGGCAGGGAAGATGGAGAGAACATGGATTTCAGAGGTATTTAGAAGACTGACTCAGAGGCGTTTAGTGATGGACAGGCTCTCGACAGGTGAGGCATGGTGTCCCAGCTACCTGTTGCTGCACAATAAACCACCCAAACTTGGTGGCTTAAAACAATAATCATTTCTTTCACTCACAGATCTGCAGTTTGGGTAGCCCTCAGTAGGGACAGTTCATCTCTATTCCAAAGCATTATCATTTGGAGTGGCTTACAGGCTGGGGCTGGAATCACCTGCTCACTCCCAGTGGGGCAGTTGATGCTGGCTGTCCACTGGAACCTCAGCTGAGGGTGTCTGCTAGGACAGCTCTAGTGGCCTCTCCATGTGGCTGCTTCCCTTCCTCACATTGGCCGGCTTCCCAGAGTGAGAGTCCCAAGAGATGGGAAGCAGAAGCTACTAGTTTCTTAAAGCCTGGGCCCAAAAATTGGCACAGCCTCATGTCCATGGTATTTGGGTCCCAGGGCCCACATTCAAGGATGATGACATAATCCTTAGGAAGAGTATGACATAATCCACTGGAAGGAGTGTCAAAGAATTTTGAACAGAGGAAGCACTGGAAGAAGGCCAGGAAACCTGTTTTTTCCCTCTATCAATTTGGTAAAGTATGCCCTTATAATAAATATTGAAGAATTTATATTTTTCTCCCTACCTAATCCCTCCAGAAGTTGGCAGCTCTTAATGAATATTATTATTTTCTTAGCAATATGTTTGTTTGCATGAATCCAATAAGAATGTGGTCTCTTATAATAGGACATGTAAAGCCAGTTTCCAATTGTAGTTTTATCAACCAAGACTTTGATTGGAATGTCATGATGGGAGAGAGACATGCCTAGATTCTGGATGTCACCAGAAAGCTTTAAGGAATTAAGATTGACTTTGAAGCTGGTAAAATCCCCTTGGAGAAATGGCTAAAGACTAAAGCTCAATCTGGAGATTCCTTATGAGACTCTACCAAAGCAGATGTTAAAAAGGCTATATGATCAATTATTATTCTTGTTGTGTTTATGCAAATAATCAGGCCAAATTGAAACTGGTCTTAATGCACTAAATAGTCTTGAGTTGACTATCTTTGATTTAAAAAAAAAAAAAAAGGAGGGTGATTTTAGCGGGGGTGGGAGTGGGAGGTACTGTGTTTTAATAGAATCTATTGAAGCCAGGGGAAGGGGGATATTAAATTCTAGTTAAAGTTTTGGATATTAGACTCTAGTTAAAGTTTTACTTTTCACCTACAAATCCTGAATTTTTCTAGTTTTCTTAAATATTTGGCTGCAACTCTCCAAACTAATGTTTCATTTTTCTCCCATCCTTTGACTTGGGATTATTGAGAATTACTGATGCAGGGTGAACCGTACAAAATTTACTTGAGCACCTGGTGGTGTTCAAACTGCAGATAAGGAGGATCTCTCAGACTGTAACAGTTTGCTTTCATTCCAGCAATAGAAACTTTGAGCCTTACATCTAAAAATCTTCTCGACAGACAGCCTTACAAGCTGAGAAACTAGTTTATAATTTACTCTGATCATTAACCTTTGTTTCTTCTCTTCTGTTTTCATGGTCATACCCCTATGGAATACCTGAGTGCTTGTTTACACAATATAGGTCTCACTTTGGGAGGCCATCTGCATCACTGCCTCCTGAAATGAGATTTAGCAATTGAACTGAACTGACTTTTTTCCCCCAGAACTAAATAATTGAGTCAATGAAGTATGAAGCAACCTACCAACTTCACTTTATATAAACCTTTATTATTTAAAAGGGTGGGTCTGCAGGAACCAGAGTTCTGCCACCTTGAAACTGCTTTCCCTATCCTGCCCAAGAGGTTCAGAGGAAAAAAATAAACTTATGTCAGGGAAAAAGATCTTAAGGTGTTTCCTTTATCTAATTTAAATTAAAAATAGTGTCAGGCAGGTGCCACACCTTCATCCAGGGAAGCCTGTCCACCAACACTGTAAAGTCGGTCCCTCCCTCTATCACCTGGTTCTTACCTCTCCTCAGGCCTTAAATAACTATAATTCTCCTTCTCATTTTCAGGCCGTGCTTTTTCACTTTCTTGTCAAATTTGTCACCTCTAGGATATAATTCCATATCAAGATGATAATGCTTCATGGATCCAGCCTATGCCTACTTCAGAAGAATCAGCTAATAGCCTCTCTGTTCACCAGTCTCGGATCCCTCGGATCCCTTGCATTCCCTTGTCCCCCTTAGATCATGCATGGAGACACTTCCATACCATCTCCAGGCAGGTACCACAGCCTTTGTCAGCAGGAAGCAGTTACTGAAGACAGATCATCCTCCCTCATCACCCCTAAAAAATTTCAGGGATGGCCTAACCGGTTTGGCTCAGTGAATAGAGCATCGGCCTGCAGACTGAAAGGTCACAGGTTCGATTCCGGTCAAGGGCTTGTACCTTGGTTGCGGGCACATCCCCAGTTGGAGGTGTGCAAGAGGCAGCTGATTAATGTTCCCAACTCTCTTTCCCTCTCCCTTCCTCTCTGTAAAAAAATCAATAAAATATATATTTTAAAAAAAATTCAGGGATGGAAGTCTCTGAGACAGGCCAGTAAGCCAGGACCCTGGAATAGGGAAACTGAGATAGATAGTTAAATGGTTGAGCAGTTTACAGCCATTTAGTAAATGGAAAAATCCTATCTTCTGTAACCAAGGACACTTAAGGGTAAATGGTTACACTTCTCCTCTCCAACCAGAGGATAAATAGCTTAAATCACCCTATTCAGGGAAATAGAAAGCAGAAATCCAGTGGTGTACTAGGCTAGTTTGGACCAGCTTGTGAGAACAAATATTAAAGTTTCAGAAATTTTATTTGCCATTTATAAAAGCCATGCCCTGGCTTTGTTGGTTGAGCATCATCCTGCGCATCAAAAGGTTGTAGGATTCCCAGTCAAGGGCACATTGGTGGGGGGTGTGCAGGAGGCAGCCAATCTTCGCTCTCACATTGATGTTTCTCTCTGTTCCTCTCCCTCGCTATCTAAAAACAATAAACTATTCTTTAAAATCCATTATTAAAAATTAAATAATATAAACTTTTAATTATATAAATTATGTTAAAACAAATATAATAAGCATATAAAACAAATATAATAGCATAATAAAAGCAAATTTCTAATTATTTTACTATTATCTGTGCTCTTAAGATCATTTTTAAATCTATTTTATCTGATGGTGAAAATACAGTATATCTCTTCCCAATTATCTATTAAGTGACATCACATTGAAAGCTTGAAATTAATCATGGTGGGAGAATTTACACCATGGGTATCAGCAAACTACAGTTCAAGGTACGCCCCTTTTTGGATAGCCGTGTGTTAAAATTCCCTTGTACACCATGGCCCAGATCTATACCTGAAGCCAGCCTGAAGTGAATGCCTGAGCTCAGGGCTCAGGTAGCCTGCTGTCTTCTGGACACCTCCTCTAGTTTGTCTACCAGGCACCGCCCATTTGGCATGCCCCAAACAAGCTCATCACTCCCCCCAATACTGCTCCACCCCCTCAATGTCTGTTCCATTTTGCAGCAGCATTAATCACCCTTATGCCCAAGCCAGAAGCTGGGAATCTTCCTAGACTGGTCCCTCTCCCTCTTCCCCAGAACCTGATAAGTTACCTCCTGAATGATACCCAAATTACACACACACACACACACACACACACACACACACACACACACACACTGGCTTTGTCATCCTTCCTGTGGGTTCTGCCTCCTCCTCCTCCCTGATCTTGCTGCTTCTAGCCATGTCCCACTCCAACCCACCCTAATTTGGCTCTATAAAATGCAAATCTCCTGTAGGTCTCTCTTGTGCTTAAAATCCTGCAGTGACTCCCAGTTCCAGAAGCACAGACACCTTTCATCTGGTCTTCTTCCTCTCTTCCTCCTCTCCTCTCTCCTGCTGGGTCCTTCCTCATCACATACTCAGACATTCAAGGGTTTTTAGTCGTGAGTCACAGAAATCACTTCCTGGCTAATTTAAGCAGATACGTTTACTAACCAATACAGCTCAGAAACTCTCTGGGAAGGCCAGAGAACTCTCCCTGGAGACCACACAGCCTGGAATGCTGCCCCGACCCACACTGCCAAGCAGGCCCAGGAAGACTCCCTGATGCGCAGGCTGGGCACCGACAGTGCAGCTTGGGCTGTCACGCTGGGTGCTCCCCGGAGCAGTGTCACTGCTGCAGGTCGTCCCTGGCAGGAGCTGCCACCGCCAACACCACCCGTCCTCACACACCAGACTCCCTCCTTCCCCGTTGCTCTGGCACTAGCTTCAGATTCAGAGTCTGGGGTGGGGTGTCTGGGGCTGAGGTCACATGCAGGTCCTGGCTGCAAGGAAGGCTGGGAAAGCATTGGGAGTGCCTAAAGGAGGAGGTGGGCTCTGCCTCATAAAGTGGGGGTTCCCCAAACAGAGGAAGGGGGTGATTTTAATGCTGAGAGGCCAATGATAATGATAGGTATCCCCTGTGCTAGCTCTTAAAATTATACAAATAAAATACTATTCAAGGTAAAATGATCAAAGGTGATGAAACATAAAAGCTTCTCTCTCTCTCTGAGTCCTCTCAGGGAGAGAAGGGGCAGCTACTGTCAGTGGTTTTATTAAAAGTCCTTGCAGCCTGGCCAGCGTGGCTCAGTGGTTGAACATCGACCTATGAACCAGGAGGTCACTGTTTGATTCCTGGTCTGGGCACAGGCTCGATCCCCAGTGTGGGGTGTGCAGGAGGCAGCTGATCCATGATTCTCATCATTGATGTTACTATCTCCCTCTCCCTTCCTCTCTGAAATCAATAAAAACATATTTTTTAAGTCCTTGCATATGTGTTCTTTGTATATTCAGATATAAGTATGTCTGTATATATTTGTATATAAGGTATCTTTGTAATGAATATAGTGTGATTGATATATATATATATATATATATATATATATATATATATATATAATTTTCTATGTATTGGCTTGTCCCACACCTTACAGTTTGGCACCTGTGTCAGTTCACACAGGCCTGGCTAATCCTCTCTAGGTAACATAGCATTTCACCAAGTGGATATAACCACAATTAACTAGCCAGTCCTCTACAGATACACATATAGGTTCTTTTCAGTTTTTTTGCTGCAAGAGACCATGCTGCAGTGACTCTCCTTGCACAAATGTCTTTGTGTGCTTGTGCAAGTAGAGACCCAAGGGACACATTCCTGGAAGGGGGAACTGTTGGCTCAAAAGGAGCATGCATTTCTGTCTTTGGTAAACATTGCCAAATTGCCTTCCAAAAAGCAGGCACCAACTTGCAGCTCTACCAGCAGTCTATGAACACGCCCTTCCCCCACAGGCTGCTAGCTGCCCCCTCATCACCTGTCACTTACAGACCCTGTGTTTCTAGCCATGGTGCCTCTGCCCAGGCTGTATGCACTGACAAACAGTCTCTTCCTCCCGTGTCCGTCAGATGAAATCTTACCTCACCCCTGAGGCCCAGCCTAGATGTCACCTCCTCTGTCTGTGCAGCTTTCCAGGACTGCCCTAAGCTGTCAGAGTCCCTTGCTCTGGGATCCCAGCTTCTTGGGCATAATTCTGTCGTGGCACTGAAGACACGTGTGCAGGCTGGAATTGTATGACCATTTTGACAATCCCCACCATAACCACACATCCAGTCCATCTCCTCTCCCTTCTTCCTGGCTCCCCAGCTGCACTGCCTTTTATCTCTTCTGAAGTGTAGTCCTGCCCCTGGACCTTTGCACCTGCAGTCCCCTCTCTATGGATCCTGCCTTCACCCATCTTGGCCTTGGTGCCTTTGTGCATCCATTCACCTCCTCACAGAGGTCTTCACTGGCCACCCTGTCTCAAGTATCCCTCCTCTAGTCACTCCGCTACACCGTTTTATTACCTTCATCACACTTCTCACAAGCTGAAATAACATTTGCTTAAATTGTCTGTCCGGTGCCCCATCTCTACACACACACACACACACACACACCGTTATAAGCTCCTGAGTGCAGGGTCCTTGGTTTCCTTTCCTACTGTCTCCAGCCTGGCGCCTGCCTAAACGCTCAGTAAACGTCCTTTGAATAAACCATCTGTATTTTGCAGAAGAGGAAACATTCAGAAAGGAGAGCTGAGTAGCCCAGGGCCCCACAGTTAATTTTTAAAAGCACAGCCGAGGTTCAAAGCCATCTGAGCTCCCAGTGGGTTCTGCTTCTTCCCTGCTCCTAGCACGCTGCATTGTCTCCCCAGGAGACTGGGCTCTCGGGGACCGGGCGCGAGTCTGACGCCCCGAGGTCCCCCACAGCACGTCCCAGGCCCTGCCTGGGAGGCCACCGGGCTCTGTGGAGATGTCACCCTCCCCGCCCCCTTGTCAGTCAGGCCGAGGGGGCGGCGCGCTGAGCTCAGAGCTGCCGCAGCGCCGGAGCGGGAGCCGGAGCCGGAGCGCGAGCGAGTGGGGCTCTCGGCGCGAGCGGTGGCAGGCGGCGCACCCAAGGCCCGAGCACTGCCGCGCCCGGCTCAGGTCCTGCGCTCCGCCTGCTGCAGACCGACCTAAGCGCCTCGCCACGGCCCGATCCCCCCACTGGCCCCGAGCCCACCCCAGCCCGGCCTGCCCGAGCCCCTGCGTCTTCCCGCCGCAGCCGCCCCATTCCCAGCTCGGCCCCGCATCCAGGTGAGGCGGCCGCGCTCTGGGAGCGGAGACCCGGCAAGGGCTGGGGTGGAGAGGGGAGTAGGTGGGACGGGGAAGGGATTGGGAATGCAGAGGGGCTGGATGAAATGGGGAAGAGAACGGGGAAGGCGCTGGAAAACGGAGAAGGGGCGCCGGTCCCCGTGCACCCCGGGGCATGTGTGCCTGCTGCTCAGTGTCTGCAACTGCCTGGGTGGCCGTGTAGACGTGCGTCCGCGCCCGTGTGCCCGTGCGTGTCGGAGTGTCCGTGCGCGTTAGGACGCCTGGGTGTCCTGTATGTGCACACGAGCGTGTCCAGGGAGTATCTCTGTGTGCATGCACGGCCGTGTGGCATGTGTGTGTGCAGTTAGGCGCAGAGCCCGGCACTCCGGTTCCGCGGGGCTGCAGCTTGCGGGTTCCCGGGTAACCGAGGCGGGGGCCCCTCCCGCGTCCCGGGGTTTCAAGGACGCTGGGACTGCCCTGTGGCCTCGCGCGGGGGACCGGGGACGGCGGGAGGGGGTTCCGAGCCCGAAGCGCACCCGGGTCTCTGGAGGGCGGGGAGCCCCCCACCGCGTCCCTCGGGCAGCGCTGGGGTGAGGGTGCAGGGCCAGCGCCCCGTGCCGTGTGTTCGCCCACCCTAGGCCGCCAGGATGGACGTGTTCATGAAGGGCCTGTCCATGGCCAAGGAGGGCGTCGTGGCCGCCGCGGAGAAAACCAAGCAGGGGGTCACGGAGGCGGCGGAGAAGACCAAGGAGGGCGTCCTCTACGTCGGTGGGCGAGGGGCGAGGCCGAGGGGCGGGGCTGCGGGCTGCGGGGGGCCGGGGGTCGCCGGGGAGAGGGCCTGGGCACTTCCAGGGGGTGCGGGTCTGGGCAGGAGAGTATGAGTCAGCAGATGGAGCGGGGTCCGCAGGGTCACTGGGGACACAGCCGACGGGAGGGGGGAGGGGAGTCAGGGTCGGTGAGGGTGGGATCCAGCTGAAAGGCCGGAGATGGGGGAGTGATCAAAGCAGGTAGTCTTCCTTTTCTTCTTCTTCTTCGCACTAATAGTTAACTGGTTTTGAGCCCTTTCTCTCTGCCCAGGGCTGTGTGAAATGCCATAGCGCCTATTGCCTCATTTAATTCTCCCTGCCCATTGCACAGACCAGGGCTGGCCTCCCCAGAGGTTTCACTGTCTTGCTCAAGGTCACACAAGCTGATAAAATCGGAAGCTGGAGTTTAAGCCAAGCTTTCTGGACGGCAAGGCCCCACCCCTCCCCTGCTGCCCTCCCTCCTGTATTTTTGGGACTCCCTCCAGCCCTCCTCCCCACACACTGCCACCTGAGTTGCTCTCCCTGCCTCCCAGTGCCTGTAGTTCCACCACGGCCACCTCTCCTCCGGGTCCCCCTCCTTGCAGTTGCCAGCTGGCATCAGGACAAAGGCCCAGGGGTTAAATCTCTCACCCTAAATGCGAAAGAAGAGGGAGCCTGCAGCATCATTTGTATAAAGGGAGGCAGGGCCCAGAAACGGGCATTCACTGAATCCAATCTGTGGTTCAGGCCTTCCTTGTGTGCAGCGGGTAGAATTGTCTCCTGTGCAGGCTGAAGACGGCTGCTTTTGGCTTTGTGGTCATTTGGAAAATACTTATTGACTACCTACTATGTGCCAGCCATTTCATGGCTCCTGGAGATGGAACAGTGGACAAGAGAGTCAAAGGCGCCTTCTCTCCTGATGGTGACACCGTAGTGGGGTTTGACAAGGGGCTGGGGCGGGGGCCACTTTGGTAGGGTGGTCAGAGAGGGGGGCATTGGAGCTGAGTCCTGAGAATAAGGAGCCCGAAGGGGGTTGGCGGAGGCTAGAGAGCAAAGGGCATGATTGGAGGGCAAGAGCTGGCTCATGAGGGGCCCTTGTAGACCCGGGCAAAGCATTATACTTGTCATGAGAGATTGGAAGGTAGAGACTGGCATGATCTGATTTCAGTTTGGAAAGGCCCCAGAGACCTCTGGGGACAGAACAAATCCCAGGGATGTCCCCTGGAAGGGAGTGTAGCCACCAAGCAAGGGTGGCTAGGGCAGAGGTGATGGAGTCGGGGAAAAGGCTTGAGCCCACACCTACTGGAACCCATTCTGGCCCCCCTTCTGCCTCTTCCCCGGCACAGGAGCCACCAATGACTCCCAGGTCCTAGGCTGTTAAGCCTCAGCTCCCTGTAGCCTGACATGGTCCTGCCTCCCTCTATGTTCCCAGCTTTGTTTCTCGCCATCCCCATCCCCGTCTCTGCAGGCACACAGACCACCTCGATGTGCTTCCTGCAGGCCCCAAACGCACACCTCCCTGTGCCCTGCCTGCATGGCTCCCTGTGCTTAGAGGACCCTCTCCAGTCTCCCTTCTGCATATCCACCTGCTCCCCATCTGGCAAGGCCCAGGCAATGCCCTCTCCCCATCACATACCCCCCCCCCCCGGAGGCTGGAGGTCCACTCCCCACTGCTTGAGGTCCTGAGCACCAAATCTGCTCTCCTCTCACCCCATCCGACAGTGAGTGATTGGCCTGGGGCCTGGCACAGAGCAGGTGCCAAAAAAAGGTTCTGGGAGGAAGAAATGGGTACACATGCAGCTGTCCCCTGTCCCTGGGTATTGCTGGCTTTAGGTGTGAGAAGCCTGTCTTCCCACACTTGCCCCCCACCTCCTCCCAGGGGTGTCAGCCCGCCCACACACTCATTTCTGGGTCTATCAGCTGTTGTCTGAGTTGCCAAATCCTCAGGATAGGAGATTCGTCTCTCCCTGGAGGGCTCCCCTCACCTCAGATCAGACCCCTTTGCCTTTCCTAGCAGCCCCACATTTTGCTGTGACCAAGTTGCTGCCCTCCTGGGAAGACCCAGCCATGCCATTAGGTGTCAGTCACAATCTGCACATCACCCATAGATCCATCAGGCACCTAAGACACTCCACTCCGGCCAGAAGGAGGAATGTGTGCCCTTGTTAGGGGTAAAGAGTCTTTAGGAGAAATGGAGTGGGGGGAGGCCATATGGCAGTATCCATAGGTAGGATGTGGGCAGTCATGCACCAGGGGCACCCTTCCAAATACATAGCCTGTTTGCCCCCAGCCCCACCCTCACCTGCTCCACCCGGGCAGAGAACTAAAAGAACTGGTGCTTTGTGCAGTGCTGGTGCTCAAACAGCAGCCCCCCCCCCCCCGAAGGGTGCAGGTATCACATCAGGTAGGGGTGGTGAGGAACAGACAGCGGGGAGAACGGAAGTCCTAAGGAAGTAGGTGTGGGGGGCTCAGTGCAGTGATGAGGGGCGACTTGTAGGATTTTGAAGCCCAAGGAGGCAGTGATGGGGCCAGGATGCCCGCTGCCAACTAGGTCCCTCTGCCCATTGTGCAACCACTGTGCTTGCCAGAGTCTCTGACCCTCAGCTCAGAGCCCTTAAATGTGCCCCTTTATCTTCCTGCAGGAAACAAGACCAGAGAAGGGGTGGTACAAGGAGTCACCTCAGGTACCAGCCCGGCCCGGCATAGCCCCTTTCCCTCCCCCAGCCTGAGAGCTGCGTGATTCCAGAGGGTGGGGATAAGGGTGGTAGAAAAGGGCACCCCTAAGGTTGAGGGGGTGCTCCACGGGAAAGGCAGGTCCCGGGTCACTACAGGGGAGGGGGCACCTATGTCTCCTTCACCTTGGCCCCCAAACCCCTTCCCTAACCCTCTCCCTGTTCTAGTGGCTGAGAAAACCAAGGAGCAGGCATCACATCTGGGAGGAGCTATGTTCTCTGGGGCTGGGAACATTGCGGCAGCCACAGGCCTGATGAAGAAGGAGGAATTCCCCACTGATCTGAAGGTGAGCAGTCCTTCCACCACACACATGAATGACTACAAATGTACACACGTACCCATAAACCTGCCCCCAGGCTCCCTGCCACCCAGCCAGCACCTTACCTCCCCTGTTAGAGAGTCTAGGGGTTTATAGACGTGGTGCTCCCTGTGACCATGACTCAGATCTGGCTGTGCACATGTATCCTGCTTGCAAATGTGACCTGGACCACTTCTGGCCACATCTGCAAGTGTCATTGATTGTTCATTCATTACTTTTTTAAAAAAAATACAGTATATTTTATTGAATTTTTTACAGAGAGGAAGGGAGAAGGATAGAGAGTTAGAAACATCCATCAGCTGCCCCCTGCACACTCCTTACTGGGTATGTGCCTGCAACCAAGGTACATGCCCTTGACCGGAATCGAACCTGGGACCCTTGAGTCCGCAGGCCAACACTCTATCCACTGAGCCAAACTGGTTAGGGCCATTCATTACTTTTCATTCAACAAGTATTTATGCCAGAGAGGAATTGTTCTGGGGATTACTGCAATGAACAGTTACCTGCATTCATGGAGCTGACATTGCAGTGAGAGAAGACAGAAAAAAGCCAACCAATAAGCAAGGTTATTTCAGACAGGGATAAATGCCATGAAGAAAAGACAACAGGGTGTTAGAATAGATAGTCAAGGGATGTGGGGGCTGCTTTAGCTAAGAGGGCTTTTCTGAGGAGGGGACATTTGAACTGACACCCAAGGGATGAGGCAAGCCAAGTGGGGAATGTATGTCAGGCAGTAGGAGCAGTTCATGCAAAGGCCCTGAGACAGGCACGAGCAGGTGAGGTCCGGGGGGAGCGGGAAGGGGGAGTTGTGTGTCACACGTTTGTGCAGGCATGTCCCCCCAGGGTAGTGGTGGTGGCTACCCGTGTGTGCATAAGACAGGTGCCTGCGTTAGGACACTCTGTAGAATAAGCGTTGTGAGCTCTGGAACCTCAGAGCTGGATCTCAATCCCAACTCTACAACTTCCTGATTGTGTGACCATGGGCAGGTCTCATCAGGTCTCTGAGCCTGAACCTTTGACTGTAAGATGGGAGAGGAACACGATAGGGCTCTTATATAGATTAGAGATAATGTAGATCAGAGGTCCTCAACACGTAAGCATGCCTGAGAATCACCAGAAGGCCAAGTTAAAATACCGACTGTTGGCCCCAACCCTGGAATTTCTGACTCAGCAGGCCTGAGGCGGGGCCTGGTAATTTGCATTTCTAACAAGAACCCAGGTGACCCTGATGCTGCAGGTTCAGAGAGCCCATCGTGAGAAGCACTGGTGAAGAGACAGGTTGCCCACAGTGAGTGCTCAGTAAGACACAGTGACCCCACGATCATGTGAGCGGCCCGTGTCGGCCCCCAGGGGCTCTGTGAGCACAGGTGTGCATGGACGTGCGCTCTGTCTTGCACTCTGGGCCCGTAGGTTTGCACAGACATTCATCCCCCTGTGGGATGTTGCGAGTCTGCCCGCCTACAAGTGCAGACTCTGCCTCTGTGGGGTGGGGGCTCCTTCCTCCGCATCTGGTCTGGGAAGTCGGTGTGCATTCCACGGGAGTGTACCCACAGGCCGTGGGAGATCCCGCCCCACTCTGCACTGCAGACATCCTGCACGGTTGGTTCCGTCCCCAGCAGACGTCTGGGACTTGACTCAGAAGTTCTGCTTCAAGTCCTGCCCATGCATTTCTTATTATTACATTCCCAGGGATTGCTCCCATTCGTTGACCTATTATATGGGCAGGCACTGCTCTAGAAGTGTTATAGATGCAGCAACTGAGGCTCAAAAGAAGTGAAGTGACTTGCCCAAGACCCCATGCCTGCCTGCCTGCCTCCCTGAGAAGGTGGGTGGGAGGACAAGCTCAGGGCCATATCATTGGAGTCACTTGATGCCAACTGATGCTAGGTCCTCTGCCGGGGGCTGGGGTGCAAGAGAGAGGCAAGTCTGGGCTGTTTGTGAGGGGCATCTGCACAGAACCGTCTTTCTCTGGCCGCCTACCTCCCACCAGCACCTCAAGCCTCTTCACTCAAGGAAGCTCAAGATCATAGATTTACAATCCAAACCACAGCCCTCTGGGGCCACCCAGCATGGGGAAACCTGTGCGAGCCCAGCGTGCGTGTTCCTGAGTGTCTCTCCATCCCAGCCTGCTCACATACAGTATCATGGAAGCCTCCTGTACTCCTACAAAGCAGAGACACCATCTCATTTCACACCCGAGGCTGCTGAGATCAGCGGTGAAGTGACATCCCTGATGCCAGACAGCTAGTGCGTGGCCAGGCTGGGAAACACCCTCATGTTAGCAGCACCCAGATCAAGACTCAGAACACCAGCCCTTCAGGAGGCCCACCTTCTACCCACTTCCAGTCCTTACCACCAGGGCCAAGACGAGGGTGAGATGAGGGAGGTGTCTGGGGCACATAATTTAAGGGGTGCACTCATTCTGGGGTCTCATTTCCATGGTGCTGAGAATGGGTGCCTTCTCAACACTTGCACCCTCAGCGCCTTACTCTCTCCCACCTTCAGCCTGGCCCTGCCTCCCTGTCCATGCTTCCTGCCTTCTAGCATCACAAATCAGCTGGGTGTTTTTTAACTTCCTGTAAATGTTATCCTAAAGTAGACGCTCTTCTGTACCTGGCTTCTTCCACTCAGCAGGAAGCTGTGCTATGTACTATTGGTCTCCATGTTTGTTGTGCAGAATCCATGTATGATGAAACCACAAGGCACACGTCCTTCTACTCTTATTGGACTTCTGTTTCCAAGCAATGTGCTTGAGCTGGAATTTTTAAAAATTGATTTCAGAGACAGGTAGAGAGAGAGAGAGAGAGAGAGAGAGAGAGAGAGAGAGAGAGAGAGAGAGAAACATTGATGTGAGAGAGAAATACCAGTCGATTGCCTCCTGAATGTGCTGATCAGGGATCAAACCCGAAACTTGGTTATGTGCCCTGACTGGGAATCGAACCCTCCACCGTTTGGTGTATGGGACAACACTCCACCCAACTGAGCTACTCCGGCCAGGACTCAAGTTGGAATTTTTAACACCATGTTTCTTTCCTGGATTCTGATTATAGCTGGGTGACTAAACTAACATTTCTCCACCTCCTGGGCCTTGGTATATCCATCTGGACACTGAAGGGAATGAGTCAGGTCAAGAGCTGTAAACTCGTTTGCCCATGGGGCTCACCTAGACAGGTAATTAGAAGGAGCTGAAGCTGCTTGGATGGAGTTGGTGCAACTATAGTGCACAGTCGTCTGTCTCAATGTCAGCCCTTCAGGATCCCAAGAGTCTTACCCCCACCCAGGAGGGCGGGACAGTGGTACTTGTGGAAGTGGGGAGGTGGTGTGCCCTCTTCCCTACAGGTTCCCCAGGGGTCCAGGTGTGTGCCAGCCCATGTGGCCTTGTGCAGCCGTACGTTGGACCCCAGGTTATTGTGTGTGCAGCCAGCTCCATCCCATGTTTGTGCACATACTGTGCTCACCTGCAAGTGGCTGGCCATGTGTCTGGCAGCCCCTCATTTGCATGCCTACTGGTCTGCACTAGGCTGGGGAGCAGGTGCAGGGGGAAGGGACTAGAGTCTTAGCTCACACATCCAAGCAACACCACTGAGCCGTTGCTTCCAGCTTATCTTAAAATAGCAACAGCTGAAGAAACCAGGCCACACAGGGCCGCGGGGGAGGGAGGGATGGAAGGTGGCAGGGGAATGGCTCAGAGCCCCTACCCAGCCCATCTGTGAGCCTCCATCTCTCTCCAGCCAGAGGAGCCTCCAGGGTTATCTCTGGGGTCCCAATGCCCCACACAGAGCCTGACGCAAGGGAGTAGGGATAAAGAGGTGACTGTATATGTGTCTATCTTCCCATCCCATTCAGTGAAAGTGATGGAAGTGCAGGAGTCTGCCAGGTGCTGGGGAGAAGGATATGGGGAGCCCTGCTCCACTCCCCACCCCCAGCTTCCAGCAGGATTTGGAGAGATTTCACTTCTCATGCATTCATCCCACTTCCAAATAAGCAATTTAATTAGAAATTCTGGTTGCACTGCCAACAAAGCCTCACCCTCCCCTAATCAGCCAAGAGCTTCCCAAGGTAGGAATTTGGGGGGCATCCCTGGCTGCCCTCACAGGCCCTGTCCCTTCTCTGCCTGCAGCCTGAGGAAGTGGCCCAGGAAGCTGCTGAGGAGCCGCTGATAGAGCCCCTGATGGAGCCAGAAGGAGAGAGCTATGAGGACTCGCCCCAGGTGAGGGGTAGCAGGGCTGGGTGGGGCTTTGGGCACCCCAGAGGATAGCTGCCGTCCCCAGCTGGGGTGGGAGGTCCCTGGCAGGGTAGGGTTGGGCCAGAGAGCTTCAGGTCCCCATTTCCTGGAACCCAGGTCCCCAGAGGTGTCAGCATGGAGGGAGGACAGTTGGGGTGTACCACTGGGCCCCAGGGAACCCTGCCCAGGACTGAACAGGCTGTTTCCAACTCCCAAGTTCCTTGTCTGGGGTGGGAGGTGGGGGGGGAGGTGGGGAGATGCACTGTTCCTCCTTAACAGGGAGAGGTCTCAGGCCCAGAGCCTGGCCACTTGGTTTCCAACCCCTTCCTCTTTTGCTCTTCTCCACTTCACCCCCATCCTTCTGATGCAGGAGGAGTATCAGGAGTATGAGCCAGAGGCCTAAGGGGCCAGGAGGGCCCCCCACCAGCAGCACAATTCCTTCCTGGTCCCTGCCTCACCTCCCAGAGCCAGGGCTGTCCTTCAACCCCTTCCCCCCAAATACGAGATCTTCCTACACGCCAAGGCGCCCCCTGGGAGCCTGTGTTAGTATCTGTCCATCTGTCTGTCCTACCCGCCGGCATCCAACCCTGGGGCCTGGACAGGGCCTGGCCTGCAGACGACAATGGGACAATGGGAGCCTTGCCGCCCCACCTGTGTTGCCCTGCCCGCCCCATCCCGTCCAGCGTCTGCGCGGATGTAGCATGTTCTATGTGTTTTTAAACCAAGATCCGAAAGCGACGGCGCCCGACCCTACCCCAACAGAGGCTCTCCGAGGGACCCCTCCAGAACCCCCCACTCCACTCCCACATCGACCCCAAAACCTTTTTTTTTTTTAACCAAAACCAGGAGTCAGGCTGTGCCATACCCCTCCCCCAGCCGGTCCGGTCCAAGTGCGGGCGTTGTGTGTCGTGATTGTGGCATGGAGAGTCCCCCA